>NC_062579.1:112501271-113126271 GCF_022837055.1 Prionailurus viverrinus | reverse complement strand
CCCCAAATAAGATTTTCAATACAAGAGGCTGATCTTTGGAGCCGGCAAAATCACAGAAACCTAACTGCAGAGACAAAGGCAGTCCTTTGCTTCTGTTACCTCATAAGCAGCCACTCGACATGGGCCTGGGTGAAAGGGGACAAGTCCTCTGCGATGACACTCTGCTCCTCTTGTGCAAGGCTCTGTGAGACAGCCCTTGATCCTACCCATGGAGCACATTGTAAGGCTCTGAGTCTGTCCTTTACTTAGGAATTTGAAGTGTGGTGGGGCTGGGAAAGGCAAGAACAAACCTTGGGGAAATAGAGGCAGCCCTCCAGATCGAGACTCTCTAGATGGGACACCAAAGTGTCAGTTTTCCTCATGGTATTGGTCTTTCATGACCAGCTCTTGACAGCTTTAATAGACCTTTGCTCCTGACTGACTTTAAAAATATATACATACAGGGGCACCTGGGTGGCTCAGTCGGTTGAGTGACCGATTTTGGCTCGGGTCATGATCTCACAGTTTGTGAGTTCGAGCCCTGCCTTGGGCTCTGTGCTGACAGCTCAGAGCCTGGAGCCCGCTTCGGATTCTGTGTCTCCTCTCTCCCTGTGCCCCTCCCCACTCACGATCTGTCTCTCTCTCTCTCAAAACTAAACATTAAAAATTTTTTTTGAAAAAAAAAGTTAAATAAAAATACATACATAGAGGTGATTCTCATCCATTGTTATGAACTGCATGTTTGTATCCCCCCAGATTTCATATGTTTAACTCCTACCGTCCAATATGATGATATCGGGAAGAGGGGCCTTTGCGAGATAATTAGGTCGTGAGGGTAGAGCCTTCATGATAGGATGCGTGCCCTCACCAGAAGACCTTCCTCTCTGTTCTCCACCATGTGAGAATACAAGAAGAAAATGGCCATCTGCGAACCAAGAAGCAGGCCTTTACCAGTCCCTGGGGTCGCCATCACTTTGATCTTGAACTTCCTCGGAAACAGGAGAAATAAAAGCTTGTTGCTTAAGCCACTCACTCTGCTGTTATCAGTTATAGCAGCTAGAACTAAGACATCCATATTGTAATCGACTTTATGTGGGAGGGAGCAGGTAACCAGGGCGTTGAATATTGCGCGTAACTGCAGCACGACTATGGGAATGTGGTACTTACATGACGTGCAGGAAACGTTGAACACACAGGCTTGAGATCGCCATCTTTGGGCTGCTTGGCAGAGTTGGCCATTGGCTGGAATCTGGGAGCTCGTATTTGGGGAGGGTTCCCACCGGTCCCTAATTGAAAGTATTGGCTCGCTGGGCCTGAACTGTTTGTACAAACGCTATGGTTAATGCCGAACATCTGCTTTCCTTCTGGGAGTCTAGAATGCTGGTACATGCCGGGCCAAGGGGACCTCCAATACCAGCCCATTACAAGCTTTGAACACTGAATCTCTAATGAGCTTCCCTGGCAGACGATAGTCTCCACGTGTTGTCACAATTTCAGGCAGGAGGAATTACCGGCAACTTCTGGGATGAGCGGATGGCTCCTCTGGGAGAGAGCTCTTTGACAGCGTTCCAGGTTTCCTCTAGACATGGCACCCATGCTACTCTCCCCTCTGCTGATTTTGCCTTGTATCTTTTCACTACAGGAAGTCATCGCTGTGAGGAAGAATGTATGCTGAGTCCGGTGAGCCATCCTACCAAATCAGTGAACTGGGGGTGGTCTTGGGGACCCTCAACATATGTAAGCACCAAGTGTCACGGGGGGTAACAGAAGGAAGGAAACAAAAGAGCTCTGCTGACCTAAACAACCAAATACTCACACACACACACACACACACACACACTACCTTTGGGGGCGTCTGGCTATCTCAGTCTGTAGACCGTGCAACTCTGGATCACAGGGTTGTAAGTTCGCGCCCCATGTTGGGTGTGGAGATTACTTAAAAATAAAATCTTGAGGGGCCCCTGGGTGGCTCAGTGGGTTAAGCTTCCGACTCGTGGTTTCGGCTCTCCCCTGCTCATGCACTCTTTCAAAATAAATAAAGCTTTAAAAATTTAAAAATAAATAAATAAATAAGTAAGTAAATAAATAAATAAATAAAAACTTTAAAAAATTCTTTCAACCACTGAACACATGTTCATTTCTATCCTGTTTATCCTTTAAATGTTTAGAAGTAGCTTACGATACGAATATGAATAATAATACAGCATGATCTCATTATGTAAAAATATACACATGGGCATAGGGAAAAAGACTGGAAGGAATACATCAAAACATTAACAGTTGTTTTCTCCAGATGAGGTGATAGAATTCTAATGCTTAGTTTTTTTCTTTCTCTTGTGTTGAACTGTATTTTCCACATTTTCTACAATGAGCACATATTGCTTTTATAATGAGACTAAAAAAAGATTACATAAATTGAATGTTAAACATAATTAAGAATAGGAAAATCAGACAAAATACACAAAAATGCAGGAAGCCACGACTAAGAGAAAAACATTGAAAATAGATGTACAGACTGTTGGGGCGCCTGGGTGGCTCAGCCGGTTAAGCGTCTGGCTCTTGATTTCAGCTCAGGTCACGCTCTCACTGTTTGTGAGTTTGAGCCCCATGTCCGGCTGCACACTGACAGTGCAGGGCCTGCTTGGAATTCTCTCTCCCTCTCTCTCTGACTCTCCCCCACTCTCTCTCAATATAAATAAACATTAAAAACGAAATAAAATTAAAAAAAGAAAATAGAGGTATAGACTGTAAAGATCTCTAAAACTGAACATTTCTGCCCTCACATTTGACTCTGAGTTCCATGACAATGAAGACAAAATAGAAACATAGTTCAGTCATCAAGAGAGCATAGTATTTCTATCACTGTATATCAAATAATCACAAACTCAGTGGCTTAAAACAATATCTGTGTATCAGCTCACAGTTCTATAGGTTAGAAGTCTGGCTGGGTTCCTGGTGGCAGAATTTCATTCCCTGTCCTTTGTTGGACTGAGATCTCAATTTCCTTGCTAAATGGACTCCTCTCTCTTTAAGCAAGCAATAGTGTATCAAATCTGTCTTGTGCTTCAAATCTCTAACTTCTCTGTCTCTAACTTTAGATTTAAAGAGCTCATGTGATTAGGTCAGGACCACTCAGAGAATCTACCTTTGTTAAGATCAACTGTTCATAGGGATGTCTGGGTGGCTCAGTTGGTCAAGTGTCTGACTTTAGCTCAGGTCATGATCTCACGGTCTGTGGGTTCGAGCCCCGCGTCGGGCTCTGTGCTGACAGCTCAGAGCCTGGAGCCTGCTTGGGATTCTGTGTGTGTGTCTCTCTCTGCCTCTCTCTCTCTTTCTCTCTGTCTCGAAAAATGAATAAACATTGAAGAAAATCAACTGATCATATAACATAACTGAATCATAGGAAAGAAATCTATCATATTCACAATCTCTGGGTTACACAGGAAGTGTACATTCACCACCAGGGTGTGGAGAATCTTGGGGACTCATTTAGAGTTCTGCCTTCACATAGCATGTATAATTTTGTATATTTTGGAAAAGATGGAATTTAACCACTTTGCACGTATGCATAGTCTCTCCCCTCATTCTATGCCCAGAGGAAGTCCTAGGGGGATGCACACAGCGGCTTGTGTGAACACCCAATACAGTCAAATGCTCAATCCTCATGTTTTATCTTTTAAGGAAATACACTGAAAACAAGCTGCAAAAGAGGGAGAAATCGGCTGGAGACGTCAGGAAGGACAGGTGCTCTGGGGCAGAATGCAAAATGATTGACACAGGACACAGCCACAGGTTGGGGGAAATGCAAACTTAATCAAGAGTCCAGGGATGCCTGGGTGGCTCGATCGGTTAAGAATCCGACTTCAGCCTATGATCTTGTGGTCCATGGCTTGTGCATGCTCGCTCGCTCTCTCTCTCTCTCTCTCTCAAAAATAAATAAACATTAAAAAAAAGAGGTCTCAAACCAGATTTTCAAGGCTTTGCCCCTATCCTCTACCTAGTTCTGTGGACTTTGCTAATTCCCTTTCTTCCCCCATATAGGCCTAGTTTTCTTGTCCTTTCTTTTCCTTTTTTTTTTTTTTCTTGTATAAGGAACAGTCTAAATGATAGATCCAAGTGATGTCTCAGCTTCCTACTTTGGACTACTGCATAGAAGTCAATGGTAATTGTGCCTTGTTTTCCAAAGTCTGTTTCAGAGTCCAGAAGAATTGGTGTCACCTAGGAGCTTGTTGCAAATACGGTTTCAGGGGCGCCTGGATGGCTCAGTTGGTGAAGCGTCCAGCTCCTGATTTCAGCTCAAGTCATGATCTCGCGGTTTGTGAGTCCAAGCCCCACATTGGGCTCCAACACTGGCAGTGCAGAGCCTGCTCGGGATTCTCTCTTTCCCACTCTCCCTCTGCCCCATTCATGTTCTCTCTCTCTAAAATAAATAAATAAACTTAAAAAGAAAGAAATAAAGTTTCAGGCCCCCAGACCTACTAGATCAGAAACTGCTTTACAAGCAGATCACTGCATGATTCCTGAAAGCTTGAGAAGGGGTACTTCAGAGCCTTACTGCTCCCTTTGTGAATTCTGCTGCACAGACTCAGCAAAGTCCCAAGGGCCTGGGACCTGTAGCCCTCTGGTGTGCCCCTTCCCTTACTTCCACCTCCTCAAAAATGAAAAGCGCTGCTAATCGACATGGAACTGGGGTCATGGCTATAAGCTCAACTCACTTTAAGAAGCTACGATCGGGGCGCCTGGGTGGCTCAGTCGGTTGAGCGGCCGACTTCAGCTCAGGTCATGATCTCACGGTCTGTGGGTTCGAGCCTCGCGTCGGGCTCTGTGCTGACAGCTCAGAGCCTGCAGCCTGCTTCGGATTCTGTGTCTCCCTCTCTCTCTCTGCCCCTCCCCTGCTCACACTCTGTCTCTCCCTCAAAAATAATAAGCATTTAAAAAAAAATTATAAAAAAAAAAAGAAGCTACGATCAAGGCTCTCTTCTCCCCATCCAACAGACAGCCGCATCTTCTCGTGCAGGGCCAGCCATGTCCCCGACACATGATGGTGAAGGTCAAATTAAATGGATTTGCCATATTGGGTGCCTGGTCACCAGGGCTGCTTTTAACCCTGGCGAAGTGGATATTATCGCCGTCCGTGACCCCTTCATTGACCTCAGCTACATAGTCTACGTGTTCCAGTATGAGTCCACCCACAGCAAATTCCACAACACGGTCAAGGCTGAGAATAAGAAACTTGTCATCAGTGGAAGGCCCATCTCCATCTTCCAGGAGCAAGATCCCACCAACATCAAATAGGGTGATGCTGGTGCTGAGTATTGTGGAGTCCGGTGGGGTCTTGACCACCGTGGAGAAGGCTGGGGCTCACTTGAAGGGTGGGGCCAAGAGGGTCATCATCTCTGCCCCTTCTGCTGATACCCCCACATCCGTGATGGGTGTGAACCAAGAGAAGTACGACAACTCCCTCAAGAACGCCAACAATGCCTCCTACACCACCAACTGCTTGGCCCTTCTGGCCAAGGTCATCCGTGACCACTGTGGCATCATGGAGGGACTCATGACCACAGTCCATGCCACCGCTGCCACCCAGAAGACTGCGGAGGGCCCCTCTGGGAAGCTGTGGTGTGATGGTGAAGGGCTGCCCAGAACACCATCCTTGCTTCTCTACTAGCACTGCCAAGGCTGTGGGCAAGGTCATCCCTGAGCCGAATGAGAAGCTCACTGGTATGGCCTCCCGGGTCCCCACCGCCAGCGTGTCCATCGTGGACCTGACCTGCCGCCTGGAGAAAGCTGCCAAATACTATGATATTAAGAAGGTGGTGAAGCAGGGGGACCTGGTTGGCTCAGTCAGTTAAGCGTCTGACTCTTGAATTCAGCTCGGGTCATGATCTCGTGGTTTCCGAGATCAATCCCTGTGTCGGGCTCAGCAATGATAGTGTAGGGCCTGCTTGGGATTCTCTTTCTCTCTCTCTCTCTGCCCCTCCCCTGCTCATGCTTGCTCTCTGTCTCTGAAAATAAATAAATAAGCTTAGAAACAAAGAGAAGGTGGTGAAGCAGGCATCAAAGGACCCCCTCAGGGACATCCTGGGGTGCACTGAGGACCAGGTTGTCTCTCGTGACTTTAACAGCGACACTCACTCTTCCACCTTCCATGCTGAGGCTGGCATTGCCCTCGATGACTGCTTTCTTAAGCTCATTTTCTGGGATGACAATGAATTTGGCTACAGAAACCGGGTGGTGGACCTTATGGTCCAGATGGCCTCCGAGGAGTAGGAGCTCCCTGGACCACCAGTCCCAGCAAGAGCAAGAGGAAGAGAGAGGCCCTCCCTTCTGGGGAGTCCTTGCTCTAACTCATCATCCCCCAACACATTGAGAGTCTCCCGACCTTACGCAGTTTCCATCCCAGACCCCCTGAAGAAGGGGAGGGGCTTGGGGCACCCTACTTTATCATGTACCATCAATAAAGTATACTGTACCCAGCCCAAACAAAAACAAAAACAAAAACAAAAACAAAAACAAGAGAAGCTATAGTCAAGATGTTCCTAAAACTCATATGGAAACGCAAAGGACCCAGGGTTACCAAAAAAGAACAACCTTGGAAGACTCAAATTTCCCGATGTCAAAACTTGCTACAGAACTCCAGTAATCAAGAAGATCATCCAGGGGAGCCTGGGTGGCTCAGTCGGTTAAGCATCCGACTTTGGCTCAAGTCATGATCTTGGGGTTCATGAGCTCCAGCCCTGCTTTGGGTGAGCTTGAGCCCAACTCCAGGCTCCAACCCTCTGTTCTTCCCCGTCTCCCTCTGTTTATGCACCTCGCAGGATTCTCTTTCTGTGCCCCTTGCTCACTCGTCATGCTCTTTCTCTAAAATACATAAATAAAGACATAGGTTGGTAGGTAGGTAGGTAGGTAGGTAGAAAGATAGATAGATAGATAGATAGATAAAAGATCATCCAATGGGGAAGGAATAGACTTTTCAAGAAATGGCACTGGGACAATTAGATATCCACATGTTAGAGAATGAGTTTGGTCTCCTACCTCACACTATAATCAGAAATTAATTAGGGCTCAGGCAGTTAAGTGTCCAACTTCAGCTCAGGTCACGATCTCACGGTTTGTGAGTTTGAGCCCTGCATCAGGCTCTCTGCTGTCAGTGCAAAGCCTGCTTCTGATCCTCTGTCTCACTCTCTCTCTCTGCCCCTCCCCTGCTTGTGCTCTCTCTCAAAAATAAATAAACATTAAAACAAAAAAGATCTACTCTCTTAAAAAATTAATTAAAAATGGATCAAAAATTGGGGCACCCAGTTGGCTCACTCGGTAGAGCATTCAACTCTTGATTTTGGGGTCATTAGTTCAAGCCCCACATTGGGCATAGAGCCTACTTAATAAAAAAAAGGATCAGAAACCTAAATGGAAGAGCTGAAACTATAAAACTCTTAGAAGTAAACATAGGGGTGAATCTGAATGACTTTGGATTTGGCAATGATTTCCTAAATTTGACACCCAAATCACAGGCAGCAAAAGAAAAAATAGATATATTAGGCTTGATAATAGTTAAAACTTTTGTGCATTGGGGCACCTGGGTGGCACGGTTGGTTAAGTGTCCGACTCTTGGTTTTGGCTCAGGTCATGATCTCACGGTTTCATGAATTCAAGCCCCATGTCGGGCTCTGTGCTGCCAGTGAGGAGTCTGCTTGGGATTTTCTCTCTCTTCCTCTCGTTCTGCCCCTACCCCACATGGCACTGTCTCAAAATAAATAAACTTAAAAAATAAAACTTAAAAAAGTAAAATGAAACTTTTGTGCATCGACGAACACTATCAAGAGAGTGAAAAGACAACCCACAAATGGGAGAAATGTTTGCAAATCATATGTGGTAAGGGTTTAATAGCCGGAATATATAAAGAACTCTCATAGCTCATCAATAGAAAGAAAAACAACCCAGCTGGAACTTGGGCAAAGGATTTGAATAGACATCGCTCCAAAAGAGATACGGAAATGTCCAATAAGCCAATGCCAAGACGCTCCACACCATTAGCTATCAAGGAGTTGTAAATCAAAACTACAATGAGGTAACGCTTCACACCCACCGGGACAGTTAATAAAAAAAAAAGAAGCTGAAAAACAACAAGCGTTGGCAAAGATGAGGAGAAATTGGAACCCTCCTACGCTGCGTATGGTGAGAATGTAAAATGGCGCCCCCTACGTGGAAAATTGTTTGGCGGTTTATCAAAAGGTTAAACACACAATTACCATGTGACCCAGCAAGGAAACTCGCTGATATATACCCAAAATAATCGAAAACATATTTGCATGCCAAAAAATATGTTCACAAATGTTCATAGCAGCATAATCCATGGTAGCCCACAAAAGTGGAAACCCCACAAATGTCTGTCAATGGATGGATGGATGAACAAAAAATGGCCTATCTGCAGAATGGAATATGATTCAGCCACAAAAAGGAGCGTACTACATCATGGATGTTGCATGTGGCAGCTACGCCACGACGGAGATGAACCTCGACAACGTTATGCTAGGTGAAATAAGTCAGAGACGAAGGGACACATATTAATTCCATTTATATGAAACATCCAGAGTAGGCAGGTTCATACAGATGGAAAACTTAATAAGGTAATAGAAAAAGTGGGGAGAGGGGGTCAGAATAGGGACTGGCTGCTAATTGGGACAGGTTTTTTGGGGGGAGGTGGGGTGGTAGAAAGTTCTAGAATTCGACAGGGGGGATGGCTATATGACATAGTCCATATACTGAGAACCACTCAATTGGTCACATTAAAATGGTAAGTTTAATGCTACAAGAACTATACCTCAATAATAAAATAAATATATGAAAAGTAAACCACGGGGCCTGCTTCCAGATTCTGGTCCTCTGACCTCAGGTATCAAGAGGTCAAGCTACAATCTCTCCTCACTACACACTGATGGATGAGGGAGAAGGGAAGCAGCATGTAATTAATTTAGAAGAAATGAGATTAAATCACAGCACGAAATGGGGTGACGAAATGTCTCCCCACTCAGAGGGGATGTATCAACTGTAAAAACGAAAGTTTTATCTTCTTTAGGGACAGAGGCAAATAGCAAATTCTGCTTCTCTCAGCTGGTTGTGACCTAAAGAAAGGAATCAATCATCCTGTTGTTTGGTCTCCAAGCCAGGTGACAAAAAGGGTGCTTTTAAAAGGGTTCACCTGATTAGGTCAGGCCCACCCAATAAATCCTCCCTTTTGAGTGACTTATCAACCGATCAGGGACCTTACATCTGAAAAATCCTTTCATCCTTGCCATATAATATAACATAATCACAGGAGTGCTATCACATCATATTCACAGGCCCTGCCCACACTCAAGGGGAGAACATTATACAGCTTGTGTATATCAGGGGCAGGAACTTAAACATTTTACAATTCAGTATATTACAGACCCCTTAATGTTACTTAAGGGACCACCCTTCTCCCCTCAGTTCATGAGCTTTGGTGGGGCTGATCCCAATCCCCACCATTCCCTGATTTTACAGAAAATTCAGGAATGAGCTGTTTTTTGTATAATACTAGATAGATCATGTATTGTTTTATTCTAATTATTCATTTTTATGTTTGTAATCTTGCCCCATGCTAGAATGTAAGCACCATGAGAGCAGGGACCTTATAGATCTTGTTCAATTTTCTGTCCTCTGAACCTCTTTGCTTTATATTGGGGGATAATTGCACCCAAATATATATGTTTTTGGTAAATATCAGGGAATATTTGTCAAATGAGTTTTCTCCATTTTCATAAGGAGAAAGGAAGCTTCCAGAATAGAATTGTCCTTGAATTATACAGCTAGCAAATGTTTCTGAAGAGACAATCTCTTCAAAACAAAGAATAATAGTAACCACTTCTATAACAATATGTGCCAGGCCCTGGGATCACTTGGTACTCCAAACCACTCTAAGGTGTACTTAACGGGGAGGTGAGGAGGGCTAACAAATAACATTGTCTTCTTGTATGTACATTTCACAGCTCCAAGCCGTCCGTGGTCTCCGCTGCAAGTGGCTCTTGCAAGCCTCCCGGACCTCAGAATCTGTATTTGCCTCCGGAGTGCAAGCGAGGGGAGAGAAAAATGTTACACGAGGCAGCCAAACAATTCTAGCGGCCAGCTCAGCAGTGCAAGAGAATGGGTAGAACTTGTTCCCCAGTTTTGAATCAAAACAAGCCCTCCTGCACGGTGGGGGAGGGCGTGCGGCTGCCCACGCCAGGGGGCGTTGGTGGGGGGGGGGGGGGTTCACGCTCTTCCCATTTCATTGGCCAGGACTCGGCCACGTGACCCAATCTACGGGCAGTAGGCGGGACCGTCTCTCGCTTCGGCTTGAAAAAGAGCCAACGGTCGTCGGCGTCGTCGTCCTCGTCGGTCCTCGTGAGGACACCGTTGTTCCGGTGGCCAGACCGTTGATCGTGCTGATGGGACCTGCGGAACCCCTCGCAGCTCCGGCCACGTGGGGGGAGAAGTTGGTTTCGGGTGAGTCGAAAAAATGAGGAAAGAAGTTTTATTTCCTTCGTAAGCCTGCTATGCTGTTTTATGGGTGGACGCGGTTCCTTTTCTCTTTGCCTTTTTGTTCTTCTGGCCTTTTTGGCGGGGGCGGAGGGAGGTTGTGTGTTTTGTCGTGTCCGTCAGGGTAGAGCCCTGCAGCCCCCCCCCCGGACCTCAGTGCCTCATTTCCCTAGAAACTGGGGGTGGGGGACTCTGGTCCCCCGCGCCTTTTCACCTCGGGGGTGAAGCTCCTCGTGGCCGGGCTTTGCCGTTAGAAGCGTGGCCCACGTGACTTGTGCATTTCAGAGCTTTGCCTGAGACACCGTAGTTGTGAAATTCGAGTTCGTCTCGTGGAATGTTTGCTTGAACGACAGAAGTTCAAAAGCGCGAACGTTGCGACTTGGCCAGGAACAGCAAGGAACTCTTTGCAGATGTTTAGACAAGGTCTGAAAAAGCGCGGCGTTTTAACGGGGTGTGTAGTGTTGCAAGGAAAACTTAAAACCTAGCGAGGGCAGATTCAAGTCTGCTGAGCTGTATTAGAGATACATTGGAAACTGACAATCTTGAGGCGAATTTCTCTCCCCTTAATACCGAAGGAGGAAATGTCTTCAACTCTGAAGGTGGTTTCATGTTTACTTTTAAACTCTGGCCTGGGGAACGATTTCGAACCTTCAAGTGGCCAGGTAGTGCAAGAAAAAGCGTCTTTTTACCCAGATTTCAGTTGCGCGTTTTACTTTTACTCCGTCGTCTTCGTCAGCTACTCTCCCATCTTTCCGAACCGCTTGAGAGCCCCCTTGTGTGTCTCAGTGGCCCCTTCTGCTGCTAAATAGAAAGTGTGTGTTTACTAGAAGCAGGAATAGTCACAGAGAGATTGATTATACCTACGTAGTGCCTGACGCAGCCAAGGGAAAGAAGCCACAGCATTTTTAACGGCTGTTGTTGTAAGCCCCGCTCTATTGTATGGGACCTCTTTCTCTTTTCCTTTTCTTTTTGTAGGTGTAACTTTTATTTTCTTAAAAACGTTTATTTTTGAGAGAGCGCAAGAGAGAGGGCGAGCGGGGGAGGGGGAGAGGGAGACGGGCAGAGAGAATCCCAAGCAGGCTCTCCCCACTGTAAGCAGTGAGCCTGACCCGAGGTTCGAACTCCTAAACCTCCTAAACCGTGAGATCGGGACCTGAGCTGAAGACCTGCAGACTGAGCCACCCAAGCTCTCCTAAATTTTAGTTTTTAAGGTAATCCCTAGACCCAATGTGGGGCTTCGACCCGGGACCCTGACATTGAGTTGCAGACTCCACTGATTTGAGCCAGTCTGGAACCCCTCTCTCTTTTCAGCTGGACTAATTGCCCTTGAAGGCAAGGAACATAGCTGATTATCTTGGAATCCCTATGCCTGTAATATTGCATGTGCCTGTGATTTTTTAAAAATTATTATATTGGCTAATGGAAGGATTGCAAATGTGAATTTTCTTTACATGACCAACAGGAATACGTTTTGTTTGTATTAGTAATTTCTAGGTTAAGTGTTTCACGATCAGAGAGCCGTTCATGGTATTCCTCCTTTGTGAAATGTATTGATATTTTCTTGCAACTTAATCTGCGATCCGTTTTTGTGAATATGCCTTGTACAATTGAAAAGTCTTGTGTATGATCCGAGTTGAGAGTCTTGCACACATTCATAAGTTCTGCCTTGTTGATTATATTGTTAAGGTGTTCGTGCTTCTTACTCATTTTTTGTCCGTTTGATCGGACTTGTAGGGAGTTGAGTATTCTTGGTGTGTTTCTGTTTCAGTGTCCTTGCAACTTACGTAGTTTTACTTCATTAAGGATACTGCTTTTTTTTTTTTTTGTAATATTCTTAAATGTTGTATCATCTTTCTGCATAGTGGCTTTTAATATAAAAACTGTCCCTCTTTTGTTTGCCTTGAAACTTGAATTTTCCTTTGGGGATACCAGGATATCTGCTTTTTTGTTTCTATTTTTCTCTTTCCATCATTCCTGTTTCCATTTGTCTGGCATACCTTTGTCCCATCGTTTTGTATTTCAGCTTTCTTGAGTCACTGTTTGAGGTGTGTGTCTTATATACAAGAGAGTTGGGTTTTTGTTCTGTGAGTGAAATTGAAAATGGTGTTCTTTTACTAATCCAGGAAAGCCCATTTCCATTTAAGTTTTTGAAGTAAGTTTATTTTATATTTTGTCAGTCTTTTATAATTGTGTGTTTTATTTGCTAGGTTTCTTTAGAAGGCCTGTATCCTTTGCTCTCTAATTTGACACACGCATATTTTTGGTATTTAGGAAAGTTTGCATTTTTGTTCTAGTGGTTATCTTGCTACTTATACCTTTTCTTTTCTAAAGGTTTTATATTTAAGTAATCTCTAGGCCTCGCGTGGAGCTCGAACTCACTACCCCAAGATCAAGAGTTGAGTTGCATGCTGTAGTGACTGAGCCACCCAGGTGCCTGTATCCTTTTTTCAAGAAAAGATTTTTTGGGGGGCACCTGGGTGGCTCAGTTAAGTGTCCCACTTCAGCTCAAGTCATGATCTCAGGGTTTGGGAGTTTGAGCCCTGCGTCAGGCTCTGTCCTGACAGCTCAGATCCTGGAGCCTGCTTCAGATTCTGTCTCTTGGTCTGCCTCTGTCTCTGTCTCTCTCTCTCTCTGCCTGCCCCCCCTTCTCTCTGTGCCCCTCCCCTGCTTGTACTCTGTTTCTCTCAAAAATAAGTGTTAAAAAAAGTGAAGTTTTTTTTTAAATAATCTCTACACCCAACATGTGGCTTGAACTCCCGACCCTGACCTCCAGTCCCATGCTCTTCCCACTGAGGCAGCCAGGCAAATGTTTATTCATCTTTGGGAGAAAATGTGAGTGGGGGAGGGGCAGAAGAAGAGGGGGACAGAGGTTCTGAAGAAGGCTCTGTACTAACTGCAGCGATCCTGATTCGGGGCTCGGACCCACAAACCACAAGATGGTCACCTGAGCTTAAGTGCACCGACTGAGCCACCCAGTCGTCCTGACAATTATACCTTTTTAAGGTACGCCCAGCTTATTTTCTTGTTGAACCTGCTGAGGTCTGGTTTATTGGGTTTTTTTCCTTAATTTATTTTTAGTTTACATCCAAGTTAGTTAGCATATAGTGCAACAATGATTTCAGGAGTAGATTCCTTTATGCCCCTTACCCATCTCCCTGATCTATCGTTTTTTAATTAGTATCGTAACTTGCGCCTATTCCGTTCTTTCGCTTTCCCTTATCCCGTTTATTAGTTGCGTTGCTTTTACTTTGTCAAAACATACCACCTCTCTAGACGAGTCTTTCACTCTCTCCATCCCCCATTTGTTTGGTTCTTTGAATCTGCATGCTCCGTCGTCCCATCCACTCACTGATCAAAATGCTTTACTGCCCGTCGTCTGGCCGAATTTTTCCAGCTAGCTCTCGGGCGGAAGCAGCTCGTCTTGCAGTACGCGAGTTGGCAAACTTTTTCTCCAGCGGGCCACGTAATGAGTACGTTAGGCCTTGCGCGTCATAAGGTCTCTGCTACACTACTCAGCTCTGTGGTAATCTCTACGCAGCATAGAAGCTACTAGAGACAGTAAACAAGTGAGTGTAGATGTATTCCCGTAAAACTATCTGTAAACGCTGAAATTTAACTTGCTTATAATTCTCTCCGGTTGTGTTAATACTTTTGATTTTCTTGTAGCCAATTAAAGACGCAGGAAACCGTTTTTACTTAGCTCAGTCCCCGAAAAACAGGACAGGTTGGATGTGGTCCATGAGCATAATTTGCCAACATTTGTTCTAGGAGATTCCTCAGAAAGGGATCACGGGTACAGAATTCCCTAAGCTTTTGTATGTTGAAAACGTGTGTGTGTGCGTGTGTATGTTGTTAATAGCCTTGATACTTGAAGGCAGCATTATTGGAGATAAATTCCTTGGTTTCATGCTTCCTTTTACTGAACGTTACAAATGCTGCTCCACTTTTGAGTTGCTTCATATGTTGGTTTTGAATGTCTGATACCCGTTTAATTCTTTGCGTCTGTATGTTACTTGATCTTTTTGCCTGGAGGCCTTTGACATTCTGTCTTTACCTTTGAAATCTGACAGTTGAAAGACTGTAACGTGGTGGTGACTCTATTCTCAATGTATAGGTAGAGATAGGTCTTTTTTTATTTCTGAAAAATTTTCTTGGGTTATAATTAAACATTTTTTTTTCAACGTTTATTTATTTTCTTTGGGACAGAGAGAGACAGAGCATGAACGGGGGAGGGGCAGAGAGAGAGGGAGACACAGAATCGGAAACAGGCTCCAGGCTCTGAGCCATCAGCCCAGAGCCTGACGCGGGGCTCGAACTCCCGGACCGCGAGATTGTGACCTGGCTGAAGTCGGACGCTTAAGCGACTGCGCCACCCAGGCGCCCCAAGGGTTATAATTTTAAAAAATTGTTTTAGGGGCGCCTGGGTGGCTCAGTCGGTTAAGCGTCCGGCTTCGGCTCAGGTCACGATCTCACGGTCTGTGAGTTCGAGCCCCGCATCAGGCTCTGGGCTGATGGCTCAGAGCCTGGAGCCTGCTTCCGATTCTGTGTCTCCCTCTCTCTCTCTGCCCCTCCCCCGTTCATGCTCTGTCTCTCTCTGTCTCAAAAATAAATAAATGTTAAAAAAAAAAAAAAAAAAAAATTGTTTTAAATGTTTTTTTCTTTTTGAGAGAGAGAGAGACAGAGCACAAGTGGGTTGTGGAGCGAGAGAGGGGAACAGAGATTGAGAGGGAGACACAGAATCTGAGGCAGGTTCCAGGCTCCGCGCTGTCCGCATAGAGCCCGACGCAGGGCTTGAAGCCATGAACCACGCATGAGATCATGACCTGAGCCAAAGTCAGACGCTTCACTGACTGAGCCACCCAGATGCTCCTTGTGTTATAATCTTAAAGTCCTAGCTTTGTTCTGTTGATTATCTTTTCACCGGGACTGCAATAATCTGTCATTCCTTTTTTGTCTTCTATTTTCATTATTTTCTCTGCCACCCTTTTCACTTTCCTATAACCTTTTCATTCTATTGGTGGTTTTCCTGCCGCTTGATATTTATCAGTGCCCTCTGTTAAATTTTACTGTGGTCTATTCTCACTTGGCGCCTTGTAATTTATTCTTCATTTGTAAAATAACTTTGTATTTTTCTTCCATTTATTTATTGTGTCAGGGAGAGAGTGTGCGTGCATGAGCGCGTGCAGTGTGCGTGTGAGTGGAGGAGGGGTGGAGAGAGAGA
This sequence comes from Prionailurus viverrinus, assembly GCF_022837055.1. Lineage (NCBI taxonomy): Eukaryota > Metazoa > Chordata > Mammalia > Carnivora > Felidae > Prionailurus > Prionailurus viverrinus. The sequence goes on along the minus strand of NC_062579.1, from coordinate 113,110,532 downwards.
ATCCCAAGCAGCTCCGCAGGGTCCACACAGAGCCTGATGCGGGGCCCCGTGAGCCGTAGGACCGGGACCTGAGCTGAGATCAAGACTTGGATGCGTAACCCACTGAGCCACCCAGGTACCCCTCGAGGTAATTTTTTAAAAATTTCATCACATGTCCATTTGTGTCTATTGAATTAAATATCAACGTAAATTAAATTATTGAATTAAATTATCTTACGTTATTTGTTTTTTGCTGTATGATTGTTTTTCAGGGGTCGGGGTTACCTCAGTTGATACGTATTAAATTGAATTTTTAAGATTTTTGCAAAATTCTGTATGTACCAGTTAGTCACCTTCTTGTTCATTTTTGTGGCATTGTGTATTTTACAGGATTTCTAGCTTACTGACACACTCTTCTGTCAGTATGGCAAAGTCCGGATACTTTAGTGGATTTATTTTGGTTGATGTGGGGAGATCGTGTTTTCTTTGATTTTATTGGTCTCTTGTCTTGCATGACCCTAAATTTTTCTGTTTTGCTTCTTTGCCACTTCAACCAATTGCCTGTGGATGTTTTTCCTTTCCTTTTAACTTTTTTTTCTTCTCTTAGAAGCTATGGGTTTTGAAGACTGCTCCTTCAAATTGCATGTACTTAAGTCCTCTTCCTATCATGTATGTTCAGATACCTGTTTTTTTAGTAATTTTCAGACAGGATGAATTTATGCTTTATCACCGTGTTTTTGGATCCACCTTAGGCCTGGTTGCTGTTTCCTCTCCTTTCTCTTTGCTTGGTTTTGGTGTAAGCTGCTTTTTTCCTTCTTGTTTTTATGTTTTTGAAGGAAACATTAGAAGATAGAGGCCTAGGTGGCCTTGGTTGTCTCAGCTACATTAGAAGGCCCTAAAAATGGCTGCACTTCGAAAGGAAGGCTTCTTTTACTTACATTATGGGAGAGGAAACATTGTTAAAACACGATCTGTATTTTTGCAAAGACCGCTGCTAACATGCTGTCAAGGTCAAAGATACCTGAATGATTTCAATTTATGGTAAGCCACACCACTCTGAGAAACCCAAAGTAGATCTTGGATGACTTCATGGAATCTTTTAGAACTCAGGCTGTTTGTCTACATTCGCTTCCGTCGTTTGGATACCGCCAGAAACTTTACTTTGGGGTTAAGACAGTATGAGTAATCCATGCTGTTGAGTCACGTACAATTAATGTAATTATAAAAGTTAGACTGAGGGTTTTTTCCTAAATTCCTGGTAATGTCAAATGATAAACAAGTCACCTGAAGTGTCAATCATTTGAGAAAAGTTTTTGCAGTCATTTTAGTGCTACTGGGAATGTTACAGATAAAAAATGCCTTTTCTATGAGTGGAATAGAATATTACCAATTAAGATGCTGGCTTTTGTAACTAGTAGATAACATGTTACTGTCATCAGATACCAAACCAAATAAATAATAATTTCCTAACGGTTGCGGCCTTAATGTAGTGGTTCAGTGATGATGTCTGTTTACGTGATCTGCTTATACTCTTACAGCTCACTGGAAGCAAAGTAACCCCTTTGCAAATCAGCTGGATTAGAGATTCCAAGAAAGCAGTACAGTTAATGTACAATCTGTAATTTATATTGTGTTGTACTTAAAAGGGATATTCTGAGCCACTTTATGCGAAAATAAGACCTAGCTGGCAATTTGTCTTTGAAAGTTCTGTATCTGATAGATCTTTAAAATAGGAATCAAGTAAATTAAGTGTGTATTCATTCACTCATGCACAAATTACTAAGAATTTGCCGTTTGGGAAGTTGCATTAATTCTTTTCTTGCCTAACTGATGATTTATGCGACACTCATCTTTTTTAAAGTTTTATTTAAGCAATTTCTGCACCCAACATGGGGCTTGAACTCCTAACCCTGAGATCGAGTCACATGCTGTGCTGACTGAGCCAGCCAGGTGTCCCTTGCTTGACCTGTAGTCTTAGCTATGCTATTTTCCACTGTGGTTAACCCCAGAGAGCTTTATCCTGACACACAGACCCCCCAGCTGGCTTCGCTACTAACTCCAGTGTGCAACATCAGCTGAGCTCTGTTTTGTGTCTTTGTGCGCCCCCTCCCTCTCTTGTTCTACCACACTTTTTCTTCCACACCCACACTCTTTTCGAGCCTCCTCACTGTTAGAACCGCCTGTCTCGCTGTTCTTGGGTTGTACTTCTGCTTCAATCAGGTATGCTGTTCCCCGACTCTACAACAGTCCCTGTGCTTCCCCATCATCATGCTCTCACTCTTGCTGGTCCCTCAGGCAGCATTAGTTACCCTTATCATCTCTGCAAAAGGCTATAAATCCTTCAAGTCCAGCTGAAATACTCCCTTCTTTATGAAGCCCAGCCACGACTCCATACTCAAAAAACTTTCCATTTGTCTAACACATTTTTAAAATATTTAGTTTTATTTTTGAAAAAGAGAGAGAGAGAGAGGAGACAGAATCTGAAGTAGGCTCCGGGCTCTGAGCTGTTAGTGCACAGCCTGATGCAGGGCTTGAACCCACGAACGGTGAGATCATGACCTGAGCGAAAGTCAGATGGTTAGGTGACCGAGCCACCCAGGTGCCTCTCTAATGCTTTGTTTATACTTCTTGTGTGGTATTTCTGTTATTGGACCTTATAGCTGGTAATCGTGTTTCCATAGGTACATTATCTTAAACCATGCTGTGAACCCTTTGATGGTGAGGATAGTCTTCTGGTTTTTCTTTGTATCCTTAGCACCTGATTTAAGGAAAGGCTCACACTAGATATTTATTAAGAAAGAGGAACAATAGCAAATCGTGATCATATTAAAAGCTGGTGCATTAGTTCAGCTAATAAATAACAGTGACTTGGACAACGGGAATAGTGGTGGGTATCTGCAACATTCTGGTAATTCTAAAGTAGATCTCTATATTGATAAGCACAGAGCTTTCAGCAAAATTAAAGAGAAGTACTATTGAACATGATCTTACAGGGGTGCCTGGCTGGCTCACTCAGAAGAGCATGTTGTCTCTTGATCTCGGCGTTAGGAGTTTGAGCCCCACGTTGGGTGTAGAGATTACTTCAGTGAGTGAATGAATAAACCAACTAACATGATCTCCAACATCCCACATGTTCTAAATCCCATCTACCATGCTTTCTCTTGTTATCTTCCTTATAGCTGTAATGGTTTATTTTTAGGTCGTTCATTCATTCGTTCAGTATTTACTTAGCACCTACTCTGTCTGAAGCATTTTAAGTATTGGGTCTATACTTGTCAAGTAATGAAAGCTGCCATTAGAGCAAAGGCTTTGTATGTCCTATTTGACGATGGGTTTATCCAGATGAAACGCCCTCATAAGTTGAGGAAGATCTTTAGTCTTTTGAAGAACTCCCTTCGTATTAATCTATCCTTTATATATAGGATATTTTTATTTGTACTTATGCATATATATTTATATATATATCCATATATCCTTCCTGTGGCTCTTTCTACTTACTAAAAATTATTTTTAACTTTTTTTTTTTGAGAGAGGGTGCATGCGAGTGTGGCAAGGGCAGAGAGAGTCCCAGGCAGGCTCCATGCTGTGAACGCGGAGCCCAATGAGGGGCTCAGTCCCACGACCCTGGGATCATGAGCTGAGGTGAAATCGAGTCGGATGCTTAACCAACTGAACCACACAGGTGCCCCTAAAAATGACTACTTTTCAATGTATTTTAATTTTTTTATTACAAAAAGTTTTTAATGTTTATTTTTGAGACAGAGAGAGAGACCGAGCATTTAGCAGGGAGGGGCAGAGAGAAGAGGGAGACACAGAATCGGAAGCAGGCTCCAGGCTCCGAGCTGTCAGTGCAGAGCCCCATGTGGGGTCGGTTTGAACCGTGAGATCATGACCTGAGCCAAAGTCGGGCTCTCAACTGACTGAGCCACCCAGGTGCCCCTAAATATTATTTTTAAAATTCCATTAATGATTTATTTTCCTTGTAAAAATATCTGTATAACTACCATCAGTACCCTTCCAAAGAAGTAATTGTTGCTTTAAGTTTAATGTTAATCATTCTAGAACATTTCCTATGTGGTGAGATACTCAGAAAATGTGGCATTTTGTGTACAGGATTTTCACAAAAATGATATTCTATTCTCCATGTATTCTGGAACCTGTTTTTTTACTCAGCATATCTGGGGTGGGTGTATGCATATATATCCACTCCTCTATTGATGAACCTTTCAGTTATTGACAATTTGTAGCTAATATACAGATGCTGTATATTTCTATTGTGCAAGTGTGCTAGAATTTCTCTAGGTTAGAAACTACGAAGTACAATCGATGGGTCCCTTATTCTTACCGTGTACTGAATTGTGGGGGGATTGGCTTATCTCTTCATACACTGGACTGTAAGCTGCCTGTTAATAGCAGCCATCTCTGTGTACCCGGGGCTTGGAACAGAGCCCTGGGACAGGGACCTACTAGACAGATGAGTGAAAGGAAAGTCCTGGAATCGTATATGTTGACACCATTCCCTCTGCGAGCTTTCTTTCACAAGCCTTCCGTGTATGCATGTGGATCTACTGACAGCCAGGCCAGAAACTGGAACCCCGTTTCCTGCTCTCCGACTAGTCTAACTTTTATCCTCTTCCTTTCTTCCTTATTCTACTCCTTTTTTTCCCTTCTATACCTAAATCCTTAGCTCCTCTAACCCACCTCTGCTTTCTCCACTTGCTTCTTTCCTGAGTTGGGAGTTGCTGAAGCTGAACGAGTGAACCTTAATCAAAATATCCGTGCATTTTGACATCCACCTCTAGAAATCTTCCTGATAACCACAGTGGTACATGTGGCCCTATTTTTATGTTGCCCTAATATTTCAAGGCAGATTTGGATAATTTCCATCACACGTGTCAATTTCCCCTCCCCCCATTATGGTCACATTCTGTGAAGATCCTTCCACTTATTGCCTCCATCATAGGGACATGAGTCCTAAAAAGAATGAGACCGATGACTAGGGAACAGTGTATTCACAATAAGCACTGATTCCACTCCAGAGAAGAATAATTCAAGAAAGAATTTTTCCTTCCCACATAGGTTGTTTAGAGTAAGGAGTTTAGCTGTCTAAATGACGAAAAGAGGCGAGAATTACATAGTTGTGCTTTCCGTGCAAGTTCTCTAGCAGCTTCCTAACCTGCGGTTACCTCATGCCCTGGAGCAGGAGCAGGAAAACTGTGCCCCCTCCCCCAGCCATATCTACCCCACTGCCTGGCTCTGTAAGTAAAATTGTATCGGGAGACCAAACGCTCCTTTGTTTATGGTACTCTCTGTGGCTGCTTTCTCGAGACAGAGGGTTGAGTTGCTGGAACAGAGATGGCCTTGTGGCTCACGGAGCCTGAACTATTTACTTACTGGTCCTTTACGTGTGCAGTCTGCGGACCCCTGCCCTATAGAAAGAGCAAGTGGCAGTGACGATTCAGCAACTGCTCCAAGAAGGCAGGGCTCGGCAGACTCGCTTCTGTCGTAATTGAGCCACGCAGCTGTTTCATCTAGCTCCGGTGCTTTCTGTCCCGGACCTCCTGCCTCTAATCCTTCATCCTTGTTATGCTGCCACAGTAGTCTCAGGACGATACTGGGCTCCTTTTTGCCAGAACTCTGTGTTGCAGGGCCCCCTCTTGTCACACCTTTTTCTCAACCGACTGCCCCTGAATCCCCAACATCGTCTCCTTGTTCACGTAGGTTAAATCGGAACATGACCTCCTCTCAGGCAGCGAGGTCCTGCCTCTGTGCATCTGCTCAAGCAGCTTGCTTTTTTCTTTAAATGTCCTTCTTACCCTCTAGAGGACATCATGAAATCTTACGCGTTCTCTAAAACCCAACTCCAGAATCTTATTTCTCTATGACTCTTCTTAGCAACTCAGCCTACAGAAATGGGTCAATTCTGTTTTTTAAAGTTAATTTACTTTGAGAGAGAGAGGGAAGGGCAGAGAGAGAGAGAGAGAGAGAGAGAGAGAGAGAGAAAGAGAAAATCTCAAGCAGTCCCTGCACCATCAGCCCAGAGGCCAGCATGGTGCTGAAACCCACAAAGTGTGAGATCCTGACCTGAGCCCAGATCAGGAGTCCAAACTCAATGGACTGAGCCGCCCAGGTGCCCTTAGATCAGTTCTAAGGGCGATTCTTGAAGCATACGGCTTCTGGTAGCCTTACAGATGCCAATCAATAGTTTTTGTTGGTATGGGGCTGCCTGGCTGGTTCAGTCGTGGAGCATGGGACTCGATCTCGGGGTCGTGAGTTTGAGCCCCATGTTGGGCATAGAAATTACTTAAAAAATAGTTTTTGTGGGTACGGTCTCTTGTTCTCCTTTATATCAACGGGGTTCCCCCCTCCCCCGAGGCTGAGGGGCCTGGAGGCTTTTATTTCTCAGCTGGTCCACAGGGAAGTGGCGGGTCCAGTACAGGGCCACCTTGGGCGGGGAGCACCTCACGGGGCCCTTGGCCTGTGGCCGCAGCTGCCTCCCTCTGCTCCTGCCTCGTCTTCCGCCGGAGCAGCCACCGCTCTCGCTCAGACTCCTCCGTGTGCCTCACGTAACCGAGATGCTCCCGGGAGTCCCAGTCTCGCTACTCGTGCTCGCGGGCCGGGACACTGGCGACGCGGTCACGCTTGCGCTTGAGCGGCCAGGTGAGGTAGCGGGCGCGGCGGTCTCCCCGTTGGAGCACCAGCGGCGCGTCCGTCGTCTGCCGTGGCCACCGTCTCGTGCTCCTCGAGTCCGGGGAAGGGGCATCCACGCGGACGGGCTCCCTGGATGGACCGCACAGGCGCCGCCACGGCTGTGGTCTCTGCAAGCTTCTGCAGGCCGGCTACGTGTGTGCGTTTGAACGCGACACGAAATGGAACGTCCTGTGTTCTCGGCTATCACCGCTCTAAACAAGTGGAAGGAGAGGGTCTGTTTTCACTTGGAGAGATTTCAGGGACGACGACTAGGTAGTATTTTTCCAGAAGAGCAGAACACATTGTGAGAAAAAAAGTTTTTCTTGTCAGTCTAGCAACTTCCACCTCCTCCTGTAAAAATTCATTTCCCCAGTCCATACTTAAGTCAGAATCGCGAAGAAGAAAAATGCCACTTTAAGGAGAAGGAAATCGAATGAACTACGAACATTAACGTTTGCAGAATTAGATGGATAGTAAAGAACATCAATCCAATTGAGTACGTTTTTAGGAAATCATGATTTCCTAGGTCTACATACGACCAGAATGTCTTGAAAAACAAATTGGTACATAAATGCGCTGTCAGGAAGATTCTATATTCTCACTCCCACAGTTCTGCTTCTTAAGCCCAAACGGAATATTTTCACTATGGCAACGTAAAGGAAATTACTCCGCCTCAGATTGAAATGGGAAGATTCTAGCGTATATGTGGTACAGTAAGCCAAAATCTATGAGTGCTCAACGGCAAAATCTTTTGTTGACTGTTGTTTCTGGTTCTTGTGGAAAAGTCCCCTTCCGTCTCCCGGCCGGTCCCACCTTTCCATCTCCTCTGCTCTCTCGTTAACTACAAGCCACCTCTACTGACCTTCCTTTGGTGTGAGTGTGTCCTACGAGTTGCGTGCTAAAAACGTATTGGTTATTTATCTGAACTGCAGATTGAACCGAGCACCCTGTCTCTTGTATCTGGCAGCCGTACTTTCTGAACTGGTTCAGGTTCAGGTTCCTGAACTTTCTGAACTCGGCCAGGTTCCTGGTGCCGGGACTGGGTAGCCAGGGGCATACTCCTCCCCTGCAGCCAGGCCCGGAAGACCTGCCAGAGGCTAGACCCTTCCCCCTCGGCATCCTCGCCCTTGCTAGATCACGGCCGTGCTCTGTACTTGGTATCACTACACCATCAGTCCCTCTCTGGGCTTGAGGCCACTGCCCTGGGTTTAGCTTCATCACCTTTTGCCTGCCGTCTTTGTGGTCGCTTCCCGAGTGGTCTTCGCTCTTCCTCGTCTCCTTTTCATTCATCTCCCTTCGCTCCCCGCCCACCTCTTCGACCTTTCCTTCTTTTTTTTTTCCAGCGTTTTCTTGCACCGTACCTCCTTCTCCTCCTCCTCCCTTGCGTGTTATTTTCCAGCCACGCTTGTTCTGCGAACGTGCCATCGTCTTTCTCGTCTCTGCCTGGATTCCAGTGACCTAGAACAAATGCCCCCCACGCCCGCCTGAAACCACACTCCCACTCCGCTCCACCTGCTGAGCGCTTGACTTTTAAGAATCAACTTGAAGGTCTCGACCACTAAAAGCTGTTTCGTACTGCCGTGCGCTCTCTCGGATAATGGTATGAGGCTCCGGCACACATCTCCCATACACTGAGCCTTTCTAAGAACACAGGGAAGCGGGTTAGTATTTGTTTGTCTGGGGAAACCACAGTGGTAGATGGCTTTATAGAGCGCATGCTGTTTCGTCCACGTAACAAAGTCATCCATGCCAAAATCAGAGCGCCTTTTTGCTAGGGCTTAGATCAGGAGCCAGGAAATCGGCTGAGGGTCCAGGGGCCAAGCTGATTCAGCAGGAGTGATGAGATGCGAGATTGGGGGAAAATCTTGCTCCTACTCGCTTCGGTTTTGGTCATATCTTGTTTCGTATTAATTGTGGCATTTGTTCTTGTTTTTCCTTTTACTTGGAACCGGGAGGCTAGACCACCATTTCAGGGAAGCTGGAAAATCCTGAAACATTGAGATAGATACCCAACCTTGTGTTAATAAAATAACTGCCAGTGTGAATAGCACAAAAGAGAAATCCATCATTTTTTTAGTGTGTATGCTTACAAAATTCTATAGACCGTTAACGTCAGGAAGAAGTAGGCCAATCTACAGAAGTCAAAGGAAAGTCACCCCTCAGATTTTAAAAGCAGCTGCCTTTGGTTGGAAACATGGCTTTAAAAAACAACCCTTGGTAAAACTTAGTGATTCTTTGTATGTCTGTTACTAAGCACCATTAAATGTTGGCTTCCCCAGACAACCTTTTAAGAATTAGGTCATAGGTGTGTGCTCTATTCCCCTAATAAGGCTTTTGGGTAACATCTAAAGCAGTGGTTCTCCCTAAGAGACTCTTAACGATAGAGAACAAATCGAGGATTGATGGCGGCGGGGGGGATGGGCTAGATGGGCGATGGGCATTCAGGAAGGCACTTGCGGGGATGAGCTCTGGGTGTTCTATGGAAGTGATGAATCACTAAATTCTACTGAAACCAATAGCGCACTGTGTGTTAATTAATTAGAATTTAAATAAAAGCTTGAAAAAAAATAAAGCAGGGGTTCTCCACCTCAGTTGCGTGTTAAAATCACCAGCGGAGCACTTATCAAACACTGTTATCTGGGAACCGGATTCTAGAGATTCTAATGTAAGAAGTCTGGGGTGGGGCCCCAGGCATTGGCATTTTTTTCAAAGACCTCCCTCCCTCTGCCCCCCAGGTAATTCTTACGTGCAGCCAGGGGGAGATGCACAGATTTCTTTCAGTACTTGACCTCTCTTACTGAGACTTCACCTTTTACTTTGTATAAAGTATACTGTATATATAAAGCGTTCCTTTCCCAAGAACAAGTGGAGCTGGACGCAAGGCTGTAGGCTCCTTGGATGTAGTTGCAGCGGGACTTTCTCCCGCGTCTGCTCAGTCAGGTCTGTAGGTAGCCAGAGTCTATAGCCCGTGGCCCAGATAGCTGAAAGTCCTGTCGTACACCTATAGAATGTGCTGCGGATATGTCATCAGGAGAATTCATAGAGGACAGTCCACCCATAAGATGTGACTGTACATGGGACTAGAAGTGTTGGCGCTTTCCGTCCCGAGAAGGATGCTTTTAGGAACAAAAAGACTTGGAATTCAACCGTGCTGCTTTTATTCAGAATGTCCTGTATTCCCAAAGGACGAGTGGATTCCAAAGTTCTTCAATAGTTACAGTTGTATTTATCCTATATTGAGCCACAACTATAGAATTTGCAGTCACAATTGCCACCAAGTACGTCATTTCCATGTTTATTTACATTTTTCCCTTTACCTTTTGTATAAATGGCGGTAAGAACGAATTGGAGCGAATGTCTCTCTCGGGTCTGTCATTTGGCATTAAATAGTGGCGGTCTAAGACAGGATTTTACACTAGTAATTGAAAGCCCCGGGGCATCCTGCTTAGGAATGCGTTGGAAACAGTGTCTCCATCTTCAGCAAAAATTATGAAGGAATTATGGGGGGTCACTGCTGACATGAAACTCTTCTGGAAGGGTGGTATGTTTCAGGATTTATAAACTGACCTATAAATAGCAGTTGGGAAAACGGTCTAGCAGCAGCCATAACACTGATAAGCTAAATAAAAGCATCAGAATTTCTGAAACCTGGGAGCTCCTTTTTTTAGCGGTGGGAGATGATTGCTTTCATCATGGTTCCACTTCTTACCTATTTATTCTATAGTTTAGTGGACCCAGGCCCCACATCCTTTTGTGTTGTCCTGGAAACAGGCTTCCTTAGAGTGGGAAACGGCAAACATACATTAATTAAGTGGGCTCCTTCCCTGACTTGTGAGGCTCCAGACAAAGAATATAACTTCACCACTAACACGATATACTGTGAGCGTGTCTCTGAATTCTGAAGTGCTCGTCTAGTCCCGTAGTGGCTCCTTGATTGCCGTGGGTGTGCACAGGAAGCTTGGGTGTTTAGAGCAGGGCTCCATCAGGAATCCCCTTTGCCCACCCCTCCTGTTGGTAAATGGGCTCGCCTCTGTGGACAGCAAGTCAGAGCTTCAGCCTCCCGTGAAATGGATTCGTTGTAGGAAGCCACTGTGGTATAAGGAGGGAGCATGTAGAAGACTGGGTAGAGAGATGTTCACTGCGGGACTCTGGTTAAATGTGGCCCCAGTAGTCCTTTGAAGTTACTTTGTGGCCAGTGATAGGAGGAGAGCGATAGATACATAGATAGATACATAGATAGAGGATCTTTTCACATCACAAAATAGGGTTTTACATGTAATCTGTTGGTTTGATTGCAGAGAAGAAACACTGCTAAAGTTAACCAGCATAATCTATGGCTAGGGGGTTTCTGATGGGCGGGGCCAGAACAGAGGGGCTGGGAGGGAAGCTTCCCCTTCATTTTTAGTATTTTAAGCATGAGTACTATATTCAGGAGGGCAGTACTTGGTGCTACAAGCAGAGGGAAATCAGGACTCATCAGCTTCTCTTGTCAGCCACTGAGGGAAGGTCGACCTTAGTGTTTGGTTAAGTTTGTTAATGTATTTATATTTCTGTGTCTGAAGTACTCAGGAGATACGTGCTGAGGGTAAGATCACCATCTGGGGTAGTGAAATAGGTACTCCCCAACATCATACTTACTAAGCCAAGCAGGATACTCTTTCAGTTTTTAATCTGGTCTTTCTGAGCCGGAACCGGAAATGTGGATTTCTGATGGAGTGATGGTTGCTGTTTGCATGTAATGTCTTGAAAATGATCTCATGGTAAAATACCACCCCCCCCCCCCACAAAACAGTCACAGATCCGTAGATTCTCCCAGTGTGAGCCCATGGGGTTACTGCTGGATTTATCTGGGATCTGTAGCTTCTTCCCTCGAGAGGTCTTGGGTCTTCCTTTTTCCCTTTCATGCTGTGTGCCACTGCAATAGCCTTTTTAAAAATTTTCATTGACATGTAATTTATATGTAACTATAACTCTATCAGACAAGTTGTTGGGACTGGTTACAGAAGAAGGATCAAAGGTGAATTTTTTAAACGTGACATTGCTTGGTTCATGTTAAATAAAAGTTAAAAAATTCATCTCCTGAGCTTGCTGAAATTTCCACAAAATCTTCTCTTCCATTTCCATTACGATACCTCAATGAGACTTGCTTCTGTATTGCAGTTTTAGGTTTTTAGGTTTTCCAAAATTGTGCTAAAATGTGTATAACATTTGCCACGTCGACCATTTATTTTTTATTTCTTTATTTTAGAGAGAGGGGGGAGCACAGGCAGGGAGGGAGGCAAAGGGAGAGGGAGAGCGAATCCTAAGCAGGCTCCACGCTCGGCATGGAGCTTGACACAGGGCTTGATCCCACAACCCTGGGATCATGACCTGAGCCCAAATCGAGAGGAGGACGCTCAACCGACTGAGCTACCCAGGCGCCCCCATCTTAACCACTTTGGAGTGTACAGCTCCGTGGCACTCAGGACGTTTACACGGTCGTGCATCCTTCACCTCGGCCATCTCTAGAACTTCTGTCATCCTGCAAAACCGAAATCCGTACCCAGTAAACACTAATTCCTTGATTCTCCCTCCCCTTAGCCCCTGGCACCCACCATCTACTTTCTGTCTCCATGAATTGGACTCCTCTGGGTACTGTATGTGAGTGGAATCCTACAGTTTTTGTCCTTTTGTTGTGACTGGCTTATTTCATTTGGTGTAGTGTCCTTAAGGTTCCTTTATGTTGTAGCAGGTGCCAGAATTCCCCTTCCTTTTAAGGCTGAATAATAATCCATTGTATGTATGGAGCACATTCTCTTTGTTTATCCACCGGTCAGTGGACATTTGGGTTGCTTCCACCTTTTGGCTATCGTGAGTAATGCTGTTATGAACACGGGTATACAGAGATCTGTTCAAGTTCCTGTTTTCATTCCTTTTGGACATACACTCAGAATTGTTCAATCATACGGTAATTCCGTATTTAATTTTTTGAGGGTCCACCATACTGTTTTCTGCGGTGGCTATGCCATTTTATATTCCCATCAGCAGTGCACGAGGGTTTCAACTTCTGAACATTCTCACCAACACCCGTTATTCCTTGTCTTTTTTTAAGAACAGCCATCCTAATGGGTGTGAAATGGTATTTCCTTGTGGTTTGGAATGGTGCTTACTGGACATTCATATATGTATCTTCTTTGGAGAAATGTCTAATCAAGTCCTTTGCCTATTTTTGAATTGGGTTGTTTGTTTTTTGGATGTGGAGTCCTGCAAGTTCTTTATTCTGGACGTTAACCCCTTATCAGGTACATGATTGACAAATATTTCCTCCCATTCATTCCATGGGTTGCCTTTTCACTTTGTCAGTATCCTTTTGTTTTTGTTTTATTTTTTTTAACGTTTACTTATTATTTTTGAGACCGAGAGAGAGCATGAACAGGGGAGGGGCAGAGAGAGAGGGAGGCAGAGAGAGAATCCCAGGTAGACTCCGTGCCATCAGCGCGACATGGGGCTGGAACTCACTCATTGGGAGATCATGACCTGAGCTGAACTCAGCATCCAACGCTTAACCCGCTGAGCCACCCAGGCACCTAATTGATAGGGTCCTTTGATGCGTAACTACAGTAGCTTCAGTATGCCCTGCTATACCTCGTCCTTATGCTTCTCTCCCTCCTTCCCCCTTCTCTCCGCCTTCCTCCTCCCTCACATCTCCCCATCCCTCCTCTCTGTCCCTCTTTCTCCTCTCTCAGCCTCCCTCCACCCTCCCACCTCTTCCACATGTGGAGTCTCTACACATTTGTCCTCTTTCCTCAAGTCTCACTTCCTCTGTCATCTTTCGTTTTGGGTTGAAAGCTTGAAGTAGACACGGTGACAGATGTTTGCTATCAGTCCTTGAGCTTTGACAGTTTGCGTAACTACCATATTTGCACCGCCGTCGCTTTTTTTCTGCGAGGAGCCGTAAGCCCTGTCGGGCTGGCTCCGTTTGCTGAGTGAAAGAAGGCCGTAGCGGGTGGCTTTCCAGCACTGCACGGACTGCAGGTCTCGTGTGCAGTGCTTCCCAAGTGTAATATTTCGCCACCGCGGGGGATCTGAGAAGGTGGTGGGAAGGGGGCAGAAGGATCTCCACGGGCTGGTTGTTGCGGAGCTGTCTTCGAAGGTAGTATAAGGGAACGGACCCCGAGAGGGTAGTAGGGACCCCGAGGGGTAGCAGGGAACCGCACTGAATTTCCCCCGGAGACAAAACATGTGACGAGGCCTGGGTTAGGGTTTCCTGTGCAAATCCCCTGCTGTGGACCACGTGACTAGTCCACAGTGGAAGCAGAGGTGGTTCTTACTGTTGGATGCTGCGAGTGTTAGTAGGACGGGCAGCAGAACTACTTTGGGGACACAGAACATCCAGAAAACCTGCAAAAACTTCCGGAAAGCATAGCAACCAATAAACGTAAGTATTCTTCTTTCTGATAGGAGCTTTGTTGTAAAACTACACACATAGCAAAAAAGACTTTTACTAAAAGGGCAAAAAGAAAAGCACACGGAGGTGCCTTTTGAATAAGTTATTATCCATTTGTTCATGTCTCTCCTGGCATTAGTATTTATTTTGCGCAAATCCTATGAACCGGACGGTTTTTCACTCCAGAAGGAGTTTTATTTTCTTTTCTTGCATTATTAATGATACACTTTATTAGCCATATATCAACATCATGGACACATTTTTTACCGAAGGGAGAGTGGCTTTGGTGTGAAGGAAAAAGCAGCTCTGGTCTCCTGGCAGCGGCCCCATTTTTCCCTGTTGCCCCAGGAGGGTGTTCCGTTTTCCTGCCGTGATTTCTCGCAAAGGGGGTTGTGAATTTCTCCCGCTTCCTTTTCCTTCCTTTTCGAAGGAAGTCCAGAAGACCCCTGCCCTCGGGGATATGGGGCTGGGCATCTGGGGATTTGCTAGGCTGGCTTCCCAGCAGGTCCTCATCCAGCAGCTAGAGCTGGGCCTTGGCCTGGGAGCCAGAGCCACCTGCTATTGTATTCACCGGCAGTGCAGGCCGAGCACCTCCAGGGAAAATCTCCTTCTGAAAAGGTCTGTTGGTATCACATGGAAGATTTCCAGGAAGGCAGAAATAAGTCAAGTTGTGTTGTTTTAGTCCCTCACAAACGTGTTGCTTTCTCCACGTTTTGCATCTTTTTTCTTAATGGCTCCGTCTTGTTTGCTCCTTAATGAAAGGATTATGCCATCCTCGTGGTTGAAAGTTTAATTTCCCATTATCCTGAGGGATGTACTCTTCCAAATTATCCTCCTGTCAGTGCAGTCAGGGGAGTTACAACTGCATTTTGGAATTACTGTGTTTGGCAAATGTCCCTTTAGGGTTTCAGTTGTGCAAAAAAAGGCAGGAAAAAAAAAAACAAAGTGGCTGTCAGAACACCATGTTCAGTGCTCCAGAAAAGGTCCTTTACCACCTTACTTAATTCTTAAAACTAAAGTATGAAGGAATAGAATAACGAGCAGAAACTTACCTCCTAAAGACCGAATAGATCTAGACCTTTTAGATATTTTTTTTTATTTAATCTGAATTTTTTTCTATTTAAAAAAAGTTTTTAAATGATTCTTTTTCCTTTTGAGAGAGCGAGATGGCGTGAGAAGGGGAGGGGCAGAGAGAGAAAGAGGGACAGGGGATCCCAAGCAGGCTCTGTGCTGAGAGACAGAGAGCCCGATGTGGGGCTCGAACTCACGAACCGTGACATCATGACCTTAGCCGAAGTTGGACGCTTCGCTGACTGAGCCGCACAGGTGCCCCGATATTGCCTGAATTCTAAATGCTTAACTATCCTTTCCAGATTCTGCTCAGGGGTGCTAATTACCCTTTATCCTTTGGCCATACTGAAATCAAGAAAGTCATTTCGTGTTAGCCACCAAGACAGTCGCCTTAGTCTGGGAGTCCAAAGATGTAGGTTACTGTGTAGATCCCATGCAGTGCTCATAGAATAGTCTGGAAGCACGCGGACTTGAGTATTAACAGTGATTGTTTCCGGGTAGTGGGATTATGGATTTTTTTTCCCTTGTACTTTTTTGTCTTTCCCTAAATTGTTCACAGTGAGCAAGCATGGTTTTCATATTTTTCTTAATGAGGGTTTCCCCCAGAATCCAGAGCCTGAGACAAGGGCTCACATGTAGTGCTCTTTGGGGAGGTGGTCTTAGAGAAAAAGAGTGGAAGATGAGAGAATGGTAAAACAAGGAAGGAATTACCATTGGGTTAGTAGAGTCTCAGTGCCCGTGGACCCCCCAGGAGACCTATAGAATACATTGCACGGTTATCTTCTGGAAGGGGGATGAGAGGGGCATTCATCCACCAGCTTCTCTGCTCCATCAGTCACTGGTTGCCTTATGTGGTGCTAACTTCATAGAAATTCTATGTTTGAACATGTGTAAGTGCCAAACAGGTGTTCACAGATGCCTGTGCTGTGACAGCATCTAAAAGCCCTGGGGCCCAGAGCCAGAGGTCTCAAAAGATGACTGGAAAGAGTGCTCACCACGGCAAGGGCTGGAGTAAAAGGTAGGCCTACAGGATGCGAGGCACAAGAGGTTCCAATATAAAAATGCAGACGTAGTAGACATTCTCATTTTGCAAACAAAACTCTTAGATGTTTGCTGCTTCATGTGAAAACAGGAGATTTTTTTGTTTGTGAAATATGCCCTTATGTTATTTTTCTATTACTGCTGTAACGTTACTACTGATAATTTGGGTTGTTTTACTGGGTTAAAAAGACACCCGCTTAACCTTGAAGACATTATGCCAAGTGAAATAAGCCAGACACAAAAGGACAAATACTGTACAATTCCCTTTGGATGAGGTACCCAGAGCAGTCCCACACAGAGCCACCAAGTAGAGCACAGGTTACTGGGGGCCGACGGGGAGGGGACGACGAACAGTTACGGTCTAATGAAAAAATTCTGAAGATGGGTAGTGGAGATAGTTGCACAACAGTGTAAATGTACTTAATACTACTGACATAAATAAGTGCTGAAAATGGTAAATGATGTGTGTATTTTACCTCAATAAAAAAGAAACCCTCTTATTTATGATCTCGCAGCTCTGTCAGTTAGAAGTCAGGGTACAACATGGCTCAACTGGATCCTCGGATTAGAATCTCCTAAGGCCCAAATCAAGGTGTCAGTAGGGCTCTGTTCCTTTCTGATGACTCCCGGGATTAATCTTCCAAGTTCATTTAGTTTGTTGGCCAAAATCAGTTCCTTGTGTTTATAGGACTGAAGTCCTGTTACCTGGCTGGCTGATGTTGGTCAGTACTGTTAGTCATGTGACTACAGGTCACGTGGGTGTCCTTTTCCTACGAGTCTTGATAATATCTTTGTGTCTGTGTCCAGTTTCCCCTTTTTGTGGGGATACTAGTCAAATTGGATTAGGGCCCATGTCATTTTAACTTGGTTATCTCAGACAAGATCCTATTTGCAAATGATGTCACATTCTAAGATACTAGAGGTTAGGACTTCGGCATCTAGACAGAGTTCAACTCACAACACCAGGTAACATAACATATTTTCAAGGTTTAGGGATTATGATGTGGACTTTTTTTGTTTTTTTTTTTTTTTGATGTGGCCATCTTTTTTTTTTTTAACGTTTATTTATTTTTGAGAAAGGGATAGAGCATACCAGCATGAGCAGGGGAGAGGCAGAGAGAAGAGGGAGGCATAGAATCTGAAGCAGGCTTCAGGCTCCAAGCTGTCAGCTCCTAGCCGAACGCGGGCTCCAACCCATGAACCGTGAGATCGTGACCTGAGCTGAAGTCGGACGCTTTACTGACTGAGCCCCCCAGGCGCCCCTGATGTAGACCTCTTTTGAGGGGAGGGGCATATCTTGTTAATCACACTTCCATGCTCTCCCGTATGAATGAATATCTGTTAGACTAATCCTCAGAATGGTCACACTATTTTTGATTTGTTAGCACTTTGTGAATGTTGAGTTTATTGATCCAGAATCCATTTATTCTGGGAATTAATTCTGGGGAATTAACATCTGAAAAAAAGATGTTCACGAGTGCATATAATTAGCCAAGAAATTTCTGGAGATAAGAGTTAACGTTTTCTGATTATTTATCAGCTATTATCCTATTGGATAGGGCTATATTTAAGACCTATATTGTAAAGATTTCACCTAAAAAGCCTTATTTAATGCAGTGTTTTAAATACTTAGGTAAATGGTAATCTGTTTCCTCACTTTCAAAGTTCTTTTATTACATCAGGATCTCTTTTTTTTTAAATTTTTATGTATTTTTGAGAGAGAGAGAGAGAGAGAGAGAGAGAGAGACATGCACAGTGTGAGCAGGAGAGGGGCAGAGAGAGAGGGAGACACAGAATCTGAAGCAGGCTCCAGACTCTGAGCTGTCAGCACAGAGCCCGATGCGGGCTTCGAACTCACAAACTGAGATCATGACCTGAGCCGAAGCGGGATGCCTAACCGCCTAACCGACTGAGCCACCCAGGCGCCCCAGGATCTCTTTAAATTAAGAGTCAAACTTAAAGGCTTTCAGTATTCATTCCTACCTTTTTTTCTTTCTTTAGAAGTACTTTTCTCCTTCCCTTATCTTTTCCTTTATTCGTTCATTTCCTTATATGTTAATTCAGCAGCCATTTACCAGCCCTCTCAGTACCAGGTATATTATAGGTCCTGGGTGATACAAACATGAACCCGACTTCTCCCTGGCCTCAGGTGGTTCACAGTATACTTATCCTCTTCCAGTCTGTTCTCTGTATTGTCTTCCCAACGAGACCCTCGTCGGTGAAACCCCTTGTCTCCCTCTTCCACCTTCTATAACCCCCAGCACGGTACTTGCTCTAATATGACCTTGGATTTTTCCTATCCTATTCAATTTAATCAGTTTAGTTGGTAATCTTTAGGATTTCACCTTTTTTTTTTTTTTTAAGTTTTGTTTATTTTTTAGTAATCTCTATACCTAACACGGGGCTGGATGTCATGACTCCCAAGATCAAGAGTTGCATGCTTTTCTGACTGAGCCAGCCAGGTGCCCCTAGGATTTTCATCTTCAAATGGCATAGACCCCAACTGTGCCCTGCCCCCTTTCCTCCTGGGCTAACTTTTCAACCCCTTTATTGCTGTGGCAAGCAGCTGCATGCCTCGGAGCGACTCAACCTCAGCTGGGCCTTAGAACTTTCCTTTCCACATAGGCTTGGTGCTGCTGCTGAGTGGTAAGCCTTCCGCAGCTTGCTTGCCCGTTTGTATCACAAATAGGGTTAGCAGGTAAAATACAGGACTCACAGTTCAATTCATATTTCATATGAGAGACAACTTTTTTGTATGTCTCAATGTATGGGACAAACTGACGCTAAAATACACTTACGGTTTATGTGAAATTCAAATGTAACTGGGCACCTTCTCTTCTGCTTTTCTAGATCTGGCTCCTTTAATTGTAGTGCTGGAGGTGTGGAAGAGCTCGTACCCACCAGGCACAAACTCTGACCAGTGGAAGACGGTATCTGGTAGATAGGCGGCCTGGTGCTGTCCCTTAGATGGACGGTTGTAAGATACATTCTCAGAAGATCTCCACAGGATCAGGCCCTGCTTGACCACAGCCATGAGTAGCTTATTAACGAGACCTTGGTTTGGGTTTTCACCTTCTCCTGTTTCTCTCTTCCCCGTCCTCTCCAGGACCTTGGGATCACTACCTGCACGCTGATTCTTCTCTCTACCTCTGGTTTTGGAGGAAACCAAGGGATAAGCATCTTCTTTTCCATGAGTATACTCAGGCTCCAGGTACAATGCCTAGTATACTTGTGAGCCAGCTTGAAATGCTCATTTTTTTAGTGTTTGTTTATCATTAAGAGAGATAGAGCTCAGGAGCGCAAGCAGGGGAGGAGCAGAGAGAGAGGGAGACACAGAACCTGAAACAGGCTCCAGGCTCTGAGCTGTCAGCACAGAGCCCGACACGGGGCTCGAACTCACAAACCATGAGATCATGACCTGAGCTGAAGTCGGACGCTCAACTGACTGAGCCACCCAGGTGCCCCCTGAAATGCTAATTTTGAGGCAAACCATAAGAGACTCTTAAAAACTGAGAATGAACTGAGGGTTGATGGGGTGGGAGGGAAGGGAAAGTGGGTGATGGGCATGGAGGAGGGCACCTGTGGGGATGAGCACTGGGTGTTGGATGGAAACCAATTGGACAAAAAAATTTCATATTAAAAAGAAATGCTAATTTTGTCAGAGTAGTGGTGAAATACGTGTCCTAGCCTTTGTCCATTTCTGGCATTTAAGCATATCTAAACATATTTGGTGAAATGAAGGAATAGGCCTGAGAGAAATCAATGGGGAGGAAAGAATCCAGGGAATATTCACATCTGGGTTCTAATACAAAGTGTCTTGGAAGAAATTGATCAGGGGGTTGAGATAGTATACTGCACATACGTTTTTACCTCTTCTCTCCTCCAAAATCCTGTTGAAATACCAGACATAAAATCTTTTTAAAGATGGATCCATAGTGGGACGCCTGGGTGGCTCATTTGGTTAAGCATCTGACTTCAGCTCAGGTCGTGATCTCCTGGTTCGTGGGTTCAAGCCCCACGTCGGGCTCTGTGCTGACAGCTCGGAGCCTAGAGCCTGCTTCAGATTCTGGGTCTCCCTCTCTCTGACCCTCTCCAGCTCATGCTCTCTCTCTCTCTCTCTCTCCGCGCCTCCTCTCTCTCAAAAATAAACATTAGAAAAAAAAGAATGGATCCATAGTAGCATTGAAAAATAAGAAAGACTACTTCTAGGAGATCAGGTATTTTGAGTAATTTATACAAGATAGAAAAAATAGAAGATGCCATATTGACTAAGGAACTAGAGAGGGGAAAATGCAAAGCAACCATAGGAAAGGGCTACCACAAAGGTGCACATATTTCTTCTCAGTTCCAAGCTTGAATAATAGATAAAAAAGATGAGGCATGGCTGCTGGGTGGTAATACAAACAGTACAGTTTTCTTCAGAAACAGCTAGGCCAGGGGTGCCTGGGTGGCTCAGTTGGTGAAGCGTCCGATTTCGGCTCAGGTCATGATCTCGCGGTCTGTCAGTTCGAGCCCTGTCTCAGGCTCTGCATTAACAGCTCGGAGCCTGGATCCTGCTTCGGCTTGTCTGTCTCGTGCTCTCTCTTTCTCAAAAATAAATATTATTTATTAATTGGTTTAAAAAAAAAAAGGAACAACTAGGCCAGCTGGACACCTCTCCTTTTGCCATGTATCGGTTTGTCTATCTCCAACCTATCAGGCTGGTACGAGAGATGTTTTCCTAATAAACAGCACTGATAACACTAATTTGGGGGGAAAAAGGAAAGTTTTGGTTTTACCTCGCACCATATACACACACACACACAAATCTAGTTGTAGTGAAGATGCACACGTTGTCAAGGTACAAATACTACAGAAGAATCTATAACATCACCTTCATAATATTTGAGGTTAAGACCTTCCTAAGAAATATCTGAAGTCCAGAAGCCGTAAAGCCTAAAAGGAAAGGAGAAAGGGAGGAAGAAATGAAGAAAGTAATTCGACATATTTACATCAAAATTAAAATTTCTGCGTGGCAGAATCCATTATTTATCATAAGCCAAGTTAAAAGACAACTGGCAAGGTTGGAGAAAACATGTAAGACACAGGGTTAATGTTACTAGTCTATATGCACATTGCCCCGATAAACAAATAAAATGACAACACGGGGAGCCTGGGTGGCTCAGTCAGTTAAGCGTCTGACTCTTGAGTCTGGCTCAGGTTGTGATCTCCTGGTTCGTGAGTTTGAGCCCCACATTGGGCTCTGCGCTGACAGGATGGAGCCTGCTTGGGATTCTCTCTCTCCCTTTCTTTCTGCCCCTCCCCCACTCTCAGTCTCTCAAGATAAATAAGCTTAAAAGGTGGGGGCGCCTGGGTGGCTCAGTCGGTTAAGCGTCGAGCTCTTGGTTTTGGCTCAGGTCATGATCTCGAGGTTTGTGAGTTCAAACCCCGCATCAGGTTATGGAGTCTGCGTGGGATTCTCTCTCTCTGCCCCTCCCCTGCTGCTCAGTCTCTCTCTCAAAATAAACTTAAAAAAAAAAAAAAAAAAGACAACACGACAGAAAAAAGTCGGCAAAGGATATCGTAGTCGACTCTCCGCAATGATCTGTTTTGTTTCCCTGTAGGAGAGTTAATGCTTTACCATCCTGGCAAACTCAGACAGGGCCATATGATTTGTTTGGGTCAGTGAAATGTGTCAGAGGCAGAAGCTTTAAAACTTGGCGTTGAATTTGCCATGTTCTGTTTGCCGTCTGTCACAGCAACTGGAGATATTCTGGATAGCGGCTGCTCACAACCAACCCAGGATTGAAATGGAGCGTGCGTGAAAAAGAAATCTTTGTTTTAAACCACTGAGATTGGGGGGTTGACACCACGGCTTAGCCTTCCCTATCCTGGCCCATACAGAAATCCGTATCCGAATAGAAGTGCCATTGCAACAAAATCTATGAAATACAGGGCATTGATTTCAAGGTTGTGTTCTTGACAGTGAGGAAACAGTTAGAAGCTAGGTTAGTGAGAACAAGTCACGTAGTAGAAAAAGTCTTAGCAAAATTGTAATCTACAGTAGCCTGAAAGGCAGATATAATGAGCTTGTAGTTTTAGGGGGAGAGATTGAAAAACAGAACATTAGTTTCACATATTGGTAACTTTTGTCTATATTTCTCAAGTTATTAAAAAGAAATGAGCTTAGATAAGGTAATTAGTTGTTGAACATAAATGAAAGACAATTGAGAGTTTATAAATGGATGGGCCTTCAGGGTTGACAGTGAGTTTAAACTTTAAATAGTGTGAAATAAAGTTTTT
Source organism: Prionailurus viverrinus (assembly GCF_022837055.1). NCBI lineage: Eukaryota > Metazoa > Chordata > Mammalia > Carnivora > Felidae > Prionailurus > Prionailurus viverrinus. Next base: position 113,088,043 of record NC_062579.1, on the reverse strand, counting down.
GAGCAATAAAGGCACATTTAATTTCAAGATTTACACCCAGGAAAAATCAAAAGATATGGCTTCCTTCGTACTACTGTTAAAATCTTTAAATCCTTTTAACCTAATTATCTCAAGTGTAAGTATCAAATTCAGGATATAATCCTCACATCCATTATTAAAAATACTCAATAGAGGGATGCCTGGCCAGCTCAGTCAGTGGAACGTGTGGCTCTTGACCTGAGTGTTGTGGGTTCGAGCTCCACATTGGGTGTAGAGATTACTTAAAAATAAAATCTTTAAAAAAAAGAATTTAATTTTGGAATTGGGGACTTGTCAGGAGACTGGTCTCACATGTGCAATTTCAGCAAGAATGGGTGAATGGGTGAATTATATTCACTGTGACACTAAGCATTGTCTTTGTGAGTCTTTCTTTTAATCTTCAAACTGGTCCGTTTCTCTTTCTATGCATAGGAAACATTCCCCCACCCCCTAAGGGATACAGCCCTAAATTCGATATACTTGCTGTCTCTAGCTCAAAGTCCAAGCTCTCAGGATGATGTGTAGTATTCTTTATCTGGTCCAGGTGTGATCTCTTTCTGTCTGGGAGCCGATGGGTTAAAAGAGAAGTCCCCTGCCCACACTCATCCTTAACTAACGTGCGCATAGTTGCGATAAACATTTTAGTAGTAGATGGTAATTGGTGTTCAGGATTTCCCGTTTCTTTCCTATCCTTAACAATAGTTGCCTATGGACAGAGTGGATTTCTCGACCCCACGGACGTGGTTTGTGCCTTGCTTTGGCTAATGGAATGTGCGCAGATACAACTTCGTGCCATACCGGACTTGAGGTTTTGAATGTGTTTGTGGGGCTTAGCTTTCACTCTTGTGCTCTGTTCCAGCCCTGTGATAAGCATGTCGGTAGCTGCTCGATAACTGCTGTTTCTTCACCCTACGTCCCAGAGTTAGACATGTTGAGCAGACCACAGTGTGACCCATAGCCTGGAGCAGAACCCCAGCGAGCCACAGCTGACCACAAACCTGTAAGTGAGAAAGGAATGCATCTTTTTGCAAGCTACGAATACACGCAGGCTTTTTAACTACAGCAAGAGTTAACGCAGTTCTCATTTAGAAAGGGGAAGAATGGGAGACACAGAACAGTCTGGGCTGTGATCATTTTAAAATCCCCTTGGAAGATGCCGTGAAGTTTCTCTACTCATGGCCCTGGGAAAGTTCTTTGATCAGACTCTGATTCTGCACTCTGAGAGAACTCCCTTGTTCGTTGACCTCCGTGGCTCCTGGATCTACCCTTGGGGGAGGGGGTGTTCCTTGTTCATTGTTCTCCTTGGCCACATCTGAGATGAGTTTTGGGGAGAAATCTCTCGTTTAGTGCTGCAGAGCCTTTGAAGTTGCCCTGCTACTCATGGAAAGTTGGAGGACCCGGGTTTGTGTTTGTCTACAGTAGTCCAGGGCATTTCAGTCTCGACTTACAGTTTCTTTAACAGTATAATTACCTCCAAATTTAGTAATCTATTTTTACATAGTTCCGTGCGCTGCAACGACAAAGTTTTTTCTGGACATAATTCTCAAATATCTTTTCTTTCTTTACCCCCGTACCTCTCTCAAATTATGGCTAAAGATACTTAGAGCAACGTGTGGAAAGACCGCCCCCTTAATTTGGTCTCTGTCTGGAGTCGCTTTGCGAAGTTTTAGTAAGCAAAACTTCACTTGTGTCCTGCAACCACATGGCTTTTCCAACTTTGCAAGGCCCTTGTTTTCTGGATCCACCTTTATCCTCTTATTTCTTTTCAGAAACCAACCACTTCTTTCGTGGGTCATCTTTTTCACATAATAGCCTCCCAAACAGAGTCGATACAACCTAACACGTGCTGCTAACATTTTGCATTTCATCCTCATCCGTTATAATACCAACTATGGTAACGTCACCATCTGTACTGATAGAACCAAATGTTTTGCCATTAACTGGAATAGACCTTTAGTCATCCAGCCCGTTTGGGTCTCCTTGCCACCAAGCTGCCTGTCCCCTAAGGCAGTGCTACATATTTTCTTGTTTCATCCATTTCGGGCATCAGTTGCTGTATTCAGTGAGATTAGGCTTTAAAGTGAACACCTTGGAGGGGCACCCGCATAGCTCAGTCGGTTAAGCGTCTGACTTTTTGATTTTGGCTCAGGTGGTGATCTTAACAGTCCATGAGTTCGAGCCCTGCGCTGGGCACTGTGCTGGCAGCGCAGAGTCTGCTTGGGATTCTCTCTCGTCCTCTGTCTCTGCCCCTCCCCCGCTCGAGCTCTTTTTCTCTCTCAAAATACACGAATCATCATTAAAAACATGTTTTTTAGGGCCGCCTGGGTGGCGCAGTCGGTTAAGCATCCGACTTCAGCCAGGTCACGATCTCGCGGTCCGGGAGTTCGAGCCCCGCGTCGGGCTCTGGGCTGATGGCTCAGAGCCTGGAGCCTGTTTCCGATTCTGTGTCTCCCTCTCTCTCTGCCCCTCCCCCGTTCATGCTCTGTCTCTCTCTGTCCCAAAAATAAATAAACGTTGAAAAAAAAAAAAACAAAAAACATGTTTTTTAAATGCATATCTTGGCAGTTGTGAGTACAAAAGTGTCTGAAGAGACCGAAGCAAAAATGGCCGTTTAGGAGGATAATGTTCTTATTGAAGCACAAGTTTTATGTAGGTCCTGCCTACAGATACTGTATCAAAACCAAGTCCAACAGATTTCCCAGTCAGTTGTTTTCAGTTATTGCTGTCTGTAAAATAGTGACGTCTTGCTCTCCTCTGAGAACTAAGATGAACGAGAAACTTGGTAATGAATCACGCCGTTTGGACAGCCTGTTATTTCTATCATCATACAAATGAAATAGATTGTTTACGATTGACCAGAGTAACAACTGAAAATTTAATGAATCTGCCGCAGTCTTGTCACTTCAAACATGAAAGGCAGTCTGTGGAGAGAACATTCTTGCTTAGTTTCAGTGTAAGGAATTCGGCAGTCAGCACGAGCTCCTCTGGTTAGAAATGCAAACACAGGACCCTTGGGACAAACACTTGCTCACTTGCCGTTTGAATCCCCCTCAGGACCAATTTCAAGCCCAATAAAATATATGATTTTGACATTAATAGAAAATACACATTAACAAACACTCAGGTCAAGGAGATCTATGAAATGCTGCTTAATTTTGAGGCAGGAGCTTATAATACAGATGCATTAGGAAGAATGAATGTTTTCAGTGACCAGGCCTTTTTCCTCAGTATCCGTAAAAAGAGCCCAATAGAGAAACCATTCTTCCAAAGAGTAGAATGCGGACTCTCAGGACCTGGGCTCCCAGTTTGAGGCATTCAGTCGAAAATGAGGAGTTCATCATATACCCAAAAAGAAAAATCACTCCAGATTCCCGTCCTGTGGTTTTGACTCCAGGCGCTACTGTTTGGAGCAAGTCAATTCTGTTAAAATAATTTCGGGAATATCGTTCCTTTGTCACTAAGAAACGTGTTCAGCTGTGTTCACAATGCGCTGTTTTACTTAAAGGTGATACCTATGTAAGTGTTTGTGACCAAAAAGGAAAGCGGCAGAAAAAAAAGAAAGAGATGCACTAGCTTCCACCAGAAGGTCTGTAGTTGCCCCTGGCTGTGTGGGGTCTCTGGAAACCAAACTCTGAGGTGGATTGTATGCAGGAAGTCGACTGGTGAGTGTTCTCGAGATCAGCACCTGTGGGGGTGTGAAGGCAGGAGGGCGGCGGAAGGAGACTTGGTGCAATCGAAACAAAGGTTTCGTTGTGACACCTCGGAAGATTCTGGGGCTGGAAGATCCCTGCAGGCTTGTCCCCAACTGGGGTTAGGGCCCGGACCATTATTACCCTTCCCACAACTTTCCTCCCACTACTCCCCATGCCCCACCCCGTAAGCAGCCCTCTCCATCTCGACCAGTCATTGAATACAGACCGCCCGAGAGGAAGAGCTGCAATTTGGGGGCAGGTTATCTCTCCAGTTGTGGGAAGTCTCTGGAAATTGACTCCGCGAGAAAAACCAGTCACCAACCCTCCCAACAGCTGAGGAGATGAGTATTCCTTCCAGTCCTGGAAGTGGGTAGGCGAGGCGGTGCCCCCGGTGCCCCATAATGTCCACTGCACTTCTCCATCTGGCAGATACGCTGTTAACTGCTGTATGATTTGTTTTCAAGTTCTCTCTACACCCAACGTGGGGCTTGAACTCACAACCTTGAGATCAAGAATCACCCGCTCTACCCACTGAGCCAGCCAGGTGCCCCCACTGTATAATTTATTGTGCAGGCGTGTGTTGGGCGGCGGGGAGGGGGGAATGAGAGAGGTGGTAACGGAGATGGTGGAGGTGGATAGGGAGGGATTGGAGCCAGATACAGGATTTTTTCCTCCTATGGAATCAAATAGCATCAGTTTCCTTATTATTTAGCTTCTTCGGCAGCAGATGAAGCCGTCAATGTCAGTTCATTTAAATGTATCTAAGAAGATTCCCCAGACTTCAGAGCTGGGAGGAACCTTGAAGATCTTTCCGTGAAAAGCCCCAGAGATGTTCAAAGGCCAACATGAGAAGTTAGACTCGGGCTTCGTGCGCATGCTTGATGGCTGAGGCGTGACAAGTGTGGCTGATACGGAAAGGTGATGGTCATCGTGGCAACCATCTTCCCCATCTTTTATTCTAAAAGGACTGGGGACTTTGTTCAGGTATGGGGACGAGGCAGTATGCTGAGCAGGGCTAGGAGTAGGTAAAGTGACTGAATCACCTGGGGCACAAACCCTAAGGACGCCCTCATTCTCCAGATCGGAGGAGGGGCGGGCACACGCTAAGAGGCGCTCCAGGCTCAAAGCCTGTTGTAAGTGCAGGGCCTGGAGGGAGAGTCGGTGCCGCCTCTCTTCCTTTTTTTGTTTTTACCCTCGAGTCTTCACTTACCTTCCCCTCTTCCTGGCCCTGGTGCTGGGAGGATGGGCCTCTCTCCCTCTGAAGGGAGGAAACCCATTCCCCTTCTGTAGAGGTTGGTTCGGCGCAGAGCATGCCGCCCAGTACGGGTCGGGGAGACGGGAGAGGGTGTCAGCTGTGGGTCTCCCCGGAAAGGGTTTTCTTCTTCCTAAAAAGGAGACGCTGAAGGGGCAATTTCCCGTTTCGATCTTCGGACAGAGTCCGAGGAAGACGTGATGCTTGAAGCTGTTCTAGCCATCTTGCGACTACGAGGGGACGGACCGGCCTTTGAATGCCAGGTGGTATCGAGGAAGCCCTGGTTCTTGATGCGGTGCTGCTGCATGAACCGGCTCTGGAGGCTCTGGAACTGCCTTCCTCGAGACTTCCGGGAGGTAAGATAAATGGTGACGGTTTAAGTCCTTTGTAAGCAAATGTTTTGTTACTTACCGCCCGAATTAGTCCTAAGTATCGAGAGGGATCTTTTTCTAGCCCTTGAAGGTGAGTTTTCTTCCTTCTCCTTATGAAGACTGATCCTCATGAGCACGATTCTCTTTCGCCATCAAAATTGTCTTTTTAAGATAGTTTTCAAATTAGCTGCTATCTCACTTTATTTTATTTATTCTTTTTTTTTTTTTTTTAATACGTCTTTACTTTTGGGAGAGTGCAAGCCGGGGAGGGCGACAGAGGATCTGAAGCGGGCTCTGCGCTGACTGTCTGGGGTATGGGGAGGAGGCGGTCTGCTGAGCGGGGCTGGCACTAGGTAAAGTGACTGAATCACCTGGGGCGCACAAAACCTGAGGACGCAGGGCTTGAACCCTTGAGCAGTGAGATCGTGACCTGTGCCGAAGTCGGATGCTTAGCTGACGGAGCCACCCAGACTCCCCTGAGATTTTATTTTTTTAAGTAATCTCTCTACCCAACGTGGGGCTGTTAATTCCAACCACCCGAGGTCAAGAGTCGTACGTTGTACCAAACCAGCCAGGCACCCCCAGAACTCTCTTCTGTTAACAGATGCATTAACCTGGAATTTGTCGGTGTCCTGAGTTGATATCCCTGTTCCTCCATTTACTAGCTATGAGACCTCGGGATAGTGACTTCACTGCTCTCGGCCTTATTTTTCTCATTTGTGCGATTTAGATCCTACTAGTACTTAACCTCAGAGGGTGGTCGTGAGGTATATTGAGATAATACATGTGAGAGCTTAACTTGGTGCCTCGTAAATAGTAAGGAATCAGTACATGCTATGAATCATTAGTCTTTAATAGCTATTAATCCCCTCTCTGGAACGTTTACTTAGTAGACACACGTAGAGGATTTTGTTATCTTTTGGCCACAGGCATCCACTTACACTAACAGGAAATAGCCATTTGAGGCTCTACCCTTCCCCTATTTGTTCATTTGGCTCAGGTGACATCCCATCCCATAACTCGGTTGGCAAAAAAAGCCTGCGACAGTGGACTGAAACGTCAGCCACATCCCATTCGACCCATATGCCAATAGTAATTATTCAGATTGGGGCGTGCAGTGAAATAAAAGGCGATGAGATACGATGCCTGGGAGATCTTGGGAAGATACTGTCTTTCCCACTGGTCCTGAACCTAACAGATGAACGTTTTAGAGCTGTTGCCACCGTCTTGTTAACATGTTGCTCCAGAGCCTGCAGCGAGGACAACAGAGGGCAGAACCAGGAAACTGAGGAGGGGGTTTGCACCTAGGTGGCTCAGTCTGTTGAGCGTCCAACTCTTGGTTTCAGTTCAGGTCCTGATCTCGTGGGTTTGAGCCCTGCATCAGGCTCTGTACTGGGAGTGCGGAGATGGTTTCGGATTCTCTCTCTCTCTCTCTCTCTCTCTCTCTCTCTCTCTCTCTTTCTCTTTCTCTTTCTCTGCCCCTCCCCTACTTGTGCTGTCTCTGTCTCTCTCAAAATAAATAAATAAACTTTAAAAAAAAAAAGAACCAAGAAATTGGATCCTGATGACATCCATTATTTTTTTTAGGCTTATTTATTTTTGAGAGAGAGAGAAAGCACAAGTGGGAGAGGGACAGAGAGAGAGGGAGAGAGAGAATCCCAAGCAGGCCCCGTGCTGCCAGCGCACAGCCTGACACGGGGCTGTAGCCCATGAACTGCAAGATCACGGCCTGAGCGGAAGTCAGACGTTAAACCAACTGAGCCACCCAGACGCCCCGTGACGTCCATTATTTTACCGTGAATCCAGCCATGCTGTAAGACCCCCTTACTCCTGAACTTGGCAGGTACGTGAGCCGACGAGTTCTGCTTTTGCTGAACACCGTTTGGGTTGGTTTGCTTTCGTTCATGGCAAAGGGAATCCAAACTCCTGTAAGAAACTTGTATTACAAACTCCTGTTATTTTGAAGGTGAAACATCCTAACTGTCACTTTTGAGTGGATTGTGATTGAAAGACCGTTTTGCACGTGTGTAGTAAGGTCTACTCTCTGATTCCGACTCCCTGAGGTGGCCTGCATCCACTTGTACCATGAAGGGCTATAGAAACTGCAGGGACTACTGTATCTTCCTTGAGGAACTTCATCAAGTTTCTTGCCCTGTGATTGCCTTGGCTTCATTCATTTGTAGCATGTATATAACCCACTTCGTGGCGATGCCTTCAGGATGAGATGAGATCGTATATGTAAGTGCTACTCATGCTCTTGTCCTCTTACTCCTGTGTTTCAGGATGCTCAGAGAGTCTAGGCCAGGCAGGACAGATTTTACCCCTTAGAGCAGCCCGGTTGCGAGGGACCAGGTCCTCATTTACCTGAGGCTCTTGCCGTTGAGCGCGTCTGGTAGGAGGAGGAGAACGTGGTCTCTGCCAGGCGGCTCTTCCGGAGCACATAGAGCCACGGAGCAGGGGCACAGGCGTGGATGAGGAAACGGCAGCCCGATCTAAGGCTGGCACAGTGGAGGGTGGTCTGGCGGGGATGTGGGGGAGGGGAGGCGGTGGGCTGCCAGGGGAAACTGGGAGCATGTGGAATGGCAGCGGGAAGGAAGCAGGGAGTCCACCCGAGAGGAAGAAGGCCAGAGGGACGGGAATGAGAGGAAGGAAGAGCATAGAGAAGTAAATGAAGAAGGCAGAGCACACAGAGTGCAGGGGACCCACTCCCTCAGGTTGTTTCAGCAGTGTAGTCACTCCGTGCGATCATCATGGACTTGAGGCTTGGCGGAAGGCGGGAAGAACTCCCAGGGGGTACAGAGCTGGACCCGACTGGCGATTAATATATAAATGTAAACTCTTTTGATCTCATTATCAGTAATCGTTCTTTTTGTTTCTAGAACGCTTTTCTGTCAGTTCCGCATTTGCACCAAGATGGTGTCGTTCAGTCCCCACTGCATCTCCGTTAAGGAAGCAGGACTGGGATTAGGATCTCCATTTTGCAAGGAAGGGGCCAAAGGTTAATGTTTTACAAGGTTGCCTAGCTTGTGTGTGGTAGTTGTGGATCTTAGTTCGTCCTTCTTCGGGTTTGTGGAACTGCCCTTCATTAAACATCGCCTTAGTCTCCATTGTTCCCTAACTGGTGTACCTGACCTCAGTCTCCTCCTCCCTCCAGGGTATCCTCTTCCCTGTGACTCAAGTGGTCTTTTTTTTTTTTTAATTAAAAAAATTTCTTTAAATGTTTTTTATTTTTGAGAGAGAGAGAGCGAGCAGGGGAGGGGAAGAGAGAGAGGGAGACAGAGGATCTGAAGCAGACTGGGCACTGATGGCAGCGTCCCATATGGGGCTTGAACTCCCAAACTGTCAGATCGTGGCCTGAGCTGAAGTCAGATGCTTAACCGAGTGAGCCACCTAGGCGCTCCCCTCCCCCAGTGGTCTTTCTAATCGTGCCGTTTCTCGGCTCAGACACATGAGTGGCTTCCTGTTGCCCGCAGAGTAAGGGCTGAAGTGCAACACTGCACTCAGTGTGTTCGTCATTTGCAGTCCATTGACCTTTCCAAGTTCGTTCTCAGACTTCGAATGCTGTGTTGTCCCCACTCACCACCCCCTGCTCCAGCCACGAAGGAGTATTAGTTTCCGAACACACCTTGTCCTTTGGAACCTCTGTACCTGGGATATGCTTTTTTCATTGCCAGAAGCATCACTCACCCTCTTCGTTGTCTGCCAAAAATCCCATTCACCTGGGAACATCTGAAGAGTTGGCCTCAGCTGGAAACTCGCCAGATGTCACAGGCCGGTCACACAGGGTCATCACGAAGATCAACTTGCCTCTGCCCTTCTAAGGACACGATCTAGGATACTCTGGTACCTACGGTTGATAAAACCAGGCAGTTTCCCCATTGAAAGGGAGAGGAAGTACCACCCCCTACACACACCACCAGCGTCATTATCCAAAGAAAAATCTGAGAAAATGGTGTGTGTATATAGACGACATTAACTGGGGATCTTTTGTTTAAGAATCACCAGAAGAGCTCAGAAGAACAGAAGTTTGGTGCTTCCCTCAAGAATGTGAAAAGGCAGGGGATGTGGTCTCAGAGACCAAAACGTAGGTCTAGAAAACCGAGTGATAACAACGAATGGGTGACCTGGTAGCCAGTGATAACGATTTTACTGGGTAACTTTGCCAGCAGTAAATCCAACCCGGTAGGAGCTTTAATGTGAAGACTGGCAGAAAGCCAGCTCTTTCCTGCCTTATTTCCCCTTCCGTGTCGGTTGGCAACTTGGACGGGCTGCTGCCTGAGGTGGCAGAAGGGGGAAGGCAGTGAGGCCATATGACCAAGATTGGCCCTCACAGGACCTGGTCCAACTGGGAGGGGATTTCTACCCAAACCAGTGTAGCCAGAAGCAGAACCTGAATCTCGGATGAAGAGGCACCAAGAAGACCATGCCCAGACATCTAGTCTGAAGTATAGTCAAAAGAGGCAGTGACTGCAGAAGGTGTTTAGAAATCACGTGGATTGAAAATAATGGAATAGTTCAGAGCCAAGGCTGTGAACAGCAAGGGAGTACCTGAGTCCCTTCTTTGAAGCCTAGAGCAGTCACAAAGACCAGAGGGTAAACATCCAGTTTTCATGCTGTAGCCTTTTCGTCATGAAATGGCCACTGGCCCCCAGACAGAGGGGCTAGGGTTTCATTGCTTCGGCCAGTTCTTCCGTTTGAAAACTGTCTGCCCTGTGATTATTGTTGGGTCAGGCTCAGCATGATTTGGACCGATTTGTAGTTGAATTTAGAAATCACTGATGGTTACTTTGAACTCCGAAGATCCTGCCCGCTGGGCCGCACTAGTTTTGTGGCCCGTCGGTCAGAAGGCAGAAACATCCAGAAAGCCAGGCCACACAGTAATGTTCTCTTTAATGTGATCGACAGAATTGATAACAACAAATTAGAGTTTCGTTATAATGTTTTCCAGGGTAACTGACAATCCACAGGAGCTTTCACGCTTGTTTCATAATGTGCAGTCTTTGTCAGAAGAAGCAGGTGGCATGCAGTTTAATACAAGCACATTTCTTCTTAGCAAACACTTTCCCCTCTGCTGGGAGTAATTCTGAGTTCAATTTAGCCTGACCACACCTGACCCAAGCTGGCATGATGGTTTTGATCAGAACATGGATTCTGGTTTTCTTTTTTGTTTCTGCTTTTTTGTTTTTGCCCCCAGCGTGTAGGAAATTAGAGGTAGATGCATTTTATTTTGCAGTCCTAGGTTATCTCACTTTGCCCTTGTTGATCAGTGTTCCCGCTCCATGTGTCTTAGAAAATCACAGTGTAACAAGTAAAGAAAAAAGAGAAAGCTTTGAATAAATCATAAAATACACTGATCTGCAGTACAGTCAAGATGATATTAACACACTCACAATGACTTGTTTATCTGCTTTTTACACTGACGACCAGATCAGCTGCGTTTAAAAATTTTTTTTCTTTCCTTTCTATGCCGTTTTTGAACTTTCTTACTCTTTTTTCACTTAAATTCAAAGAGTTTTAGCATCAACCTCATTTTTCTTTGTCATTTTCATGTTGCCTTTAGAAAGAATGTTCCTCTTTGCAGGCTGAAGGTGTGAGGGGCTTGCACTGGGAGTCTTTGGGTTGGGATTTTTATTTATTTATTTATTTATTTATTTATTTATTTATTTAATTTAAATGTTTTAGTTTTTGACAGAGAGTGAAACAGAGCACAAGTGGGGGAGGTGCAGAGAGAGAGGGGACAGAGAATCTAAAGTGGCTCTGCACTGACAGCAAAAAGCCCAATGTGGGCTTTGAGATCACGAACTGAGGCGAAGTTGGACGCCAAACTGACTGAGCCACCCAGGCGCCCTTGTTTGTTTATTTTTTATCTTTTAATAACGATTTTTTCATGTTAATTTGCAGAGAGACAGAGTGCAAGCAGGGGAGGGGCAAAGAGAGAGAGGGGGAGAGAGAATCTCAAGCAGGCTCCGCGCTGACAGTGGCAAGATGCGGGGCTCAGTCCCATGAACTGTGAGATCATGACCTGCGCCGAAATCAAGATAGGGATGCTCAGTTGACTGAGCCACCCAGGTGCCCTGGGACTTCCCAATTCCAGTGTTCAGCCATGGTCTTGACAGGAGCAGTTCTCTGTCTTCCTGTTATTTACAGGTTCGTACCATCCTGAATAATCCTTTAAAGGGGGCACGGTATAATTCAACCTCTCGGCATCCTCGTTTCCGTATCTGAGAATAAGAGGGTTAAATGGAAAATCTCCTAAGTTCCTGGGTCCGCAACACCAGCTCTGGTCTCTCCTGGCAAGACAGCAGCTCGTACTGCCTTTATGCGGCGCTGCTATTTCCTCGCAAAAGTAATTGGGGCTCTGTATTACTTAATCACTGTAATTGTTAGAGCAGTGGGGCACCGTACTTCCTAAGGCGTCCAGACCCCTTTTCCAAGCGTTGGCATCTATACTCGGATCTGTGTGTACTGACTTGCATAGCCTGCCTCTGCAGCCACTCCAGGGAAGCACGTTTTCTTTTCAATGCTTATTTGTTCTCTGTCCCTTTTGTGTCTTTACAAGCTGCGTTTTACTTCTTTCTTGGGCTTTTTCTGACCTCTCTGAAGCTATCGCTGTGTCTTTGTTTTCTTCCTTGGGGATTTGCCCAGCCTCCACTTTGGGTCGTTCCCCCTTTTGATTGCCAGTGCCTCGCGCCGGGTTTGTTGTTGCTGTTAGGAGCTGGGACGGAACAGGAGGCGAGTTGCTGAGTGATGCAGCTGCCGACTGCCGTTAGTACCAGAACCCTTTGTCTTTAATATTCTTCATTTATGCCCGGTCCACGATGATGGCTCAGGTCCGGGGAAGTAAGCCTGGGATGCACTGCCAATTGCTCTTCGTCCTACCTTGCTTGTGTAGTTTTAAATCACTTTCTTGCTCTCTATATGACCATGGATCTGGAGTCTAATATTCCCTCCTGTACCGCATTTCCTACCAAGACATTTTTTTTCCATTCATACTTTGTTTCCATTTTCAACCGCTCTGTGACCTTCTCACAGAGACGAGATTGGAAACGTGGCTTTTTTTCTCTTACCATTAGGCAGGTCTCTGCCCATGTGAGCCTGTTTCCTTCTACATAAAATGCGGTTGATGATACTTTTGTCATATTGTCCACGGGAGGATTAAATGAGATGTCTGTGAAAATGCCTAGCACGTTCCTGACACTTCATGAGGTTCAGTAGGTGTACCTACCCCCCTCCCCTGTCCACTGCCTCCCCCTCTTTATTTTGCGACGTATACATAAGCACAATGGGTTGTTTTCATGGTTCTGCAAACCGTGTCTCTCCGTCGGGCCCGGAAGCTTTGCTTCAATAGGTTTTTCTAGCATATTCGGAAAGGCTTCCGTAGCCACCCAAGTAAAACTAGAGTCCGTTCCCAGAAGTCCGTTTGTGTCACCGGTTGCTATGGATACCGACGGCTCAGCCCGTATTACCTGGTTCTCAGTGGCTTCCCTAAACATGATAGACTTCCATGGACTAATTACTCCCTTCCAGTTCTTCTTCAGATACTCTTAATTCCTTTCCTCTACCCCTTGTATTCGGAAGGAAGCAGTCTTCGTTCCTCCTTTCCTCTCACGTTTTCTCAAACGAACGTCGTCTGTCATCTTGCTTCCCGCGCCAACAAGCCACTCCACGTTCGGACCTCGGCACCTGGGCCGTTCATCAACTCTAGTTCACAGTATTTCAGGACTGTTGCAAAGTCTCGTCTATTCATTTCTCTGTTCTCTTTTCTTCCAAAGGCAGCTTCGGCTTCTGAGGCATCCTTCTGGCTGTCACGTGCTAGCCTTCCAGATTCCTAGCTCCGGTTCTCCCTCGGTGGCTCAGCTTCTCGGCCATAACCACAGTTGCCAACCATGTAGAATTGTCCACGATCCTCATGATCTCTGCGCATTCACGATGCCTCTTTTCCACCTAGTGAGAGCTAAACCTCACGCGCTGGACTGTGCTCTTAATAGAGGGAGTGTAACTTTTTACAGTTCTCTCCTTATCCTACCCTTATCCCCAGTTCAGGAGACTCGGTGCTTCTAAAGACAGTTGCTGAAATGATTCCAGCCCTATCTGTATGTCACCTACTCTTCTTTTTTTTTTTTTTTTTTTTTTTGGTGTATCATTTTTTCCATGCAGTTCTATAAAGTTTACATTACGAGACAGAGTCCCCATACATCTTGGAGGCTGTACTCAGATACCTGCTGGGCAGACCTGATAGGAATACTGAGACTCAGAACCAGAAATTTCCTTTGAAATTTTCCAAGCCTGATCTTTCCTCTAGAGTAACACTCTGATTTTTGGTAAATGGTTATCTGATCTCTAGAGATTTCCAAGTCCTTTTTCTCATTTAGGTCCTTTTGGCCTATTCTAACTGGTGTAGAGTTTATTTGAATGTCAGGAAAAAATCTACCATATTACAATTTTCACCCAGTGAGCTAGGATCCAGTTTGTCCCTCTTGAATCACAGCCACTCCGTTCTTTTTGCCTAATACTCCCTTAAATAGTTGAAGACATTAATATTGCCCCTGCTGATTTCTGTCTTTTCTGGACAGCTTCAGTTTTTCCATTGCCAAAGATTCCAGACTCTCTACCGTCCTGACCATTTACCACATTTACCTCCAGATGTAATCTAGCATGTCAGCATTTCAGACTGTGGAATTAAACACTAAGTCAAAGCATTAGGGAAGGCCTGGTCCTCACACAGTAGACTGTCATTTCTCTTGTTACGCATACGGTGCTTCTTCTGATATAATGTAAAATCATAATCACTACTCAGCAATTTTGTCACACTGTTGACTATTCTGGGCTTGCAGAAAATGATAAACCTTTAAAAACAACAGTTCTTGGTTGGTCAAATATCCTTATTTCCAGACTTAGGCAATACTACTGCTTGTTTTATTTCATTTTGGTCCAGTTACTGGGTTCACATTTAGTTATGCTAACTTTTGCATTACTAAATTTACTGTTCTATCATTTTAGCCCATGGAGGTAATTTTGGATCCTGTTTGCTTTCATGTAAATTTAAAAAGAGTAACCTTCACAACTTGTTTTTATTTTGCGAAACAAATACCATTTTTGGGGGGGTATTTTGTTTACGTCATTATATTGTCACGGTATGTTGCCGTCTGTCATACTTTATTTAACTTGGGAAAGCCTGTTTAAAGACTGCTTTTATAGACCTATAGGGATTAGACTCTCTTTTGAAAGCTCAACATTTGTGTCTGAAAGTAAAGTCAACCCACCACTTATAAACAACCTGCCACTATAGCCAAAACCTATGAAAGAAAAGAGAGGAGGTAGCATTCATAAAATCAGAATTGATTTCTTTTCACAAAACAGATAAACATGTCACCCAAATAACTAAAGTGCCAAGGAAGGATGTCTGAGTCTGGCTCCAGACCCAATTAGTTTGAATCCCAGCTGTTTCATTCCCTTGGTGGGTCACATCGGGCCATTTGATTATCCTCTGTGTCACTTCATCTAAAAACGGTAGCCCCCCAGTACTGTGGAGGGGATTATGTGAGATAATAGCTGTAGAAGAGCCTGGCCCCCAGATAACCTAGCATATAGTTGGTACTCACTGTGTGTTGTAGTGAACTAAACAGACTCTGTCTTTTCAAATTCATGATTCTTCATCACCTCCACGAAGCCTTGAGATTCCTCTCTGTTCTTGATATTTAAATTCCATTAGCACACTGCAATTTTTGTGTACAGTGATGAGCATACTCCCTGAAAGCCTCTCTCATTTACCCCCTATGTCCTGGACTGCACACACAGTTCCATTGGAATCAAATAGAACAATACCCGACAGGAGCAGATGCTGGTGTTGAGTACATTTCCAGGCTACAGAGTTCTGGCATATGGAGAGCCAATGTGAAAATGAAGGCTGACCTGATCTGAAAGGAAGGCTGTTTGCTAGAGGGAATCCTGGTGGGCTTTGGCTTGAGAATCTCCTAACCCATTTCTTGTCTCCCCAGTATACTTCGGAAAGGTGCCTTTGGACAGAAAGTGAGCAGAGGGGGTTTGCTCAGGTCAGTGTCATTTGGAAAACGTTTTGTTCTTATCCCTTGTGACTCACTTGTGCGTTTACCTGCTTTCAGCTGCTAGTGGCTGCTCCAAGCCTGGGCAGTTACCCATCACCCTCACAGCATTTTGACCTCTTATTGACCTCCCAGTTGAAGGTATAGTCCTCAAGCGGTGTGACCCCCTATACTTGTTGAGCGCAGCTCTTCAGTGGGAAATCCGTGTAACATGTAGGTAAGCCTTAAGGCCCTGGAATCAAACAAGGTCATCTAGATTTAAGTATGGAGTGTGTTCCCTCTGAGCCTCCATTTCTTCATCTGTAAAATGGGGATACTCATTGTGCTCGCTTTTCAGAGTTACCGTGATTAACTGAAGTGATAATACGGTATCTGCTACGGAATAAGTACTCAATCACTGTTGCCACTGTTAGTATTTTACATAATTATCTTGTCTCCCACAACTTAGTTTTAGTTTTACTCCTGAAATAAAATGTATGAGCCACACCGGGGAGATTGGTTAGTATGTTCTTCAATTACCTTTTTTTTTTGTTGGCTTGTTTTTAAGTTCAGAGAAAGACCGAGCACATGTGAGAGGAGGAGAGGGGCACAGGAAGAGAGGCAGGCCGGCTCCATGCTCAGTGCGGAGCCTGACACAGGGCTCGATCCTGTGACCCTGAGATCACGACGTGGGCCAAAATCAAGAGTCGACTGAGCCACCCAGGCGTCCCAGTTACATTTCTTAGATTTAAATTTTTGTTATTTTATTTTATTTTATTTTATTTTATTTTATTTTATTTGAGGGCGAGCGAGCATGTGAGTGAGGGAGGGGCAGGGAGGAAGGGAGACAGAGGATAGGAAGTACGCTCAGCACTGAGAGCGCAGAGGCGCCACATGGGGCTCTAACTCACGAACTGCAAGATCGTGACCTGAGCTGAAATCGAAGAGTCAGCCATTCAATCGACTGAGCCACCCAGGCGACCCTCAATTACCTCCTTTTAAAAAAGAAATTAGTAATTCTTGTTCTCCCATGAGAAGATACAGTCCAAAATAAATTAATGAATGTATTTAATTAAGAAGAATAGACTGGCAGTAGCATCTGAGGTGGACAGGACCAGACAGAGGCTGAAGATAGGGAGAACTATTAGATCACTCTTGATTTTGTGTATGTGGCGGGAGGCAGTGGGGATGGAAAGAAAGGTGAGGATAAACCTAAGAGTTGCTGTTGGGTGAGCAGGACTAGAATAGCCGATTGAATTGAGGGAATCAAATGAACGCCAGTTTGAGCTCAGGTAATGGGGAAGATAGATATGCCAGTACAGAAGATACAGAAACACCAGAAGAGGAGCGGCTTGAGAGTTCATGCATTTTGGCGTGTTGAGTTTCATGATCAGCATACACATGGATCCCGGGGCCAGGCGGAGGCTGGTGATTGCAGAGATGTTGTCTAGGACAAGTATGGAGAAAAGGGTGCAGAGGACATAGGGCTGAACCTTGGCTGGGCTACTGACCCAGATTTGGCTGGAGATAGTATATTTACTAAAGAAGTGGCAGGGTTCCAGAGACTTCTGGTGTCCTGGTATCTAAGGGACGCTGGAGCTAAAGGAAGAACTTGAGATACTACAGAGATATCAAGGCACTTGTGGGCCAGGAAAGGAAAACATGATTAGACTCCCTGTGCCAGGACTGGTGATGGGACAGGGAAGAGAGCGAGAAACTGGCAGTTGCCCAACAATGCACTGAATGTAAGGGGTACGTGTTTTGCGGTCAAGGAGAACTGGGCTCAGACCCGGGCTTTGTTGCTTGGGATGGGGCCATTACCTTCTTAGCCTCAAATGCCGTTTCTGTAAGACATGGATAATAGAAGTACCTGTTCTGCAGGGTTGTTGTGTAGACTCAAGGAGATAGTCCTGTAAAGCACATAGAAAGGTCCTTGATTTTCTGTAACCTCTCAGTAAATTGTTGGCATTTTTCTTGAAGACGTGGAGCATGTGTTCGACTCTGGTGGTTGTGACTTTCAGATGTCGGGCTGCAGAATGGACACTGGTGATCCAGGAAAAGATCCTTTGTGGATTGTGGCCTGGGCATCCCCTTCTACACACTAGGTGCATGTGATGGATGATGAGAAGAGAGGAAAGAGAAATGTAGCTAAAATTAAATTTTCTTACAACTTGAAGCCCACTGATGAATCCCTGAGGCTTGCAGAGTGTGTGACCTTCCTCAAGGAACTCATGGCTGCCTTGATGTTGAGGTTTCCTTACAGACTAAAAGCAATCTTAACAATATCTAGGCCCTCAAGGTCCTGGAAACCTTGCTCTCAAATTCCTTAGAGGCTTACATTATCCTTAACCCCCACTAACCAAAAACTATATAATCAGTCACTTCTTACAATCCCAGCACAGTTCTTTTTTAAAAATTGTATTAGGGGTGCCTACTCAGTTGCTTGAACATCTGACTCTTAATTTTGGCTCACGTCATGATCTTGTGGTTCGTGAGTTTGAGCCCCGCTTCGGGCTCTGTGCTTGCTGTCCGTGCGGAGCCTGCTTGGGATTCTGTCGTCTTCTCTCTCTGCCTCTCCCCCACTTGTTCTCTCTCTCTCTCACAAAATACACTTAAAAAAAGTCTTTTAAACGTTTTTTATTTTTTTATTTAAGTCAATTCTACCCCCAGTGTGGGGCTCCAACTCATGACACCCTGAGTCACATGCTCTGCTGACTGAGCCAGCCCAGCAGTCTTTCTGCTCTGGTTCCTTTCCCCCAGGCTGTAATGAAAGCACCATTTTGCACTGAAAACATCTCAAGATTTGTTTCTTGACCATTTGCTTGGTGGCCCCACGTCCTCAAACATCTTGCTTTTTAGGAAAATTCCTGAAATAAATAGCCACTTACTCAAGTCTTCTCCCACATTCTACATTAAATTTTAGTTTTGTGTTCGTATTATTCCTGTACAAATACTGTTGTAGAGTTCATTCTTTTTTGTTTTAAGTTTATTTAAGTAATCTCTGCACCCACCATGGGGCTCGAAATCACAACCTCAAGATGAAGAATGGCACGCTCTTCTGACTGAGCCAGCCAGGCGCCCCGAAGACTTTATTCTAGGCATTTTAGGTTTTCTCACAGTCACAAATAGCTCCTTCCCCCCCCCCCCACACTGTGCTTTCTGATGGAGTTTTGTCTGTAAGTAAAATACTGATTGTCTAATATAGTTCATAGATTTGTTGCACTTAACAGATACCTATTTAACATTTACTTTGTGCCAGGCGTGTTCTAAGTTTTTAATTTTAAAGCTTTTTCTGTTCACTGCTGTGTCCTCAGGGCCTAAAACAGATAATGCCATCTGTGCTTTTGATATGGTGCATTGTTAGAGCACGCCAGAATCCTTAAGTGCTAGACATTGCCAGGTAGAAGGCAGGCCCATGCTTTGGGGACCTTTCCTCCCTGGACACCGACCTGGGTTCTCGAGCTCCGGTTGGGCACCTGGACCTTCAGGCAAACGATTTGATATGACTTTGCCGCCAACTGGTGCAGGCTGGCCCTGGCAGGTACACTCCGGGGACCATGGTGATGGACTGGCAGTGTAACCACAGAGAGTAAACCTGGCTGGCTAGGTAGCAGGTTTCCTCATAGCCCTCTTCCCGGCAGTTCTAGAGTTTTCACAGAGGTTTAGGGCCGCCTGGGTGGCTCAGTCAGTTAAGCGTCTGACCCTTGATTTCGGCTGAGGTCATGGTCTCACTGTTTGTGAGTTCGAGCCCCCACACTGGGCTCTGTGCTGACAGGGTGGAGCCTGCTTGGGATTCTCTCTCTGCCTCTCTCTTTGCCCCTCCCCTGCTCACACGCTCTCTCTTTCTCTCTCAAAATAAATCAACTTAAAAAAAACCCATATATTTAAATAGCAAGTCTAGATACTGTCGGTGAATGTATTTTGTCAGACACACCCTTAACTGTGTACTCACTTATCGGCTTTCTTACTTCATCCCTGCTGGAATTCATAGAACTCTAAGTAAGTATTGCATCTACTTCAAAGGATGGCTGCCTTCCAGGAGTAACTGAGCAAGTCCGCTTGTGATCAGTAACCATCCTCTGGGAAACAAAGCTGTCTCTGGCCACCTATGCATGTCCATTTCACAGGGGTTTGTCGCAACTCTTGGCTTAAAACACTCTTGGATCTTGCAACTGAAGACAAACATGCTTTCCTCCTTTCAAACTATGCTGGGTCAATCCTAGTCAAAATTTTTATGTTCTAATATTTTACAGTTCTAAACGTAAAATTTAAAAACCATTAGGCTGCATCGTTTGGTTGTATAGGGGCAGAAAACTTTTCCCTTCTTCTCTTGTAGGTTCTTTGGCTGGTTTAATAATTAAATTGACACAAAACAGATCAACAGAAGAAAAACATGTAACATTTTAAAATTAAATCTAATTTTGCACCCTGAAGAATGTAAAACTCAAAGAAGTGACCAAAGCAAGCAGCTTTTAGACAAAGAAACAATACATTTGGGAAGAATTGAGAAGACAAAGAAATTTGGATTTGGGTAGTAAATTAGTGAGGAAATAACAAGATTTGTTTATATAGCCCTCTCTACCCTAACTTCGTTATTTCGGGTAAGAATGCCTTCTATTCTCCTGATACAAAGAGGATACTTTTCACATGGCATATTTATTTCTTGCTTTCAGGGGAACAAAGGAGGATCAGAGTGTTCTTCGTGCACTGGTTGTTTCCTAAGTAACTTTATTTCAAAATAACCAATGTGCCAAAATGGCATATTTTGGGGTGGCAGAGTGCGCTCCCCTTCAGTTGTGTGGTGTGTAAAAGTGACACTTTGCACGCTTTATCACCGTGTCCTGCTGTTTCTCCAGCACTTCTTCCGTTAATACACGTTCTGATGACCTCACAGTCAGCGTGTGAGCCCGGACCTCATTGGGCCAATTATTTCAACTTTAAAATGCCAATGAGTGCTTGGTATGGTAAATGTCTTTCATTAGCCTTGCCTTTTCAAATTTTATCAGAATATGTACGTATGCGTGTCTACTTCGCGATGAATTGAACACCACTTTGTCAAATGTGAAGACATTTGTGCGTGAGACTTTAGTGCAATTACCGTAAAATGTACATTAAGCTTAGGGGAAAAAAAAAAAAAACCACGCTTCATGAACAAATCTCAAATGCTCCCTTTCAGTAATTGTTGGTTCGAAACCTGGAGGGTTCCCACGTGACATCTGAAACTGGCCCCCATATTCGGAGGGCAAGGATGGATGGAAGCAAGAGGCAGGCCACTCCAGGTCGGTAGGTGGCAGGTTTAACCAGCAAGAGGACTGACTTATAA
The DNA here is from genome assembly GCF_022837055.1 of Prionailurus viverrinus. Classification (NCBI taxonomy): domain Eukaryota; kingdom Metazoa; phylum Chordata; class Mammalia; order Carnivora; family Felidae; genus Prionailurus; species Prionailurus viverrinus. The sequence continues at coordinate 113,067,347 of NC_062579.1, read as the reverse complement.
GACTTGTTTTAGGCAGCTGTAAAATGTGTACATCTTCATGGCCCGCCCAGAATCCTAAAGGTTTACGTGGGGGCTCTGACATGTCTACTGTCCAGGCGGTCTCCCCGCCACCTTCTTCTCTCAAGGTTGTCTTCCTTGAAAACCGCTTCCACCGCGGGGAGGGAGAGGGTGAGGAGCCGTCAGTTGCCCGTTTCCCAGACCAGCTCACAGGTCGACCAGAGGTCATGTTCTCTCGATGACCTTCTCCAGAAAGGAATAGGAATGTACATCTGTTCATTCAGGTGTCTTCTTGTATGACTTAGGAAATATTTGTAGTTTTCCTTATAGGATTCTAACAACTCAATAGGATTGTTCTTGTGCATTTGATTTTTTTTCCTTTCACGTATGACTGTATATGTGATCGTATATAGGACTTAGGTGATACGTGCGTATAAGTGAAGTATGTATTATTATACGTTAATATTCTGTATTCTTGGTCTACAATTGGTTTCTACCTACCTGACTTCACTAAGTAGTTTTCATAGTGTGTTATTTTGGGTTTTCGATTCAGAGAATATCCCCTAGGAATTTGCATTTTGTTACTCCAACGAAGTGGCTACTGTCCACTTAGAGATTTTTAAAAAGATTTTTATAGATGAGATCCCACCTTCTCATTCCCACTGAGTGCTACACGTGTCTGGGTGGGATGACCGAAGCCACAGCCTCTCCCAAATCAAACGCCAAATGCCCGGGAAAACGTTCGGTCGTGGTGAACGCCAACACTGCCCTCGGCGGGCCTTAAATCGCAAGTGTTCGAGGGACAGGTCACCCAGCACTCACGTACTAGAAGGGGAGTGGGTTTTGGATACAAAAACAGTGACGTTACTGGTAAGTCTCGGCTTTAGAACTGGAATCCTGTCTTGGTAATGTCACCCCTCGGCCTGTTGGTTGGTTTACAGTGGAGCAGAGTACAGCAGGCCCTCGAACGACACAGGTTTGAACCGTGTGGGTCCTCTGACGTGTGGCTTCTTTTCACTATGGTACAGTAGTATTTTCTCTCCCTTAGGATTTTCTTCATGTTTTCTTCCCTTTTACTTTATGGTAAACATACACTAATACATACGATATGCAAAATATATTTTAAAATCCACTGTGTTGTCAGTAACTTATTCAAGGGTCAACTGTATTTTCAAGTAGGTTCACTCTTTATTTTTCTTGGTTTTTTTTGAAGGTTCGCCCTTGATCTGTGTGCGCACTCTGCCAGGGAGGTGGTGTCATGATTACATCTGTTGCATGGGCGGCCGTGGTCAAGGTTCCAGAAGAGAATCCTCAGAGCGCGATGGAAAAAGCACTCCATAAATTCTCACAGCCCTTCTTTGTAGCAGGTATCATTTTCTTCCTGATTCGATGAAACATTAAAATTGGAGCTCTTCAGGTAGTAGAGTAAATATGGGACATTTGTTTCCCCACAATTTTAGAATTAAATTATTTTGACGAGAGGAGTTACGCTGCTCAAATGCCTGGAGAAAGAGTACAAAGAGATTTAAAAGGCCTTTGAGGATTTCTGGAGCCTCTGCTCCCCGCCCCCCCCTCCAGTCCCCCTTTAAGGCATCCGTTGTTAAAGCCGATCTGATAAGCAAAGTTACTTACGTATGTGCATATGCACAACCACACCTCTTAATTCCGCCCTGCTTCGTGCTATACCCTCATTTCCACCTCAACTCTTGGGGAGACAGCGCATCTATACCGGCACACAGGTAATCTTTAAGAATTCTTCCTTTTTAAAAACAGCGATCAGGCTCTGTATTTGAACTTCTCTAATTTTTGTCTTCTTACTTGAGATACGCTATAGAAATCCTGCAGACCAGCGATTGTAGCTTTACAGGCATACCTCGGCGGCGGTATTGAGGGTTTGGTGCCCGACCACCCACGATAAGCAAATCTCGCAATAAAAAGAGTCCAATGTTTTTGGTTTCCCGGTGCACGTAAAAGTTACATTTATACTGTAGCCTAGTGAGTGTGCAACAGTATTCTGTCTAAAATAATGTACATAATTTAAAAAGACTTCACTGCTCAAAGTGCTAATAACCATCATCTGAGCTTTCAGTGAGTTGTAACGATTGATCACAGATGACCGTGACAAATAGAACAATAATGAAAAAGTTTGAAATATTGTGAGAATTACCAAAATGTGACACAAAGACCCAGTGAGCAAGTGACGTTGAAAAAATGGCAGTAACAAACTTGTGTGATGCAGGGTTGCCACACACTTTTAGTCGGTAAAAACCACAGCGGCAACACACACACACACACACACACACACACACACGCACGCACACACACACACACTCCGCAGTATCTGTGATGTGCAACAAAGCGAAGTGCGGTAAAACGAGGCACGCCTGTATTCCATTTTGAAGTGCGGCGTTCTAGCCTGTGTGTAACGTATTGAGAGTCCGTTGAGAAGTGCGGATTTAACAGTTCGGTTTTTCCACAAATCTCTAATTTCCCCGGCAGCATTTTATCTTCGACTTCTTTCCGACTCCGTCCATACTCGACCCAAATCCATAGAGTTTGAATTTGGTAGTTTTATAACTCCGTTTTAGTATCTAGGATGAGAAATGTCTCTCATTGCCCCTTAATTTCACTTTATGAATGAGTTCCCCAAAGCTGAGCTGCCACTAATAGACAGGTGGCTGTTTAAATTTGAATTTATTTTAAACTAAATAAAATTGAATTTCACTTCCACACTTAAAAGCCACTTGTCTTGGGCAGCGCGAATGTAGCGTGTTTTTGTCACTGCAGAAGGTGCCCTTGGCCAGCACTGCCCTCAGTGTCACATACTTTGGGATTTTTTTAGTATATTTACTGCTCTCAACCGCAAAGGAGATAAAAATCGGCGTCTTTAATAACTGAGTCTTGCCATACGGAACTGTGGGTCTATTGATTTGAGGTTTTGTTAAATTTCCTCAGCATCGTTTTGTAGCTGTTTTTTTTCTTTCTTTTTTCTTTTTTTTTTCTGTAGCTTCTTGGTACTTTTATAATTACTGATGTGCTCCGTTTCCAATCTGGACAGATTCACCCCTGCGTAGGCAACCTGACTATCCCTGCTTAGGGGAGGGCCTGTACTGATGCCCGAATCTAGTGTGGACACGATGGGCACTTACAGCCCAGAACTCCCCGGGCTCAAGCCTGCCTCCCAGTAGTAGGACTACCGGCACGCACCGCCCGTCTGACCTTATCGTTACTGCTATTATTCTTATTATTAATTGGTCCTTACTGCTCTTGGCACTTACTGTTGAAACAGCAGGTGTTCACTGATTTTTAGAGAGGAGAGAATTTGAGACCTAGAGAAATGGAGGGACTTGGTAAAGGCATGTTATGCCCAGAATTTGTGATCCCCAAAGACCACTAGGGAGCCGAGTCCGATGCAAAAGCAAAGAGCCTTTATTCGAGCTAGCTCGAGCTCAATCCCCTACCTGCACCGACGCAGCGGTGAGATACCAGGGAAAAAGAGAGCGAGTTTCAAAAGGACAAAGGTTTTATTGGGGCCTGGGGGCAGTTGGTGAGGTAATGGCTATGGCCTCAGCCGATTGGCTGGGGAGGGGTCCTGGGGAAGGGCCCGGCAGGTGAGGGAGGGTTTACTCAAGGGGAGGAGGTGTGGTCAAGGTGGAGGACACAGAACAAGATGGAGTCGAGGGGAGGAGGTGTGGTCAAGGTGGAGGACACAGAACAAGATGGAGTCGAGGGGAGGAGGTGTGGTCAAGGTGGAGGACACAGAACAAGATGGAGTCGAGGGGAGGAGGTGTGGTCAAGGTGGAGGACACAGAACAAGATGGAGTCGAGGGGAGGAGGTGTGGTCAAGGTGGAGGACACAGAACAAGATGGAGTCGAGGGGAGGAGGTGTGGTCAAGGTGAAGGACACAGAACAAGATGGAGTCGGCTGGCGTAGGCCCGCCCTTTCATTCCCCCCTTGCCATGTAGCTTACGGACCCAATCATGGGACCGGCTGCATTTATGGTGCCAAGGAGAACAGAGTCTGGAGGTTTACGCAAAGTTCTGGGAGCCAAGTGTCCCTGGGGTGGCTCTGGGAGGTCTGATTAAGTATTGTCCCCGAGCTGGTGTCTATGATCTGCCAGGTGATGTTTTGGGGGGCGTGGGGACTCCCGGCAGCATGAGCAATGACAAGCAGAGTTAACAGAGTTACCAATATTAGGTAGGTCGAATGCGCTGTAGCTTGAGCTTGAGCGGGTTGTGTTGGTCCCGACTGATGGCCCATCGCGTGACGAAGTCCTTCCGGATCGAGGAGGGGTCCGCTGGCTGAGCGTGGGTGTGATGGACCCAGGTCGCGATGCCGTCTACCTTGAGAGCGGTGGGGGTTGTCAACACCACGATGTAGGGTCCCTTCCAGCGCGGCTCGAGAGTCTCTCGGTGGTGCCTCTTGACGTAGACCCAGTCTCCCGGCCTGTACCGATGAGGTGTCGGGATCAGGCCAGCCTCGTAGATGGCACGGAGGCGCGGCCAAATGTCCTCGTGCGCCCTCTGGAGCCCGCTCAAGGAAAGAAAAAGTTCTTGATCTTTAAACTCAGCAATAAGTTCAGCTCGAAGGCTGGGAATAACAGGGGGTGGCCTGCCAAACATGATCTCGTAGGGAGTAAAACCCAGAGTGTAAAGAGTGTTTCTAACCCGGTAAAGGGCGTACGGTAGGAGAGTCACCCAGTCCCCGCCAGTCTCCATGGTTAATTTGGTAAGGGTCTCTTTTAGGGTTCTATTCATTCTTTCTACCTGTCCTGAGCTCTGGGGCCTATAAGCACAATGTAATTTCCAGTTTGCCCCCACCACCTTGGCTACTGCCTGTGTTACCTGTGAGATAAAAGCTGGTCCATTGTCTGATCCTACCAGGGCAGGAAAACCATACCTGGGTAAGATGTCTTCTAGTAGCTTCTTAGCCACCATCTGAGCCGTTTCATGCTTGGTTGGGTATGCCTCCACCCAGCCAGAGAAGGTGTCTGTAAATACCAGGTCCTCGTGTAGTGCCTCGTCGAAGATGGTGGGTGAATTTTTGAATCCGAATCCCTGAGGTAGCCGTGTCCAGGTGAGTTGCCCACTGTAGCCCTCCTCCGGATCATGCCACTCAAAGGCGAACAAGGGTTGGCTCTGGGGTGCCAACGGCAGACTGAAGAAGGCGTCCTTTAAATCTAGTACAGTATACCAGACCCTGGAGGGCGCCAAGGAGCTCAAGAGAGTATATGGGTTGGGAACAGTTGGGTGTATGTCCACGACCCTCTTATTTACTTCCCGGAGGTCTTGTACCGGTCGGTAGTCCTTTGTGTGAGGCTTTTGACCGGCAGTAGGGGGGTGTTCCAGGCAGACTGGCAAGGAACTAGTACCCCTAGGCTTCGTAGTCTCCAGATGTGTGGCTGGATCCCCTTCTGGGCCTCCTGAGACATGGGGTATTGTTTGATCCTTACCGGACTCTCTCCTGGCTTGAGCTCTACCAGGACTGGGGTCCTATGAGCGGCTAGTCCCATCGCCCCTGTCTCTGCCCAAACCGAGGGGAATTCTTGTAGCCATCTGTCTATATTATCCTCTCTCGGGAGCGCCTCCTGGTGGAGGAGGTATTCATCCTCCAGTTTCATGGTCAGGACCTGGATGGGGTGGCCCTTGCCATCGGTGACCTGAGGTCCCCCTTGTCTGAAAGTTATCTGAGCTCCAATCTTGGTCAGTAAGTCCCGTCCTAACAGCGGGTAGGGGCATTCTGGTATTACCATAAAGGAGTGGGATACCCGGCCCGTTCCCAAATCTACTGTTCTTCGGGTAGTCCATGAATACTGGCTCATACCAGTTGCCCCTTGTACCCAGGACTTCTTGTTGGCTAGTTTTCCTTGTGGGGTGCGGAGGACCGAATGTTGTGTTCCGGTGTCGACAAGGAAGTCAATAGGGGTCCCCTCCACTTTAAGAGTTACCCTGGGTTCGGGGAGAGGGTCCGAACCCCGACTCCCCTAATCACTTAGTTCATCCAGCTCTAGGACTTTTACTCGATCAGTCTTGCTTCCCTTCCCGCCCTCAGACCTTTGAGGGGATTCCACGTCCCTCCGAAACAGATGAGGGGATTCCACATCCCTCCAGAAGGGAGAATCGGAACATCTTCCGAAACTCCCGGCCCGTGGTCCTCCAGTGTGTCCACTTAGACCGCGTCGGGCACTACCAGAATTCCAGAAATGAGCTCACACAGAAAAGACAGAACAAACAGACACTAACCGTGGCCAGTCAGGCTCTCAGGGTCGGGGGTCCCTTGGGGGTCTTGGGGATCCCGGACAAGCCCCCAAATGTTATGCCCAGAATTTGTGATCCCCAAAGACCACTAGGGAGCCGAGTCCGATGCAAAAGCAAAGAGCCTTTATTCGAGCTAGTTCGAGCTCAATCCCCTACCTGCACCGACGCAGCGGTGAGATACCAGGGAAAAAGAGAGCGAGTTTCAAAAGGACAAAGGTTTTATTGGGGCTTGGGGGCAGTTGGTGAGGTAATGGCTATGGCCTCAGCCGATTGGCTGGGGAGGGGTCCTGGGGAAGGGTCCGGCAGGTGAGGGAGGGTTTACTCAAGGGGAGGAGGTGTGGTCAAGGTGAAGGACACAGAACGATGGAGTCGAGGGGAGGAGGTGTGGTCAAGGTGGAGGACACAGAACAAGATGGAGTCGAGGGGAGGAGGTGTGGTCAAGGTGGAGGACACAGAACAAGATGGAGTCGAGGGGAGGAGGTGTGGTCAAGGTGGAGGACACAGAACAAGATGGAGTCGAGGGGAGGAGGTGTGGTCAAGGTGGAGGACACAGAACAAGATGGAGTCGAGGGGAGGAGGTGTGGTCAAGGTGGAGGACACAGAACAAGATGGAGTCGAGGGGAGGAGGTGTGGTCAAGGTGGAGGACACAGAACAAGATGGAGTCGGCTGGCGTAGGCCCGCCCTTTCAGGCACACCATGAGCTCCCATGTGTTTCGTTACGTGTGTTCGTTGATACTTTCCTTGAAAAATACGACTGTTGGACGTTCTAACTGGCGGAATGCCGCAAAGGCTTACGAGCGGATCCTGAGCGGTCGCCCCCAGGCTGGCCGTCCCTCCACTGCCCCTCTCCGGTGTGATTTGGTGCTCCTGTCTGGCCTTCCAAGCAGCGCCCCGCAGCTCTTCTCCGGCCTTCCCAAGCTGGGAAACACACCCGCAAGGGCAGATGTCCTCCTCTCTGCTCCTCGTCGCAGTGGGGGCGCCTAGTCCTGCACATTGCTTCTGCAGCTGGCTCCCATCTCTCAGGAGAACCCCATGGACATCCCTCCAGGGGCACGTTTTTATGCCTCATGTTTTATTCCTAACCTTTTGCGGTTTTGTACGAATCTCAATATTCGTTCTAGTTGTGAAAAATGCTGGTGGTGTGTTGATAGGGATTTTGCATCAAACCCGTAGATTGCTTTGGGTGGTGTAGTCATGTTAACAGTACACTTCGTACTTTACTGTGTAACTTCTGATCCTGTGTAGAATTTTTTTAGACTTTTCTGATAAAAAGTTTTTGGATTTTTTTCGACTTTTCTGATAAAAGGTTTCTGGATTTTGGGGTACATTTTAGTGAGATGTGAGGATTAATTTATCCCCCGGTGCCCGAGCATCACCCACAAACGTCCAGTTTGCCCTGTGTCAGATGAGCTGTTGATTCTGATCCCAGAATCTGCGTCTACACCCAAGCCTCCCAGGAAACAGTTTACATGTCTTCATTTTACAGCATCATTTGCTGTGGCAAATGGCCCTCATTCCTCTGCTTTTGTGGGGTAATTTCGGAAATTTTTCCCCGATTGATCGTTGCAGGTGAGCTTTAATGTTGTCTGGTGCCATGATTATTGGAAAGGCGATGCCTTCTGTAGAATTTCTGTTGAGCACAGTAGACCCCTGCCAGACAGGGCCCTGCACGTTCGTCCGCTGGTTTCAAACTCCCAGTGTGAGTTTTGAGGATTTCTTCATTCACGTTCTGGACAAATGTCAGTTGTGTTTTACTAGAATGTCTGCATTCGCCTCTGCTCTTGTGAAGACCTGTCTGCATTGCTCAGTGCTCGGGGAGTGCTCATCTGCCTGTTTCCCCAGTGGGCCTTGGCTGACCCATCCTTGGAGTCGTTAGGGCTTTTCATTCTATATCCTTGAGTTTTCAGGGGATAATTGTATCTTTTATGTGGGATGCACTGCAAAACTTGAACCGCGACAGAAGCTGTGTCTTCACCAACAGAGGAGGGCTGTATGGGGCCACCACGGTGCCTCGGATTGCGGCCCAGCCCGGAGGGGTCCCCCGGCTTCCACTGCTGTCCCCCTCTCTTTGCACTTGGGCTTGTAGCTCCTGGGCGGACATCGTAGGGGCCTTTCCGCACAGGAATGGCACCGGGAAGGTCCCCGCCACCAGCACCCCCAGGGTTGTCCAGACACCAGTGTGAAAAAGAATGGTCTTGAAGACTTGATGATGAAATCGAGCCTCGAAGGGGCTTATTTCAGGTATTCCCAGCCTGGTAAGGTGGGTTCTTAGTAAGAGAGCACGGATATAAAGTGTTCAGTTAGACCTAGAAACAGTGCTATGATCACAGTGCCGGTTCCTGATTTACAAAACTTGCCACGTTGGCTGGCTCACTTTGTCCTCATGATGAAAACGTAAAAAGTGGTAATACAATACTATTACGTGTGCACGTGGTAGATTTAGGTAATTCACAGCATATAAATGTGTACATTCAGCAGCGTATGAGATCATCCTCGTCAGAATGCTTCCTGCAAGGTCCGAGTGTTCAGCAGACATTGGATAGTGCTGTTTCGTGCCACTTCAAATTGATGTTTTCTCCTAACTGCTCTCTCTTCCTTTCTTCCAGGCTCTTTTCTCACCCCCCCACCCCGCTTCTCCTCTCCCTTTCCCTAATCTCCCCTCTCTTAGCTTTCTCTTCCTTCCCTCTCCTAACTTCCCTCTCATTTCCCACCCCCCACTTCCCCCAAAGTCCCCCCCACCCCCCTTCCATATTCTGCATTCGTAGCCTAGTGCCTCTACTAACGTGCAGTTGTCCACAGTCAAATCTATACTATTGAATGTACACTAGGCGTGCTTTCGGGCTTTTAAGGTAATTGTTTTATTCTTTATTTGATTTCAAGATTTTAAGCTCATGTGAGATGCAGTTGTTTGGATCAGAGTGAGAATTGCAGTCTACTTTTCCCTCCCAATATAGAACTTGCTCATTATCCTTCGAACCCTGCTTTCTTCACCTTGAACTCTCTAAACTCTTGAGCCCTTAACCACACCACCCTATTCTTTCTTTTTTTTTTTTAAGTTGATGTATGTGAGATAGAGAGCACACAAGGACTGGGGGAAGAGGCAGAGGGAGAGAGAGAATCCCAAGTAGGCTCTACGCTCGGTGCGGAGCAGGATATGGGGCTCGATCTCGTGATCCTGTGATCATGACCTCAGCCAGTCACCTACTGAGCCACCCAGGTGCCCCCTCGCTTGCTTGTGTTCTTTCTTTTTTTTTTCTAAAGTAAGGTCTACACCCAACATGGGGCCCAAACTCCTTGACCCTGACTCACCCTGACATCAAGCGTCATGCGCTCTACTGACAGAGCCAGCCAGGCGCCCCCATCCTATTCTTACTTGTAGCAGGTGGTGCCGTTTCTTTGTTTCTTTCTCACCTCGCATGGAGATTTTTCGTACAATCTCGAGTAAATCATGAGTTAATTTGGGAGAAATTATTTAGAATACTGACGCTCCCCACCCAGGCTCAGGTGTATACGTCAATTTAATTAACCCACCTTTTAGAACCTCTGTAAATCCTTCCGGTATATGAATCCTTCATAGAGGTTCTCTACAGTCCCTGTTAAGATTCTAACCAAGGAATTTATTTTCTACATTTTTTCCTCACTCCGGTGTGTGGTTCCATGATCACATTTTCATTTGATTATCATTGCTATATAGAGAAGTCACTGCTGTTCTTAAGTATTATGTGTGTATGAGTTTTTTTTTTGGGGGGGGGGGCCTTCTCTCCAGTTCTCAAAACTTTGCAGTTGATTCTCTCGCTCCTTGTGGTTTGCTAGCAATAGAATTTTGGAGTCTGCTGTGCCGCAAGAGCCAACCCCCAAACCATGTCTCCTGATCATAGGAGCTGTAGAGTAGTGTGCTGGCATAGGAGCTGTAGAGTAGTGTGCTGGCAAAGCCAGGCAGGGTTCCCGCTTTCTGGACCAGGATACCCTGTAGAACCTCTGCTCGGAGACCTGGCTGAGACCTGACCTAGACTCGACCGTGTCCTCAGGGAAATAAGTCCTGGAGCTTTGAAGCCGCAGCTCAAGTACTGCTCTGATAGCCATGTGCAACCCAAAGTCACTAGGGGTCTCTAGGTAAAAAGAACAGAGCTTGAACTTTTGGGATTGAATTCAGCTAGTTAGCATAAAACCTAATTTCTGCTACAAAGGAATGTAGTTTATACTTAGGGAGAGAGAGAGATGGGTAGGTTACTGTTACATAAGAAATAACCAAATGTTACGATGATTAGCTCAGAAGTTCGTGTGCTGCCTTGCAGGTGACAAGATGACTTTCACGTATTGTATCTCTTTTCATTCCAAATGCTTGATAGGAGTAATTTGTTTGTGATGGTGTTTGTGGGGCGGGACAGAGATTTAAGAATGAGTATAAAGGCCCAGCACTCTCTGACCGCTACATCAGCATACCCTCAATGTTAATTGCTAATTAGGGTATGCATAAACATCTCCAGTTTTAGAAATGGGGAATCTGGGGGACTTGGAGAGAGTAAGAAGTATGTTTAAGGTCTTACAGAGATTTGCACTGGTTTGCTTTCAATTTTTTCTTGATTTTTTTTCCTGTCAGTTATAAATTAATTTTTGCATATTAAGTAAGAGAAGCAAGACACATCAGGAAAAAAACTTCTCTTCCTGCCGTCCCCACTCATAAATTCTAACACTCCCGATTTCGATGGTAAACACTCAGGAACGTTTCCACAACTTTTTCCGTACTGAAGCAAACACATTGTTCTCCACAGATGTGCATGGATAGATCTTTCTATGTATCTGATTATGGTTCTATATGTATTTTGTGTTGCCCATTTTTTCCTACGTAAATGGGATTACGGTACATGTATGGTTCTACAGTAATGTTGTTCTCACCAATACCTCATTGACCTGCCTTGTCTTGTATCAGTAAGTTTTGGTCATTATATCTTCAAATTCAAGTTTTGAGTTTCCTTGAGGCAAGGCGGGGATAGTTTCTCCAGTTCTTAAGGAAGAGGAGAGAACAGTTGTGGGGGGACGTGGTGAGCCATAGGTGAGCGACACGGTTGAGGGGTGCGGAAGATCACAGAAAGGCCTCTTTCTAAGGCAAGGGTTTTGCTTGCATTTTATCCTGAGTGATGAGAAGCTATTGGAAGGATTTTGAGTAGAAGATAAGCTTGTTCTGACTTTAATTTAATTTAATTTTATATTTAATTTAATTTTATATTTTATTTTATTTTAACATTTACTCACTTTTTTTTTTCAACGTTTATTTTTGCGACAGAGAGAGACAGAGCATGAATGGGGGAGGGGCAGAGAGAGAGGGAGACACAGAATCGGAAACAGGCTCCAGGCTCTGAGCCATCAGCCCAGAGCCCGACTCGGGGCTCGAACTCACGGACCGCGAGATCGTGACCTGGCTGAAGTCGGACGCTTAACCGACTGCGCCACCCAGGTGCCCCTAACATTTACTCATTTTTGAGAGACAGAGATATAGCACTGGCTGGGGAGGGGCGGAGAGAGAGGGAGACACAGACTCTGAAGCAGGCCCCAGGCTGTCAGCACAGAGCCCAGTGAGGGGCTCAAACCCACTAACTGTGAGATCATGACCTGAGCCGAAGTTGGACGCTTAACAAAATGAGCCATCCAGGCGCCCCTTCAAAAGATAACTCTGGGGTGCCTGGGTGGCTCCCTTGATTGAGGGTCTGACTCTTGATTTCAGCTCAGGTCATGATCCCAGTGTCCTGAGATTGAGCCCTGTGTTGTGCTCCGTGCTGAGTGTGGAGCCTGCTTGGGATTTTCTCTCCCTCCCTCTCTGCCTCTCTCCCCTGCTCGCTCGCTCTCTTTCTCAAACAAAAAATAAAAGATAACTGGTAGCTGTTAGGAAAAAGACTTGAAATTGGTCACCGTGGAAGCAATGCCCTCTGCGCAAAGGGCATTTGAGTTCTGGGCGTACCCGCCTACGTTCTTATCTAGATCTTGGCCAGGCTTTTCCTAACTCGTTAGGTTATTGAAACTTGGAAGACGAGTTGTAAGATAGATTTTGCCTATTGTATTTACTTGTCCAAAGTAGGAATGTTGGGGGGCGCCTGGGTGGCTCAGTCGGTTAAGCATCTGACTTCTGCTCAGGTTGTGATCTCGTGGTTTGAGCCCCGTGTCGGGCTCTGGGCTGACAGCTCAGAACCCGGAGCCTGCTTTGGATCCCGTCTACCTCTCTCTCTTCCCGTTCCCTGGTAGCGCTGTGTTTTTCTCTCTCAAAAATAATAAATAAACATTAGAAAAAAGTGCGAATGTTGATCTGAGTTACCTTTTTTTTTCCATTATCAAAATCAGTAGTTCCCAAATATGTCTTTTAAATGCTTATTTTTGAGAGAGAGAGCTTGCTCGCTCAAGTGTGAGCAGGGGAGGGGCAGAGACAGAAGGGAGACCGAGGATCTGAAGCGGGTTCTGTGCTGACAGCAGCGAGCCTGATGTGGGGCTCAAACTTCCAAACCGGAAGAACATGATCTGATCTGAAGTTGGACGCTTAACTGACTGAGCCACCCGGGCACCCCAGTAGTTCCCAAATATTTAAAAACAATTATTGCTGGTACTGAGGAAAGCTCTTTGTTCTTGTAGGTCTCATTTGTATACCTAGCTTACAATTTCAACACTTAGCGTGTTTGGTTAATTTTCTTCAGCTCTTTGTGTGTTGCATAGTAACCCTGTGTGTGAGGCATCGTAAAATTAGAAGTAAACTCTAGGAGGGGGGCCTGATCGGCTCAGTCAGTAGAGCGGGCAATTCTTGATCTCAGGGTTGTAAGTTCAAGCCCCATGCTGGCTGTAGAAGTTACTTAAGAAAAATCTTTCTTCTTTAAATATTTATTTGTGAGAGAAGGGGAGAGAGTGTGCGAGTGTGGGAATAGGGGATCCCGGGCAGAGAAAGGGAGACAGAGGATCTGAAGCAGGTTCCACCCTGACAGCAGAGAGTCTGAAGCAGGGCTTGAACTCATGAACCGTGAGATCATGACCTGAACCGAAGTCAGATGCTTAACTGACTGAACCATCCACACACCCCCTAAAAAAATAAAAGTAAAAAAAAAAAGTGAACTCCGCCTCTTGTCATGATAGAGTGAGTCAGAGAGCATGCTTAATATTGGGATCAAGACTACCTACTCATCTACACTTGCACTATGGAACCAGGATGTTCACTTCAAGGACCTAGGCCTTCTGGTCATGATTGTGGAGGGATGTTGCTACTGGTTTATATATTGTGGCCTTGGCGAACTCCTCACCCTTAGACTCAGACCTTCAGATCCTAAATGGCAAGCAAATTGTGTGGTTATGATTTTCGTTACTATTAAAACAAAGGAAAGGAATTGCCTTCTCTTCAGATACAGGAAAATGAGTGACAGGTAGAAGCTAAGTGCCTTTTTTAATGGCTAAACAGAAAGTGACTGGTTATGTAAGGTTTACTGTTATTTAAAAGTCGATTGATATTTCACAAATGAGAACAGTAGCATGTTCTCAGCCTAACAGATATTTAACAAAAAGTAGTCCTCTTCTTTGTAAATATTTTAGTTTACCCTTTTTTCTTTTTTTTTTTAAATTACTTTTTAAAAGTTTATTTATTTTTGAGAGAGAGAGAAAGAAAGCACAAGCGGTGGAGGGGAAAGACGGAAGGAGAGAGATTGAATCCCAAGCAGGTTCTGCACCTTCTGCACAGAGCCTGACACGGGACTCAAACCCACGAATGAAGAGTGAGATACGACCTGAGCAGAAACCAAGAGTCGGATGCTTAACCGACTGAGCCGCCCAGGTGCCCCAGTTTTACTCTTTTTTTCTTAATCCATGTCTCTGCCTGGCCCATAACTTTCAAGAATATTCCCATGCTCAAACATACATACATTAATGCATATTCAAATACGTTGAAAAAAATGTTTTGACTCCGTGTGAGGTTATATATTAATATGATTTCTTAACTTACCCCATGTCTTCCCCTTGGGCAGTAGGTTTTCACAGTTTAAAATACAATTTATTAACCTATGTGGAATGTGTTCGAATATGTGAAAAGAAATATGTTTAATTTCATCTTTTTTTTCCTGGCAAATCAGGAATTTGCCTTATGTCATTGCAACTATCAGTTCTGTTTTACAGTTAAAGCTCTGAATTCTTGAGCCAGTACCAAACTCAATTAGGTTCCTAAGGAATATATGCCTTTAATAAAGATGCCCATCTATTGATTCAAGATTTCTTTTGTATTTCTTGAGACGTTTAACCTTTTTTCTCAGTATGGATATTGAATTTTGAATAAGTTCTGTTACGAATGGGCTTTCCCATCATCTTCTACTTGATTACTGTTGGTTTATCTTTATATTTTTTTTAAAGACTTAAAAAATTTCTAAGCAATCTCTACACCCAGTGAGGGAGGGCTTAGAACCTACAACCTGGAGACAAAAGAGTCGCACGCTCCGCTGATGAAGCCAGCCAGGCGCCCCTGATCATTGTTGGTTTATAAGGAAATTACTGATACTCTTGTATGTTTGTTTTTGCTCAGTTTTCTGATACGGCTTATTATCTCTCAGGTTTTCTACAAGTGCTGTGGAATATTCTGTGCCTGTAATATTCCCTGCATTTGTTTGCATTCCGATACAACAGGCAAAGCAGCTTCAGTAAAATACAACTTGAGTACTACTCTAAATGAACCAGCAAGTTTTGAAAGCTCCTTGATTTCTTTTCTAGTCCCCATTTTCCCTCCCCCAATTCCAAACATGTCTTTCAGTCTCGATTTCCTTACCTCTGTAAAAGGCTCTCCGGTAAATGTCTTGCAGGGACTAGTATTCCAGTTGATCAGGATTGCCTTAGCAACCACACTCACTGGAATCCGTGTTTGTTTTTTTGCTTTTCGGATTTTATTTGCCAGTAACCTCCACACTCAGCATGGGGCCGGAACTCCCAACCCTGAGATCAAGAGCTGTGAGATCAAGAGCTGCACGCCCTACCTCCTGAGCCAGTCAGGTGCCCCTGGAATCCGTTTTGTAGAAAGCATTACTGTCGAACGGAAACATAATGTGAGCTATATATGGAAGTAAAAATTTCCAAACAATCTCATTGAAGCAGTTAAACAGCTGGAGCTAATATTAATGTATTTAATGTAGTTTAATATGTCCCAAAGTTTATCATTACAACAATGTAATCAATATAAAAACAGATCATTTATATTCATTTTTTCTACCAAATTTGAAATAGGGTATATATTTTACTCTTACAGTTCATCACAATTCAGGCAAGCCACGTTTCATCTGCTCCATAACCCCACGTGGCTAAGTTGTTAGTGGCGACCGTATCGGTCAGCATAAATCTAAATAGTTAAAAAGAGAATAAAAAAGGAACTTGATTTTGACCTAAGTGACCAGAAGGATGTAATTGCTACCAATGGAGATGGGGAAGTCTATTTTAAGAAGGCTGGGGGGCTTGGTTAGGAGATGGGTTTAATTTGAAGTGACTGTTAGCATGCAAACAGAGATGTTGGGTAAGCTGTTGTAGTTTTTACACAGTGGCCTCGGCTTGAAAATAAGACGCTGGGTGTCAGAAGCCAACAGAGATGATACTTAAAGGCCCGAGACTAGAACCCTTCATCTGCAGAGTAAGTGTGGACGGAAAAGGAATTCCAGGTCAGAGCCCAGGGGCTCCCCAAAGTTCAGACGACAAAGAGGAGCCCAGCTAAGAAGACGAGGAGGAGCACTGGGTGACGCAGAAGGAAAAACCGTTGTGAGAAGTGAGCAGGTCGGAGGTGGTTTCTGGGGCGGGGGATACGGAATGTTCCGTCGTGATGATGTAATAGCTGTGCTGCTCTCTTGCTTTTCAGGTTGTCCTGAGGGTCAGATGAGGGAATCCACACTAAGCCCCAGGTACCCTGCCTGCTGTGCAAGTGAGGATTAATAAAATGCAGTTTCTGCCCATTGTGTTTTTTCTGTTGCTTCTCTTCGTATTCCTCGTGTTATGATAATGAGTAGTATTAATATGAAATTCTGCCGCCCTTACTGCTAGTGCATTCGGTCTGACAAATTTCATTATTCAACCTGGGGGCAGAAGCGATTCCTGGACATGTAGTGGCTAAATGCCTGTAATAATCTAATTTTCTGAGGTAATTCTCATTGAATCTAATGGGGAGAGGAAATGGATATGGGGAGAATTCAAAAGTTGTGGACAGGAGATGCATTTGTTGTCCTGGGGCGATTTTGCTGCCACTTGGTTCAGTAGAACTTGGCAGATACGGACCAACGGCTAATGCAGGTCATTCTCAACCAGTAAGAACAGGGTTTCAAAAAGCTCTTGCTCTTACCCTGGGATACAGTAAGTAATAAATAGGTGATGCAGTTCAGCCTTTGTGTTTTTCAAGAAGATTATGTTGCCTTTCTTTAGAGATGTCTGGAAAAGACATAATTAGTTTTGCTATTTTCCTTTTTGTTTTTTACTCTTTCGTTCCATTCTGATTGTTGTCGTGACTGATTATTACTTGCGGGCAAGAAACATACACATTTGGGCGTGTTTCTGTTTTTTCCATACCACCTTATCTCTTGACCCTTCTCATTTTAGAGGCCATTCAAATGTGTGATTATACGTGTACATTGTGAAGCAGGTTTATTTATTACTATTTTTTAATGTTTATTTTTGAGAGAGGAGAGACAGAGTGCAAAACGGGAGAGGGGCAGAGAATGAGGAGACACGGAATCTGAAGCAGGCTCCAGGCTCTGAGCTGTCAGCACAGAGTCTGACACAGGGCCTGAACCCACGGACCGCGAGATCATTCGTTACCTGAGCCGAAGTCAGACGCCTTAACTCACTGAGCCACCCAGGTGCCCCTGAAATAGTTTTAAATGGATCAGCATACTACATAACTCCTCTGTTAGGTGCTTCAAACCATAACACAAAAAATTGTTTGTTCTTGTACGTCATCGATCCTCAACTCTCTTTTTCTTCTTTTTTTTAACGTCTATTTATGAGGCGCTTGGGTGTCTGACTCTTGGTTTGGGCTCAGGTCATAATCTCCCAGTTCGTGGGCTTGAGCCTCACATCAGGCTCCGCGCTGGCAGTCCCGAGCCTGCTTGGGACTCTCTTTCCCTCTCTCTGTCTCTGTGTCCTTCTCCCCTCTCTCTCTGCCCCACTCCACCCCACTCTGCCCAGGGGCAGGGCAGAGGGTGAGGGGCAGAGAGAGAATCCCAAGCAGGCCCCGCGTAGCCTGCACAGCCAGACGCGCAGCCAGACTCGGGGCTCAATCTCAAAACCATGAGATCGTGACTTGAGCTGAAACCAAGAATCAGACACTTGACTGAGCCACCTAGGCACCCCTTCAACTCTCTTTTTCGAGGGTTCATTTTATTGAGCGAACGGAGCTCTAAAATCATAATTTCGGAGGGACTCTGTATCCTTTTCATCCAACCTTACCGGGCTCCCCCTGAGGCACACTAATGTCTAGAGCAGTTGATTTTATGATAAAAATGACAATTTTAGGGGTGCCTGGCTGGCTCAGTCGGTAGAGCATGTGATTCTTGATCTCGGGATTGTGAGTTCTAGCTCCTTGTTGAGTGTAGAAATAACATAAAAAGACTTTGGAAAAATGACGATTTTAGGTCCTATCAAGATTTTTTGGGGGCGCCTGGGTGGCGCAGTCGGTTAAGCGTCCGACTTCAGCCAGGTCACGATCTCGCGGTCCGCGAGTTCGAGCCCCGCGTCGGGCTCTGGGCTGATGGCTCAGAGCCTGGAGCCTGTTTCTGATTCTGTGTCTCTCTCTCTCTCTGCCCCTCCCCCGTTCATGCTCTGTCTCTCTCTGTCCCAAAAATAAATAAACGTCGAAAAAAAAAAATTAAAAAAAAAAAAAGAAAAAAAAAGATTTTTTGGAAGAGCTTAACTTTCGGCAGTTAGGTAAGTCGATTATCACTAGGACTTAGACCCGTCGTACTTAAGTGGTACTCCGTAGTTACGAAATTGTGCTTGCAATTCAATGATTGTATCTCCATTTCTGCTTGCTTTTGGTTTCAGACATTATTTCCTATGTTTTTCCTCAGGAAATGATCATGAAGATTTTGGCCTGTAGAATTACAGAGAGTTTCTTTGCTATGGCTTTGTTGCATCAAATGAGAAAATCTACTTGAATATCTAAACTGTATTACCTGCTGGGTCAGCAGTTATTCAGGTTTTTCCTGTTTCTTGTTCCACTACTGCTGTAATGAGTGCACTCAGCCATAGCGACACGGGAACTGGTTTTAACAGTTGTAAAGAAGAGCATGTATAGTTATGGCTCATGGGTCCTGTACTTTTCATGCGCATAGGAGAACATTTTCTGCCGGCTATTAGTCAGTTTGCCTTTCTTCTAGGTCAGTCCGGATAACCATGCAATAGAGATCTTCCTTCTACACTGTAAGGATTGAAGCCACAGGTGTGTATGGGGGAGAGTAGGTGGTTATAAGTGTCAACTTTCTTGGTTTTTGTCCAAAGAATACCTGTACCAGAGACGCTCTGTATAGTCCTACAGCTCAGAATTGTCCCAAGATGTAGAATTACGAGGAAGGATTTTATCAGTGTTTTCTATTAACTGTGAATTCAGCATCCGCACGGCATGGAAATAGTACAGATAATTTGCTTGGTTCCCAGTCTTGCAACTAAAGCCTCGAATCTTTTCATAGTTAAGTCTGGTGTTAGCTGTAGGTTTCTCGCAGTTGCTCCTGAATGGATTGAGGTTTGCTCTGTCCTCAAATCTGTCTGGTTTGCTGATGATATTTCCGAGATATGGATGGTAGGTTTTATCAAATACTTCTCTAAATGTGTTGATGATCGTAAATTTTCCATGTCAGTTAGCTAATATGGAAAATGGCCAGGCTTTGCCTGGGTCCCTTGTCTCTACTGGAGCCTGTTTCTTTGAGCAGTTGGCTTGGACAATGAATGGGATCTCCCCATTTGTTGACTCTCTCGTGGGTTGCTGTTCACAAAGTCCGAAGTTGGACAGCCTTTCTTCCCATCTATTTCATTCAGTTTTTTAAATTATTTTTTTAATGTTTTTATTTATTTTTGAGACCGAGAGGGAAAGAGCATGAGCAGGGGAGGGGAAGAGAGAGGAGGAGACACAGAATCTGAAGCAGGCTCCGGGCTCTGAGCTGTCCGCACAGAGCCCGATGTGAGGCTTGAACCCACGGAGTGTGAGATCGTGACCTGAGCCGAAGTCTGATGCCCAACCGACTGAGCCACCCAGGTGCCCCAGTTTTTTTTTTTTTTTAATTCTTAATGTTTGTTTATTTTTGAGAGAGAGAAAGAGGGAGCAGGGGAAGGGCAGAGAGAGGGAGATGCAGAATTCATTCATTTTTCAAGTTGTTTTAAGCAGGTATAAATTTTGTTCATCTAATCTGGAAGCAGAAATCTCCCATTATCAATTGTTAGGAGCCTGGAAATCTTGGGACTTGGAGAAGCATAAAGCTTCTCACATGTCTCCCAACAAGTGATTTTTTTTTAAGATACATTGCTGGGGTACCTGGATGGCTCAGTCGGTTAAGCGTCCAAATTCAGCTCAGATCGTGATCTCGTGGTTCACGAGTTTGAGCCCCACGTTGGACTCTGCTGACAGCTCAGAGCCTGGAGCCTGCTTCGGATTCTCTCTCTCTCTCTTTCTCTCTCTCTCTCTCTGCCCCTACCTTTCTCATGCCTCATGCTCTGTCTCTCTCTTTCTCAAAAATAAGCAAACATTAAAAAAAACATATATTAGGGGCGCCTGGGTGGCTCAGTCAGTTAAGCGTCCGACTTCGGCTCAGGTCATGATCTTGTAGTCCGTGAATTCGACGCCCGCGTCAGGCTCTGTGCTGACAGCTTGGAGTCTGCCTCAGATCCTCTGTACACCCCCCCCCCCGTCTCTACCCCTCCCCCCACTTGGGCTCTCTCTTTCAAAAATAAATGTTCAAAAAATTAAAAACATATTGCTGTGTTGTTAATAAAATAGTAATTCACACAACTGTTGAAATAAGGCAGTGACTTGGATTAATGATATTTTATAATCTCACATGTCAACTGGTATCTTCTGGGATGTATTGAAAATATTACACATTAGCATGTCATGGGATGTGCCTAGAAATGTGTGTAAGCCTTTGTGGTGGTTCTAGTTAGTAATAGATTTGTGCTTGCTTTTCACATGAATATTGGAACCAGTTCTTCCCATGATGATGCTATTTGTTTGCTCAGAATACTCTGTAGGTATGCATAGTCTGGTAGATGTCCATGTTGATCATATATGATCTGTGATAGCTATGTATATCTTTACTGTGTTACTATGTGTTGTTTATGGAAAATGTAATTCTATCTATGTTTCTTCCATAAACCACAAGGAATGCATTGGAGGCTTTCTGGTTGCAAATGAGAATCTTTTGAGGATTGTATAGTCAATATTGGAATTTATATGACAGGCTTTTAAAAATTATTTTATTTTTTTAAAATAAATTCTACCCTCCCATGTAGGGCTCAAACTCACAACCCTGAGATCGGGAGTCGCAAGCTCTACTGACTGAGTCAGCCAGGCACCCCGACAGGCTTTCTTTCATACTGTCACGTTTTTTTCTCTTGAACTTGCTCATTGCAGTCTTAGACAAGGTTACCATACGCTACTGCTTTTAATATAGAAGGATCACATTTGAATGCATTATGTTGCCACTGCTGATTATTTGTCATTTTCATTTGAGGATAAATGAGATTTTTATCTCTAGGTTTGCATTGGCTGCATGTAGTAATAAATCCAAGGTGTCAGGTAGCAAAACGTTGATTTAGAGTGACGGGAGCCACTTTGCCACTTGATGCCTTGGCGAAGTCACCTGCGTGCATTAAAACCAGAGAGTGTCATTCTCTAAACGTGTTCGTCATGATGATCAGTAAGTGGCAAGGGGACACTTGTATTCTGAGAAGAATCTCGTCCTACCATGAATTTGGAAGGACTTTCTTGCCAGCCCTGGGTTGTCCTGTCCCGTATCCGAAAGAGCAGAACCGTGGGACCTCTGGTTTAAAGAAATACAATTGGATAGTAATAATGAATTATAACTGCTGGAAAGGGTGACTAGAAATCTTCTGTCTTGTAGATGGGTAGCATATACATGGGCACTAAACATGTCGTAAGTACTTTTTCTTTCTTGGAGAATGCCAAACTGTGTTGTGGTAATATGATACGGGTTTCCTCATTAATCCTCACTGCAGATCTGTCTGAACTCGTGATTCAGTGACACGTGTTTTGTCACAAGGGTAAATGAGAGAAGTGCATTGAAGCCCCAGCTCTAAAAAGAGCAAGAAAATGTAACTTCTTTTTATTGTTCTTCTCCTAATACTTCACTTTTCTTCTCTTTATCCTTGCTAACTTTCCCTTACCCCCCCCCCCCTCCTCCTGCTCTTCTCTAATCCCTCTGTCTCTTCATCCTCCTGTATTCTTCCTTTTCCTTCTTGGGAGGATTATGTCTACTAAGTCCTATTGCTACCACTTTGTGTAGGTTTGTGAATCCTTTTCATACCAAAAATGGGAGCAAGTCCGTTATCACTGTGTTACTATCCTGGCATTTTTAAGGATAAATGGCTTCCTTCTTATTAGTCTACTTTTCGGAGGTGATTGGTGTTTATTCCAACGAAGACAGTGTACGTGGAGCTTAATTAAATATTATCAAAAAGAAATGCATTTGTACCACGGGGCAGTATTGCCACTAGAATTGTGATAGTCTCACTGATCTGTGACCTCAGGTTGTCCTCAAGACCTTTAGGCCTTAACAGTGATCTATGGGACAATAGAAGTTCACTTGAATTAGGAAGCACTTCTCAGAATCCATGTAACTCATCCCCTGATACGAGTTGTGCAGTCCAGCCTTTGGGATCATCTGGTAAGATTTGGTATTTTCTTAATAGGTATCTGGAAAAGAGGGTGATCTGTTTATGCCTAGAAATTAAAAATTTTTTAATGTTTATTTTTAAGAGAGAGAGAGGGAGACACCGAATCTGAAGCAGGCCCCAGGCTCCGAGCTGTCAGCAAAGAGCCCGTCACGGGGCCCAAACCCATGAACTGTGAGATCATGACCTGAGCCCAAGTCTGACGCTTAACCGACTGAGCCATCCAGGTGCCACTATGCCTAGAAATTTTATATATAGTTCCTATTTTGCTTCTGTCCTTAGTTTCCTTGTCTTTTCTTACTGATTGTTTGTGGACAAGAAAACTACTGATTTTTGAATATTTCTCTTTTGCTCTACTACCTTACCTCTTTGACAGTGCTCAGTTTTAAGAATATTTATGTTTCACAGTTACACTCGTGGAGTTCTGAAATAATTTTTGGTAAAACGTCGTGTAACCTATCTACTAAGTGCTTTAAGTTGTTGGCAATGTTTAGTTGTCTTCTTGCAAGGGTTCATTTTATTGAGAAAACAGAGTCCTGAAATCGTAACTTGGAAGGGCTTTGCCTTTTTCTTGATCCAACCTTGCAAAATGTCTTCCTGAAGCAATAATACCTAAACTTGGGGTGGGGGGACACCTGGCTGACTCAGGTAGTGGAGTGTGCAGGTCTTGATCTTGGGGTGTGGCCTCAAGCCCTACGTTGGGTGTAGAGATTACTTAAAAAATAAAATCTTAAACAAATAAAAAAACTTTGGGTATGAAAAAACTCATTTTAATTCCCATTGGCAATTTCTGAATGAACTTAATTTTCCATAAGTTTAACAAAAGTAAGCCACCCTTCGTGTTTTAAATTAAGTAATTATTCTGAATGAGAGAGAGAGAGAGAGCGAGAGTGCACGAGCATGAGTAGGGGAGGGACAAAGAGAGGGAGAGAATCCCAAGCAGGCTTCACTCAGCGTGGAGCCCTTCGTGGGGCTTGATCTGCAAAATCATGAGCTGAGCCAAAATCAAGAGTCGCAAGCTTAATTGACAGAGCCACCCACGCGCCCCTGACTCTTCATCTTTCAATGGTATTTGCTCAGTACAGAGATTGAGTTTTCATGTATGATGGGTAGAGTATTGTGGATTTTCCTTTTTTGATGTATTTTCTGAATGTTTTCTCAGTTAATCATTTGTGTCAGGATAAACTTGTTCCGTCTTTCCAGGTTGGCACCGCTCGCAGATATTATCAACCCAAGGCGTCAAGGTAGCAAAACGTTGCTTTTTGCAAGTAGGGGAGCCACTTTGCTTCCAGTTGATGAAGTTGAACTGTTGGGTGTCGCCTGCACACCGTCCGAACTGGAGAACTTTAATTCCTGAACATGGACATTTTCACAGTAAGGAATTAGCTGAGGATGCTGTTACGACAAGGATTGCCACGGCATGAATTGCTGGCAGCCATGTTGAGTGGCTTAGCATGTATCTGAAACCGCAAAATCTTGGGGCCATTTGATTTGAAGTACAGTGGGGGCACCTGGGTGGTTCATTTGGTGAAGTGTCTGACTCTCGGTTTCTGTTTAGGTCATGATCTCATGGTTTTGTGAGTTCCACCCTGCTTGGGATCCTCTCTCTCTCTCTCTCTCTCTTTCTTTCTTTCTTTCTCAGCCCTCCCCCACTAATGTTGTGTCTCTCAAATAAGTAAACTTGAAAAAATAAAGTTGAAGAGTTAAAGTAAGTTAAAACTATTAGAATTACCGAAAGGGTCGCATCTGGTTGATAAAGTAGATAATAAGGAAATACGGGATCATAAGTACTTTTTTAGATATGCTAAATTAAGTTGTGGTAATAGGATACCTTTGCTTATCTGTGGCTTTTCAGATTCTAAAACCATCTTCACCTGTTTCCTCCTTCTCCTCAAGACAAATCTGTCCTTGAGTTAGTAGGAGATTCAGTTGAAATGGGTTTGTCAATGACCTGGGTTTGTAGGGGAGGGTAAATGAGAAAATTGACAAGGAAGCCCCGAGTCCCATTTCCTGCTGCTGAAGTAGGAACTAAGGAATGTAACTTTTTCCTGTTATTTTTCTGTTCTTTTTTCTTCTTTTCCGTCTTCCTTCCTTTCCTACTTCTGTACCATCCAGTCTCTTTCTTCATTTTAGTCTCATGACCAAGTCCTGGTCTTACTGCCGTGTGTACTTTTATGACTCCCTACCATACATTTCTTAGTGGTCTCCTTTTTTTGAGGAGGAACGAACTTGGATGTTAATATTGTCAACGAGAAATCCACTTTGCAGCCCTGAGGCCATTTTGCTGCCATTTGAACCTTGATCTACACAGGAACCTGAGACCTTCTTTAGATTTTTAGGCCCCAACGGTGGGTCAATAGGAGTAAATCTCAAAAATTAGGAAGGGCTTCTCAAAGTAGCTGTAGATCATCCTTCCTAGTAGATTATGCAGTTCCTATTTTCATTTGATCCGATACCTCAAAATTCCTTTGTAGTAATCCACATCGGAGGCGCTCGGGTTCGTAGTTTAAGATTTTACTTTATTTTTTAAGTTTATTTATTTTGAGAAAGAGAGAAAGCACGAGTGTGGCAGGGGCAGAGAGAGAGGGAGAGAGAGTGAGAAACCCTCTGCAGCACAGAGCCTGACGTGGGGCTAGAACTCAGAACCGTGAGATCATCACCTGAGCTGAAGTCGGATACTTAACCCACTGAGCCACCCAGGTGCCCCTCTTTCAGTAAGATTTTAAAATACTGATTTTTTTCTGTTAGGAAATCTAAAAACTTCATAAGCGGTTTTAACTCTGGATTTTGTCGTAGGAAATTTTCTTTGGCTTTGTAAACCAAAAGAATTTTGCGTTAATTACTTACTTCTTTAATGCCATTTGAATCTAACGTGGCCAATTCCCCATATTTCTATTCCTGTCTCCGGTTTTCCTGATTAATATCATTCATTTATTTATATTAAGAGGGGAACATTAGAAGCCTTTTCTCAAATTTCCTTTAAAATAATGGTGACATTGTTGATTACAGATGGATAATGTGTCTTTGAAAATAGTATGTTACAACGTAATTATTTCTCATCCCACTCACACTTCTCTCCTGGTTGTAATGTTTTATGTTTTGGGGTGAGGAATGGTCATCTGTTTTTATTTTCTTAATGTTTATTTAGCGTTGAGAGAGAGAGAGAGCATGAGCAGGGTAGGGGCAAAGAGAGAGGGGGACAAAGGATCCAAAGGGGGCTCCGTGCTAACGGCAGAGAGCCTGGTGTGGGGCTCAAACACATGAACTGTGAAATCATGACCTGAGTTGACACTGAACCAACTGAGCCACCCGGGCCACCCCGATCGTCTATTTTTAGACTTGATTTTAGTAAATAACAGCCTCATTTTATATCATAATCCGTGATCTGCTGCAAAGGTCTCTTCAGTTATGGGAAGTCCACGTTCCTGTAATAGATTGGTAAAGTGTTGCCGCCGGCCTCTTCAAGATTCTAATCCTCCAGTTGGAAGAACCAATACTTAGAGATCTTTGGTTTAAAGAATAACTATTCTGTCTCTTTAGTGTTTGTTTTTGAGAGCGAGAGACAGAGCATGAGTGGGGGATGGGCAGAGCGAGGGAGACACAGAATCCTCGCTGTGAGCGCAGAGCCCAGCACGGTGCTCGAACTGATGGACCACGGGATCAGAGTCACACCAGAGCCAGTGTCGGACGTGATGTTTAAGCGACTAAGCCACCCAGATGCCCCAAGGACAGCAATTTAATACTGATTGTGAATTATCAGTAATGGGTGGGGACAAGAGAAGATCTCTGTTTTTAATGTTTAAGTAGGTTGTCAATAGGAAGTTAGCCTGTCATAATTTGTTTTAGTTATGGGATGTTGCATAGTTAAAATTACTACTTTTCTCTCTTCCTTTGTCGGTTCCGGAAGGATCTATCCACGTTACCTGATGAAGCCTCAGAACTAACCCACGTCAGTGTGACGGTAAATGATTTAGTGACCCGAGTTTTGATGTGAGGGTTCAGCGAGACCATGTGTACGTACGAGCATCGTGCTTATTCGTGCTGGGTAAGTTACTAGCTCTGAAACCGAGCTCCTTCACATTGGAGTATCCGTACCAGCAGCGGAAGCCATGGTAGTAGCAGTAATGGTAGCAGCATGAAATAGAGTAGTGTGACAACTTGGGCAGCGTGTGTTTAATCATCACTTTCTACTGGGTCAAGGATCTGGGAACTTGTAGAGGCAAAATGACTTATTCCTTAATTTTCATGTTTTCTGAGATGAATCTGGGTGGGTTCCGTGAGGTTAACGTGTAGATTTTCTGAAGCCACTGAACAACTTTGCTTTGGGTCGAACCACTGGGCCTTGTCAGCCACCTGGACCCCAGGCAAACCAGAGACCTGAGGCACTAAACACGGGCGATGGAAGAATGGGTAAGTATTTTAGTTTTCAAAGACTAACGCGTCGTGTGTGAGACGTTTCTGACGAAGACCTCACTGTCACTAGTGCATTTGAGTTGATGAGTGTACAAATGAATGGGATAATAGAAACACTTCATGTCTGTGTCACGTTTTAGCAATTCAAAATGTATTTTAAATAGGGGCACCTGGGGAGCTCAGTTAAGTGACCGACTTGATTTTGGCTCAGGTCATGCATGATCTTGGAGTTCATGAGTTCAAGCCCTGCATGGGGCTCCATGTAATGGGATTCTCTCTCTCTTTGTCCCTCCCCCGCTCATGCTCGCGCTCTCTCTCTCTCTTTCCGTAATAAGGTAGAAGTCTAGTTTTTATGTTCTTTGGGAAACCCACATTGCTTTTCTATAGATGTCCGAAAAGAAAGCTAAGTTGTATGTAGCGATCGTCTTTTTGTATTTTGGTTGTCTTTTTATTTTCATCATAAATACTGACTGATACTTAACATTTTTTAATGTTTATTTATTTTTGAGAGAGCAAGAGAGAGATTGTGAGTGGGGGAGGGACAGGGACAGAGACAGAGACAGAGAATCCGAAGTGGGCTCCAGGCTTTGAACTGTCAGCACAGAGCCCAATGCTGGGCTCAAACTCCCCAGCCATGAAATCATGACCTGAGCCCAAGTTGGACGCTCAACCAACTGAGCCATCCAGGAGCCCCAATACTGAATGATTTGGAAGTCTTGGTCAAGGTACATGCCGATTTTTGTATATTACCTTTTGCCCCACCACCTTACCTCTTCATTAATTTTCAGATGATACTATTTGGATGAGAAAACTTTCAGTGTTTCTGAAGTAGATCTTTTAGAATTATCTTACCACACAATCCCACTGGTAAATGCTTTAAATCATAATAACAAAAGGCAAACAGCATCTTCCTTTTTGTGGGCTTTGCCTTTCTTCGCATCTTCAATTCTTGTAAGAGTTCATTTTACTCTGAAACTGAGCCCTAGAATCATGCTTTTGGAAGACTTTGTATCCTTAGTACATTTTTCATGGCATTTCCCTGAAAAAAAAGCTACCTAGAGAACTTTGGGTATGAGTAAAAGAATTTTACCTCGTGTTCAAAATTTCTGAGTGAATATACTTCTTGATATGTCAAATAGCAAATAGGAAGTCTGTCTGTCATATTTAAATGGTATTTAGTAGGTATAGGATTTGTTACTATGTTACAATGATTTCTTTTGCATTTCTGTGGCTGAATTTTCAGGTTCTACATTTCCTACACATTTCCTGAATTCTTCATTCATTTTTTAAAGTTTATTTTTGAGAGAGAGAGAGAGACAGAACATGAGTGGGGGAGGGGCAGAGAGGGAGGGAGAGGCAGAATCCAAAGCAGGGGCCAGGCTCTGAGCTGTCAGCACAGAGCCCGACGCGGGGCTCAAACTCGTGGACCACGAGATCATGACCTGAGCCAAAGTCGGACGCTTAATTGAGCCACCCAGGCACCTCCCTTAGTTCTTTTTAAAAAATGTTTATTTATTTAGAGAGAGAGCTTACAGAGGAGTGGGGTGAGGAGAAAAGAGAGAGGAGAGAGAGAATCCCAGGTGTCTGTCAGCTCGGGGCTCAGTGCAGGGCTCAGTCTCACAAACCTCGAGATCATGACCTGAGCTGAAATCAATTATTAGACGCTAATTTTTTAAGTTTATTTTTTTTTTTTATTTTGAGAGAGAGAGCACCCATGAATGAGCAGGGGAAGGGCAGAGAGAGAGGCAGAGAGAGAGAATCCCAAGCAGGCTTTGCACTGTCATCACAGAGCCCGATGTGGGGCTCGAACTCATGAACCATGAAATGACCTGAGCTGAAGTCAGATGCCTAGCTGACTGAGCCACCCAGGTGCCCCTGTTTCTGGTCATTGCTCTTTTGTTACTAATAAGAAGAGTATCTTCAGTTATCACTCGTAAAATGTGGTGGGTGGTTTGCTTTTTATATATGTTGATATATATGCTGATTACTTTTTAATTTACATACTTTCTGGAGCACTCTGTGATGATCTGTGCCGATAAAGATCATTTATTTACAATGCAAACATACACGAAGGAAGTCAATAGTGGTGAAAGACAAACATTTTTCATTTTGTCCATCTAAGGCTTTAAAATTACAGGGGTGCCTGGGTTGCTCAGTCGGTTGAGGGTCTGATTCTTGATTTCAGCTCAGGTCATGATCTCACGGATCATGAGATCAAGCCCCACATCAGGCTCCACGTTCACAGCACAGAGCCTGCTTTGGCTCTTCTGCTATGCCTAACTTGCTGATACTATTTTTCAGATATGGATGAAATAGGTAGTCAAATATTTAGCTACATGTATTGAGATGATCATTTTTTTTTCTTTTCAGTCTGTTCATATGGGAAATCACTAGGCTTTGCTGGGATTCCCCGTCCCAGGATGAGAGACATTTTCTCTCTGAGCAGTTGGCTTAATCATGGGATGAGTTTCTGTTTTCCCTCTCAAAGATCGCTGCCATGAGTTGACCAATGTTTCGTGTCTGAAAAATATTTTTTATTCTATATATTTCTTCCAGTTAGAGCAGATAAATTGGGTCCCTGTTACTCCATCTAATCTGGAAGCTGTAGTGTCTCCCATTACCAAATATTAGGAGCCTGTAAATCCTGAGACGTGTTGAGGCCAAGAATATTCTCTAACATTTCATTGCAAGTGGATTTTTAAAACAAAACAATGCTGTATTAACTAGTCATGAAATTAGTATTTAAATGTGAAATACGGCAGTGATATGTAATGGGATAATTAATAATGTATTACTGTGTACTTCCTGGTATCTTCCTGGTGGCTATTTAAATATATACACATGGGGGGCCTGGGTGGCTCAGTCGGTTAAGCGTCCGACTGTTGGTTTTGGCTCAGGTCTTGATTGCACAAGTTTGAGCCCCATGTCAGGATCTGTGCTGACAGCGTGGACCCTGCTTGGGATTCTCTCTTTCATCTCTCTCTGAGCCTCCCCCACCTCTCTCTCTCTGCCTCTTTCTCAAAATAAATAAATTAGTTAAAAAAAATAAGAATGGTCTGTTCCTTAAAAAAGTATATATGTACACATACACATTCAGTGTATTAGTTGATATGCCTAGAAACATGTAGACCTTTATTCAGGTTATAATAATTGTGGTTTTGTGCTTCTTTGCACGTAAATACTGGTATTCATTCTGTCCATTATTTAAAAAAAATTTTTTTGTTTTTATTTTTGAGAGAGAGAGAGACACACACAGAATCTGAAGCAGGCTCCAGGCTCTGAGCTGTCAGCACAGAGCCCGATGTGGGGCTCGAACCCATGAACCACCATGACCTGACCAAATGTGGACGCTTAACTGACTGAGCCACCCAGGTGCCCTGTCCCATCAGTTTAAAAAAATTTTTTTAATGTTTATTTATTTTTGAGAGAGAGAGGGAGAATGAGTAGGGGAGAGTGGCTGGAAGAGGAGAGAGAATCTCCAGTAGGTTCCTCACCATCAGCGCTGAGCCTGATATAGGGCTTGATCCCACGAATTGTGAGATCGTGACCTGAGCCAAAATCAAGAGTTGGATGCCCATCCAGCTGAGCCACCCAGGTACCCCTCTCTCCATTATTATACTACTTGTCCATTTTCCAGAATATTCCATAGATATCCATGCTGCGGTGTGTATGCGTACATGTATCCATATACCTATATGCTCATACACAGGCAATGCATTGGAGGCTGCCTGGTTGCAAATGCTGAACTCTCCAGATTTTATACCCAGTATTGGGAATTACATACTGATTATTTTATCTCTATTCTTTTTGCCTTGAACTTGTCATGACTGTCTTAGACGGTATCCTACTCTATTACTGATGATATTGTAGGATGATACTACATTTGAATGCATTGGCCAGCTAGCTGCCTTCTTAGTCACCATTGTTGGAGGATAAACAGGGTTGATCTCTGTAAATTAGCACTGCATGCATGTTATCAATCCAGGGATGCCAGGTAGCAAAACACTGGTTTACAGTGACCGAAGCCACATTGTTTCCAGTTTATCGAGTTAGGCCTTGGCAGTCACCTGCACCAGTAGACCTGCGGAGTATGAATCCCGAAACATGGACGACAGTGTCACAATCAGTCATGTGGCAGGGGGACACTTGTGTTCTGAGAAGAGCATCATGCTATCATGAATTCCAGAGTACTTTTCCTGCCAGTTCCTGGGTTGTCCTAGCACGTGTCTGAAGCAGAAAACTCTTGAGATAATTTGGTTTAAGGAAAGATAATTGAATAGTTATGGTGAATTATAAATAACAGAATTATTGAGCACCTCCTGTCTAGTAGATACAGTCAAATGTGAGGAACTGAATATGCCATAAGTGTTTTTTTTCCAGATGTGCCATAGTATGTCACAATAGAAGAATACCTTTGTATTTCTGTTGTTTTTAAGGATCCAAAAGGATCTTTGTGTTTTCTCCCTAATCCTCATGACAAGTCTGTTGATGAGTTAGTAAAAGATTCAGTAACACAGATTTCTCATGAGGTGAATGAGAACATCTACCTAGAGGCCCCAGGTGAATTACCTGCAGGGAAAGTAAGAAGAGTACCATGTCATGTTTAAATGATACTTGGTGAAATACAAGTTTAT
Organism: Prionailurus viverrinus; assembly: GCF_022837055.1. Taxonomy (NCBI): domain Eukaryota; kingdom Metazoa; phylum Chordata; class Mammalia; order Carnivora; family Felidae; genus Prionailurus; species Prionailurus viverrinus. The sequence goes on along the minus strand of NC_062579.1, from coordinate 113,036,165 downwards.
TTATTTAGGCGGGGGGAGGGGCCGAGAGAGAGAAGGGGACAGAGGATCCAAAGTGGGTTCCGCGTGGATAGCAGTGAGCCTGACGTGGGGCTCAAACTCCCGAACCATGAGATCGTGACCTGAGCCGAAGTCGGACACTTAACCCAGTGAGCCACCCGGGCGCCCCTAGGATTTTCTGTTTTGATAAGGGGGTTCCTAAAACCGTATGGAGGCAGTTTTCTCAAGACTGCGATTATTAGGATTTGTAGGTGGTTATACTGATTGTTAGGTTATTACTGTGAAAGGATACAGATTAAAATCAGTAAAGGGAAAAGGGACATGGCCTGATTTCCAGGAGCCAACAGGCATAAGCTTTCAGACGCCCCTCCCAGTGGAGGCACAAGGAATGTGCTTCATTCTCCCTGGAACAATGTGTGACAACATGTGTGAACTGTTGCCAACCAGAGAAGCTTACCAGAGGCTATGTATCCAGGGTTTTTATTGGGGATCAGTCACCTAGGCATGTAGCCCTTCCGTGACTGAACTTCGCTATTCCAGGTAGACCCTGCCCACGCAGCAAAAACAGGTTTGCACTCTAAATCGCAGCATTAGCATAAGCTGTTCGGGCACACTGGTCCAGTGTTTTGAAAGACATAATGAAAATCCTCTTATCAGAACATTTCCAGGGGTCAGACTAAGGTCCCGGGCGTCTGCCGAGGACCAGTACTGGAAACGGCCTTTTCTGGAGTATGTGCGGGACTTCAGCAACTCAGGCCTGCTGAGCTAAACCTTTCTTGCACAAATCGTGATGGGTTTTGCATTACCTTCATTTTCATTTTCTAAATGTACTTCCAAGATGTTTTTTCAGTTAATTCTCATGGCAAATATGAGCTGTAGAATTAAGTGCTTCTTTGGTACATAGTTATGGTGTTAAAAATGGAAATCCCCGTTAAAGTCCAAACTACCTTATCTGCTAGCTACATGATCGTTCTGCAGTTTCCTTTCCATTATTAGCTCCGCTCCTATTCTAAATACTGCTACACATCTTCTTATCTCTCCCACTACTTTTTTTACTACACGTTCTGTTACCGGTCTCAGGAAACAAGGTATGTTGTTGTTGATTGTTTTGCACTTGCGTATTAGAAATCATTGTACTTATATTTTATTCAACGTGCTTATTTACCAGAATGATTCATGGATATCTATGCCAAGATAGGTGGTTTCTTTAGAACTCAAACATCAAAACATCTGCAGACACCTGTAACGGGTAAGTTGTAATAACCATTGTATGCTAGTGATAAACTTGATTCTGTCCATCCAACCTTGAAAATAGACACAGGGGCACCTAGATGGCTCAGTTGGTTGAGTGTCTGACTCTATTTTGGCTCAAGTCACGATCCCAGGGTTGTGGGATCGAGCCCCGTAGTGGGCTGAGTGCTGGGTGTGGAGCCCGCTTAAGTTTGTCTCTCCCTCTGGTTGCCTGGGTGGCTTAGTTGGTTAAGGGTTGGACTTTCGCTCAGGCAGTGATCTCACGGTTCGTGAGTTCAAGCCCCGCATCGGGCTCTCTGCTGTCAGCATGGAACCTGCTTCGGATCCTCTGTCCCCCCTCACTCGCTCTCTGTTCTTCCCCTGCTGGTTCTCTTTCTTTCTCTATCTCTCAAAATAAATAAATTCCCCCCCTTTCCCCCTCCCCTGCTCCTCTCTCTCTGAAAAACAAAATAGGCACAATGAGAGAAATGTATGAAGACAAAGCCACCGGTGACATTTTTGGTATAATCTAGAATATAGATATGTATATGCATATACATGCACGTATGTGCATATCTACACAACAAATCCTGTCAAAGTTTGCTATTCTATTAGTAATAGTAACCAGGATTTATATGACAAGTGGACTTGCCCTAGCCCTGTACTCTTAATACATGGAAAATGAATCGCTAGCCTCTCAAAATCTGTAGGCTTCTCTGTCCTCCAGGTGTTTACAGTCCGGCGAGGGAAACAAAGATGTCAATACTCAGATACAAGCTAGAATGCACTTAGGACTATACTAGACCTATAGACAAAGCCTAGTGAGAATACAGGAGTTGCAACCTGGCCACATGCATCTTAGAAAGTGTCTCGGAGCAGGTAAGGTTTAAACATGAACTTGGTGAATGAATAGGAACCAGATGGGAATATAACATGTAGGCTGAGGTCTGCTTCCCTGCAGATGTGTCTTCCTTAGCACCTCTGAATTTGAGGGAGGTGTAAACGTCCATACAAGAGGAAGCATTGTTTTAAATGTTTACTTTTGAGAGAGAGAGAGTCAGCGGGGGAGGTGCAGAGAGAGAGGGGAGCAGGATCTGAAGCGGGCTCTGCACTGACGGCAGAGAGCCCGATGTGGGGCTCAGAGTCACAAACCACGAGACCGTGACCTGAGCCAACGTTGGATACTTAACCGACTGAGCCACCCAGGCGTTCTGGAGTGAGTACTGTTCTGAGGGTCAGGCAGGGTTGGTTCAGAGAGATTGGAAAGGAGATCGTCAGGTTTCCTTGTAGGTTTACCAGCTGTCTTTCCCTTGGGACTGAACAGGAGGTAAGGGCTTGGGGAGGAGACCTGCCAGGAATGAATGTTTTACAGGCTGCTGGAGGGCAGGTGCCTCCTCAAGAGTTTAGACAACACAGCAATGAGTCAGGTGAGGATAGTGGAATAAAATAGTAAAATGCATGCTCCTCTGTGAACATAGATCCTGAAAGCTTTGGAATATCTGAAGCTACGTCTGCGATTAGAGGACGTTGTCGGTCGAATAACTACATCTCTTAGGCTCCGATAGTATGTAAACGCAGCTTTATAACTAGATACATTTGGAACAAACTACCTGAAACTACGCTCACAACTAACCATAGCTCCTCATAAATAGGTTGGCCAAAGCTGTAATCACAGTTACAAACACCCATAACCAGCAATAACAATTGGGTCATATTCAGCACTACCAGGAACTATTACATAGTTGTGACTAGTTACCGCATCTAGCTAGTAGCTGTGAAGAGTAACCAAAGCTAGTTATCAACTACAAAATCAGTGTGATAAACCCTAATCACAACTAGGAAATTACCACAGTGAATGAACTAATACATAGCTAGTGATAACTAATATTTTAGTTCTTTTTTATTTATTTATTTATTTATTAAAAAAAATTTTTTTTTTTCAACGTTTATTTATTTTTGGGACAGAGAGAGACAGAGCATGAACGGGGGAGGGGCAGAGAGAGAGGGAGACACAGAATCGGAAACAGGCTCCAGGCTCTGAGCCATCAGCCCTGAGCCTGACGCGGGGCTCGAACTCATGGACTGCGAGATCGTGACCTGGCTGAAGTCGGACGCTCAACCGACTGCGCCACCCAGGCGCCCCATCTTAGTTCTTTTTTAAAGTTCGTTTATTTGTTTTGAGAGAGAGAAACCGAGCACGTGATCAGGGGAGGGGCAGAGAGAGAGAGAGAGAGAGAGAGAATTCTAAGTAGGTTCTGTACTGCCAGCATGGAGTCTGATGTGGGGCTCGAACTCGCAAACCATGAGGTCATGATCTGAGCTCAACTGACTGAGCCACACAGGGGCCCCTGTAATCGCAGTTCTAACAGTAATTAATTATGGCTAACATTAACTGTGAGAACGGTAAGTGTTTGAAGCACAAAAATTGGCATGAATTTGTCATGAGAGTAAATAAGAGAATCTACATAGAGGCCTCAAGTCTGTTACCCGGTGTATACATGAGCACTTTGGAAATAGGATTTCTCGTTGGTCTTACTCTTTTATTTGTACTCATTTTTTTTTCACATAACTTCCGATACAGAGCAGTGGAGGCACCTGGGTGGCTTCAGGAGGTTAAGTGTCCAACTCGTGGTTTTGGCTTAGGTCATAATCTTGCGGTTTCGGGAGTTTGAGCCCTGCATCAGGCTCTGTGCTTATAGCATGGAGCCTGCTTGGGATTCTCTCTTCCCCCTGCTCTCTCTCCCCCACTCCCCCACTCCCCCACTCCCCCTCTCACTCTCTCTCTCTCTCCCCTCTCCCCTCTCCCCTCTCCCCTCTCTTCTCTCTTCTCTCTCTCTCTCCCTCTCTCCTCTCTCTCTCTCTTTCTCTCCTCTCTCCTCTTTCCCTCTCCCTCTCTCCTCTCTCTCTCTCCTCTCTCTCCCCCCTCCCTCCGCCCTTCCCCACCTTGCACTGTCTCAAAATAAACTTTAAAAAAAGATACAGAGCAAGGAAATAATGAGATACGTAATAGTACCTCACTACGTGTCACGGATCTCTTTGGGACTTGTTTGCTGAATGGTAAACAGCCTACCTGTTGCTGCGTGTGCTGAGTATGCCACCTAAGTCTCAGTGGCGGATGTGAATAATGTGGGGAAAGGGTACAAAGAGTGACTGTTTGCAGATGGTTGTCTTCGCGCATTTATTGACGTTCAGGGTCCTGGAGAACTGGCACGTTTCTTCCTGCTCTGAATCAAGTCAAATTTTTGCCTTGGTAAAGAAGAGTGTGTGTCCACACGTGTGTCGAGCTTTGCCGAGGGAGGACACGTGAAGCCTCATGCAGGTTGATGGCTTCAGGAGGGAGTGACAGTCCGATTCCAGTCTTGACAAGAGCCGGTCCGGGGTGGTAAGGAATCTACTCCCATTTTCTCACGACAGCCTCAGGTTCAGATGGATTCAGGGAAAGTGAACAAAACAGGCCTGGGCCTGAGAATATAAAGTTTAGAAACTACTCTTCAACAGTCAGACTCCCAAGGGAGGGTAGAGGAAATTGTGAGCTGATAGGAGGGAAAAAGGATAGCCCTGGGATCTAAACTCATTTCTTGTCTGGAATTCATCAGAGATAAGTTAAAATTTCAGTTTCCTCCAAGGTATGCAGAGGAAATTAAATTTCTGTCCTCCCCGTCTCGAATGTATCTCTATTTCGCATTAGGGCATTTTGGATGTCTTGACACCGTTTTCTGTGTATGTGGCTTGATGGGATTTGAGGGGAAGAGATGTGGGTGTGTCTGCTGGTTTTGTTTTCTTAGGAAGCAAACCATTTTAAAACTTGCATTCCTAACAACATGAAAACCTTACAGGTTAGAGAAGATTAAGATAATTTGCAGCAAAAAAGACAACATAAATGAATTTCTTCACCCTAAGTCCTCCCAATCGTGGAGGTAAACGTAGAGGAGGTGAGGGCATCCTCATCAAGAGAAGGAGAAGGCAACGGGCCAGCACCGTCCAGAGTACGGAAAAATGTTGGGTACAGTCATCGTGATGTGGGGAGAGAGACGAAAACCACGTGTGAGAGGGAGAGGAGGACTGGGCAGGTCCCCCGTATTGAAGCCATGCTGTGTGCAGTTCAGTTCCCTGCCCGGAAAGGTGCCAATCAGCTGATTACATGTAATTGATGTCTCTCTAGGTACAGCCACATTGGTGGTGGCCTTCGGAACAGTGACGGGGATGGAGAAGCTTCTGTTCTTGATCTGCGTGCCGTGGATTCGGGAGGGCCCTGGCACCCACGTGGGGCTCAGACATCCCCAAGTTGACTTGACTTGTCCATTCCTAACTGTGAATGCCCGCTGACAGGAGGGAATGAAAATACTTCTTAAAAGAAGAAGGAAGCACAGAAATAAGCTCGTTCTCTCTGGGGCCACATAATCAGGTATCATTGAGTGCCTCGGGGTTCTTCGGAAGATTCTTTTCAGACCGAAGAAATGACTCTAGGAACTACCCGGTTCCTTCTGGGTCCCCCTGATCACCTGGGTAAACCTAAAGCAGGGGAGGGGATCCATACCGAGGGAGATCTGTATATTGCAGGCAAGTGTGGGATGGTATTCTTTAGTGTCCTGGAAAAATGTTGAACGAAGTCCCGCGATGTGGTAGGGTTATGCTGTGTGCAGGGCCCTGCCCGGAACGGCGCCCTTCACGTGGACAGTGTGTAGTCGGTGTCCCTCCGGATAGAGTGATGCACTTCAAGAACAGCATGTGTGGTGGCCTTTCGACTGGGATGGTGGTAGACGAGCCAGTGTCCTCGTGCCGCCTGCCTTGAAGTGAGGAGGGCCCTGGGAGCCACCTGAGTCTGCACAGTCAGTCATCAAGGTGATTTCGGTGTTCTGTTCTTAACAGCGTGAACGCTCAAAGCTTGGAGGTGGTGAAGAGAACTTCGTCAAGAATAAGCGAAAACGGGAACACGCTGGTACTCCTTGGGCCCTCCCGATGCTTCAGAGAAACATCATGTCAGGGCATGCGTGCTGAGGGACAGTCACAAGTTGGAGGGTAGCGGTGGGGAATTGTCTGGGATTATGAGACCTTTAGTACGGTCAGCAGGATTTGGTGCAGACAGAGAAGAAAGCTTGGTTGAAGAACGCAAGGGCAAGCGGGCTTGGATCCGTACTGTGTGCGGAGCCCTGCCCAGAAAGGGGGTCGTCACATACGCTAACCTGTGGTTAGTGACTGCCTTCCTGGGTAGAGCAACGCTGGCAGTAGGTGGCCCACGGGACCGTCCTAGGGCCAGAAGGTGCACGCGATCCAGAGCTGCCTCCCTGAAACCACCCAGGAGGCCTTTGTCAGCCAGCTGGTTCTGAGCGCAGATCTCCAGACGGTTTTGGCGTTCGTTCCTGACCTCGAGAATGCCTCCGGGTTGAAGGAGACGAAGATGCTTGGTCATAGAGGGAGAGACACCGGAACCAGCTGATGGGCACCCAGTCCTCCTGATCGTTCTGGCAAATCGGAGCCGATGAGGAGGTCCGCACAGAGAGAGACGCGAGTCGGAATGAAGCGGGGTGGGCTCGTTTACGGTCAGGAAGCCTCTCGTTGGAGCGTCATCGTCCTACAGTGGGTAGAGAAATGAAAGCCGCATCTGGAGAGCAGTCTGGTGTTCTGGGAGAGTCCTCCCCCTCGGAGCCGTGCTGCTTGCGGTGCCCTCCCGGAAAGGTGCCGTCGCTCTGTACCTTGTGAAAGTAGTGCCTAAGCGATGATCGAGGACCAAGAGTTCTGTGATGGCCTTTGGATACACGGTGAGGATGGGGACGTACGGGTCCTTGATTTCCCTACTGTGAACTCAGGAGCCCACCCGCAACGCAGAGACACTCTCGTGGTCTGAATGGTCCGATGGGTTCACGACGCGAACGCTTACAGCTTAGTGAGCGTGAATGGTTTCCTCGTAGAAGAGAACACGGGAGTCGCCTTATTCTTCCTGTGTCGTCTTAATTTTACAGGTCGGTATCTGTTAGGTGAGAGGTTTCCCCGAGGGGAAGATAAAACTTGGCGGCGGATTTGCATTTTGTAGGTTGACGGAAAAGTCATGGATACGTTCGTCGTGCCGTGTGGTGGGTGGAGACGTGAAAGGTGTGTTCGACAGCGAGGACACGAGCGTGTCCCCCGTTTTGAAGCCGCGCTGCGTGTGATGCCCTCCACCGGAACGTGGGTAGCAGCTGCCTCTGGTGTTGTCGACGCCTCCGCAGAGCGGCGTTCAACGAGAACAGATTGCGGTGACCTTCCAACACGACGGCGGTCGAGCTGAAGGGGTCCTTGAGCTTCACGCAGTGAACTCCTGAGGCACTCGAGCGGCAGACGCCTGCGCTGAGGCATCGTCACCGTGACCTCGGTGATCCATCGCCAACCGTGTGGACGTTTAAGGTTAGAGAACGTGAGTGTAGAAGAGAACGTGGGAAGGAGCTCGTTCTCTGTGGAAGAGAACGCGGGAAGGAGCTCGTTCTCTGTGGGTCCTCGTAATCATCCGGGAAAACCACGCAGGTGACCTGATCCTCACTGAAGGCAAGGTGCCAGCAGGAGGACACAGGGTTGGAATTGGGCGAGGTTGTCGAATGTTCATGAAAGTCATCCTGAAGGGACGGGGAGACCGATGGAAGCCACACCCACTAGGGTGAGGCATCCTGGGCAGATGATCCGACTGCGAAGTCCTGCCGTGTGCGTTACTTGCTCGCAAAGATGCTCCCGGTGGAGGCTTCGCGCAGCGTGCTCCTGTCTGGGTACAGTAATGGTCAGTAGGAACAGTGTTCGTGGGGACAGCCTAGTGATGGGGTCAGAATCGGTTGTGTTGTCGTTTAGCATATCGCGTATTGTTAGGAGACGGATTTGGAATGCGCGTGACGTGGTGCCTGTGACAGCGGGCCGGTCCTCTATATTGGGTCATGATGTGTGCAGCGCCTGACTCGCAAAGGGGTCCTCTCCTAGACCGAGGGGGAATTTGCTCCTTTTTGGGCAAAGCAACACTCTGGAACAACACGTGTGGTGACCCAAACTGGTGACGGGAGTGGGGACCTGCGTGTGCTTGAGGTGCCAGCCCTGGCCCAGGGGACCAGGCACACCTCTGGGTCTGATCTAAGGCATCCTCGAGATGACGTCAGTGGTCCGTTTCTAACAACGGGAATATGTACAAACTAGCGAATATGAAGATCTTTCTTTTTTTTTGTTACTGTTTTATTTTTTTAATGTTTATTTTTGAGAGGGAGAGAGAGCGAGCTGGGGAGGGGCAGAGAGAAGAGGGAGACGCAGAATCCGAAGCAGGCTCCAGGCTCAGCTGTCAGCACAGAGCCTGACACGGGGCTCGAACCCACGGACTGCGAGATCGTGATCTGAGCTGAAGTCAGACACTTAACCGACCGAGCCGCCCAGGTGCTCCCGTTATTCTTTTAGAAAGAGAGAGACGGAGTGTCCGTGGGGGAGAGGGGCAGAAGGGGGGGGAGGGGAGGGATGGAGAGAGAGAATCCTAAGCAGGCTCCACGTAAGAGTATCGATCCCACGATCCTGGGACCATGACCCGAGCCAAAATCAAGAGTCGAATGCTCAAGCGACTGAGGCCCCCAGGTGCCCCAAAGATCCTTCTAATAGAAGAAGGGAATACAGAAAAAATCTTTACTCTTGCAGGCCCTCCTCGGTACGTGGTAAATGTAGAGCCCCTGAGGGCATGCTCGCCAAGGGAATGATGTACACCGGACGGCAGTACATCGGCATTGTTTACAACTAATGAAAAATACCGGGCCCAGCACTCATGATGTGTCGGAGAGGGAGACAAAAGCTACATTTGAGGGTGCAGGGGGACCGGGCGGGAACCACCAGAGGCACGCTGTGAGCAGTGCCCTGTCCAGAAAGGTGTTGCTCATATAGACAAAGTGTGACAGTGCCTTTCCGGATGGAGCAGTGCTCATCCAGAGCAACATTTGTGGTGGCTTTTGGCCAGTGACGGGGACGGAGTTGAATTCTTGGAGTCGTGTGCCTTGCATTCAGGAGTGTCCGCCCGTATCTTTGGCATCCCCGAAATGACGTCAGTGGTGCCTTCCCAGACACGAACGCCTACAGATCAGTGAAGATGAAGACACTTTTATTTATTTATTTTTAAATGTTTATTTACTTTTGAGAGCATGAGCAAGGGAGCGGCGGAGAGGGGCACAGAGGGTCCGAAGCAGGCTCTGTGCCGACAGCAGAGAGCCCGACGCAGGGCTTGAACTCAAAACCTGTAAGATGATGACCCAAGCCTAACTCAGACGTTTAACTGACTGAGCCACCCAGCCCCCGCCCCGCGCAATGATACTTTCTAACAGAGGAAGAAAACCTATAAACAGACTTGTTCTCTCTAGATCCTCCTATTCTTCTGGTTAAATGCAGAACAGGTGAGGGACTCCCACTAGGGAGGAATCCATGTGGGAAGGCAGTAAGTCATAATTTCCTAAGTTAAAGGCCTTAGTGTCTTCCTTGCAATACGGTAGAGACTGAGCAGAGTGAACACGAGAAGCACAGGGGACCTGCACTTCTCTTCTACTTTGAGCCATGCTGTCTGCGGTGCCCTATCCAGAAACGTGTCAGACCGTGTGTTAATAGCACCTGTCTGCGTGAGGCACCCCAAAAAACATTTGTGGTGGCCTCGAGACCAGTGGTGGATGAGAGAAGCACGTGTCCTTGAGTTTCTGCCTTGAATGCAGGAGGGGGCTCTCGGGGTGTGATCTGGGCATCCTCAAGATGACTTCAGTGTTCAGTTATTCACAATGTGAAGATCTAAGGTTTAGAGAAGGTGGAAATATTTCTTTGTAGAAGTAGACACGTAGTTACAGTCCTGTTTCTGGGACCTCTGAGTCGTTCAGGGAAGTGCACAGCACGTGTAGGCATCCACACTGAAGGAAGGACGCAAGCTGGTGCATACTGGCCAGCATTGTCTGTGTCTTTGAAAATTCTTGGGTCCAGTCATCCTCACGATCGGTTTTTGGGGGCAGGAAAGCTATACACGAGAGTGCATCGGGGCGCCGGGCAGGATTTACTTCGAGCCGAGCTGTGTTCAGCGCCCTACTTGGAAAGGTGCTCGTCACATACAGCAAGAGTAATAGTGCTTCTGAAAGTTGACTAAAACCCACTAAGGACATTTGTGGAAACCTCAGATTCAGTGACGGGGATGGAGGTGCCTGTGTTCTTGAGCCTCGTGTCTTGAACCCAGGAGGGCACTGTCAACCTGCTGGTGGCGATCTCCAGTTCTTTCAAGATAATTCTAGTGGTCCGTGGTGAATAATGTGAACGCCAAACGTGGGGAGAAGGGGAAGACGGTTCGTAGTGGAAGAAGGGAAGACTGGAATGAGCTTGTTCTCTCTCGGTCCTCCTTCCCAATCCTCTTTGGTCCCGCTGAGTACTTGAGGGGATCCTCACTGAGGGACACCTGCAAGGAGAAGGGCCTTAGGTCGGCACGGTGTAGCTTGATGGGAAAACCCTGAACACTCCTCGTGATGTTGGGAGGGGTGAAAGCTATGTTTCTGGGTACAGAAGGTACTGGGTAGGTTCTCTCCTTAGAGCCCCACTGTGTGCACTTCCCAGAGACCCGCTGATCGCTTAGACTGCCTATCGGGACTGCCTCCGTAGGCGTCGTGACTATCGAGGACGGGAACGTTGGCGTTGGCTCTTAGGCCAGTGATGGGAAGGAGATGTGTGTGTGTTTCCAGTTGTATTCCTTGATGTTGGGAGCTCTCCGGCAGCCACCTGGGTCTGCTCTCAGGCCTCCTCCCAATGATTTCAGTGGTACACCCCTGACGATGTGACCCCAAGACACTGAGATTTGAGCAGATGCAGAACGGTCCTTAGGGGAAGCGGAAACTGGAAGCATCTTTGTCAGCGCGTCCTCATAATTGTGTTCGTAACTGTCGAGAGGTTGGGGTTTACTCTTGTTGGGAATTTTGCAAGTTTCAGGTAGTGGGTTGGCCTGTTGTAGGCCTATAGCAGTCTTGGGTGCAACACGATGATGCAGTGGGGAGAGAGGGAAAACTTCATTTCAGGGTTAACAGGGGGCTCGAGTGGATTCTCTGACATGAGCCATGCTATATGGAGTACGTGAAGCTCTACCACGACAATATTTCTGGTGGACCAGTCCTATTGGGATGCAGATCCTTAAACCATCTCCCTTGTCATCGACCTCAGAAGGCATAGGGAGTACCTGTGTCTCAACGGACATTTCCTCAGTATAATTTCAATGGTTCATTCCTAACACTTACAGATTGTCGTAGACGAAGATCCTTCCTGACAGCGGAAGAGAACAGAGAAACAGTCCTTTTTTGCTGTGGATCCTCCCCATCATCCATGTCAAGGTAAAGGAGATGAGTGGACCCCTGCCAAGAGACGTCTGTGAGTTGGAACACAGTGTGTGAGGGGTGTCCTTGGGATCAGGAACAATGTGTGGAGCGGTGGTCCTGATGAGGGGAGAGAGATGAAAGGGTGTGAGGGTGTGGGCAGGTCCATCTTGGAGCCATACCGTATGCAGTCCCTCCAGAAAGATGCCATTTAGGCAGACGAAGGGTCCTAGGTGGCCCCCTGCGTTGAGTAAATTTCAGCAAGCACGACATTTGCGATAGCCTACAAAACTATGATGGGGAGAGAGAGAGAGACCCCCGTCACCTTCCTTCAGCTGTCTGTCTGTCTTGAACAGAGTTGGGCCCTGGTAGTGGCTCGTGTCCCTGATGACCCTAACATGGTTTCAGTGGCCCATTCCTTACATTGATGGGAACACCTGCAGATTAAAAAAAAAAAATGAATGTATTTCCCAATAAAAGAATGGAACACAGAAACAAGGTTGTTCCCTGTGGATCCTCAAATCCTCCAGGTAAAGGCGGAGAACCCAAGGGATCACCACTGAGGGAGGTGTGTACATTAGAGGGCAGAGGTTTGGTATTTTCTCGGGTTATGGGGAAACAGGTGGTTCACTCTGCCTGCTCTGGTGGGGAGAGAGAGAGAGCTACCTTTGTGAGTATGAGGGGGACTTGGCAGGGTCTTCTGGGTGAACTTGGCAGGATCTTCTCGGTGAGCCAGTCACGGTGAGAGGCCCTACCCACCTAGCCCGGTGCTCATCACTTAAGACTGCGCTTTAGATGCCCCCGTCTCCGTAGAGTAATGCTCAACAAGGATGACGTTGTGGTGGCCTTCGGATCAGTAACGTGTATAGAAGTTCTCTCATCCCTGTGCTCTCTTCCTTGAACTCGGGAGTGTCCCCGTCAGCCAGCCGGGATCTGAGGCGTCCTCGACTTGATTTGAGAGAGAGATTCCTGACAGTGTGAATACTTAGATGTTGGGGGAATCTATGACATTTCCTAGGAGAAGAATGAGCATAGGACGACCCCTCCTGTTTGTCTCTGCATCCACATAATCACCCGGCTGATGTAAAGGAGGGCACGTGATCGGGATTGACGGAGGTTCGTGTCACTGGGGGGAAGTGGGTCAACGTTGTTCAGTGTGATGGAGTCCTGTCAAATACAGTCACGGTGGAGTGGTGGCGAGACACAGGAAAGCCACATTGGACAGTTGAGTGGCCACCGGGCCGGCCATCGACCTCGACGCACACTGTGTGCAGCACCCTGCCCAGAAATGCACGGATTACGTGGTCTGTGTGTAGTCCGTGCATTTCTGGGTAGAGCGATGCTCTACAAGCACAACGTTGGTGGTGGCGTTGGGACCGGTCACGATGGAGGCCTGCTGTTTCCTGGTGCTGTCTGCGTGGAGCTAAGGAGTGAGTGCCCTGGGAGACACCTGGATCTCCGCCATCCTCAAGGTGATTTCAGTGTTCCGTTTCTTTTTTTTTTTTTTTTTTAATTATTGTTTCTTTTTTGTTGAGAGAGAGCGAGCGAGAGACAGAGCTCGAGCAGGGGAGGGGCGGAGAGAGAGGGAGACACAGAATCTTGGGCAGGCTCCAGGCTCTGAGCTATCAGCACGGAGCACGATGTGGGGCTCGAGCTCCCGAACCGTGAGATCGTGACCTGAGCTGAAGTTGGACGCTTACTCGACTTTGCCACCCAGGTGCCGCACAGTGTTTCCTTTCTGACGATGTGAACACCTCAGAGAAGAGAAGATCACACTTCCTTTTTGAAGAAGAAAACACGGGGCCAGGATTCTGCTCTGTTGTCTCTCATACTCATGGAGGTCAACACAGGGAGGTGAGGGGTCTTACTCCTTAAGGGAAAGCATGAAGTCAGAGGGCAGCGATTAGGCATTTTGTAGAGTTAGGAAAACTTTGTGTGTCAGTTCCTCCTCCTGTGGTACGCAGGGCGGAGAAAAGTCCCTTTCTCAGTGCAAGGGAAACTGCTCTCCTCTCCCCTCTGAGCCATGCCGAGCGCAGTGCCCTGCCTCACGGGCGCCGATGACGCGTCATCGGCACCCGTCTGGGTAGAGGAACAATTGCAAAGATACCGACACAGAATTGTTGACTGTGTCCTCCAGGTCAGCGTTTGGGGCACAGATGCTAGTGTTCGAGCTCAGAACTTGGAACCGGGAGGCCCCTGTCAGCAACCTGGGTCAGATGGGAGGTACCCTGAAGATGACTTCAGTGTCCGTTGTTATCCGTGCGAACACCCGTAGTTCAGAGGTGAGGAAGAAACTTCACGAAGAGTGAGAAAAACCAAGAACGGGCTTCCCTCTGGGTCCTCCGCATGCCCCGCACAAACGTAGAGAAGGCGAGCGCATCCCGCGAGGGAGGGATACGACCGGGAGACAGCACGCCGCGATGGTGTCCGACGCGCAGACGTCTCGAGCACAGCCCTCGCCATCTGTGCGGGGAGAGAAGAAAGCTCCATCGAAGCCTGTAAGGGGCGTTCGGCTGGTGTTCGTCAGCGATCCATGCTGCGAGCGGCGCCCTGCCCGGAACGGTGGTCGTCGCAAAGAAGACCTCGTGACGTCTGCCTGTGTGGTGGGCCACCGCTCACCGGGGCGTGTGCCGGCCTGCTGCACCGCGATGGGGCCGGAGGCGCACGTGACCCGAGCCACCTGCCTCGAACCCAGGAGGGCTTTGTCTGCTGCCTGCTTCCGAGCTTACGTGTCCTCAAGGCGCTCTCGCTCGTACGCTTCCACGTTGTGATCTCCTCCAGCTTAGGGAAGAGGAGGATACTTGCGTACAGAAGAAGAAACGCGGGACGTGCTCTTCTCTCACTGGCTCTTCGTAATCGTCAAGGTAAACGTAGAACGAACGAGAGGATCCGTATTGAGGAAAGCGTGGGTGTCGGGGGTCCTTGGGTCCGACCTGGGTAAAGAACGGGACAGTCTTAGGTATGGTCCTTATGATATAGCGGGTAGAAACCTGAAAGGTATATCGGAGAGGAGGCAGTGACCTGGGGTGGCCCTCCTCCTTGGAGACCTGCCGGCGCCGTGCCCTCCCCCGAAAGGTGTCGATCCCTTGACGCTTTGTGAAATCAGCGCCTGTGTGTGTAATGATCGAGGGGAAGAATTTTTGTGACGGCCTTTGGATCCATATTGGGGATGGAGACTCATGGGTGTTTGCTCTCCTTGCCACGGACTCAGGAGGATGCAATGCACGCCTGGGCGTCCTTGTCGTATTGATCGAAGCGTTCTGGTGTTCATGGTGTGAAGACACGGTGTGCGGGTGCTTCTTTATAGAACTGGGAACCCAGTTACCTTCTCCTCTCCTCTGTGTTAGGATCACCGTCCTGGTCAACATAGAGCATATGCGTGTGCGAAGTTCCCCACCGAGGAGACGACGCACGTTGGGTGCGACGGAGTGGAAAATCACGGTCTCGTCATGATGCATTGGGTAGGGAGATGAAGGCTGCATCGGACAGCGAGAAGGACTGGGCGTACCCTCCCAATTTGAGGTTGTGCTCGTGCGGCGCCCTTCCCCGAAAGGTGTAGCTCACTTGGCTTATGCGTGCTGTGTGTCTGTTGATAGAGTGACGCTCAGTGAGAACCAGGAGTGTGATGGCCTTGGCACGTGATGGTGATGGAGCTGAAGGTGTCCTCGATCTTCGCGCAGTGAACTCCTAAGGTCCTCTGTAGCCACCCGGCCTCAGGCATTCTCGGAGTGATTCCTGTGATGCCTCAAGAACACTGTGGACACCTGAGGTCAGAGGAGATGAAGCTCCTTTCTAACTGTAAAAGGGAACACGGGAAGAAGTTTGTTCTCTGTGGGTCCCTGTTATTCAATGTAAACAGTTAGCAGGTTAGGGGATACGTAGAGGAAGGAAGTCACCAGGCTACGAGCATTTGCTCTCCATTGTCAACGTGTATGTAAAATCTTGGGCTGAGCACTCATAATGAGTTGGGGAAAGACAGGAGAGATACCTTCCGAAGGAGAAGGGCACTGGATAGGTCATCTGCTTCGCTGTTTGTAGCATCCAGCGCCTTATCCAGTAGGCATCTGCTTCGCTGTTTGTAGCATCCAGCGCCTTATCCAGTAGGGTGCTGATTACTGAGGGTTCATGTTTCTAACTGTCGTTTGGGTAGAATAATGCTCCCCAAGAGCAACCTCTGCAGTGACCTTTAGACCGGATATACAGACAGAAATGCCTGTGTCCTTGAGCTACCTGTGCTGAATGAATACTTGAGGCCATGACAGCAACCTGAGTGTGGTCTCGGACACCCACAGGATGATTTCGCGGGTTTCATTCCATACCACTTGACCACCTTCAGGGGATATGATGAATAGACTTGCCGGTAGAGGAGAAGACAAGAAGAGGTTTGATCTCCTGGGGTCTTCATCATCCAGGTAAATGTAGGGAACCTGTGGGTGTTGTGAAGGGAAGGATCCAGATTGGAGAGCTGTGGATTAGCATTCTTAGTTTTATGGAAAACCTTGGGGTGTCATCGTAATGCCTAGGAGGGAGTGGGAAGGTGTTGGTACTTTGCCAGTTGTAACGGTTGTGTCTCTTGGTATATGGTGCTGCTCTACGAAACCATGAATATTGGTGTTATCGGGACCACTGATTTTAGCGAGCGTGTTTTTCTCCTGAATCTGCATGTACTGAATGCAGATGATACCTGTGACCCACAGCGCTCCATTGCTAACGAGGTGAACACCTGTAGTGTACAGAAGGGAAAGATGCTTCTTTACGGAACAAGAGACGCACAGCAGTCTTGTTGTCTCTGAGTATTTGTCATCCTCCACGTAAACGTAGAACGTCGGAGGAGGGGAAGCTCACTTTGGGAAGATTGCCATTAGGAGGGAAGCAGGCTGGCGTTCTGTAGGGAAATGGGAAAGTTTGGATGCAGTCGTGATGATTGGCCGTGTTAGAAGTGAACGCTGTGTCGCAGAGTGCAAGGGAGTACAAAGTACGTTCTACGTCGTGCCATGCTGTGTGCAGTGCCCTACCCAGAAATGTGCTGATGACCTGGGCTGAGTTAACAGTGTCTCTCTGGGTTGAATAATGTTCAACAGGAGCAAGCTCTGTGGTGGCATTCAGATGGGGGTTGGGGGTTGGGGAGGTATCTGTCCTTAATGTGGCTTTTTTTGAACCCCGAGGAGTATTGCTTAACACCTGTTTCAGATAACAGGTTTTCTCAAGGATTCCATGGTCCAGTCTTGAAAATGTGAATACCTACAAGTTCGAGAAGATCCTTTGAGGAGAAGAACTGAAGATAGTCGTCTTCTCACTGGGACCTCATAGTACTCTTGGCAGATCGGACGTAGATGGAACAGGAGGTAAGGGGATCCCCACAGGAGGAGGAATACAAGTCAAAGAGCTGTGTGTCTGCCCCGTCCGGACTCAGGGAAAACTGTCGGGAACAGCCACCATGAAATATTAGGGAGAGAGATAAACGTTAGATTTGTGAGGCTGTGAGCCTTCCACGTGGGCCCATCCACCTTGAAACCATGCTGTGTGCAGTGCCCTACCTAGAGAGGTGCCACTTACATAGACTAAGGGTAATTGGCACCCCTCTAGGGAAGGTAATGCTCAAGAAGAACAAGGTTTGTGGTAGCCTTCAAAGTTGTGATGGGGGGGTGGGATGGAGACACACGTCTCCTTGAGCTGCTTGCCTTAAAGTAGGGTCATGGTAGCCACCTGTATCTCTGGCATGCCCGAAACAGTTTAGGTGGTTGATTCCATACAATGTCGTGATCGTCTACAGAATAGGGGAGAAAAGAATTTATTTCGTTAATACAAGAATAGACAACTCGGCACAAGCTTGTACGCTATGGGTCCTGCTAATCCTCCAGGTAAAGGTAGACCGAATGAGGCCAAGATGACGCAGGGAGGTTTGGAAGTTTCTATTTTCCTGGGTTATGGGGATATATTTTGTCGTCTCGCTGTGGTGGGAAGACCGAGAACGGTACAGTTTTGTAACCAAGGTGGACTTTGTAGCATCTCTCTTTTGAGACCTGGATTTTGAAGTGACCTACCCACCCAGAACAGTTCTCACCACCGCCCTGGTAAAGGAACAGTCGAGAATTACACTGATGGTGACCTTCTGACCCATGATGGCTTTGGAAGTGCAAACGTCTGCCAAAGGTGGAAGGTCCTTGAGACGACTGGGTGAACAGTTAGGGCCCTGGACCCTCCTCCTTGATCGCAAGGATTATCCTGATGATTTCAGTGGTACTTTTCTAACTGTGTATCCATAAACGTTAAGAGTAAAGATCGATCCTTTCTTACAGAAGAGGAATAGGAATAATTTTGTTCTCTGTGGGTCCTCGTTATCCTACAGCCGAGGGGATTTCCACTGAAAAATCTTGGAAAGGTGGAGGGCGGTATGCTGGTAGTGTACATGGTTATGGAAAACTAAGGCTACGGTGGTCTCGATCGCCAGAATTAAGGGATGAAAGCTGCATTTGAGGGTAGGGGGGTGAACAGGCGCGTCCTGCACCTTGAAGCCAAGCTGTTCAGAATCCCGTGTCCAGATGGTACAAATTGCTTAGCCTTTATCTACCCAGTGACTTTCAGGGTTGTAGAGAGGTTCCAAAGGAAAGGAACTGGTATTCTTTAGACTAGTGACTTGGAATCGGACGCATGAGTTCTTTGGCTGCCTGCCTTGAACTTCTGAGGGCCCAGCAAGCCACCTCTCCGAGATTTTGGTGGTTTGTCCCTACGTGTGCGAACACGTACAGATTTGAAAAGAAGATACCGCCCTATAGAGGAAGAGACCTAGAAGAAAGCTTGCTCTGAATATTCCTACCAGTCATCCCAATGAACCTAGAGAAGGTAAGGGATTCCATGCTGAGTAAAGGTGCACATTAGATGGCATCGTCTTGCCGTAGCCAAGCATGAAGTAAAAATCGTGGGTGCTGTCATCATGAGGCAGTGGGATGCAGATGGGAGGTACGTGCGTGAGCGTGAGCGGTCCCCTGGACAGCAGCATCTGGATCGCGCCCTAACGTGTGCAGTGCCCTACCTGGGAAGCTGCTAACTCCCTAAGATTAAGAGTGACTAGTGCCTGCCCGGGTAGAATAATGCTCACTAGAAAAACATTTGTGGTGCTCTCCGGAGCGGTGACCGAGAAGGAGGTATATTTGTCTTTGAGCTCCCTGCCGTGGACCCGGCAGGTCCCGGCAGGCATAGGGGCGTGAACTCTGCATCGTCAAGATGACGTCAGTGGTCGGTTCCCTGTGACGTCCGTAGAAACAAATAGGAAGACACTTACTAATAGAATATGGGAAGACAGATCCCACCTCGTTCTCTCCGGGTTATCCTCAACACCGTGGAAACCTGGAGAGCGGGAGCGGATCACCACAGGGGGACCAGTGCAGGCTGGAGGTCAGCGGGTGAGCGTCGTTCACGACTGATGAACAGTTCTGGGCACCGTCCTCACGGTGTGCTGAAGAGGGAGGACGGAGGGCTGTGTGGGAGCAGAGTGGGTCGTGTGGGGCCTCCACCTTGATCCTGTGTGGGCGTCGCCCTGCCCAGAAACGTGCTGGTCTCGGAGCCTGTGTGTGGTCTGTGCCTCTCCGTGTAGAGTGATGCTCTCGCGAGGGTCGGCGGCACCTCTGGAGCTGCCGTGTCTGGCGCTGCCTGCCTCGCTCGGGGGAGCGCCCCACCCTGGCAGTGCCCGGGCTCTGTCGTGCTCAATGTGACGGGACCGGTCTGATAGATGAGGACACGGGAGCAACTTTGTCGGTCTCCTCCTCTTCCAGGTAGGCTCTGTGAGAGAAGGTTGGGGGACGGGGGTTCAGTGTTTTCCAGGGCAATGGGGCTCTCGTCGGTATAACCCTCACGATGTAGTGGAGACAGACGCCTGAGGAAAACTGCGTTTCCGAGCTCACGGATGCTGGCCAGACCCTCTCCTCGGAGCCGTGCTGAGTTCAGGGCCCTGCCCCGGAAGGTGCTAGTAGAGTAGAACAGGTACTATTAGCACCTGACTGGGTAGAGTCCCAATCAGTAAAAACGTCGGTGACGTCTGTCCGGTCGGTGACGGGGAAGGAGACGCTCGTGTGTCTGAGGTTGTGCACTTGAAACCAGCAGGCTGCTGACAGCCACCTGGGTGAGTTCTCAGACGTGCTTAAAATGATTTTTTTATTTGAGCGTAATCGACCACGGCCTTACATCGGTTTCGGGTCTAAAATGAGTCATTGGGAGGAGTTTAAGGGACGTTCACCACTGGCGTGGCTCCCATCCTGTCTCCGCATACGTGGCTAGTACAGTATCTTCGAGACGATTTCGGTGTTCCGTTGTTAACAAGGAACACCTAAGAAGCTCCGGAAAGCAGGAGACGGGAAGAAGGTGGTTCTCTGTGGGGACGTCCTCCTAAGCCTCCGGCCGAGCACCGTCAGGTGAGGGCATCCCCCCGCGGGCCCAGAAGCACGTTGGAACGGCATAGGATGATGGGCAGGTCCCACGGGTTTGTGGGCAGAAAGGAGAAAGCGCCACGTAAGAACGCGAGGGGATCGGACTGGTGCCGAGGGTGGATCCGTCCTGTGTGCGGAGCCCTACCCGGAAAGGCGGTCAGCACGCGGACTAACTTGTGGCGACCGCCTGCCCGGGTGGACCGACCGGCACCGACACGCAGCGGCCTGCGCTACCGCCTGTCGTGGGGCTCGCGGTGCAGCCGTGTACCTTGAACACGGGCGTGTCTGTCACCTACCCGGTTGTGACGTCAGGCATCCCAAATACGATTTTGTGTTCCGTTCTTGATCTCGTGGCAACGTTCCTGTTACGGAAGGTGAGGATGCTTCGTCGTACGAGAAGACCGCTGGGCACAGGCCTGTTCTCAGTGGGTCCTCTTAGTCATCCTGGTAAATGGAGAAACGGGGGTCTCCGCCCTGATGGAGGTGTGGAAGTTGGAAGGAAGTGGGTCCAAATTGGTTTTGTTCCGGAGAAATCTTGCCGACAGCTGGACGTGGTGGGGAGAGACGTGGAAGCTGCGTGTGAGAGTCGAAGGGGGAGTGGGGCAGTTGTGTGTCTGAGCGGTTCTGTGCGCAGTGACGTGTCCAGAGAGGTGCCAACTACATACGTAAAGTAAGAGCGATCGGTGCCGGTGCCTGCCCGGGCAGAGTGTTGGTCACTAGAGTGGCATCGTCCGTGTCATCAGAGACGGTGATTGCCGGGCGGCGGGATGCGTTTGCCCTTGAGCAGACTGCCTTGAACGGAGGAGGGCCCTGGCCGACTCCTGGGTCTTCTCTAAGTTCTTGAGATTTTCTCAGGTTCTATTCCTGACAACGCGAACACGTAACGTGGGAGAAGACGAGCATCGGAGAAGGATACTTGGAGAAAGAAGGGAATGACGGAGACGCCCTCTTCGTCTCTTGCAGGTTCGTGTCCGTAGCCGGCCAGGCCAGAGCCCGTGAGGGGGGATCCCCACGGACGCAGGTACGCAGGTTAGAAGACCGTCGGTCGTCGTGGTTTACGATGAGTAAGAAACATGGGGCACGGCGGTCATGATGTGCCGGAGAGGGAGACGAAAGCTACGTGTGACGGTGCGGGGGACCGGGCGGGAACTACCGGAGGCGCGCTGGCCCCCGAATGTTGCCGGCCACGTAGTCGAAGCGTAGCGTGCCTTGTCGACGGAGCAGTGCTTGCCCGGGGCGACGTTCCTGCTGACCTGGCCGGTGAGGGGGATGGAGGTTTCGGTGATTTTAGGGCCATGTGCTTTACGGGCGGCTGTGCTCCGGGAGGCCCCCCTGCGTGCAAGGCGGCCCCCCGGTGATGTGTCGTGTGTGCCGAACGCCCGTGAACACCTGCCGGTCAGAGAAGGCGCGGGTGCCTTTTGCGACCAGAGCACAGAGAAGGGAGTGGCTGCTGTCGGGAGCATCGTGACCATCCGTGTGAACGTCCGGCAGGAGGAGGATCCGCTCCGAAGGCGGTCTCCGAGCCGGAAGGTCGGCAGTCGTCGTCCTCTAAAGACAGGGGAGGCGGACAGCATACTCCTCAGGGCAAGGTGGGGGGAGAGCCGAAAGCTCCATCTCAGAACATGAAGGGGACGCCGCAGCTCGTCCGCTTTGCTCCGTGCCGAGTGCGGTGTCCAGTCGGGGGTGAGCCGGAGGCTCAGACTGCTGGAGACGACGACCCGTCTGGGCGAGTGACCCTGTGAAAGTAACACATCTGGGGTGTCCTTCGGGCCAGCGACGGGTTTAGGGATGCACGGGTCTTTGGCGCCTCGGACGCAGGAGGTCCCTGGCAGGCACGTTTGTGTGGCCTCCGGCATCCTCGCGACGGCTCCAGCGGGCCGTCCGAAAGAATGTGAATGCAAACAGACTTGGGAAGACGAAGATCCTGTGAGATGGAGAAGAGAAGGCGGGAGCGCTCGGTTCCTCGGTTGGGCCCGTGTCTCACCCGTATGAACGAGAAGAGCTCCGGGTCACACACGAGCGAGGCTAGCCGTGGGGAAGGCCCCGTGTTCGCGTTGCGTGTGATCAGGACGCGGTCTCGCGTTCGGTCAGCGTGATCCGGGGGCCGGGAGACGAAGGTACGCGGGAGCCAGCGAGCGAGATCAGGTCGGTCGCTGCCTGGAGCCCGTCCGCGAGCAGTGCCGCATCCGGGAAGGTGCCGGTCGCATAGACCAGGTGTCGCGGTGCCTTTTGTGGCAGAGTGTGGCCCATCCCTAGCCGCCTCGGCGGGGTCCTCGACTTGGTTGCTGGGGAGGGGGTGGCGGTGTCCGTGAGCGGCCGGAGTATATCCCCAGGTGGTACCGGGAGTCGTCTGCTTCAGATCTTGGGTTTCCTCAAAGGGATCTCGCTGTCCGTTTCTTACAGGGTGAATTACTACGCGTGGAAGGAGCGAAGATCCTTCCTGGCAGAAGCAAACACGGGAAGCGTCTTGTGCTCTCTGGTGTTTAACGATTTTCCGGGTAAATATGGAGGCATAATGGGATCCCTACCGAGGGAACGATCCATGATGGAAGGCAGCGGTTTGTCACTTTGTCTTACCGGACCGTCTAAGGGACGTTCCTCATTACGTGGTCTGTATCGATGTGAGAGCTCTCTCCATCCGAGAGTGCCGTGTGGGGATGGGCGGGGAGTCCCTTGAGCCACGCTGTGTGCGGGGCCCTACCCAGAAAGGTACTGATTATAGATGCTACACGTAACAGTGCCTGCCTGGGTAGTGTAATTTTCCACTTGCCTGTGTCTCTCGATGGGGCTGGAGGTTCCCATGTTCTTGAGGTGCCGGTTCTTGAATCCAGGAAGGTCCTGGCAGGCACTCGTGTATTATCTCAGGCAGGGACGGCGACAGAGACAAGATCATCTCCGTGGCTGATTCCTAACGAGCTGAACAGCTGAGTGTTAGAGAAGATGAAGACGCTTATCTGTTTGTTTGTTCTTACAGTTTATTTATTTTGAGAGAGAGTGAGGACCCGCCAGTGGGGAGAATCAGAGAGAGTGGGGCGGGGCGGGGGGAGGGATTTCAAGCGGGCTCTGCGCCTAAAGCAGAGAGAGCCTGACGTGTGGGGCTCATCCCCCAACTGAGAGATCATGACCTGATAGAAAACCAAGAGTCAGCTGCTTAACTGCCAAGGCCACTGAGGCGCCCCAAAGACACTTCTGCATAGAAGACGAGCACTGAGGAACACGCTCTTCTCTCTGTGTCTTCATAGACAACCAGAAAACGTAGACCAGGTGTGTGTGAACCCCCCCAAATGGAGGGACGCGAGATGGCATGCACTGTATCTACAGTATCTTGGGTCCTAGAAAAATCTTGGGTGCAGCCGTCCTGTTGGGTTGGCGAGACCAGTGAAAGCCGGATTTGATAGTAAGAGGTGTCCGGGGCCCGTTGTCCCTATGGAGGTGATCTTGTCTGCACTACCTGGCCATAAGGGTGTCAGTGACTTAGGTCTTTTGTAGTCAGTGGTTTCCTGGGTATAGGGCTGGTGCAGAGGAATGTTGGGCGTACCCTTCAGTGCGGTAATGTGGCTGGAGACACGTGTGTCCTAGAGCTGCCTGCTTTGAACACATGGGGGCCTCGCAGCCACCTGCAGGCATCCTCACATGATGTTAGCGTTCCCCCCGCTTCCCCGATAATCGGAATACTTAAAAATTCGGGAAGATGAGGATACTTCCTAATAGAGGAAGAGAATCGAGTAGCAGATTGAATCTCTGGGTCCTCATAATCATCCAGGTGAAGATGGAGAAGGTAAGGGATTTCTTAATGCACATTGAGTGATGTTGGCGGATGGTAGGTTGCCATTGGGTAGGAGCGAAGGACGTTCCTCGTCGCGGTCATTGTAAGGTGGCGGGGGTGATGTCAAAGCTGTATGTGAGAATGGAGGGGGCGCTGGGTTGGATCTGTCTTGAGTCACGATGTGTGTAGTGCCCTATCCAGGTAGGTGCCAATTCGATTTCCATCTGGGTCTTCGAAATCCTCCAGGAGAACATAGGGCGACGGGGATGCCATCAGACAGAAGTTTGCCTGTTTCGGTCACGAGTTAGACTTTTCTGGAATTGTGGAGACACCTTTGGTAGAGACGTGGTGGCAGAGTGGTTTTGATGAAAAAGGTGCATTTGTTCGTGCCATTGGTACCCGGCAGATCATTCAGTAGGAGGGTGCTGTTCGTGCAGTTTTACCCAAGTTGGACCCCAGGACCTCCAACCACCATACTTTCCCAGTATGGATCCTCTCACTTCTTCTACATTCACCTTGATGATGATGAAGAACCGGTGAGAAAAGAGCGTGTTCCTGTGTTTCTTCTTCTATAAGGAAGGGTCCTCCTCTTCTCAAAGCTGGAGGCGATTGCAGTGTGAAAGTGTGCAAGTGTCCGCGACGAAAGCTCTGTTGGCGTGTGGAAGGGGTCTGGACGGCATCTGTTTGGAGCCATGAGTGTGTGCAGTGCCTTGCCCAGAAAGGTGCCGATCACACAGACGGTGTGTGATCAGTGCTTCTCTGGGTATGGTAATGCTCACGTTAAGCAGCGTTTGTGTTATTTTTTAACTCACCGATTGGCACGGAGGCGCATCTGCCCTTGTGCTGACTGCCTTGAACATGGCGGTGCCCTGGCCGATATCTGGGTCTGATGTCAGGTATTGTCAAGAGGATTTCGGTGTTGCATTCCTAACAGCGTGAACACCTCCAGAGAAGAGAAAGGAAAGACCCTTGCTAAATGTACAGGATAACACAGATAAAGGTGGTGTTCTCGGAGCCCTCAGATCATTCAGGTCAAGGTAGAGAAAGAGAGTGTGGCACCACTGAGGTAGGTATGAAGTTGGTCGTGAGTGGGTCGTCGTCTTCTAGGGTCATGGTAAGATCTTGGATCTAGGCAGTGTGACCTGGGGACGGAGAGAGTTGAAACAACATGTGAGAGTCCAAGGAGGACCGGGCAGGCCCTCCCTTGACTCCTTCTCTGTGCGGCGTCCTACGCGAAAACGTTGATCACTTGGAGTACGCGGTAGAAGCACCTGTGTAGGCAGCGTGATGCTCGAAAAGAGCCAGGTGTTTTTGATTGCAAGTTTGTTTATTCTGGGGGGGAGGGGGGATCCCAAGCAGGCCCAGAGCCGTCCGCACAGAGCCTGATCCCGGGTCGACCCCACAAAATGGTGAGATCATGACCTGAGCCCAAATCAAGAGCCAGGTGCTCAAGTGACTGAGCCACCCAGGTGCCCCAAGAACAAGGTTTTTTGGGCGGGGGTTGGAATAGCGAGGAGACAGTAACTCACGTCTTTAGTTGTGGGCCTAAAACTAGACAATACTGTCATCATCTAGCTGGGTCTGGTCATAATTCTCCTAAGAGAATTCTAGTCCTCTATTCCTAACAGTGTGAGTACTTTTGTAACAGATGAGGAGAGCACAGGAACAAACTTGTTCTGTGGGCCCCATAATCCTAAGGTAAACTTTGAGCTTCTGAGACCGTCGTCACTGAGGGGAAAAATGAAATATGGGGGTCGTGTGTCAGCACTTTCTGGGTTCATGGAAAACTCTTGGGGACGCTCATGATGTGGTGGATAAAGAGATGAAAGTTACATTGGAGAGGATAAAAGGGAGCGGGCATGCCCTCCACACTGAAGCCATGCTGGGTTTCGTGCCCTGCCCAGAAAGGTGCCACCACTTCGATTAAGGGTCACCGGTGCCCACCTGGGTAGCATAACACTCAACAAGAAAAATGTTCACGGTGGCCTTCAGAACAGCGAGGGGGATGGAGACACACGTGTTCTTGAGCTGCCTGCCTTGAGCTCAGGGCGGTACGAGGAGCCACATGTGTCTCTGGCAGCCTTCAAGTGGTTTCCGTGGTCCATGCCTTAGAGTGTTGTGAACACCTGGAGATCAGGAGAAACTAGGAATCCGCTTCCTGATAAAAGTACAGATCACGGAAACAAGCCTGTTCTCCGTGAGTCCTCGTAATCATCAAGTAAAGGTAGAACACGTGAGGAGATCACCACTGAGGGAGGTTTGCAGTTGAAGGGAAGCGGGTTGCCATTTTCTTGGGTTTCGGGAAATGTTTGTCCAAGCCTCGTGGTGTGATGGGTTGAGAGAGAGAAGTACGTTTCCGAGTACGAGGGTGATTGGCACATCCTCTTCTGCTTGAGCCACGCTCTGTCAAGGGCCCTACCCGCCCAGAGCCATCCTTGTCGACTCGGGTCGTGCGTTCCTAGCAGCTGCCTTGGCCACGGAACCGCTGAACGACACTGGCGGTGGCCTTCCGATGTACGATGGGCGTGGAAATGCGAGGGTTTTGAGCTGCCTGCCTTGCATCCGGGAGGGCCCTGGAACCTCTCTCTCTTCGCAGGCATTTGCGGAATGATGTCAACGGTATATCTCTCACAGTGTGAACACGTAAAGGTTAGAGGAGATAGAGAGCTCGTTTTTAGAAGTGGATTGACACACAGATCCAATCTTGTTCATTCCGTATCCTCCTCGTTATCCCGGTGAATGTTGCAGAGGTGTGGAGATCCCCACTGAGCGGAGGTTTGAGAGTTGGAAGGCAACGTGTTGGCACCATCTAGGTTTATGAAAAAAACTTGGGTACTCTGAGCATGATGTGGGGAGAAGGATTCAAGCCCGTTGACCGCGTGAGGGCGACCGGGCAGGTCCTGTATGACGCCGCCACGTGTGCAGTGCTCTGTCCACACACGTGCTGATCACTTAGACTACGTGTAACTGGTGCCTTTGTGCACAGGGTGGGTAAGTCGTGATCGGAACATCAGTGGCGCCCTTCAGACCAGTGACGAGGTATGGCTACAAGTACTCTTAGGTGCCCTACGGGACGTCAGGAGGGCTCCAGCGGCCCCCTGAATCGCCTGCATCTTCAAGATGATTTCAGTGTCCCATTCCTAACCACGTACAACCTGTAAGTTAGAGAAGATGAGGACACTTGCCATCAGAGGAAGAGAACACGAGAACGATGAATGGCGTTACCGCTGGGTGCTCCTACAATCATCCAGGTAAACACAGAGATGTGGGAGTCCTTTCTGAGGGAAGGGCGCAAGTTGAGGTGCGGTGTGTGGCATTGCCTGGGGTCATGGGAAGATCCGGGGTGCGGTCATCCTCGTCTGTGGGAAGCCAGGCGACCAGGCTGCGTCGATAGTGGGAGATGGATTCCGGCCGTGTGCTACTGTCTGCCATGCGCAGTGTCCAGCCTGGACACCTGCCAATCGCTTCGGGTATGTGTAATGGGTGCCTCTGTGGGTAGAGTGAGGCTCAGCAAGAACGTTTCTATTTCTGGTGGCCTTTGGACCACTGATGGGGTGGAGTTGCGGGTGTCTTTGAGCTCTTTTCCGGAACTCAGCTGGGTGTCAGTCACCTTCAAGACGTCCGTGCTTTAAGTATGGCCACTGGGCCAACGAGGCTTATCCCGACTGATAAGAATGGGTTCTTTTAGTAGATCTTGCTCACCCACCAATAAAGAGCAAAGCAAACAATTGCGGTTTTAGCTAAGGTGAAGAATCAGATGCTTTTTTTTTTTTATTAAGAAAGGTTATCTGGGACCGTCCAATGAGAATCTCTACATAAAAATTCCCCAAAGCAGATTATTACCTTCTTGATAGGTCTGTTCCCTCGATGGCAGTAACCGTTCCCTGGGTGTTTGTGTATGTTCACGTGCGTCCGGTTGTACACCTTACGTACGTGCAGGCCTTTTTGTAGCAATTCTACCTCCATAAATGTGTTAAAAGGAAACCAAAGTGTATCCGCTCCCAATGACGCAGTCCTTCAGTGAGTGAGGTGTGTTGAGTACGGCCACTGTCCCTGCTTTGTTTATTAGCAGGACAGAGAACACGTGAAGTCATCACCTTTGAACAAGATGGTCTCCCTGGCAACTATCGCGCTCGCGGGAACCCGGGCCTACCACATAGGCTATATTTTTGTTAGTAAATACGTCCTGTGGGTATTTGTGGATTTTTAAAAATTGAGTCCAATGAGGAAATAATTTTAGTAATTTATTAATACCACAGAAGAAACCTCCTCTAAAGCACACCTGACACCGGTTCCATGAACTTGGTGGGCAGCTGCATCGTTCATGTGACAAGAAATCTCTCGACGCCCGTGCTGAACTGCACTTCAAGGGTATATGCTTCGTTTCTGTGTCGTATATGTTTGGCATATATTCTTATTTCAGGTGTATTTATTTATTTTGTGGGGGAGGGGCAGAGAGAGAATCCCCAGCAGGCTCTGCACTTTTTACACAGACCTTGGTGTGGGGCTCGAGCCCACAACCGTGAGATGGTGACCTGAGCTGACAGGAAGAGTCGACGCTTAACCGACTGAGCCCCCCAGGTGCCCCTTCTTTTTGTTGATGTGTTCATTTTTTAAATATTAGGTATATTCGTGCCAAGATAGATACATATTAATTTTCACTCAATTCAAGCCCTGAAGACTAAGGAAACGCTTTAGAGAGGGCATTTAGTGACTGTGAATGACAAAAACTTTTGATTTTTACCGAGGCACGATTTCAAATTACACAACAGGGCTATATCCATGCATCTGTTGCTTTGAACTCAGCTTCTCTTGTTCCATGAGGACACCCTTTGAATGTTTGCATTTTACGTTGATCGGTTGTTGCTGTTTCCAGAACTCCTTATGTCCTTTGTTCAGGCCACTCTTGCGGACTTTCACTAGGTTGGGCCTGCACGTGTTGCTGACTTCAAAGCTGTAGAAGCAGCAGCATTGCGTGTGTACCACGTACAGTAAGGGCTGTTTCTGGTCGATGCAGTTGGCTTTCGTGGTCGCCCGAACCACAAGTCCTAGAGAACTGCGCGAATGGTGGGCAGGGAGGGGGTCAAGGAAATTAGTCATCACTTAAATGTAGCTGCTGCTTTTTAACGTTTTAAAAATTTACTTATTTTGAGAGAACATGAGTGGGGGAGGGGCAGGGAGAGACAAGAGACGGAGAATCCCAAGCAGGCACAGGGGCTCGAACTCCCGAAACGCGAGGTCGTGACCTGAGCCGAAAGCAAAAGTCCGACGCTTAAGACCGAGCCACCCAGGCACCCCTTAAATGTAATTTCTTTGCTTGTGCGAAATTTGCTTTTGCATGGAAACGAATGGTATAATAGTACAGTCACTGATGTGTCTGTCACTACGTTCCAAAAACACTTAGCACGTATTTTCTCACTCATTTTTATCACCAATTTTATAATTAATAACAATTTTATATGCTGAACTATGGTGAGGATGAATTTAATTTATGAATAAAAGCTAAGCACTGAGATTGGCATGTAGGTTAGTATTAAGTCAGATAATTTATTGTCCAATTGGTTTCCATACAGCACCCAGTGCTCCTCCCCACAGGTGCCCTCCTCAATGCCCATCACCCACTTTCCCCTCCCCCACCCCCACCCCTCATCAGCCCTCTGTTCTTAGCGTTTAAGAGTCTCTTATGGTTTGCCTCCCTCCCTCTCTGTGACTCCCCCCCCCACCATGGTCTCCTGTTAAGTTTCTCAGGATCCACATATGGGTGAAAACATACGGTATCCGTCTTTCTCTGCCAGACTTACTTCACTTAGCATAATACCCTCCAGTTCCATCCACATTGTTGCAAATGGGCAGATTTCATTCTTATTAATGTTTAATAATTATGGCTTTATTAACATTAAACTTTAAAATCATTTTTCATTCAGGTAGGAATCACTGATGCGAACATAATTAGAAGACTTGCTTGTGTTATTTCTCCTAAGAAAGGATTGAATACTCATTTCAGGTTCTTTGTATTAATTTTTAATGATAAATTCTGTTTTCATTCACAGTGACTAATGAATGTAGGGGAGATATATATACGTATATGTGTATATATATATATGTAGACAGTTTATTTATGTTGAGACAGAGCAAGCTGCAGAGGGTCAGAGGGAGAGAGAGAATCCCAAGCAGGCTTCGCACTGTCAGTGCAGAGCCTGTGCAGGGTTTCGATTCACGAAACCATGAGATCATGACCTGAGCTGAAGTCAAGAGTTGGAGGCTTAACCAACTGAGCCACCCAGGTGCCCCATATTATTATTATTTGTGTGTGTGTGTGTGTGTGTGTGTGTGTGTGTGTGTGTGTATCTCTAGCCATTTTCATTCTGGTGTACCTTAATATTCAAATTCATTTTTTCCTATTAAACATATACTGTGATGTTTAATTTTATGTCATCTTAGCTAGCTAGGCAGGTGATACCCAGTGTTGGGTGCAACACAAGTAAAGATGTTGTGGGGAAGGTATTTTGTCCGTTGAGATTAACATTTAATCAGTGGACTTTAAATATAACACATTACCTTCTGTAACCTTCTGTAACGTGGATGAGTCTCACCCAATCAGTTGAAGGCCTGGTCCCCCAAAGAAGAGAGAAGATAATTCTGCGTTTAGACAGCGTTTATTTTTTTAAAAATTTCAATGTTTATTTACTTTTGAGAGAGAGAGAGACCATGTGAGTGGGTAAGGGGCAGAGAGAGAGCAGGCTCCAGGCTCTGAGCTGTCAGCACATAACCCCAGGTGGGGCTTGAACTCCGAAACCGTGAGATCATGACCTGAGCTGAAGTTGGAGCTTAACCGACTGAGCCACCCAGGCGCCCCCAGACAGCCTTTAGATCTCAAGATGGAACATTAGTTTTACCCTGGGATGCCACCCTGCCTGTCTGCCATGCATATTTTCAGCTCTTGCCAACCCCAACAATCATGTGAGCCAATTCCTTAAAGTAAATAATCTCGTTCTTGCTTTCCCTCTTGCTCTTTCACATGTGTGTTTGTGTGCGTGTGTGTGCGTGCGTGTAAATGTGATTAGTTCTATTTCTCAGGAGAACCCTGAATAGTACATATCCTTGTCTTTTTAATAGATGCTCGGGGCACCTGAGTAGCTCAGTTGGTTGGGCGTCTATTGATTTTGGCTCTGGTCGTCATCCGAGGGTTCTGGGATTGAGCCCCACGTCAGGCTCTGTGCTAAGCTTGGAGCCTGCTAGGGATTTTCTCTTTCTCCCTCTGCCCCTCTCCCCTGTTCATGCTCTGTCTCTTGCTCTCTCGACTTTCAAATAAAATTGAAAGAAAATGCTCCTGTGTGTTTCTGTGAGTATGTGTGACATGGCTGTATTTTTAACAAATGGGATCATACAGTGAGCTTTGTGTAATGTGGTCAAACTGCGAAAATGAACAGATTGGTGACTTTCTCCATCAAATATGTTTTCTGTTTTAAGTTTTAAAATGTAGTTATTTAAGGTACGGCTTTAGGGTTAGTGATGTAAACCAAGGATGCGATTTTCTTTTTACGTGTTTTCCCGTATCTTATAACGCAGAGTTCTCTTCTAGAAAGTCTCTGGGAGTGATTTGTGCAGTAACTTTATGTGTTCACTTCTGTAACTTTGACATTACCGTGTAGGATCTTGTATGTGAAATGATCCTCCTTACTCTTCTTGTTTTAAGAATTTGGGGGGAAATCTGATTCATTTATATATACGCAATGAAAAATAGCATCACCTTGTCAAATATCTCTGAATTTCACTTTTAGCCTTCTGACTTTGCTTTTGCAATGATGGAAGTTAGGCGAGTGAACATCTTTCCATAGTAGAACTTGCTCATCTCCTGGTGTGGGTGTATGCCGTACAGATTTTGTTTCTTTCAAGAAAAGGCCTGTTGTGGTTTTCATAGATCTGTAGAATGGGTGTTGGAAGTTTATTCCTAATGCCTTTATTTCTTTTTCTTTTATGTCAGTTACATTCTCATCCCCATCATCTTTGCTGACTGATTGTTGGGGGTAGACAGGTAACATGCATAGTTTTGCAACTCAGCTCACCTGTCCATTCTTATTTTTTAGCCCACTTTTGTTAGACTGTTGCACTTAAAGATTTTAGGAAGTAAATTAAACTTTCCAAATATATTGACCTGTTCTGAACTGCTTTACAATGGAATAAATAGGTGGATACTTCCTTCGTTGTCAACTTACTTTAGAGAGAGAGCAAGCAGGGGAAAGGGGCAAAAGGAGAGAGAGAGAGAGAGAGAGAGAGAGAGAGAGAGAGAGAGAGAGAGAGAATCTTAAGCAGGCTCTGTGCTGAGCCCAGAGCCTGTCATAGGTCTCAATCCCACGATCCTGGGATCATGACCTGAGCTGAAATGAAGATTAGGATGCTCAACCCACTGGGCCATCCAGGTGCCCCTCCATTGTTAACAAGTTTTTTAATTTTTTAGTGTTTTTATTTATTTTTGAGAGAGACAGAGACAGAGCGTGAGTGGGGGAGGGGCATAGAGAGAGGGAGAACCAGAATCCAAAGCAGGCTGCAGGCTCTGAGCTGTCAGCACAGAGCTCGATGCAGGGTTCAAACTTGTAAACTGAGATCCTGACCTGAACCGAAGTCCGACGTTCAACTGACTGAGCCACCCAGGTACCCCTTCGTTGTTAATTTTAAAATTACGTCTCCCTGGGGAGACTGGGTGGCTCAGTCGGTTGAGCATCCGACTTCGGCTCAGGTCATGATCTCGCGGTCCGTAGGTTCGAGCCCCGCATCGGGCTGTGTGCCGACAGCTCAGAGCCTGGAGCCTGTTTCAGATTCTGTGTCTCCCTCTCTCTCTGACCCTCCCCCGTTCATGCTCTGTCTCTCTCTGTCTCAAAAATAAATAAATAAATAAATGTTAAAAAAAATTTTTTTTTTAAAAATTACTTCTCCCTGACTCCTGCTCAGGCTTTCCTTTATACAGATTCCTTTTTCTTTCAAGAACTTGGTAGTAACATCTGGAGTTTTGAAGCACTAGGCTTCCTGTGTCATCCACTGTGTCATCCTGAGTCACTGCCATCTGGAGACTTTTTGGTATGAAAAACAGGGCAGGGCACTTTATTATATAGGTGACTTTTATCTCGTCAGAAATTCCTGAAATACGTCCTTCTTGGTAGTCAGTAGTTTGCAAATAGAGAATCCTTGTGTTCTAATTAAATGGGTTTCTAATCTTGTGATGATAAAATTGCTTTTGCTTTCAAGTTCCAAAAGTATTTTTACATGTTGCCTCATGACAAATCAGGGCTGCAGAATATTATAAGTGTATTCACTTTTGGTTTCTTGTGAGTGTCTAACCACAGAAATGTTTTCAGGTACCTTGTCTCCCAAGTACATAATAATTTACCACATGATGCTTATTACTTTTACTACTTGTTAATTTTACTAGTTTATTACTACGCTACTAATACAACCATAGCTAGTGCTCCTAGTATGACTAACTTTACAAGTAAAGCTAAGATGAAGTTCAATTTAAACAGGAAAGCTACCTGTTTAAGATGCATCTCTGTGTGTGTGTGTGTGTGTGTGTGTGTGTGTGTGTGTATGTGTGTGTATTCTGTGTTTACAAAAATGGGATCATGCCAGTCACCTACTCTGTGAATATTTCCACTGTTAAATAAGATTTATTAACGTTTGTTTTAAATTCATACACTGTAACTCATGCAGAATGTGATATGAGGGCAATGAAGTCAGTATTTTATTTGATTATTTGCCCTTTCGAATAGGAATTAACCAGACGCTATTTTAGTTGTCTATTTTCTTCCAGTTAGCTCTCCCACAGTATTTTAATAAGGACAGCTTTTACCTACCTAGACACTGAACATCTTGTATATGTATTTTTTATCTCCTTACAACTTTCTGAACTACTTCATCATTTTTCAAGTTTGCATTGGACTCTCTGTGTTGATTAATATATGTTATCTTTGGGGTTTTTGGTATTGATTTTCTACATTGATTTTTTTTTTTTTAAGAAACCCAATGATGTCTCAGCCTAACTAGAAAAAAATTAGTAAAATCGAATATTGAAAACATAAGAACACCTGTAGACAAACCCTCTCTTTTGAGGATTTTCTTCAGGCAATTTTTTAGAACTTGAACTTATTCACGTAATTGTTCATGCTAAAATATACATGTGTATACTCACATGAATATATGGATGGAAAATACATTTTGTGTGGGGGGGCGCGTTAAGAACATCTGAAAGTCACTGCTGAAGTTCAAAACATGCAATTCTCTCTTGATTTTTGTATCCCATTTGCTGAAATTTACTGTTATAAAAGTAAATTTATAATTTTTACCTTGTATCAATTTATGATAACGCATCTTAACTAGTTAAGAATAATAGCTTAACATTTGTTGGCTCTCATTTGTTTTGAGGTTAACGCTCACCATTCTTAAGTGTACTTGGTATTGTATCAGAAATCCCTATCAGGTTACAAAATGCCACCATATTGCTCCAAATTTCCTCATGCCCTTTCCAAATCCAGCCCCAGACAGAATCAGTATTTTAGTTTTTGTCTACCACATATTAATTGTCCATGGTCTAGAAGTTCAGGTAAATGGGATAATCTAGTGCCCTCTTTTGTGCATGGCTTCTTTCTTTCCTGAATAAACTGCTTTTGAGATTTATCCATTTGATGTCTGTGTCAATATTTCACTACTTTGTATTGGTGAGCTGTATTCCACTTAATATATCACACTTCTTTTTACCCATTCTCCTACAGATGGACAATTCTGGTTTGGGGCTATTATAAATAAAGCTTCTATTAACATTCATGTACAAGTCTGTAGACTTATATTTTCATTTCTCTTGAGTAAATATTTAAATTTAGGGTTTTTTTAATGTTTATTTTTGAGAGACACAGAAAGAGCATGAGCAGGGGAGGGGCAGAGAGAGAGGGAGGCACAGACTCCAAAGCAGGCTCCAGGCTCGGGGCTATCAGCACAGAGCCCGACGCGGGGCTCGAATCCATGAACCGTGAGATCATGACCTGAGCCGAAGTCGGACGCTCAACCGACTGAGTCACCCAGGCGCCCCCCTTGAGTAAATATCCAAGTGTACAAATGCTGGTTTATAGGGAGAGGGATATTTTTAATTTTCGGAAAAATTGACAGGCCTTTGTCCAAAGTGTTAAAAATGTTTACCCTGCCCCCGACGACGGATGACAATACTGTGACTGGTCAGCATTTTCACAGACCGTTGCAATTGCCGGTCTTTTTATACCTGAGCCATTCGAGTGGCATGTAGTGTTCTGTAGGGGGTTGGATTTGCATTTCTGCTGATGCCCGATGGTGCTAACCTGTCAACTTTTCCCTGTGTGTTGTTGGCTAATGTATGCCTTTATGTTCAAGAAATCAATATCAAGTGGAGGTTCTGATAGCTTTTGGTAATAGCGTATAATTATGTATACGTAATCAAGATAGAGAACCGATGCTCTCGTCCTAAAAACTTTCCTCGTGTTACCTTGTATGCGGTGCAGCCAGCTACACGCTTTCTCACACAGCAGGTCTGCCTTTTCAGAACATTCATCTAAGTGAAATGCGTTCAGTGTCCTTCATTCACTTAGCATAAGGAACTTGAGATCCATTTCTGTTACCGCGTGTACGAATCGTTGATTCTTTCATGTTGCCGTATTGCGTCCCATGGTGTGATGTACCGTAAATGATTTATTCATTTACCAGGTTTTGGATGTTTGCTCTGCTTCCGTTTGGGGACTGTTATGAATAATTGCGCTGTGAGCATTTATGTACACATGTTTGCACGGACATCCATTCTTACTTATCTCGAGTAAACACTTAATAGTAGAATTACTGGGTCATTATAGCGCACATATATTCATAAAGCCTTGCCAGTGTTTTTCCAGAGTGGCTAAACAATTTGCCTTCACACCAGCCATGAGTGAGAGTTTTACTTTCCCACACATTCAACAACAATTGGTAGTTTCAGTCTTTTACTTTTTTTATTTTTATTTTTAATTTTTTAATATTATTGTGTGAGCCGGGGAGGAACAGAGAGAGAGGGAGACACAGAATCCAAAGCAGGCTCCAGGCTCTGAGCTGTGATCACAGAGCCTGACATGGGGCTCAAAGTCACAAACTGCGAGATCATGACCTGAGCCAAAGTCAGACGCTTAACCGACTGAGCCACCCAGGCGCTCCTAGTTTTTATATTATTGAAGTATTACGGACATACAATGTGAATATCAGTTTTGGGTGTACAACATTGATTTCAGACAATTCTATACATTATGCAGGGCTCAATCCCACCACCCTGGGATCATGACCGGAGCCAAAACCAAGAGCTGGACACCCACCTGACTAAGCCACCTAGACCTCTCACCTTCAAATATATCACTTTTGTATATTTTATATGCCCAAAAATATGGGTACTGTTTTTTTAGTTTTTTGTTTTTTTTTTTTTTAGAAATAATTGACTTGCATCACTGTGTACAGTGTTTTATACAGTAGTATTTAAATCAAAGAGGGAGAAGACCTATGTCTTTATATTATCTCTTATATCAGTGGATTTGATTTTTTAAATGTGGATTTGAATTAACATTTTCAGTCCTTTTATTTCAGGTTGAAAAGCTTCCTTTAGTATTTTTTCTCTAAGACGTGGCTTCACTAGCAATAAGTTCAGTTTTTGTGTTATCTGGGAATGTCTTTATTTTGCATTCTTTTTTTTTTTTTTTTGAAAGATAGTTTTCCTGGATATAAAATTTTCCCTAAACAGTTACTTCTTCTTTCAGTGCTTTGAATATGTCATCCGGTGCTTTCTGGTTTCCATGGTTTCTGATGAGAAGGCAGCCATTTTTGTTGGTGGGTTTCTTTTACCCATGACGTGTTCTTTTTCTCTTGTGTCCATGCTTTTGTTTTAGTAATTATAGTTCATTGTTTTTACTATGAGGACTGGATAAGAGTCTCTTGGTGTATTACTTAGAGTTCATTTCAGGGCTTTTTTTTTTTGGTGTTTAAACTTACATTTTTCATCAAATTTGGAAAAAAAAATTTTTAGCTGTTAATTCTTTGAATAATTTTTGTGCTCTTTTTTCTCATATTCCCAGGACACCTAAGTTGATAATCTTAATGGTGTCCAACATTGCTCTGACGCTCTGTTAGTTTACTTCATTTATTTTTGTTGGTTTTACATGTTGGATACTCTTTATCCATCTTTCTTCATGTTAACTGTTGCTTTTTGTTGTTGTTGCCAGTTCAAGCCTACTATTAATTCCCTGTAGTGAAATGTACACTTCAGTTATTATCATTTTTTAAATGTTTATTCAATTTTGAGAGAGGGAGAGAGTGCTAGCGGGGGAGAGGCAAACAGAGGTGGGTCAGAGGATCCAAAGCAGGCTCAGTGCGGACAGAAGGGAGCCCAGCCCGATGCAGGGCCCGAACCCAGGAACTGGGAGATCGTGACTTGAACCGAAGTTGGACGCTTAACCGACCGAGCCACCCAGGTGCCCCTCGCTTCGGTTCTTATGTTTTTCAATTCTTTCCATGTAGCCCTTCTTAACAATTTCTATCATTTGTCTCCTTTATTTTCTTACTACCAAAAGGGCTCATATTTTCAATAGCACATTTAGTGTCCCCCACGCTCCATTTTTTTGTTTCAAAAAGTCCGTTCCTATGGTAAGAGGTTTGTCTCTCCCTTTTCTTACAGACTGCCTCTCGGGCACAGTGTCTGAGCCACTGATCTGGGTACTGGGCAGGGTTTCAAACTCTGGTTTTCTCAGCCCACCTCTCCTGATTTCTAACGTCTTCCTAATGAACAAGCTAGGGCATGGGCAGTCCGGGCCCCAGTATTCTCACGCAGCTGTCCCTAGAGCGGAACGTACATCAGATGAGTGAGGAATGGTTGTAGGAGTCCTCTGGTCTCTGACTAGGCTCACGAAGACTGACCTCTTCAGCTCGGGCTGGGAGAGGGTGAGGAGTGCGAGCAACCTGCCCTTTTGTTTAAAAACCTTATTACTCGATGGAGATCTGAGAGGAAAGAGAGCCTGTCATCTTAGTCGCTGTCAGTGGGATCTGAGGCTTCATCAGTCCGAGATGGGGACGAGAGAGGAAGCGCGTCGTGGCTCAAGGGACCTCGACTCTTGCCAATCTTCCTACGTTCTCGTAAAGTTAGCTCGGACAAGGATGTCGCGCTAAAGACCATTTCCGAGACAAGTTTTGTGATGTTATTTATTTCTTTATTTACTTGGTAATGTTATTTGAAAGTTTGTTTATTTTTGAGAGAGTCAGAGAACATAAGCACGGGAGGTGCAGAGGGAGAGGAGGACGGCATCCAATGCTGGCTCTGAGCTGTCAGCAGAGAGCCCGATGGCAGGGCTCGGACTCACTAACTGCGAGATTAGAACCTGAGCCGAAGCCAGACGCTCAACCGACTGAGCCACCCGGGCGCCCCTATTTTTCAAAGAGTTTGTGCCAGTGATGCTCCTTTCTCTGGCCACTGAGTTTGCAGAGCTCCTCATGCTGCCATCCCAGAATTGAAGCTTTTGCAGTGCTCTCTATTTTGCGGGGTTCTGTTTATTTACCTTACCTATTATTCCTGGAGTTGAACGTTAGCCTAACTTTCTCCACTTCGCTAGGTGTTTATAGGGAGTGTTAAAATACCTGTTTGATCGCGTCGTGATATTTAGGAATGTCATAGCCCAATTTGTCTTGTGATATTTTTTGTCCTATCACAGAGGTCAAACCGCGGTGTCTCCTTTAATACTGTGTCTGAGATCCGGCACGTAGATAAACATGTTGGCGTCCACAGCTGTGCTTGTAGTCAAAAAGCATGGACCATGGTCGGGTTCTTACCGCGTTAAAGAAAATTTACAGCTGTACGTGAACCTATTTAGTTATGTATTAGAGTGAAACCTAATGTCTAGTTCCTGCTCTGAGCATTTGGGTTCCAAGTAAGAGCCCAGCATGTTTTCAGTTACTACGCGTTCTTAGAATTTCAGCCATTGCCTTATTTTTTTTTATTTTTATTTTTTTTTTTAAATTTTTTTTTCAACGTTTATTTATTTTTGGGACAGAGAGAGACAGAGCATGAACGGGGGAGGGGCAGAGAGAGAGGGAGACACAGAATCGGAAACAGGCTCCAGGCTCCGAGCCATCAGCCCAGAGCCCGACGCGGGGCTCGAACTCCCGGACCGCGAGATCGTGACCTGGCTGAAGTCGGACGCTTAACCGACTGCGCCACCCAGGCGCCCCAGCCATTGCCTTATTAATCCCGTGAATGTATCTGTGTGCTGGTTTTTATGGTGAGTGTTTGTTCTTTCAGCTGCCTCATCTTGTCTTTGCGTGACCTCTGAGGTGGCGAGACCCGTGGTAAGTGTTTCATATCGCTGCTGGGAATACAGAATCGGAAAACGGGTAAATACACAGCGTTTGGCCTTCTGTAAGCAACGTGCGATTGTGGTCTGCTGCCGTTGCTGTTACTGTTAATAGGTATTATTCATTCCTGTCTCAGTGAGAGGTGACCTTGAAATCGGTTTGATTAAATACCATGGGGTAATGTCACCAACGAATGCCTTATCCAAGTATTTTTTTCCACAGGTTTGAATAGATCTTCTCATTCAAATGGTTTTTTTTTTAAAGGAAGTATCATTATTTTTACAAAAATAGAGACACAGAAAGTGATGATTTCAGTTACCATTGTCCTTTGATTGCACCCCAGCCTCACTCACAAGTATTCATTATGAGCAGTGTCCACATCCTCATATTTGTTCAAACGAACCTATACCCTTCATTAACCATGCGTTTCATATATTGTACTCTTACGTAGACATGCAGCTAATTGGTTTTCATTTTTGCTCGCTTGAGAGAGACAAAATTACGGTATATTTATAGACTTCAGTAAATCGTCTCTCAGCTCAAAAACATTACTTGTGTACATTCTTCCAGGTCCCATTCTGTGTCTATAATGTAAACCAGTTTTTATTATATGATCAAAAATAAAATTTTCCTAACAGAGTTTTTCTTAGAAATCTGGTCCTTTGATCCTTTTTAAATTCTTTTTGCTATTATGACAAAGTGACTTTATCACTTGGTGGTATAGAAATTTGTACAGTTTATTTCCGTTTTGAGGTCAGCTTGGTTAATCTCCCCAACTTCTGTATTTGCTCTTAATCTAGAAGAACACTGTGCCAAACACCAAGAGACTTGAAGTGACTTTTTCTCCTCCCCCGTTTATCCTTGACCTAAAATTGTAAAACGTGTTCCGGAAAACATACATTTTTGGCAGTATCCAATCTTGCCATACATGAATATGGGTGTTCAGGTTTTTGCTGTAAAGTTTTAATTTACATAATGTGGGCCCTGAAGTATTTCTTGATAATTTTATTGCTCGCTAATTTACTCTGACTTTCTTTGGTCTGTGGTTTTTTTTTTTGTTTTTTTTTTTTTTTTGTTTTTTTTTTTTTTGCCATGGCGTGTTGTAATTATCATGGCAGTATATGGGAAGTATTGAGTTTATATTTATTGTGAATACACTTCTAGACATATATGTCGTATATAGCAGTGTGCATATGTTGGCATAGATTGATGGATACACATAAGTTTTTTATGTAATTTTTTTCCCTTCAAACTACAGAAACCTGATTAGAGCATACGTGTCGTGCAGTAGGTCAGTAGTTGAATTGTGGGTGTTGATGTTAAGCATATAGAATGTTTACCCTCAGAGTACTTCTGTGCTGGTAGGTGGGGCATTTGG
The DNA here is from genome assembly GCF_022837055.1 of Prionailurus viverrinus. Classification (NCBI taxonomy): domain Eukaryota; kingdom Metazoa; phylum Chordata; class Mammalia; order Carnivora; family Felidae; genus Prionailurus; species Prionailurus viverrinus. The sequence goes on along the minus strand of NC_062579.1, from coordinate 112,995,695 downwards.
CTTCTAATCAGGAGAGCAACGTGGTCTCAAAGAATTCATTTTGTCAAGAATGGAAGTAATATTGTGGGAATACAGTTCCTCATTTCTCCGTGAGTTTCTCAAAGTATTTCTGTGTGTATGGATATTTTTTAATTCTCATGAGAGATCTGAGGTGTGGAATTAAAAGCGTCCACAGCTCGGGGAGCCTGGATGAGCCCGTCGGTTAAGCGTCTGACTTCTGGCTCAGGTCGTTATCTCCTGGTTTGTGAGTTCGAGCCCTGCGTGGAGTTCTGTGATGACAGTGTGGAGCCTGCTTTGGATTCTTTGCCCCTCTCTCTGCGCCTCCCCCTCTGTGTTCTCTCTCTCTCTCTCTCTCTCTCTCTCTCTCAAATATAAGCAAACAAAACAAAGCGTCCACAGCTCCGCTAACTTGTAATGCCTGAATAGGGTGATCCACATGCTGTTTGTATCCCAGCTGCCACGGAAGCATGTAAGTGAGTAAGCGGTAAGTCGGTGTGAGTCCTGATTTTTAGACGTCTAAAAAGCAGAAACTGTTCCTCAAGATGGGAAAACAGGAAGCCTTTACCTTTTAGATCGTTCATTATGCGTCCCACAACAAGAGAGTACCCTGAGTACGTTTAAATATTTTCAGTGTAATTTGTTTTCTGTTTAATAATAAACATAACACTTTTTCAGCCTTATGTATAACATAGGGCAACGATATACAATGAAAACTTAAAAATCAATCTCTTCCTGAAAGTTCTCCAATTCGTATCCAATTTTTAACCCATGTTAACCACCTCATTCATAAAATTTAATAGCATATTTATACTTAAACACCTATTAAACCATAGCAGAGAGTTGTTTGTTATTCACATTAAAATGAGATAATTTATTCCAAAGCATCTTATCTCTTAAAAATACTCCAGTAGCATTTTGTTAGGGATCTCTCCCTCCTCGCACTTACCCTCCCAGATTGTTCAATCCTTCTATTTTTTATTTTTATTTTTTTAAGTAATCGCTACATCCCATGTGTGGCTCGAACTTACGAATCCAGGATCGGGGGTCGCAGTGCTCCGTCGACTAGGCCAGCCAGGTGCCCCCGTGTAACTTTTGAAATTAAGTTCTGCTCTCTCGTCGTCTCAACAGGTAGCCACTAAAACCAAGGCAGATGATGGTGCCGATTGGCGTCTGGGTGCCCTCCTGGCACCTACTGCTATGCCGGAACTCGGCTGTGGGATCTGGACCCTCAGTTGAACTGTATGAGGAGGGACTTTGGCCAGCTTCTCCAGATTCGCCATCGGAGAAACCAGACTCCTGAGAGCCCTTCAGACCTCCAGCTGCTCTGGTCTCCTCTGATGCTCCCAGCCAAGTGCAGCCTCGGGCCTTCGCACGGGCTGTTCCCTCTGCCTGTGCTGACCTCTTAACTCGGCGTCCTGGTCCCTGTCCTTGGCTCTCCCACCCCACCCTGTCACCCTGCTCTACATGTTTTTTTTGTTTTTTTTTTTTTTTACTTCATGCCACTTGTCCCGCATTAACGTGGCTTATCATTTCCTCACTGTGTCTTCTCCAGAGTGCACAACTGTCCCAGTTGGGGAGGTTCCCGGGGTGTGGGACTTTGCGGTTTTAGTACTGGGCGAGTCCCAGGCAGACTGAGCTGAATTGGCCACCTTGTTTCCTCGTCTTTCTGCTCCCAGCAGCATGAAACCGTCACAACTGTGGAGGCCTCCGTTTTGTTCAGTGATTTATCGCACGCATCAACAACGGTGCCTCACACACGGTAGGCAGTTAATAAATCTTGGCTGAAGGAAGGAAGGAAAGAATGAAGAGTAAGAGTCCCAGTGGTTACATCCTGGGAGCTAGGCACGTAGATTCTAAATGGACCTGCTGCGTGTTATTTAGAGCGGCCAGAATTAAAATCTACCTTGAATATAATTACTGAAGTTTCTAAGTCACTGTTTAGTTCACGTACATAGTATTTCCCCATATCTTGCCTCGCTTAATCCTAATGGCAGTCCCGCAGCATAAAATGAATATCTTCTATGGCATCCGACGTTTCTGAATGTAAAAGCGGGTTATTCCATAAAGGTGTTTTCACATCCTGACTCTGGAATAAGCGTTCACTGAATGTTCCTGCCTTCATTATGATCCTCATTATTAATTTCAGTATTACTGAGCTAGTCCTTGGCCTTTTATTTAGAATGGGAAATTTGCATACTAGGGAAGATTGATGGCTTGTATAAAGTCACCAAACAAGTGAGTGGCTGATGCTCCTGTCTAAAGAGTTTTGTTCCGATTTGGTCAATTTAAATGCACCCAAGGAAAGAGTGCTCTTTTTACTGTATTTTTCCCCGCTTTATTGAAGTATACTCATTATACAAAGAAAATGTGCATATTGTATACATTTTGATTGTACACATTTGTGTGAAGCGAAGTTTTCATTCATTTCCTCAGCCTGCCTCCCACTTCAGCAATGCCAGATTGGCCCGGCACCATTGAGTAATCAATTTTGCTGTAGTGTTACCTTTTAAATTAATACTTCAATACTGTACTGTTTTAACTTACGAACCATTTAATATCTACAGTCACAAGTATCCCTCATCACCTTTCTTTTTTGAGGGTTTTTGGGTGTGATCTCCCCTACTGAAGACTTAACGGCTAAAATTTAAACTTCACTTTTCAAATTTCTGATAACACATTTGGCTTTTCAATTCATTTGCCAGAATACGAAAGTATTTTTGAGAAAATGAGCATTTGGTAACAGTCTGTCTCAATTCATGTGTGTCCGTCTGGCGAATTCTCCAAAGCTGCCCGTTTAAACCCCTTAGGGAAGTTTTGTACTTTCTTTATATAGGGCCTGAGTAAGTCTTCACAAGCGGATTGGTGAGTTACTTTCTTCCTGCTGTGCATTAGTTCTGAATTAGTTGATCTTTTCCACGTTTTTTTTTTTATTTATTTTTGGGACAGAGAGAGACAGAGCATGAACGGGGGAGGGGCAGAGAGAGAGGGAGACACAGAATCGGAAACAGGCTCCAGGCTCCGAGCCATCAGCCCAGAGCCCGACGCGGGGCTCGAACTCACGGACCGCGAGATCGTGACCTGGCTGAAGTCGGACGCTTAACCGACTGCGCCACCCAGGCGCCCCTGAATTAGTTGATCTTTAGAAGACATTGGTAGGTAGCAAAAGTAGTAATTCTTTCTTTCTTTCTTTCTTTCTTTCTTTCTTTCTTTCTTTTCTTTCTTTTCTTTTCTTTTCTTTTCTTTCTTTCTTTCGTTTATTGACGTTGAGAGAGAGTGAGAAGGAGCAGAAGAGGGGCAGAGAGACCTGGGGAGAGGATCTGAAGCAGGCTCTGTGCCGACAGCAGGGACGCTGACGCGGGGCTTGAACTCATGAACCGTGAGATCGTGACCTGAGCCGAAGTAGGACACGTAACTGACGGAGCCCCCAGGTGCCCAGTAATTCTTTATTTCTTAGCAGTCAACTTACTGAAATGTTCAGCACCGCTCGGAGTTTTGGAGGCCTGATTTTCACATGTGATGATTTAGGAACATAAAAAGCATTCATGTGTTTGTAGCACTATGTGGGCAAATTTTATACATCGTGCACAAATGTCAGCGGATTAATGGATGGGCATTATTAGGTTTTTGAACCCTGTTGAAAATAAGTTGTATGAGTATGATCATAAATAGATTTTTGGAATAGAGAGGCCATAGACTTCTTTAGGTCCCCGTGTGTAGCTGCAAATCAAAAAAAGGTGCAGTTATTTATCTTTTATACATCTATATATAGATCTATGTACATAACGTATGTAGATAGAGAAAATGTTACATGCCTTTAAAATCTACACATAGGCGCCTGGCTGTCTCCGTGTGTACAGTGTGTGACTCTTGATCTCGAAGTCACGTGAGTTCAAGCCCCACACTGAGTGCAGAGCCTACTTAAATTATAAATAAAAATCAAATATATATGTATATCATCGTTTAGAGTACAGCTCTCTAACCCATTCATTAGTTTAGTTTTTCATATAAAATCAAACTTGCTATTTTCCATCTAAGCAGCTAATATATACTAAAAAGAGCAAACTTTTGGGAGTGTGTCAATTTTGTGTCATTGATAATCCAGTTCCTCAAATACACTAAAAGAGCAGACTTTTAGGAGTCCATTTTTGTGTCGCGGATAATCAAGTTGTTCCTCAAATACACCCATCCTGATGGTGCTTTTGAAGAGCGACCTGCCCACCAGCCTCATGCTGATCTTACTCTCTTTCTTCTAAAGACTCTTTAGTCTTTTTGCACACTTAATATCGTCTAATTTTATTGTTTAATTATTTGCTTTTTTCTTTATTGTATCCCCCCCCCCCCGACAAAGTAGAGCATAAAGTCCGATGGAGGTATTCTTTTCTGTGTTGTTCACAGATAATGACTGTGTGCCAACAGTAGCACCTGGCACATAGTAGATGCTCATTAAATGTTTGCTGAGTGGAAAAAAAAATAACATTAGAAGCAAACTTAGCTAGTAAGAAAGATTGTGAGACAGAGTACTCATTGGTTAGTGGGCGTGTAGATACTAAATAAGACAATCACATGTTAATTTTTAGGTGTTCTTACAGGCATGACATCGTTGTGAGGATTGCGTAACTTTTTAGGCTTCTAAGTAGCTTTTTCACTTACGGAAGTATTTCCCATACGTTGAATAGTGATAAAAACAATACCGGTCCTGTGACGTGGAATTAACCATGATGTCGGAGACCTAGGTGAGTTGTGAGATGACATATACAAAGGCATTTCCACACTTCCTGGCCTGGCAGCAGACCCCCAGTGAATGTCAGTGATTTCATAATCATCCTTATTAGTGCAGCTATCATTGTTACTAAAAGCAGTTCTTTCATTCTTAATTCTAGATGGGAAGTGTGTGTTCAGAGAGGATAAATGATGTGTTCAAGCACACAAAGCCAAGGGGGCTGTGTTTTCATTCATTGTTAGAAATAGGATGTTCTATGTCAATATTGTTAATATTAAGGGGCGCCTGGGTGGCTCAGTCAGTTAGGCGTCCGACTTCGGCCCGGGTCATGATCTCGTAGTCTGTGAGTTCGAGCCCCGCATCGGGCTCTGAGTCAGCTCAGAGCCTGGAGTCTGCTTTAGGTTCTGTCTCCCTCTCTTACTGCTCCTCCCGTGCTTACACTCTGTCTCTGTCAGAAATAAACATTAAAATTTTTTTTTAAATATCGTTAATATTAAAAGTAGTCCTTTGTCAGTTTACCTAAGGAAACAGCTTAGGGACATTGACAAGTTTAATAACCTACACCAAAAACGAACTCATCCCATACCTTTTCCATTATCTGTATTAAACTTGTGTTCCATCTTCCTCTATGCACAAAAACTGACAATAACGTACACACACAGACACTATAGTTCCTCGTTTTTTATCCATTTTGCAAGAACAGGATCATTTTACAAAAAACTATTAATATTATCCTACACATTTCCCCGGAAATTGGTTTCCTCTTGGATATATTTTCATAGACATCCCTCGAGGTCATCATATACTTTATTGTTTGCAGTTTTAAAATTCAAGTCAAACCCAGATGGGATTCATTACGTCCGTAAGATTTCCAAAAAAATCAAATTTTATTTTCCTAAAAGAGCCTATGTATGTAACAGAATCTTAAGAATGTCATTTTATTTCTTTGGTTCTCTTTCAGTTTTTTAGCCAATACCGCATTGTTTGAATTTTTATAACGTGATCCTGCCTTTGTGTTACTTTTGTCCTCAGTGGCTGTCAGGAATTAAATTATGTCCTTGAAAAAAAAAGAGATGTTGAATCCATAATACCCCATTATTCCAGTATCTCAGAATGTGTCCTTGTTTGGGAACAGGGTCATCGTAGATGTAATTGGTTAAGATGAGGTCATACTGGAGTAAGGTGGGTCCTTTACCCAATTTGACTGGTGTCTTCACAAGAAGACAGAAATTTCGACCCTGTTGCGGAAGGAAGATGGAGTCCTTTGCTACAAGACAAGCGACTTCTGGGCCGCCAGAATCGGGAAGAGGTAAGAAGTGATCATTTCCAGAGTCTTTGGAGGGAGTGTGGCCATGCCAACAAGTTGATTTGGGGTTTGTGGCATCCTGAACTCGAAACACCATATTTATGTTGTTTCAAGCCCTGCGAGTTTGCGGTGCTTCGTCGTGGTAGCCCTTCAAAAGCAGGAACACTGGCCTTTGGTATTTTTCTGGGGTTGTTAACTCTCACTAACAGATTCTTACAGCTGGAATTTTAACAGCTCTTTGTCAAATTAACCAAAAACTTCATGGGGATTTTAATGTGATTGTCTTAAAAATACGACTAGAGAAAATTCAGTATCTCTACAATATCAACTCCATATTTGAGAGCATACCTATGTGTCTATTGAAACCCTTATGTAATATAATACAGTTTCGTATTTTCATTGTAGATCCTGAAATTTCTAAGTACGTATAAGTAGCTTGCATTTCATCTTTCTGTTGTATTTTTGTTTCATTTTCTTTTCTGCTTTCTACTTATTTCTATAATGTAAGGGATGTATTGATATTTTAAAATTTGTACTTTTGGTCCAGTCTCTAAAGAATCTATTCTATATTCTCAAGTTTCCTCATTTGACTATTTTCCTTTCTTCCAGCTTTATTGAGATATGTTTGATAAATAAAATTGTGCCTATTTAAGGAGTTCAACGTGAGACGTTTTGACATACATGCACATCGTGAGCTGAATACCAGTTTCTAGCAAATTTACATGTCTTCTATTACCTCACGTAGTTGCCGTTTGTGTGCGTGATGAGAACACTTGAGAATTCATGTCATGTATGTGAGACATTTATTGTGAGGATTAAATGAGTTAATCCCCATAATAGCAGTTAACACATTGATTGACCTTTAAATAAGAAGTCATTAAACGTTAATAACCTTTATTATTGTAAGTAAAGAATAATAGCATTAGATGCACCTTAGGTGCAAAGAATTAAATTTGCCCTAATTCTTCATGTCGGACATGCTCTCGGTTGAAGTCTCTGCCTACCCTGCTCTTATTTACTTATGTTTCTTTCTTTAATAACGTAAGAAACAGAAGCTGTCCTGAGAATCAGAGCAATAGCGTTGTTAATAACACGCATCTAACTCTCTAGCTGCCCTAGCACCTCTTGCTGGCCTCTGTCCACCAGGGGTAACCGTCACCCTCGTTCCTGTTGAGCATTCCTCTGCTTCCTTTTCTCTTGCTGTACGGAATCTTATTTCGGGTTTCGCTTTTTTCCCTTTCTTAGAAGTTTCATCCGCGTTTTTGTGTGCTGCTGTGGTTTATTCCATTTGACTACGATGGAACATTCTGCCGTGTCTATCAGTTGTTTCACTTACGCTCCAGGTGATGAACATCCAGGCTCTTGCTCGTGTGCGAAGTGCTGCTGCGAACAGCCTTCTACATGTTGCCTATTGTGATGAATAAAAGTTTCTCTTGGGCATTCCCTGGGAGAGAAATTGGTGGGCTATGGGTTAAGTAAATGCTCAACTTGAGGTGCTAATGCTAAACCATCTCCCAAATTAACTCCATTTAAATCACACTCCCACCAGTAGGTGTGGATGTTGTGAATTGGCACCCAGGCCAACACTAGGTGTCATCAGTCCTTTAAATTTTTGCCAATAGCATGGAGGCAGATGGTACCCCTTGTGGTCTTGATTTGCATTTCTGTGATTAATAAGTGGAATATGTCTTTATGATTTTCTCGTTAATAATACTAAGTGAATACCTCTTACCATGAAAATATGTTTGCTGTAGGTTTTTTCAAAGGTATACTATTAAGTATGTTTCCATCTAGTTTCTAAAAATGCTATTAGAAATGAAATCTTCAAGGGGCGTCCAGGTGGCTCAGTTAAGCGTCCGACTCTTGGTTTTGGCTCAGGTCACAATCTTGCAGTTTGTGGGTTCAAGCCCCGCATCTGGCTCCACGCTGACAGTGCAGAGACTGCTTGGGATTCTCTCTCTCTCTTCCTCTGTCTTTGTCCCTCCACTGCTCGTGCTCTCTCTCTCTAAATAAATAAATAAACTTAAAAAAAAGAAACGAAGTCTTTAAGTTATTAGATGCCTTTATTACGAGAGTTTCGTGCTGATTTCCTACCCCCCTCCTCACTACTGTCAGAATCCAAGGCTTTAGGTTACTGAGCGTGGCATGCGCCTTCCCACTATTCACGTCTTCATCTCCATTTACCCTTCTGGTTATTTCCCCTTTGTGGATTTGGACCCCTGCTTTATTATGAATTCAGCTCTGCATTCAAAAAGATTTTTGTTCTATTTTATTCCATATTTCTATGTTTATAAGAGAAGAGTCTATCCACATCACTGAATTCTTCAAACTTTAATGTGAATATGAAGTGCCTGGCGATGTTGGTAAAAATGCAGATTCTGATTTGTGTCTTCAGTCCAGCCCAAGACTCGAACGCTAACACGATCTCAGGGAAGGCCTGTGATACTAATCCCTGAACCACCCTTTGAGTAGCAAGCGCCTACCTCGACTATCACAGTGGTGGAAACGGGATTCCAAAATCAGTTTTTGCATCTGGTCTCTAAAGAAAACGGTCTGTAGCGATTTTTTGGCCAGCTCCTCCTGAGTTGCCCTGGAAGCAACATGAAGGTCAAAATCACTGAATAAAACGGTGTAAAAAAAAAAAAAAAAGACAATATACAAATTGGAGTCTAATCTTGGCTAACAGCAATTTACTTAAAAGCTCTTACATCCTGACATTGGCCAATAGTTTTCAAATAGGAAGTTAGCATCATGAGTAAATGGGTATCACAGAACCCGAGATTGAAGTTTTCCATATAAATGCCTACGTTGCTCTGATACCTTGATTTGCCAAAATACCGTGGTACATGATTGGCTCATTTGATCCCTACAGCAAACCTGGGAGGCAGATGTAACGACCTCCTCAAACAGCCAAGAGATTTTTGGTGGGTTAGACGGGATGACACTCATGAAAGGATTTACCCACTGCCTGACATGTAAGTAATCCCTCAGGAAAGGTCATTTTTGCTTTCAATATTCAAAACCTTGGTAACATTTAGAAAAGATTTGTGCAGAGTACTTCATATACTACTAGAAAAACTCTGGATGGTTTTATTTCTAGATGTTATGCTTCTCCTTGCTGTCCATAGATTTCCTTCCAATTGATGATTACTGGTATAGCAGAATGCTTGATTTTTGAATACTTTTTCTGACTACCCCACTTTAACTATATTAATACATGTACCTTTGTATCTATAATCTTATTAACTGTGCTGCACCATTATAACGGAAGTTAAAAATGCTTCACCGTTCTAGGGGCACCTGGGTGGCTCAGACGGTTGAGCGTCTGACTTCGGCTCAGGTCATGATCCTGCAGTCCATGAGTTCGAGACCCGCGTCGGGCTCTGTGCTGACAGCTGAGCCTGGAGCCTGCTTCGGATTCTGTGTCTCCCTCTCTCTGCCCCTCTCCTGCTCGTGCTCTGTCTCTCTCTCAGAAACAAATAAACATTAAAAAAAATGCTTCACCATTCTAATTGAATAGTAGCATGCTCTGACAACTAGACCAAATCAGATGGAACAATTGCCTTTTTCAGTCTATGTCCCTACCTGGCCACCTCATCTTTTAGACATATAGGACCTTTGCCTGTAGTATAAGCTTCCCCAGAGGTTCCTGAAACTTAAATTCAGTACTGACCTTTTGACACAAAAATAGTGATTTATGATTGGGCGACAAGAAAGGTAAACTTATCAGGCGGAATTTCAGAATCAAAATTCTGGGGGCACCTGGGCGGCTGAGTTGGTTGAATGTCTGACTTGGGCTCAGGTCATGATCTCAGTTTGTGGGTTCGAGTCCCATGAAGGGCGCTCTGCTGACAGTGAAGAGCCTGCTTCACACACTCTGTCTCCTTCTCTCTGCCCCTCCACTACTCATACTCTCTCTCTCTCTCTGAAAAATAAACACAAAAAGAATAAAAATTCTAGATGCAGGCTTCTGCGTTCAAAATAGGATGCCTATGTCTTGTCTATGAATGGCATTCCTTTGACATAGGTTCAAAATAATATGACTTCTTGTTTGATCCTCCAATTAAACTTTACCAAAAATTAACTTATTGCATAGCATTCTTTGATCCTCAAGGGAAATCTGTTACGAGAGAAGGAGTAAGTATCTGGTAGGAGTATAGTGAAGCCCAATGAAATAAATCACAGGAAATTATTTAGCAAAATGCCTGATAAGTTACTGAACATCAGTATATGTTTATTATTTATCTTATTTTTTTAATGTTTTATTTATTTTTGAGAGAGACAGCACATGCAAGTGAGGGAGGGCCAAAGAGAGAGGGAGACAGAATCTGGAGCAGGCTCCGGGCTCTGAGCTGTCAGCACAGAGCCCTACATGGGGCTCGGATGCTTTAATTGACTTAGCCACCAGGCACCCGTGTTTATATTCTGTATATTATTGTTCATATTATGCCTGATCATCTTAGGAGACGTGTGGGAACGTCACAATGGAGAATATCCGGGATTTATTTAAGAAAAACACAATGTCAGAAGCTCAAAACAAAGTTTTAATTTCGTTGTCTTCGTTAAGATTTTAGAATATCAAAGCAGGGGCGCCTGGGTGGTGCAGTCGGTTGAGCGTCCGACTTCAGCCAGGTCACGATCTCGCGGTCCGTGAGTTCGAGCCCCGCGTCGGGCTCTGGGCTGATGGCTCAGAGCCTGGAGCCTGTTTCCGATTCTGTGTCTCCCTCTCTCTCTGCCCCTTCCCCGTTCATTCCCTGTCTCTTTCTGTCCCAAAAATAAATAAACGTTGAAAAAAAAATTAAAAAAAAATATCAAAGCAATGTTCCTTCATGTTAAATAGGGAAATTACACCAAGGTGAATTTTAAAAGTTTGTTTTTTCCCTTCATTCTTCTCTGGTCTCCACTCCTTATTAATTTTAATTTTTAACAAATGCCTGATGTACCATTTTCTGTGCACAGTGAAACATAGATACATACGCACATATGATGGAGACGGTGGTTTTCTCTTGTTTAAAGATGTAATCATTCTATGTACATTTCTCCTGTCTTTTGCCCAGTACGAATGCTTACGTTTTATCTGTACTTTTGCCGATACAGATAAATACACATATTGACGTAAAAAACTTCATGGTTTATGCTTTTAATATTTAATCCTTTACTTGCCATCAAAGTAGTACAAAATAGGAAGTAGCAATAACTTGTACATTTTACATAACATTTATTTCGACTAATACTCATGTTGACGATTCTGTTTCTTGAATACTTGTTCAGGTTTTGAGATACATCTATGGTTTACATTTTCATAGTTCGATTAAAATCATACTTTGTACCATGACAAATACACTCCTTTTCTCTCCTCTCCCAAAGCTTTTATTTTGCTTTTGAAATAGAATTGGATATATTTAAGGTGTGCAACATGATGACTCGATATACATAGTGAAATACTACAGTCAAGCTGATGACGGCCAACTCTTCACGTAGTTCCCTTTTTACTGTTTTGTGGTAAGAACACCTGAAACCTACTCTCGTAGCAAATTTCTAAGCATTCGGGATAGTATTATTAACTGTAGTTGTCATGTTGTACATAAAATCTCTAGACTTGTTTATCGGACATAAACACAGCTTTGTATTTTTTGACTAACATTTCCCTGTTTTCTTCACCTCCCCACCCCTGGTCACTCCTATTCTAATCGATGCTTGCGTGTATTTGACTTTCTTAGATCACACACGTAAGAGAGACTATAAAGATCTTTTCTTCATGTGTCTGGCTTAATTTCACTTAGCATAATGTCCTCAAGATTCATTCATATTGTTGCAAATAATAGGATCTCCTTTTTTAAGGCTAAATCTTATTCCATTGTCTACGTATACCATAATTTCTTTACTCATTCGTCCATCTATGGGCATTTAAGTCGTTTCCATATTTTGGCTATTGTGAACAATGCTGCAGTAAACATGAGAATGGAGATACCTCTTCAAGGTATTGATTTCATTTCCTTTGGATATATATACCCAAAAGTGGTATTACCGGATCCTATGGTAGTTCTATTTTTAGTTTTTTGTGGAAACTCCATGCGCTTTTCCATAATGCCTGTACCAATTTATATTGCAACCAACAGTGTGCAGGTGTTCCCTTTTCTCCTCATCCTTGCCAACACCCATGTTGTATCCTTTTCATAATGGTCATCCTAACAAGTGTGAGGTGATATTAAGGTTTTGATTGGCATTTCCATAAAGAGTCATGATGTTGAGCGTCTTTTCATGTACTTGTTGGCTCTTTGTATGTCTGTTGAGGTCCTTTGCCCATTTTGTAGGTTGGATTATTTGGGATTTTGCCATCGAGTGATAGGAGTTCCTTATATATTTCGGATATTAGCCTTTTAGATATGTGTTTTGTAAATATTTTCTCCCGATCTGTAGGTTTCCTTTATACTTTTTTATTGTTTCTTTTGTTGTACACATGCTTTTTAATTTGATAGAGTTCCACTAATTTAGTTGTGCATTTGTTGCCTGAGCTTTTAGTGTCATGTGCCAAAAATCATGGCCAAGGGCAATGCCAAAAAGCTTTTTTCCTATTTTCTTTTCTAGTTTTATGATACCCAATTTCAGGTCTTATGCTGAAGTCTTTAATCCTTTTTTCGTTGGTTTTTGTTTATGTTGTAAGGTGAGTGTCCGGCTTCATTCTTTTGTTAGTGGATATTCAGTTTTCCCAGCACCAATTTTAGAGATTGAACTTTCCTCATTGTGTGTTCTCGGCGCCCTTGTCGAAAATTAGTTTACCACGTGTGCTTTGGTTGAATTCTGCACTCTCTGTTTTGTTCCATTGGTCTTTGTCTTTTTTGTGCCTGTACTATTATCTTTTGATAACTACAGATTTGTAATATAATTTGCAGTCCGGAAGTGTGAAGCCTGAAGCTTTACTCTTCTTGCTCAAGACTACTTTGGCTATTTGGGGTCCTTTGTGCTTCCATACCAATTGTAGGATCTTTTTCTTATTTCTGTGAAAAATACCATTGGAATTTTGATAGAGATTGCATCAAACTGTAGGTCACTTGGGTAGTATGGTCATTTTAACAATATTCTTCAATCCATGAACACGGTATATATTTTCATTTGTGCCTTCCGTTTCTTTCATCAATTGCCTTATACTTTTCAGTGTTCAGATCTTTCATCTCTTTGGTTAAAATTATTCCGAAGTATTTTATTCTTTTTCATGATGTTGTAAATGAGATTGCTGTCTTGTTTTTCTTTTCTGATAGATTCTTGTTGATGTAAAGAAATGCAGCTGATACTTTGTTGATTTTGTATCTCCCAACTTTACTGGATTTGTGTATTAGTTCTAACTGTGCGTGTGTGTATGTGTGTAGTGTAGTGTATAAACTTTAGGGTTTTCTACATATAGAATTATGTCATCTTGAAACAGATAATTTTAGATCTTTCTTTCCAATATGGATGTCTTTAATTTATTTTTCTTGTCTCATTTCTCTTGCTAGTACTTACAGTAATATGTTGAATATAAGTGGCAAGAGTGGGCATCTATGTCTTGGACTGAATTTTAGAGGAAATCTTTTCGGTTTTTCCCCATTGATTATGAGGTTAGCTGTCGGCTTCATAAATGGCCTTCGTCATGCTGAGGAAGTTTCCTTTTATACTTACTTTGTTTAGAGTTATTATGAGTGAATGTTGAACTTTGTCAAAAGCTTTTTCTGAATCTAATGAGATGATAATGTGGTATTTAGCTTTCATTCTGTTGTGTGATGTATCACATTAATTTATTTACATAGGTTACACCAATCTTGCATCCCATGTATAAATCCTACTCAGCCATGGTGTATAATCTTTTCTGATGTGGTGTTGAATTCAGTTTGCTAGTATGTTGAGGATCTTTTGCATCCGTGTTCTTCAGAGATAATTAGCCTGTAGTTTTTCTTGTTGTAGTTCCTGAAGCTTTAAAAACTCAGTAGTTTATTCACGCAGAGGAACTGAGTTACGTCCTTCCAATGTATAATATTACATTATATATTACAATATATTTAGCATTTAAATGTAATTATATTTGATGTGTCCCCCAAAGTATTCTGCATCATACTCTTCTTTGCTCACAATACATAGTACACATTCTTACAGGTTAAGGTTTTAAGTTTTAAAATTCAATTCTTTAGCACATGTGGGAAGCATTTACATCTATACAGTAAATGAGGTTTTTAACATTATTCCCTGCAACTATGTTTTCCCATACCATTTGAAATGTTGATTCTGTTACATCTTGATGCCATGATTGTTTCAATTATTTTAGGTTTAGAAGGAAATTTGAAGGCAAATATCCTCCAATTTTTGAAGAGCTTCCTTTAATTATTTTACCATTTTTGGTTGTTCAAATGGAACTAATGTCATCTTTTTTAATTAAAAAAAGTAAAATCACTTTGGAACATTTCATATGTTAGCTTTACAATATTGGGTCTCCTGGGATCAAAAGTATATGTAGCTGGTTTTAATATTCAAAACAATTTGGAAGTTGTTTAAAGGAATTCTGACCAATCCTTGCTAATTTGATTCCATTATTTTCATTAAAAATTTTTTTATACTGTCAGTGGACTTTTTCCTTTTTTTTAAAGTAAACTCTACTCCCAATGTGGGGCTTGAATTCACAACCCCGAAATCAAGAGTCACATGCCCTACCTACCGAGCCAGCCAGGTGCCCCTCATTCGTTTTGAGTATAGTTGGCACACAGTGTTACGTGAACGGATTTTTACCTTTTTTTGTTTTTTTACTTTGAGTATAGTTGATATAATGCTATGTGAATGAGGGTTTTTTTTTCCTTTTTTTAAAAAATTCGAGTATAGTTGGCACAATGTTACATTAGTTTCGAGCGTACCATATAGTGATTCACCAAGTTTATATGTTACGTAAGTGATTCTTATTTAATTTTCTGTTTACAATACTGTTACATGGGGAAGCTACTATTTTATTGTTTTGTCTGCTCACCCAAGATGGGCGCTTTCATCACTCTTCACCAGAGGTTTTAGACTATCTGCATCCATTACAATATCTGCTATGACTTGCACTGCACTGTTACACACGCCACGTGTTGCTGCCCAGAGCAAGTCAGACAATGTCTCGACTCTCTCCACCTTCTCCAGCTCTGTCTCTCCGAACTGTGCTGTAGGTCCACGCCCTCCAGTAGACTTTTGGGATGGATTTGGTGCCTTTGCATATTAAACAACCATGTAACGGTAGCGGTCAAATTCAGCTAGAATGAAAGCTTATTCAAAGTACTTCGTCCAGTGGCAGGTAATAATCCAGATTCTATAGAGGAAAGTGAGTATCTACGAATGTGTTTTGCCAGAGATAGAATCCAGTGTCTGAATAATATATTTTCTTCTATTTCCGTGTGGATTTTCACTTTAAGACGTGTTTTCCATGTGTTGCTTTATGGAATCCCGAAACCATGAGATAGAGGTGACAGTGGAGTTTCGGGTGTACATTTTTATAAAGACGGAGATAATCCAGGTAAATTTAGTCCACATACTGCATGAGAAGTAAGTAAGTGATCAGGAAATGTTAATGGTTGTCAATATTATTAGTAGTTGTATGAAGAACTCGTTTTATTTTCTCTTTGGTACAGATTAGAAAATGAGATTGGAGAGGTTCTTGTTACTTAATAACAAGTTACTTAATAACAAAAATTGTGTTTTCAGTCCAACTCGCAAAAGGTTATAAAAACATCAACCGAAGAAGTTCATTATCTTCTCACATCCCCTCTATTCCACAGCCCTAATATTTTAAGGGTATGTACAGGTGATTCTGGATAGCAAAACTCAACACTGTATTGATGTTGTCTTTTCTAAGATACATCCATCGACATTATTCTGGCAATTTCAATTTAACACTCCATTATGTCTCTGGAAATCTGTCAAAGTGATATTAGAGTTCATCGGTAAGACTAAATGGCCAAGGATGTTTAAAAATACAACGTGTGGGAAGAGAAATGAGGGATATTTAAAGTATCCTATAATAGGGGTGCCAGGGTGGCTCAGTCGGTTGGGCATCCGACTTCGGCTCAGGTCACGGTCTCACTGTCTGTGAGTTTGAGCCCCACGTCGGGCTCTGTGCTGACAGCTCAGAGCCTGGAGCCTGCTTCAGATTCTGTGTCTCCCCCTCTCTCTGTACTTCGCCCACTCGTGCTCTGTACCTCTCTCTGTCTCTCAAAAATAAAAAATAAAAACATTAAAAAAATTAAAGTGTCCTATAATAAACTGCGTTATAATGAATAAAAAAAAACATGCAATACTGGCATAGAAATCGGCAGATAGCTGAACCAGTCTTATTTTTTAGAGTTAAGTAAATTCATTAATGTTTTTTACATAATTCCTAAAGCATTGTTGGTAATTTTGTTTCTAGATATTTTGTTTATCTTATATTGTCTTTCTGTTGCAAATGACCTTGTTTTTCCATCGTATTAATTTCTCATTGCTGTTATATATAGGAAAGATAGTGATTGTTATCAATATTTTATTTCTGCTTGACAGAATACTCTCTTACTGGTTCTCATTATTTTCCAGTGGATCCTAGAATTACGGTCCTGTCCTCTACGTCATGGATCCATCGTAAATGTTAAAACCGAGCCACAGGCTGAATTGTCATTATCGGTAAGTGGTCTGTATCGTCCAAGCCTCCTCCTTCCTAACTGCCCGCTCTAGTCTTGTTGACATGGTTTACTAACCCTTGTGTTTACCATCGTACCCCAGTAGACGTGGTTTACATCTGTCATCACGTGGCTTTGGAGAAAGATTATAGGGGCGCCTGAGGGGCTCAATTGGTGAAGCATCTGACTTTTATTTATTTTTTTTTTTAATTTTTTTTTCAACGTTTATTTATTTTTGGGACAGAGAGAGACTGAGCATGAACGGGGGAGGGGCAGAGAGAGAGGGAGACACAGAATCGGAAACAGGCTCCAGGCTCTGAGCCATCAGCCCAGAGCCCGACGCGGGGCTCGAACCCACGGACCGCGAGATCGTGACCTGGCTGAAGTCGGACGCTTAACCGACTGCGCCACCCAGGAGCCCCTGACTTTTACTTTTAAGTGTATTTATTTTGAGACGGAAAGAGCACGGAAGCAAGTGGGGGAGGTGCAGAGAGAAGGGGGAAGAGAGAGAGAATCCCAAGCAGGCTTTGCAGTGTCCGTGCATAGCCTGCCACAGCTTGAACTCATGGGGATGGAACTCAGACCGAGAGATCACCACGTGAGCTGCGATCTAAAGTTGGACGCTCAAGTGACAGAGCGACACAGCTGCCCCTATAATGGGGTCTTGTTACGGGCTCACGTCTTGATCTCATGGTCCTGAGATTGAGCCCCAGGTCAGGCTTCGTGCTGAGCGTGGAGTCTGCTGGGGATTCTCTCTCTCTCCCCCCTTCCTCTGCCCCTCCGCCACTCACGCTCTCTCTCTTTCGAGCAAAACAATTAAATTGACCAAAAAATAAGCTAGATTTTCCTCCGTAATGTGTGTGGACCCCATGCGAGTGATGGGAGGGCTTAAAAGCAAAAACTGAAGCTTCCTGGAGAAAATTCTGCCTCAGGACTGCATCCTCAGCCACTACCTGAGCCTGGTGACTGGCTTCAGATTTCAGACACGCTGGTCCCACAAGCTAGTAAGCCAGTTCCTTAAAATACACTATATGTCGTCTCTGTGGCTCTATCATCTGTATGTCAATCTGTCCTGGTTGTGTTTCTCTGTAGAACCCTGACTGAAAACCGCCTCTGAAGACTGTTTGGGGAGTTGTCTTAGCCAACCTGCTAACACAACTCGAGACGTCCTGGAGAGATCTAGCGATCTAGCGTGCAGCCCTCTCGGTCTAATTAGATGTCTGTCAAGTGCAGGCTTTGTTGCTATTAGCTTTTGAAACACTGGAACAGTGGTTAGTAGTTTGCATGGTTTGAAAGTTTCATAGTTATCATAGTTTAGAGGCAAAATGGTAACAGGAAAGAAAGAAATGAAAAGTGGAAGACGGGGTGGGAAACAGTAACAGGCAGGCTTCTTTTTATTTGGAGAGAAATGTTTGAAAGGCATTTAAAAGGCGTGAGAATGTTGATTGAAAAGCATTGCTTAGGGGCGCCTGGGTGGCTCAGTTGGTTAAGCCTCCCACTCTTGCTTTCGGCTCAGGTCATGATCTCATGGTTCATGGGTTTGAGCCCCACGCCGGGCTCTGCGCGGAGCCTGCTTGGGATTCTCTCTCTCTTTCTCTCTCTCCCTCTCTCTCTCTCTCTCTGTCCCTCTCTCTCTCTCAAAATAAATACGTAAACTTAAAAAAAAAAGCATTGCCCAGATGGGAAAGCAGTTCTGTGGGAGAGACGAACAGCATTTAGATTTGACATGGATCGAAGACAGTGGCATGTGCACTCGGTTTTCTGCAGCCTGAGAGGACACAGAAGGGGTCCCCAGTGATGCCTGTGAGTGTAGCTAGAGGGGCAGAGCAGAGGCTGGGTAACCCTGTGAAGGATAAGCTTACAAGTCCATCTTGTCTTTGAACAGAGAGGCAGCATAGCCCAATGGCTGAACTTGAATGTCATCCCGGTGTTGCCACTTCCTAGCTGTGTGTGATCTTGCAATTTGCTTCACTCTCTGTGCCTCAGTTTGCTGATATATAAAATGGGGACCATAATAATAACGGGGATTAAGTGAGTTAATAGATCTAAACAACCCGGGGCAGTCCGTGCCTGCCAGGCAGAATGTACAAAATACATTTAATGATAACTGTTGAGGATGCAGTGTAATAGTGAAGGCTGAAGTTATCTAGTATCCAGATTACACACAGGATTCACGTCTTTGGTGGTTAGGTGCATACCTTCTAAATAGAAAACCAACTTTTTAGTAATAAATATACTTTGTGGAGTACATAATCTGCTGTAGGGATGATATCATTTGCATCTATGTTGGTTTTCACCAAAAGTATTTTTCCATGTTTTTTCAATTGAACCTTATGAGAAACTTGTGAGTCTAATGTAATAATAGTGTTCCCACGAGGATTAAATTCTTATAAAAGTCTCATAACGATTACTTGAGTGGTTTTATTGTCTATTTTTATGGATGCAATAATTTGAAGCTTTGAAACCTTAAGTGGTTTCTTTTAGTTGGCATTAACACATGAGTGACCTGGGTTCTTTTGTGTTAAATTACAAAATTATTTTTCTATCTTAAATTGCGTTTATTCACATCCATAATCCTTTCACATTGTAACTGGTGGAATAAGGCAGATAAACTTAAAGAACGAGTTGCAAATTTTTCTTCTCTCCGTCTCTATCTGCGTCCCCCGAGATGGTGGAATGCCAGCGTCTTGGTAGACATCGGTACTGGTTTCTTCCCTTCTTTAGCTCAAACAAACCACTGGAAACCTACACGTACGTGCGTAAGATGTTCATTGTTGTCATTTGCTTTTGCAAGATTTTTGATTGTAAATGTGTCCCTCTGCAACTTGCTTGTTTCATGCCATAATGTGTTAGGACATCTCTTCAAAGTCAGTGGCTTTCTTGCTCACCCTACCCCAACCCCAGGGGAACAGAGTCCGTTTGGTTGCCATAATTGGAGGCAGGATGCCGTTGGCGTTTCGAGCGTAGACGGCGAGGACGGGACGGCCGTCCCCCATCTCAGCAAAGAATTATCTCACCCCAAATGTCAATAGTGCCAAGGTTGAGAAATCCTGCTGGAAGTCAGTAGAACTGCTGACTGATTGAAGTGAAGCTAACTCTTTATTTAAATAGTTGTAAAATATTACACAGCAGTGACCACCTGCAAGTTACCCGATTCTGTTAGTGAAGAGTCAGCCTAACAGTTTCCAGTTGTTTGCCAACACAGACAATGCTGCAGTAGCTTCTTGTTCACAGACCTTCACATGCTAATGCTTTTCTTTCTCTCGGATACATTCTCCAATGTGAGGCTGCTGGG
Source organism: Prionailurus viverrinus (assembly GCF_022837055.1). NCBI lineage: Eukaryota > Metazoa > Chordata > Mammalia > Carnivora > Felidae > Prionailurus > Prionailurus viverrinus. The sequence goes on along the minus strand of NC_062579.1, from coordinate 112,975,728 downwards.
TCCACGTTCTAGAGTTTAATAGTTTTCTGGATCACTTTTCAAATTATTTGTGATAACTCCCACTCCCCCGTTAATGAATGAGGGTGTCATTTCCTCAGCCTTCTTTCTAGGAACTGACTGTGGTCAATCTTCTGTAATTTTAGCTAGCCACTTGTGCCAGAAAATGATGTCTCTCATTTTATCTGAATTTGCATTTACCTAACTATCCTTAAACTTGAGCAGCATTTCATGTATTTATTAGCTATTTGGGTGTTACCCTAATCCCTACTGATCCCTTTTACTGACTTTTTTTCCTAGTGTCTTTTTTAAAAAATATTCATTTATTTTTGAGAGAGAGCACGCACATAGGGGAAGGGCAGAGAGAGGGAGAGAGAGAATCCCCGGCAGACTCCGTGCTCTCAGCACAGAGTCCCATGCAGGGCTCAATCCCACGACCCTGAGAATGTGACCTGAACTGAAATCAAGAATCAGGCACTCCACTGACTGCCGCCTAGGTGCTCCTCTGTTGTCTTTTTACAACAATTTGTGGAAACACTGTCTATACTGTGGTTATTACATTTTTTCTGTTACATTTTTCTCGTCTGTCTTTCTGATACTGTATCTCTTTTCGTTTAACAAATTTTGATTTAGGTATATGTCAAGGTTTTGATATGTTGGTGGGTTTTGTGTTGCTCGCTCGGGACAGTAAATCCCACTTGAGATTCATACAAATCTCATTTCAAATTTCACTGATACCTTATTTTTATCCTTTTTAAACTTCTTTTACTTGGTCAAAGAGAAGCATCTGTATTAGTTTTCGACCTCATTAGAAGTATTTCTGCACAGTTAATTAATACATCATCTTCTCCTCGCTGACATAGAAACTTGTTCCTAGATACTCCTGAATGTTTTGCTTTAGACTCTCAATTCCCTTTTAGTTACCTAATTTTTATTTCTATGGCAGTGCCATAGTATTACAGTTTTCTGGGAAGTTTTCTTTATCTGGTTAGGCAAATCTCTGTGCTTTTCTTTTTCATAAAGGTCCTAGCTGTTCTTTTCAGTAAACATGAAAATCATTACATCAGGTTTCAAAAATAAATCTGTGTCAGTCAGGGTCCTGGCGGGAAACAAATGATGCAATTCACAGATAGAGTGTAACAGAGAGACTTGTGTAAGTGAAATTAAGGGACGATGGTGCACCTTGAGGCGGGCTCAAGCGAGCAGCCATTACCAGCTGTGGGTCTGAAGGTTAAAGGGAAGGTAGAAGTTACTAGAGTCCTGAGACAATATCTACATTGGAGGGGGTTACCAACGGGAGTCATAAGCTAAGCTGTAGAAGCCACCGCTCAGCCATGTCACCTGCCTGGGACGAAGTTGTGGAGATCAGCGTCCCGAACCTCCTCTCCTACCTCCAGAACTCCTGCCACTGCTTCCTCTTGGCCAAACCCCACCAGGCACCAGAGAGTCCCAGAGGGGTTTAATGTACTCCATATGGGGTAGCCACCTGAGGCCCGGGTCAGGATGGAGGAGGGTAGAGGGTGTCTCTAGAGCAGGGGAGTGTATCCAGCCCGTAATCCATTGGAATTCTGATACATAGTTCATTTCATGCGCTTACTAATTTTGTGAGGACTGGGGTTTTTATATTAGTTCTTTCTGTCCAGGAACCTAGTGTATATTTCCGTATGTTCACATTTTGTTCTATGTTCTTCATTAAATTTTAACATTTTCTGCACAGAGATCCTTCCCTTTTTTGAAAAATGTATTCTTACACGTTTATAATTTTCTTTGTGTGCTGGGTAAGATGAGCTTTCCATCCTGTTAATACATGGCTCTCAGTGGTATGAAGAAGAGTTGTTAACTCATGTGCCTATATTTTGTGTAAAACAACCATACCCAGGCATTGTGCAGGTGAATCTGGCTGACTCAGTTGGTGAAGCATGCGACTCTTGATCTTGGGGTCGTGGGTTTGAGCCCCACATTGGGTGTAGAGATTACTTAGAAATAAAATCTTTCAAAAAATTCTCATATAAATTCTCGTTGGGTTTTTTTTCTTGCTCTGTTTTCTAGTTCTATGGCCATATTGTGAACAAATAGAATTTTTCACTTTTCCAGTATCTGTTCTGATTACTTCATTTTCTTTTGTAATTGCATTAAACAACAGCATCCTAGACCATGTGGAGTCCTAATAGTAGTGAGCAATATTTTGCTAACTCACAGTTTGATTTTTTAACAATAGAAGCAATACATAGTTCTATTTTTATCTTTCTTGTATTTTTGAAGTTTATTTTTGAGAGAGAGCGAGAGCACACGTGAGCGCGCGAGCAGGGGAGAGGCAGAGAGTGAGGGAGAGCAAGAATCCCAAGCAGGCTCCGCACTGTCCGTGCAGAGCCTGATACGGGGCTTGAACTCCCGAACTGTGAGATCATGACCTGAGCCAAAACAAAGAGCTGGACGTTCGCTCAACTGACTGAGCCACTCAGGTGCCCGTGTTTTTATTTTGTAACTGTAGCCTACCGGGTCAAACTGAAATCCCCTTGAAATGTTGCTCCCAACTATTGTCCTCTCCTTGCCTCCCTGAGGTAGTCAGTTCCTTAATGTATAAAATGAGAGTAATGATAATATTTACCTGGTAAGATTATTATGAGACTTAGGTGATATTATATATGCCAAGTACGTAGAATCGAGTCTGGTACAGTGAATATGACCATCATTGTTCCCACCACCCATTGAAACGTACTGTTATTTGGTTGTAACTCCTTGGGAAAAGTAAGTTCCCAATTGTTCTGTATCTACTAATTTATAAGGGTTCCTAGTATAATCTGGAGCTTCATTCAAAAATTGCTACAAAATGCTTTCATTCTGCCCTTTTGTGTTATTTTTCATGATTAATCCGTTATTTTTCTTTTTAATTTACCTACTTTGAAATGACAGTTGTGTTTTCGTTCATGTTTTCCACGTGCTTTTATAGCATTCCGTGAGTCCAGCAAGATTCTGAGGTCACACTTTTCATTGAGGTGACTTCTGGGCAGTCACAGTGTCTCTTGCTGCCGTAGGTTATTTCTCCCTTGTTCCTTCGCCGGTCATTTAGTGAATGGCTGCAGTGTATCGGGCGCTTTGCCGGATGCTGGAGATGCCGTGGGGAACAAGTTTGGCAAAACCCTGTTCTCCTTGAACTCATACTCTGGGGGGGTAGGTGGGAGCAAGGAGCGTGGGAAATGAGCAAGTAATCAAAAAGACAGGTTTATCTATAAACAGTGTGGGGAAACGAAACAGCGCGCGGTCCTGGAAAGTAGGCAGCGCTGGGGAAGGAAGCACCGCCTTGGATAAAGCGGTCAAGGCTGGCCTCTTTGAGAAGGCGCTGTCTGAATGGAGACCCAAGCGGCCGGCAGCCAGCCAGGCGACGCTCCGGCTCTCGAGCAAAGGGTCAGGGTAAAGAGTCTGAGGTGGGACGGAACTTGGGGATCTGAACGACGGAAAGAACACGGGTGAGCCGGTGCACCTACGGCCTCGTGGGTCGTGGCGAGGAGATGGGGCCTTATTCTAGATTCTCTGGCATACTGCTGGAGGATTTTGAGCAGGAAAATGCCAAAACCTCACTACGTGTTTTTCTTCCAGTTGGCCACTACAATGGCTTACAGTGTATGAGCATGCCTCTTAGCGTGTATATCCAAATTGCTTTCCAATTGTTCAAATTGATACTTACTCTAGAGAGTATGGTTCTGTCCAGATCAGCATATCAGCAATAGCTTCGAGTATATTATTTGAAAATGGTGGCTAATTAGTCGGTTAAATAAATAAAGGTATCTTGCTCCCTTGATTTGCATGTCTTTAAGTAACGGTGATATTGCCACTTTTTTTTTCAGTTTTATTGAATTTAATTCAGGGGGATCCGTCTAATTCCAAGCATCCATCCATTTTTCCGCTGGGATATGTAGTGGGTGCCATCGTGTGCCACCTGGATCCCCCTTTCAGGACCAGGGTTTTCTCTCGGGTGGCAAGGATGTCCATGTCTGAGGTCTCTCAGCTGAATCTCTTGCCAAGGTCATACCCCTTCCAGGGGCGCTGGTCGTCCTCTAGCGATGATTCAGTGTGGAGGTAAAGGCTTGGCTCCCTGCCTTAAAGACTGTCATCTCCAGGGGCGCCCGGGTGGCTCAGTCGGTTGAGCGTCCAAGTTTGGCCCAGGTCGTGATCTCACGGTTCATGAGCTCGAGCCCTGCGTCGGGCTCTCTGCTGTCGACACAGATCCTCTGTATCCCTCGCTCTGCCCCTGCCCTGCTCACTCTCTCTCTCTTTTTCTCAAAAATAAACATTAAAAAAACAAGATGGTCATCTCCAAAGGGTCATGCCAGCTTAGAGCTCTCCCAGGAGGAGAGGGAAGTAGTGGAACTCTTCCCTCTGTCTGTTTACACTGTCTTTACACTACACGGGTTGGTCCCAGTACACTCATTACATCAAATTCCTTCCTCAGAATCCTTCCCTGAAACCAGGTGTTAGTAATTCAGCACTTAATCATTAGTAGGTCTTTCTGTTTACTCCTCTGTCTAGCATACGGTGAAGCCACTTTCCTGGTCTGTTATTTGTCAGTTTTGTTCATAGTCTTTAGAATGTTAATTAAAAGAAAACTGTCTTCGCATCAGGGCAAATTAATACTCTCCCGTTTGTATACTGTTTTCACATACATCAGGCTTGTTCTGTTTGTTTTTTTTTTCCCTCCAGAAAATACTAGCTTCTTGGTACAATGTTTCTTTTTTTATGAAAGATTTAAATTTTTCGTCAAGTATAATGCTTTTTTTAATAAAATATGTTCAGGCATAGTGAGCCTCTGCCATCAGATCTTTAAAATAGTAATCCGTATTGTCCCCAACTTCTTTTTAATGATTACGTCTTTTAATATTTCCTTCTTTTTTTTTTTTTTTTTTTTTTAATTTTTTTTTTTTCAACATTTATTCATTTTTGGGACAGAGAGAGACAGAGCATGAACGGGGGAGGGGCAGAGAGAGAGGGAGACACAGAATCGGAAGCAGGCTCCAGGCTCTGAGCCATCAGCCCAGAGCCCGACGCGGGGCTCGAACTCACAGACCGAGAGATCGTGACCTGGCTGAAGTCGGACACTTAACCGACTGCGCCACCCAGGCGCCCCTAATATTTCCTTCTTTAACCCATTTGGAATTCATCTGGATGTATGGGATACAGGGAAAATCTAGCTCTATGCCCCCCAACGTATTCAACTTAACCAACCAAATTTCAGCTGTTAGTCTTGCTCGACTGTTCTTTTGGTCTACCCTAGCCTCTACCACAATATTTGAATTATTTTAACTTTCCAACACCCAGTTAATACCTGGAATGGCAAATAAAATTTTAAAGTAACATTGGGATTTTAATGTAATTACCTTAATGATAAGTTAATTAGAAAAATTAGCCTTTCTATGATACTGACTTGTCCTAGCCAGAAACTGATCTGTATCCTTCAGGAAAGATTTCTAGATTTCTTCATACAAGCCCCAAACAGATCTTGGTAATTGACTCTTCGTTTCACATTTTCTTCTGTTGTTTATGAGTGGGGAGGTCATTTCCTAGGTTGTATAATGGAGACAGTTGTTTAATCCCATTTGCCTCAGTTTCTGCATCTGTAAAATGGGGATGATAATATCCCCTCCCTGATGGGTTTGTTTAGAGTGTGAAATGAAATCGTGTACACAAGGCCTGTAGCGTGTCCCTGGCAATTTTACGTGCAAGATACACAGACACTATTATTATCCATAAAACCTACTTCCCCCAGGAAATTGACCTAGCTGTTCTGTTAGTGCCCATTAACATCAGCCGTTAGTAATCACACAACAGATAGCTGACACCATCCTGACTGCTGGAAACCTGCTTTTGTTGTGTGCCAGCCACCGTGATGGTTGCTGGGCAAAAAGCGGTGAAGGGAACAGATAACATCCCTGCTCTTCTGGAGCTTTCAGTATGTGGGGGGCAGACAGATAATTAAATGGTCTGCAGTTAGAGATCTGGTATCAATTGTTAAGTAACCATGTAAAAGAAGAAAGGCGTGTCATGAAATACTACCTATGGAAACCCAATTTAGGCAGGTAATGACATTTTCTTTTTTTCATGTTTATTTATTTGAGAGAGAGATAGCAGACACATGCGAGCAGGAGAGGCAGAGAGAGGAGGGGAGAGAGAATCCCAAGCAGACCTCCCGCTGTCGGCGTAGAGCCTGATGGGCTTGAACCCACCTGAGCTGAAATCAAGAGTCAGATGCTTAATGGACTAAGCCACCCAGGTGCCCCCTTTTTACTAATGTTTATTTATTTAACATGCAAAGAGCTGATACCAGGCAGAGTATTCAAGACCGAATAAATAGCGTGTCTGAAACCTCTTAACACAAAACAAATCTTGTGTTTTCCGGCACATAGTCACGGAGAGGTAGCATCGTGTGATAAGGTGAACACAGGGTCCAGGATCACACATGCTTGGAATTGAGTTCCAGCTTCTGCCTCTTACTGTGGGGCCTGGGCAAGTTAACATTTCTGAGGCTGGGCGTCATAAAATGAGGTCACTTAGCAGCCAGTCTTACTGGTGGTCGTGAGGTTTCCGTGAGAGAACGCGTATACAGTGCTTCGTTAGCACGTTGCTTGGTGTAGAGAAAACACCGAACAAATGTTATTTATTATTGGCAAACCTTACGCCACTCTCTTAAGGACTGTGCTTGGGTTTCGTGTTGCTTTGTTCGTGCCTCTTTACGTCTGTGACTCCCTTAGTAGAAAGGGGCATCAAGCACAAAACACAACGGTGGTGGTTTATTGAGTGTCGCTGATGTGCCTACACCACGCTGGTTATTTTTACACGTTGACTCTTCACAACACTATCTTTAAGGTATGCGTCGATATCCATCTCCTTTAAGTTTATTTCTTTATTTTGAGAGAGAGCACATGCACGTGCACAGGGGAGGGGCAGAGAGAGAAGGGGAGAGAGAATCCCAAGCAGGCTCTGTCAGCACGGAGCCTGACGGTGGGGCTCGAACTCACCAACTGTGAAATCATGACCCCAGCTGAGATCAAGAATCGGACGCTCAACCGACTGAGCTGCCCAGGTGCCCCAGTGTCTGTATTTCGAAGATGTGAAAGCCAAGGTGCACGGGAGTTACTGATATAAACTAAAGCTACACAGTTACTAGTAGCTTTGACCGCCATGATTTTGAAAGAGGCCATGTGGCTTCCTTCCTCATAAGGTTTACATTACATGTGAACTCTACTAACACTTTATATCTTTTTTAAAAATTTCCATCCAAATTAGTTAGCATCTAGTGCAACAATGATTTCAGGAGTAGATTCCTCAGTGCCCCTGACCCATTTCGCCCATCCCCCCCTCCCACAACCCCTCCTGTAACCCTCAGTTTGTTCTCCATATTTATGAGTCTCTTCTCGTATTTATGAGTCTCTTCTGTGTTGTCCCCCTCCCTGTTTTTATATTATTTTTGCTTCCCTTCCCTTACGTTCATCTGTTTTGTATCTTAAAGTCCTCATATGAGTAAAGTCACAGGATTTTTGTCTTTCTCCGACTGACTTAATTTCACTTAGCATGATACCCTCCAGTTCCATCTACATAGTTGCAAATGGCAAGATTTCCTTCTTTTTGATTGCCGAGTAATACTCCCTTGTACATATACACCACATCTTTTTTATCCATTCATCCATCGATGGACATTTGGGCTCTTTCCATACGTTGGCTATTCTTGACAGTGCTGTATAAACATGGGGGGGCGTGTGTCCCTTCGAAACAGCCCACCTGTATCCCGTGGATAAATGCCTAGTAGTGCAACTGCTGGGTCGTAGGGTAGTTCCATTTTTAGTTTTTTGAGGAACCTCCATTCTGTTTTCCAGAGTGGCTGTACCATCTTGCATTCCCACCAACAGTGCAAAAGAGGCCCTCTTTCTCCGCATCCTCGCCAACGTCTGTTGTTGCCTGAGTTGTTCACGTTAGCCATTCTGACTGGTGTGAGGTGGTATCTCGTTGTGGTTTTGATTTGTCTTTCCCTGCTGATGAGTGATGTGGAGCATTTTTTCATGTGTCGGTTGGCCATCTGGATGTCTTCCTTAGAGACGTGTCTATTCATGTCTTTTGCCCGTTTCTTCACTGGATTATTTGTTTTTTGGGTATCGAGTTGGATAAGTTCTTTAGAGATTTTGGATACTAACCCTTTATCTGATATGTCATTTGCAAATATCTTCTCCCATTCCGTCGGTTGCCTTTTAGTCTTGCTGATTGTTTCCTTCGCCGTGCAGAAGCTTTTTATTTTGATGAGGTCCCAGTAGTTCATTTTTGCTTTTGTTTCCCTTGCCTCCAGAGAAGTGTTCAATAAGAAGTTGCTGTGGGCAAGATCAAAGAGGTTTTTGCCTGCTTTCTCCTCGAGGATTTTGATGGCTTCCTGTCTTAACTTACATTGAGGTCTTTCATCCATTTTGAGTTTATTTTTGTGTCTGGTGTAAGAAAGTGGTCCAGGTTCATTCTTCTGCATGTTGCCGTCCAGTTTTCCCAGCACCACTTGCTGAAGAGACTGTCTTTATTCCGTTGGATATTCTTTCCTGCTTTGTCAAAGATGAGTTGGCCGTACGTTTCTGGGTCCATTTCTGGGTTCTCTCTTCTGTTCCCTTGATCTGAGTGTCTGTTCTTGTGCCAGTACCATACTGTCTTGATGATTACAACTTTGTAGTATAGCTTGAGGTCTGGGATTGCGGTGCCTCCTGCTTTGGTTTTCTTTGTCAAGATCGCTTTGGCTATTCGGGGTCTTTTCTGGTTCCCTACAAATTTTAGGATTATTTGTTCTAGCTCTGTGAAGAATGATGGTGTTACTTTGATAGGGATTGCATTGAATATGTAGATTGCTTTGGGTAGTGTTGACATTGTAACAATATTTGTTCTTCCTATCCAGGAGCATGGGATCTTTTTCCAGTTTTTTGTGTCTCCTTCAATTTCTTTCATAAGCTTTCTATAGTTTTCAGTGTATAGATTTTTCACCTCTTTGGTTAGATTTATTCCTAGGTATTTTTTTTTTGTGTGCAACTGTAAATGGGATCGATTCCTTGATTTCTCTTGATGTAGCTTCACTGTTGGTGTATAGGAATGCAGCCGATTTCTGTGCGTTGATTTTATATCCTGCAAGTTTGCTGAATTCACGAATCAGTTCTAGCAGTTTTTTGGTGGAATCTTTTGGGTTTTCCATACATATACAGGATTGTGTCATCTGCGAAGAGTGAACGTTTGACTTCCTCCTGGCCAACTTGGATGCCTTTTATTTCTTTGTGTTGTCTGATTGCAGAGGCTAAGACTTCCAATATTACGTTGAATAACAGTGGTGAGAGTGGACATCCCTGTCTTGTTCCTGACCTTAGGGGGAAAGCTCTCAGTTTTTCCCCATTGAGGGTGATACTAGCGTTGGGTCGTTCATATATGGCTTTCATGATCTCGAGGTATACCCCTTCTATCCCTACTTTCTTGAGGGTTTTTTATCAAGAAAGGATGCTATATTTTGTCAAATGCTTTCTCTGCATCTATTGAGAGGATCATATGGTTCTTGTCATTTCTTTTATTGATGTGGTGAATCATGTTAATTGTTCTGCAGATATTGAACCAGCCCTGCATCTCAGGTATAAATCCCACTTGGTCGTGGTGAACAATTTTTTTAATGTATTATTGGAGCCGGTTGGCTAATATCTTGTTGAGGATTTTTGCATCCATATTCATCAGGGAAATTGGTCTATAGTTCTGCTTTTTAATGGGGTCTCTGTCTGGTTTTGGAATCAAGGTAATGCTGGCTTCATAGAAAGAGTTCGGAAGCTTTCCATCCATTTCTATTTTTTGGAACAGTTTCAAGAGAATAGGTGTTAACTCTTCCTTCAATGTTTGGTAGAATTCCCCTGGAAAGCCATCTGGCCCTGGACTCTGGTTTTTTGGCAGATTTTTGATTCCTAATTCGATTTCCTTACTGGTTATGGGTCTGCTTGAGTTTTCTATTTCTTCCTGTTTCCGTTTTGGTAGTGTATATGTTTCTAGGAGTTTGTCCATTTCTTCCAGATTACCCATTTTATTGGCATATAATTGCTCATAATATTCTCTTATTATTGTTTTTATTTCTGTTGTGTTGGTGGTGATCTCTCCTCTTTCATTCTTGATTTTATTTATTTGGGTCCTTTCCTTTTTCTTTTTGATCAAACTTGCTACTGGTTTATCAATTTTGTTAATTCTTTCAAAGAACCAGCTTCTGGTTTCATTGATCTGTCTTTTTTTGTTTCGATGGCATTAATTTCTGCTTTAGTCTTTATTATTTCCTGTCTTCTGCTGGTTTTGGGTTTTATTTGCTGTTGTTTTTCCAGCTCCTTAAGGCATAAGGTTAGGTTGTGTATCTGAGATCTTTCTTCCTTCTTTAGGAAGGCCTGGATTGCTATATAACTTCCTCTTATGACTGCCTTTCATGCGTCCCAGAGGTTTTGGATTGTGGTGTTATCATTTTCATTGGCTTCCATGAACTTTTTAATTTCCTCTTTAACTTCTTGGTTAGCCCACTCATTCTTTAGTAGGATGTTCTTCAGTCTCCAAGTATTTTTTACCTTTCCAAATTTTTTCTCGTGGTTGATTTCGAGTTTCATAGCGTTGTGGTCTGAAAATATGCACGGTATGATCTCGAGTTTTTTGTACTTATTTAGCACTGATTTGTGTCCCAGTATATGGCTATTCTGGAGAACGTTCCATGTGCACTGGAGAAGAATGTATATTCTGCTGCTTTAGGATGAAATGTTCTGAATATATCTGTTCAGTCCATCTGGTCCAGTGTCATTCAAAGCCATTGTTTCCTTGCTGATTTTTTGATTAGATGATCTGTCCATTGTTGTGAGTGGGGTGTTGAAGTCTCCCACTATTATGGTATTATTATTGATGAGTTTCTTTATGTTTGTGATTAATTGATTTATATATTTGGGTGCTCCGACATTTGGCGTATAAATGTTGACAATTATTATGTCTTCTGAGAGGATAGATCCCTTGATTATCATATAAGGCCCTTCTGCATCTCTTGATACAGTCTTTATTTTAAAGTCTAGATTGTCTTATACAAGTATGGCTACTCCGGCTTTTTTTTGTTGACCATTAGCATGATAGATGGTTCTCCATCCCCTTATTTTCAATCTGAAGGTGTCTTTAGGTCTAAAGTAGGTCTCTTGTAAACAGCATATGGATGGATCTTGTTTTCTTACCCATTCCGTTACCCTGTGTCTTTTGATTGGAGCATGGAGTCTATTGATGTTTAGAGACCAACACTTTATATCTTGCTTCTAACCTTCCACTCCAGGTTACCTAATCTCCTGCTGGTCTCCTGTTTTTGTCTTCTTTCAAGTTTATACTTTGTCCCATTTTCTTGTCTTCTACTTTGACTTCTCTTAACAGTGATTCTGGTTCTCAACTAAAACTGCATAGTCGTAAGTTGATTGGGTAAAACATTCCTACTGGGGTTGACTCAGTTGCAAATCCTTGTCCTGTGAGCAACGTTCCTGTGGGACTTGCCCAACCCAGTGCACAGGAACCAGACAATGGCTACTCGTAACTTACCTTGTCTTTAAATGAACAGGGAGCACATTTGGATCCTGGGATTAATATAACCTCCAAATACTCTCTAGTGTGTTGTTTTATGAATACTGTTGGAAAATTAAGGCAAAAGGGCCTTGATTTTTTAAAATATAATTTATTGTCAAATTTGCTTCCATACAACACCCAGTGCTCATCCCAACAAGTGCCCTCCTCAGAGCCCATCACCCACTTTCCCCTCTCCCCCATCAACTCCCACTTTGTTCTCTGTTTTTAAGAGTCTCTTACGGTTTGCCTCCCTCCCTCTCTGTTTGTAACTATTTTTCCCCTTCCCTTCCCCTGTGGTCTTCTGTTAAGTTTCTCAAGTTTCACATATGAGTGAAAACATGGTATCTGTCTTTCTCTGACTGACTTATTTCACTTAGCATAATACCTTCCAGTTCCATCCACATTGCTGCAAATGCCAGGATTTCCTTCTTTCTCATTGCCAAGTAGTATTCCATGGTATATATAAACCACATCTTCTTTATCCATTCATCAGTTGATGGGCATTTAGGCTCTTTGCATAATTTGGCTATTGTTGAAAGTGCTGCTGTAAACATTGGGGTACATGTGCCCCTATGCGTCAGCATTCCTGTATCCCCAAAGGGCCCTGGTTTTGTTTTTCTTTTTTTTTAGCAAACAAGGATCATGGCGAATTAAATAGCTCATGTAAATGAATAAGCCTTGTGCATGGTCAAACTTGCCAGCATTAGAACTAAATAGCAGATTATTCAAGACACACATCTTCAACTGTCTGTTAGTTTTATTGGTACAGGAAGCCCAGGTGATACTTTCTATCTAAAATTTCTTTTGAGGCAATCCAGTCATTGAGAAATGCCTTCCCAGAATTGAAGGAAGAAAAAAAGAATAGACTTTTCAGACAGATTATGCACAATGCCAAAAGCAGTAACTTCAGTCTGAATTCAAGTGTCCTCTTTGCAGAAAAGCAATAGCTTCCTTGTCGAGTGGGCATCCTAATTATGCTCACTAATTACACATAGGCCATAATGAGAACAAATGATTCAAAACTAAGAGAACTTTGTGTAAATTAAAACCATGGGCTCTAGCAAGGGAGGTTATTCAGCAGGATGATTTCCATGTTCTGAGTAATGGACTTCATTGAAATTGGTACAGAAGCTCACTGTGTAGAAAAGGCAGAAAGATATTTTGGGGGCTAAGGTAGAGTTTATCCCCACTCTCTGGGGCCTCTCTTCTAGGAAGTTGCCAACGAGGGTTTCTGGGTACAGTTTAGAAACTATTGGCTTAAGTGTCTTCAAAAGGCATTTTCATAACTAAAAAGAAAAGAAAGTAGAGTTATCCATCAACTAAACTCTAGCTGGGCATATGAGGCAACTTGCCTCTTTCAGTCTGAGGTCCTGTTTTCAGGTGGTATTTTCATTTGCACAGCCTGGGGCTCTCCTTCAATCATTTATCTCATTTAGACAAACTCTTACCTCCAGTGGCGATTAAGCACACTTGAGTTCCTAGCAACACTCTAAGTCAAGTTGGACAAACAAAACCGGCTCATGTCTTATTCATTCCCACATATTAACCTTAGAATTTTTCACTAGCATTCTTCATAGCAAAGCACACAACAGCTGACCTTGTGCAAAGATTCAGTTTCTTGTAGGAGAGCTTTTGACTCAGGAAGCACCCCCACTGGGCAGGCAGTTCAGGATCCAGAACAAAACTTGGCCATTTCACGTGTTCATTCGTTGTATTTTCAGACCTTTTCTACAAAAGTCAATAGTGCTGATTTGAAAGGAATTCTGCACCTGGGTGTTTTTAATGGCTGGAAGGGCCATCTGAATGTTACTCTAGACTTGGGAATAATTGAGGCTGAATAATAGATGTCCATATTTTGTCTGACAACTTCAGAAAAAAACTTGATGCAAACACTGAAAGAAATGCATTACTTGTGGTTACTGTATTTTAGCAGATAGTTGAATTTACTTGAATTGAGCTACATTTATGTCACCCATACTCATTAATGGAGGCCAGCCGAATGGATATCCTTCTAACAAATACAACTAGGTCTCAGGAGCTGCATTTTCTTGAGATTTCTGTATTCACTAAGAGATCCCTGCTTATATTTGCCCCTTTTGTCTGCAGCCAGTTAAAGAACTGTGCTCGATTTGAAAAATTACTAGCTGCATTTTTTCAAGTAAGTGATTGTTCATTAATGGACTAGGTAGTTTTGCTAGAGTCGGGAAAGAAGGCACATGCTTTCTTAATCAACAAGAAGTGACTCAGACGCTAGGGAGACTCAGAATGAGTTCTTTAAGTGACATGTACATTTGACTTGATAAATCTTTTTATGGATATATAAAAAGTGCACATTATCTAACATCAGTATGACTGAAGAACATTTTAATTGAAGATAATAAAAAGGACAGTTAATGGCCTGCTCTGAATTTATTTCAAGGAGAAAAGTTATGCTTGAAGTACGACTGAGTACACACACACACACACACACACACACACACACGTGTACTTCACTCACTCTCCATCAGGAGACTAATAGAAAAGGTGAGCAATTTGGGTTTATGATGAAAACTAAGTATTTTGGTGAACTACTAATGGGAAATCATGATATAGGAGGTGTTTGCATGTAAGAACCGTGTTTGTTAATCTGGGAGTTTTATCCTTTTGTGGGAAAGTTTTATTTATATATATGTAAATAAATACATAATAAGTTATATACAGTTATATGGTTAGTTGTCCATGTTCTTTTTTTAGAAAAAAGTTTATTTTGAGAGAGAGCGAGTGCACGTGTGCGCATGGGGGAGGGGCAGAGAGAGAGGGAGACAGAATCCCAAGCAGCCTCCGTGCTGTACGCGCAGAGCCTGATCGATGTGGGGCTCAAACTCATGAACTGTGAGACCATGACCTGAGCAAAAAATCAAGAGTCGGACGGACACTTAACCGACTGAGCCACCCAGGTGCCCCCGTCCATGATCTTTTAACAATTCATACTCAGTAAGTTACCTGTAGAAACTTGTATCTCGTGTACTCCATTAAAGTATTTTGATGACCATTGATAGCCCTTCTGTATATCTGTCAGGGTGTGTATGTGTGTGTGTACATGCATGTGTTTCTCCAAATAATGGTCAACAAATTTTATAGCTGTGATTATTGGACACAGTTAAGAGAAAAGAAATTTTACTAACTTCTAGAAAGAAGTAACAAGGTGACATAAATTGCTTCTCATAACGTGCAAAATTGTATTTTACCTGCCCCAGCCTTTCTCCCTTCTGTAGGGCAGGAACAAGTGTCAGTAGCCTCTCTGGGACATTAAGTTTAAGGGGGTAGCCAAGTTGAGTGCAGAGGCCCGAATGAGTTCTGTAGAGTGAAGGAATTATTTGCCATTGGTTGGCAAATTGAGGAAATCTTAAGATGGGTTGAGGGGGACACAGTATGAAGCCAAGGGCTTGGATTCCTGAGATCAAGTAACAGAATAATAAGGTGGGTGAGTAGGGGCATAACAGTCTGGAAGAATACCAGGAATAAGATGTCTTTAACCTTGGATGAGCTTTTTCTTTCCCCTCAGTCAGTGGGGGGTGTGGGTAAGTTCCAGCAGTGCCTCATTCACCCTTGACCACCTCTATTATCGAGAATAATTGAAAGCCATCTGCATTGGGTTCTTTGCTTGCCCATTATCACCAAAGAATCTATGCAAAAATCGCCTAGCTGCAGAAGAGACTCAAAATATTCAGCATTTATTGGGTAAGATCTCCCAGGATTTGATCTGAATAATCACATCAGGTGGTCTAGAGTAGAGCCCTTATAAAATGTTTTCTGAAAACCCCTAAAGTCTCATAATATTGAAATTACAAATCTCAGCTCTGCGTTATTTTAGAAAGAACATATCCCAAGTATCAAAGCTTTAAAAAATACCTCCCAAATGAATTTTCAAGGTCCAGGGGACAGAGCAAGGTACCCAGAACTAGGGTACAGAAATTAGTAAGGATTTTTGATAAAAACTGACTTATCTGGTCATGCGATTGAACTTTTAGTTCTGAGAAATTAAGCATATTGCAGAAAATGCTTTCATATCGTCTCAAAGCTGTCAAACCCGTTGTCCTGTAAAAGGCCTTTGATAATTATATGTCCGTCCTAAGGAAATCAATTTACCAATTTTGAGAAGATTCTGTTTCAGTGTCTGATGATCCTCATTATTATGATTTTTTCATTATTTAAACTTCACTCCTTCAAATCACAACTTACCCTCTATATTTTTTCAATCCTAACGTATCCTCTCAATTTCTTTGTGGAGTCTCAAAATGGCAGCTAATGTCAATCGTATCTAAGATTTGTAAAACATTCATACATTCATTATCTTATTAAATCATAACAATCCTGTAATGCAAATACTATTGTTATTATCACGATTCTACGAAACCTGGAACTGATGATGATGTACTTTATCCAAAGTCACACATCTATTAAGCGATGGAGACACTTGTTCAGATATTCTAGTATATACGATGAGAGTGACAGTGTTGAAATACTTTGACAGTGATGTCACTTCATGGCATTAGTTCCCAAGGCTTCACTCTGATGGGGAACTCCCTCCTGGTTAATCGTATCTACTGCTATTTGCTAGGCACTATTTTAAGCACCTAATATACATATTAACTTATTTAATACTTGCAGAAACCTAAATGTATGTATGATTATTGTCCCCATTTTACAGGTGAGGAACCTGAGGCCCAGAAGTGAAGTCACTTTTCCAAGTCACATAGGCAAGCCGGCAATGTCAGGAGTCCAATCCAGGTAATCAGGCTCCAGAATCTGTACTGAGTTTTGTTGTTGTTGTTGTTGTTGTTGTTTTTAAGAGGGAGAGAGCATGCCAGCAGGGGAGAGGGGCAGAGGGAGGGAATGGTGGGGTGGGGAGAGAGAAAGAAAGAAAGAATGAATGAATGAATCTTAAGCAGTCTCCATGCTCAGCGTGGGGCTTGACATGGGGCTTGATTCCACGACTCTGGGATCATGACCTGAGCCGAAATCAAGAGTTAGCCACTCAATCAACTGAACCAGTCAGGTGCCTCAAGGGTCTGTAGTCTTTATCATGGCATCATCCTGTTGTCCAGGAGAGTGCGAGTGAATCACTGGGGCCACCCCTGGTTTTGCAGTGTAATTTCTGCAATCATGGCCTTAAGTGTGCCTAACTGATCTGATCGTCGTTGAGCTTTATTGATCATCTGCATGTCTACATGGCATACCGTCCAAAGATTCAATTAGGTATTCCTTCAGTGTCAAGACAAGAGTGAAAAAGTCATGTTCACACTCACCCCTACTTACTCTCTAAACTCTTCAGAGGACTCAGTTCACAGATGTAGAGAAAAGCATGTGTTGTTGAGCAGTTGCACCTGCTAATCAACTAGAGTGACAGAGTGAAATCCCTGAACTGACGGCAGCGTTCCATTTTAGCAAATCAATACCCGGGGTGACACAGATCCACTAGGGAGGAAGCCAGAAGTGACCTGTGAGGCCTGCCACTTCGATCTGCTCACTCGACCTGTGTTCCCTGCTCAGGTCATAATGCCTAAATAACCTTCCTCCTCCTCACCGTCTCCGTTCTTCCCCGGACATGTGCGTGCGTGTGCACGCACACAGAGATACTGCGTTGAAGTTTTTCCAAATGAATAAACAACCATTTGAGGAAAGGTAGTACAAGTGAGTTTAAAATCAACTTACCCTTGGAAATTCCTTAAATTGCCCCCAAATGTACAGTTCAGAACATCTCTACGTAATTTCAGCATAACCAGTTTTTCCTTCAGTGTTGACACCAGTTGTTTTTTTCAGTTGGTTATTAGCTGAATTAATTAGCTTGCCATTTGGAACCCTATTAGTTAGGTTTCTCCAGAGAAACAGAAACAATAGGGTGTGTGTGTGTGTGAGAGAGAGAGAGAGAGCGCGCGTGCGCACATGTGCGTGCGCTTGCATGGAGAACAGTGCTGCTCCTGAAAGGAAGAATTTTTAAAAATCATATTGAGTTAGGTATTTTTCAAGATCTGATAAAAGGAGACAAATTCTTAAAAGCTTGTGCGTCCTCACAAACGAACTAGCATTTGGTCGCCAGCCACACAGGACCTTTACAACTAAGAGAAAATAAAATTCCCGTCAGCTAAATAGTCTTTTCTCTCCTTTCTTCTCAACCACTTTTGCACCCTGATGCTACAGGAAAGACGGGAAAAAATAGAAGAAAAGCAAAACACACAAGCCACTTCTCAACCTGCAGGAACCCAAGCCACAGGTCAGGCCTGAACCTGGAAAGAGGCATGAGGACAGGAGTGGGGAGAAGCTTTATATCGGGTGTGAGATTGAGGGTTGGTTGCGGACTGGACTGGACTTCTGAGTCGCTGAAAGTAAGTCATGGCCGTTTGTGGGGGTTTTTGAGTAACTGTGTGGCCAAAACTCTGAATCTATGCTTCCCACTGTGGAGCAAAGAGATCCATCAAAACAGAGCGGGGAGTGACGCTTGGAGAAAAACCAGTCATTTCCTATCTGTGCCTTATCCATTTCAGTGCATTTAACCAGCTGGTTGCGTTTGTGAGGGTAAGGTCTGAAGAGCGTACTGAGGGGCAGAGGTTTGGGGGAGGAACTGACCGTGGCTTGTCAGTCTGGTTTATTGGCAGGATACCATACAGAGTCAGAATCCTTTGCAGCCAGTCTCGAGGGTAGGTTTTATTGGCTAGATGTGCCCTTGGGGAAATTATTTTCCCACCTCTGGGAGAAACCGTTATCTAAAGCCAAGATTAGTTTGGGGGACTGTTATTGGCCGACCAGGTCGTCTGTCTGTGAAGAATGACTGTAACACGTGGTCCGAGAATTGCCGTGAGCCGACAGAATGCCTGAGGTGTCCAGCCTTCGAGATCGTTGGTGAGGTCATCCAGACAGGCCCTCGGAGGTTGGGGCAGAATGCTTTCAGTCCCCTTGTGGGCTTTCAGATGAGTAGAGAGTTGGAGGACAGTGCCGGTCGGCTGGTTGTAGTTCAGGGTCAGGTCTGGCCTCCAGACAAAGTAGTCCAGCTAGGGCTCTGCAGTCCTTTCGGGCTTCCAGTGGACGTGGATTAATGCTAGAGCTCCAAATAAATGAGAGAACGGAATGATTTCTTCTGTGTTGAAGGGGAAGCCAAGCCATCTGGACTCAGCACACGGGGCATGAGGGAAGTCCCGTGGCTTAGCATCTGTGCACCTTCAGAGAGTCCCCACAGCGATTGCCAGATTACGGCAACGAGGACAGCGGGCCTGGTGGATATGGGGGCTCTTGGTGAAGCACCGGCTGTGGTCAAGACTGACTCAAGGGTAATCCCAGCTGCCCCTGAAGATGATTAACTGGGCAGAGGTTGGGAGGAATGAAACTGGGAAGCTGTGGACTTTCCATCAGCTGGGTGCCCTGTACAGCAGGCGTAATGGCTTTAATTCCTATTGGACACTGTTAGCACATAACTGATGCTTATTAGTCAGACGTTCGATAGAGGCCCCCACCTTGGGAAGAGAGAGGCAAGAAGAGTTACTTTATTCTTTATTGTTTTGTTCCGCATTGTGTCGTATTTTATATAGAAAGTAAGTGGGGGAGAGGGGCAGCGGGGGAGAGAGAATCTTAAGCAGGCTCCATGCTTAGTATGGAGCCCAACTTGGGGTTCTATCCCCCCACCCTGGGATCATGACCTGAGATGAAACCCAAGAGTCCGACGCTTAACCGACTGAGCCACCCAGGTACCCCAAAAAGAGTAAAAAGTCCCATTTTAAATGGACCAACGAGACCATGTCAAAATCTAGATAAAATGATAAAAATCTAGACAATGAGAAATCTACATAAAATGTCCTTCCCTGCTCAACAAGTATACCATCCGTTGGCCCCAGGTCTACTGAAAAGCCAGGAGAATTCTTGGTAAAACCTCAAAATTCAGGGTCTCAGTCACTATCCTGGGGAAAGGAACTCCATAAGAGAATGAAGTTCCCCAGATCTTCAGATACGTTAGCTGCTAGGTGTTAAAATAGGCATAAAAATTATCTTTGAAACTAAGAAGTTTTTTATGAATTTTTAACGTTTGTTCATATTTGAGAGAGAGAGCACAAGTGGCAAAGGGACAGAGAGAAGGGGAGACAGAAACTGAAGCAGGCTCCAGGCTCCAAAGCTGTCAGCACAGAGCCCAGTGTGGGGCTCGAACTCACAAACTGCGAGATCATGACCTGAGCCGAAGTCGGACGCTTAACCGACTGAGCCACCCAGGCACCCCAGAAACTAAGCAGTTTTTAATGGAAATCAAGGAAACCCAGCCCCTCCTCTGGCTTCAGAAGGGGGACACTTCTTGCCCACTCTTGAGCACCTTCTGGCCTCCTCACTCTCTCTTTCCGTGTCTTTGATTTGGAAGGGAGATGTTGGAGGAAGCTTTGTGTGACCAGGTTTTTCTTTTTCTTTCTGAAGGAAAAGACCAAACTCTCCATGTGTGTTGTTTTGTGGGAGCAGTGATGGTCTCCATAGGGAAGCGAGATCACCCATCAACTGGCCAAATACAGCAGGGGCTGGGAAACAGTGGGAACCATGGGAATTGGAGACACCAGGAAAGTATCCCATTGTTGGGAAAATCTTGGACTTTGGCAGGATATAGAAAGGGGTTTCAAGGCAGTCTTACCCTTAGCGTGAAGAGAACTTAGATGGACAGCTGAGGTGTATGTATGATTTTATGCAAATGGTCCTTTCAAACAGAGTATTAAACTTTTTTAACATTTATATTTGAGAGAGAGAGAGAGCACGTGCGAGAGAGTGAGCGAGCAGGGAAGGGGCAGAAAGAGAGAGACAGACAGAATCCAACACAGGCTCCGGGCTCTGAGCTGTCAGCACCGCGGGATCATGACCTGAGCTGAAGTCGGACACTTAACCGACTGAGCCACCCAGGCGCCCCTCAAACAGAATATTTTAAAATGCCTTGCCACTTTCATAAGAGAGAATCAAGAACAACTATTGACATATCTTTCAAAAGAATGAGAACCAACCTGCTCCCCTTGTGACATCATAGCCAAATGACTTAATTTCACACTGACATTTGATGAGGTCCTATATTCTTGACATCAACCTGTTATTGATTTCCACGTGAAAAAGAACATGAAACAGAATTCATATACATGTTTGGCATATGGTTAAGTACACAGTTAATATGTGTTGAATTAAATTTAATCAGGGGCGCCTTGGTGGCTCAGTTGGAAGAGCATGTGATTCTTGACCTCGGGGTTGTGATTTTGAGTCCGACATTGTGTGCAGAGATGACTTAAATGTTTAAAATAAATAAAATAAAATAAACTTATCTGGGATTTGGACGCTATTACACGACAAATAGTATATGACCTGCAAAGGCATGTGACCTAAATTAAGCATCTATATGGGAGAGTGTCGTTTATCACTTGGGACTGTCATGCATATGTGTGTGTATGCACGTGCATGTATATGTGTACATCTCGGGATCATTACATTTATGTATATGGCGAGAAATTGTGTGACATCTGTTGCCAGTCAGTTTGGTGGCTTGGTCTGACCCAGAAGGCTTTGGTGGGACTGTTTACCTTGTAGGGAGGAGCCTGTGATTGCCGTCGTCTGCCTGGAGGTGAGCGGTGATCCTCAGACATACTTCCCTTTGGCAGGAAACCAGCAAGCTTCCATTCAGGCTTTCTTCCTACTTGCCGATCTTTCTTTATCTTCCTCCTTATACCGCATCCAAGGAATCACTATAATTGTCCCTTGGAGTGCCAGCTGATATTTGCAGCTTCCTGTCTCTTTGCCCAAGGGAAAAACGCCGATTTCCTCTTTGCTATTTGGCAGATGCCAAAAGAAAAGGACTGGCTACGCCATGTATTCCTTTCAGCGCCATGAATGAACATCCTGTGTTTTTCCCCCATCGGGAGAAGATTTAACTAGCTAAAACTTAATTAGCCTAAGCTGAGAGACGTTTTTCCTATTATTTTCCTATTGCTTCTCCTTCATTCGTTCCTTTTTATCTTCCAGGAATCCCGATCCTACGTACTTAACAATACCAGGCCTTTATACGTTTGCATATCATGTTTGTCTCTAACTCTTCCTTGCCAGGTTCTGGGAGAATTCTCTGACCTCTTCCACTTTACAGATTTGGTTTCCTGCAGTAATCTATCTACTGTTCACTGGCTCCATGGTAGTTTTGTTTCTTTCTGTACTTGTGTTTTTCATCTGATTTTCTATTGCGTCCTCTTCACCTACGAAATGTTTTCTCAAAACTCTTAGAGAACAAAAATAGAAGTCTTCTATTCTTTTCTCCAGTTCCATGGAGTTAAGTCTCTTTCATTGGGAGAAGCCTGTCCTTATTCCAACTCTTCAAATGTCTGGGATGTTGTGTTTTTGCTTTTTGTTTTTTTTTTTTTAGGTAAACTCTACACCCATGACCCTGACCCAAGGGTCTCATGCTCTACCGTCTGAGCCAGCCATGCGCCCTTGGGAAGGTCTTCTGCTTTCGCATCCCAACAGCGTGGTCTCTGCTAAGTTAGGCTAGTTGGGATGGTTGTCCGTACAGATAGTTTATTCCTGGCAGGAAAAGTGGAGTTTCTCGTCTGTGTACTTTTATGTTGCCACAGTGACGATCGAGTTGGTTATAATTAAATATGGAGGGGCTTCCCACAGACAGTGCTATATGCCCAACAGTTTTTCTCTCTGTTTGTGATGGTAGCATAAAGTTAGCCAGAGGACTTGCCCCGTCCTGAATTGTCCTGACTGCCTTTTCTGAACCGGTTACCGCACTTGCCTGTCCTAGCACAGTGCCCGTGCTAGGGAAAGAAGCCAGACGGGCGAGCCCCCTGGCCTGCCAGTCTGCGGTCTCTGTAGCGGGGTGGTCATGGGACTGTACTGTAGGGGTCCAGGGACTTACCTGCACTTCCACACCGGGCGTGGGGGTTTGAGGAGCATCTGTGCATGGGCCCTTCCACTTCCCTAAGTCCTCACCTGGGGCCTTCATTCGTATGTGAAAGAACAGGAGACTGTTGCCCTTGATTCCGTCCTATCCCTACCACCCGCCTACACCTTCCAGCACGTCCCCGGTTTCTTGCCTCCTGTTTTCCAGCAATGGTGTAGACTTTTCCTATTTTTATATTTATGTGAGCAGTTTTTACTTAACAACTATGTCTAGTACGACATTGTTTTTCACGGTGAAAAGTTGAAAATTAATAAAAGGCTAACTAAATTATGTCCATTAAATATGAGGCCATTCAAAGGAATGCAAATCCACATTTATTTCTGAGCGAAAACATGTTACAATGTTTACGGCATAGCATCATGACTATTAAAATTTTTGCAAAACTGTATGTAAGCAGAGAAAGGCAGAAAAATCTTGATGTCAGATGAAGTCATTCTAACATTGGAGATTTGAAGACAATTTTTTGACCTCCCCTCCCATGTCCCGTGAGAAGTCCAGTATCTCCACCAGTGTTTCTGTGAATTCCTGACGATTTATGTTCCCATGCTCACTTCTGACTCTGAGGTCTTAATTCTTTTTTTTTCCTGCCCTAGAGGAAAAGACATTTATTCTACCCTGTAAGCACCCGAGTTCTTGGTTCTTTTTAACTCTTGCGCTTCCCCTCATCTGGCCCAAACCCAGCCCCTGTTTCTTTATTCTCCCAAACCATTTCTTTTTTTTTTTTTCTCAACAACCTTAACACTCGGCATGGTGCGCAACGCGGGTCTTGAACTTGACCGTGAGATCAAGACCTGAGCTGCGATCAAGAATCAGACGCTTAACCGACTGAGCAACCCAGGCGCCCCGAAACCATTTCTTTAACCATTCAACAAATGCTGTTACAGACCCGTGGTTTATTGTAGCGAAGGAGGAGGCTCCCCCTCGCATGGAGCTTACGTTCTGATTCAAGGCATTTGTAGCCGTGTTCCTGGTCATGAGTGAATGCAGGGACAGCTGCTGTGCATCTTTGTTCCTAACTTTTCTTTGGCTACGGCATCACTTAAACGCTTTGCAGCCACCCTTCCTCACTCTCACCCTCTCACCGAATCCCTGCCATTTTTTTTTTCCCAGAACAAGTTTAGTTATTTTATTTCATTTCCTTTTTCCAGTCACATGCATGGGACCTCATCTCTCTTGCCCCAAGGGCTTATCAAGACATTTACCTGATCAAGTACAGTTCCTTTCTTTACAAGATCCCTGGTGTTGGCTTTCAAAGTGGTTAACTTTACTACCTCACTGCACATATTTGTGGGTTTACGAAAATATAGAGCTAGGGACATACAGTCCTCTGAAAGGATGATACCATATCTGGACTGTGGGATTAGGGGTGAGTCTATTCTGCCATTAACTGATCATCTGCATTTTCTGTTTTCCAAAACAAATGTATATTAATCATCTTTAAGAGCAAAGAAACAAAAAAGCTTTAGAAAACTCTCAACCTCTCCAACTTACTCATTGAAAATAGAATATAATTTTAAAAAACAGGAAAAAAAGAAAATAGAATATAATTGATCTCAACTTTCTCTTTTCCGGATCCAAAAGTTTCTGGCCATGCGTCTTCTTTATTTGTAAATTGGCATCCCCTTTTCCATACTGTATGTGGTTTCTCATTTTTCATTTTTTATTTTTTTAATTTATTTTTGGAGCGGGGGGAGCGCTCGCATGCTGAAGGGGCAGAGACAGAGGGGGGGAGAGATAGAATCCCAAGCAAGCTCCCCACTGAAGGCGCGGAGCCCAGTGCAGGGCTTGAACTGACAAACCACGGGATGTGACGTCAGCCGAAATCAAGAGTCAGATGGTTAATTGATTGAGCCACCCAGGTGCCCGATAATTTGTGGTTTTTTTAAATGGAGGTATAGTTGATACACATAGTATATAGCTTTAAATTAATTTTAACAAAAATATTTTAACAGTCTTAAATATGTACACACAGTTTGGGTATATATATTAACCCAGAGAAAAGGCAGACTAAAACAGTTAAGTGGTTTAATTTGGGGTTGGGGGAAACTTTCTGTATGACTGAAAATTTTTTGCAACCAGGCTCATGTGTTACCATTATTTTAAAAATTGGGAAGAAACACATACACGACCCTACAGCAGGAGCTGCTCTGGAGCCTTGCAAATTCATCTTCCACTAGATACCACCCTTCGTAGGTAGTTTTGAGGGGTTTGCTAGGTTACACGGTAGTGCCCTAGCACGTCTTGATTGGTTACGGTACGTACAGTGAAAAGGAATGTGCTAGTAGCTACTCCTACGACCTCGGGCAAGTCAGTTTCAGTTCGTCTAATACGTGTTTTGCCATCGGCAAAATGAGGGGCTTGCGCTACGTTGGCGTGTGTGATTCCGAGGTCCAACATTTTTATGACTCCGCTGAACATGAATTGAGAAATCCAGGGGTGGCCGGGTGGCTCCATCGATTGAGCGTCCGACTCCGGCTCAGGTCGTGATCTTGCGGTTCGGGAGTTCGTGCCCGCCGAGATAAATAAATAAACTAAAAAAAAAAAGAAATCTGGAATGAAAAGTGAAGAAGAGTACGTGTGAGTGGTAGAGAGGCAAAGGTCTGACTGTGTGCTCAGGAAACAAGGGTTCCGAATCCCCGAGAGGAATTATTGAAGACCCACAACTGCTTTGACAGTTGGGGTGCAGAGCTGTCGCCGTCCTAGCCCTCCTGTGCCACAGAGTTTCCATGTCCTTTGTGGATTGGTTTCCTGATGGCAAAAGTGGCCTGATTTTATGGAATGTGTAGATGAGAGAGGTCATTCCCGACCAGCTGTGTTGGGCTGCGTGTACTCTACAGAGAGCAGGATGCTGGCATCTAGATGTACGGAGTTCTTGGTTCTGGGTTATTCTCTGGTACAACCCAAAGCTGCCTCCGGGAGGTAGCTGGCAGTTTGCAAAGACACCTTTTCCTTCAGATCAGTTTGAAAATCACCACGTTGCTTCAGTTTTTTAAGCAATGTCCCTCGTGACATGAAAGGCTGCTACTTCTTTCTTTTTAAAAGTTTATTTATTTATTTTGAGAGAGAGAGAGTGGGTGGGAGGGGCAGAGAGGAGGAGACAGACAGAATCCCAAGCAGGCTCCACAGTGTCCGCGCAGAGCCTGACGCGGGGCTCAAACCCACCAACTGTGAGATCGTGACCTGAGCCGAATCCAAGAGTCAGACGCTTGACCGACTGAGATACCCAGGTGCCCCCAAAGACTGCTACTTCGTTAAGTGCCTGGACTGGGCACGAAAATATCTGGCCCCTCTCGTGACCAAATTAGAAGTGATGTCTATCTCGGGCAATCACTTTCACGAACGTCACGCAAGACGCCTCGCTCAGCTCCCTTGCAAACGTGCAGAAGTCTGATCAATAGCAGTCTCTTCTCTTTATTTAAAATGACAGAACACCTCAAAAATGGTGGAGGCACCAGTTCTGTAATAATTCTCACCTACCGTTCTGGCCAAGTGAAATTGAAAAGCCTTCCCCCGGTGCAGGGATGAGAAGCAAACTCTCATGAGGAAAGATGACAGGCCTTTATCAGGTCCAGTTGTGTTCTGGTTGTTTTGCTCTTAGTTCCATAAGCCAGGTGCCCCCTGCTGTCTCCTCCATATGACACTCACTGTGAGATCTTCTGGCCATTTATTCAAGTCTACTAAATTTCTCGTTCCAAGTGTGCTCAAAGTATCTAAATCATAATGCCCTCATTCTGTCATGTTTGTTTAAAATGCATATTGGTATGTAGGCTTAGTTTATTATTAAAAAAAAAAACCCAGATATCGCCCATTTTGCTGTGTCTAATCTAAACAATCCTTAACTGTGTCAAGCCAGGAATTAATTAGTTTTATATTTCTTATGTTAATTTCTCTCACTTTCCAAGTTAATTTCATTGGAAATCTGTTTTATTAGCTTAATAACACTTCTATCCTTCTGTGCTAATGGGATTTTTCATAAAAAATTCAAGGATTTCATATAGGCCTGAATAAATAGGAAATGATTGAATGACAGGGCTGATAAACGGGAACTCTCCAGGTACCCAGCTTCTGTAACCCCTTCAGGTCCTTGAGTAGAACTGTGTCTACCCCACGTGCCATCACAGCTCAGCAGAGGACAGCTCCGCTGTCAAGGCGGTCATCTGGCCATGACCCAGAGGGTTAGAACAGGAGACGGGCAAATTGACTATTTCTTTAAAGGCAAAATTTCAAGGGGCTTGACCTATCAAATTGGGGACAATGACTAATGCTTTCTGCATACACACAAACAGAGCAGATGAACAACTGTTCCCAAAGGTTAGATGCCATCCATTGAACTCTATTAAGCAATCAAACACCAGATGACTCAGAATCACACTGTTCCTTGTGTTCCTTGGGAAAACTTCCATCCACCCACCCCATCCATTAATGCCCCAGCCCCTCGGCAAGGAGGATCTCTAACTTGAGAGGATTTGTAATTGCAAGGACACTGCTGATTGAGCGAGGTCTAACTTGAAGAGGGCTCTCACGGGCTCACGTTTAATTATTATCTTCCAGGGAAACCCACATCATACAAAGAGAGCTCTAGAAGCAGCAGTGGGGGCATGCATGTTACTGATGAGTTGAGGGGGTGTTACTTAAGATTCACATCTTACGGGGACTGTGAAGGGTTCAAGAAAACCGATGAGTCTGGGGAGGTGCCGCAGTGACCTATTTCAGTTTTCAAAAAAATTGTGGTACAATATATATAACATTTACCATCTTAATCATTTAAAAAAAATTTAAGTTTGTTTATTTTGAAAGAGAGAGAGCGAGCGCACGAGTGGGGGGAGGGCAGGGAGAGAGGGGAGGGAGAGAATCCCAAGCAGGCTCCGCACTACCAGCCCAGAGCCCGGTGCGGGGCTTGAGCTCAATGAACCGTGAGATTATGATCCCAGCCAAAGTCAAGAGCCGGAGGCTTCATCGACTGAGCCACTCAGGTGCCCCTCATTTTTTTTTTAATTTAAAAAATTTCTAGGGGTCGCTTGGGTGGCTGTCAGTTGAGCATGTGACTCTTGATTTCGGCTCAGGTCACGATCCCAGGATAGTGAGATTGAGCCCCACGTTGGGCTCCGTGCTGAGTGGGGAGCCTGCTTAAGATTCTCTCTCTCTCTCTCTCTCTCTCTCTCTCTCTCTGCCCCTCTCCCCGCTTGTGCTCACTGTCTCTAAATATAAAAAAAAAATTTTTTTTAACGGGCCCTATGCCCAACATGGGGCTTGAATTCACAACCCGTAGATTGAGTCACTTGCTCTGTGGACTGAGGCAGCCCGGCACCCCCCCGCCATTTTAATGATTTTTAAGTGCCCGGTTCAGTAGCATCAAGTGTGCTCACGTTGTTGTGCAGCCATCAGCACCATCCGTCACAGAAGTCCTCTTCTTGTGCAACCGAAACCTTGTCCTCCTCAAACAGCTCTCCGCTCCCTACTTCCCCGCCCTAGGGAACCTCCATTCTCCTCTCTGTCCCTATGAATTTGGCTATTCTGGGCCCCTCATGTGAGTGAAATGATAGAACATTTGCCTTTGCGTGATTGGCTGTCACTGGCAGAATGTCCTCTGCCCTCGTCCCTGTTGTAACATGTATCGAAATTGCCTGCCTTTTGAAGGCAGAATAACACTCCGCTCTACGAGATCCTGTAGTCTGCTGATCCATTCACTCGGGATACAAAGAAGGCATATTTCGGAATTAAAATCAGATGATTCCTGGACACGATTTGGAGCTAGGTTACCAAAATGCGTGTGCCGGGGAAGAGTTTCTGGGCTGCCATGAATGTCCTCTTCGTGCCGGTTTAGCTTCCTGAGCAAAGAGCAAAAGGGACGAGAAAAGCCGAATGGTGTCATCGCTATCTGGTTTGAAGCAGCGACGCAGCACTCGCTTAACGCACTCTCTTGAGTACTAGTGGTTTTGAGAACATCTGTTTTACCAGACTGATAACCGTTGGTTCAAAGTAGACAAGATTGCATCAGCACAAGGTCTTTCTTACGACACCCGAGACGCTCAATAACTTCATACTTTTGATGATACAAACTCAGCAAGGTCACGTGGAAGTTTACCTGGTAAAGATGTAGAACATTCTGTAGGCTTTTGGTATATTATGGGTGAGAAGTGGTGCTTTAGTAGCATTACAGTGAATATTTCATGCTTTTGAAAACCACTTATGTTTTATTTTTTTTTCATGTACTGTGATTTTATTTATTGATTTTTCCTCCGTATATGAAATTTATTGTCAAATTGGTTTCCATACAACACCCAGTGCTCATCCCAAAAGGTGCCCTCCTCAATACCCATCACCCACCCTCCCCTCCCTCCCACCCCCCATCAACCCTCAGTTTGTTCTCAGTTTTTAACAGTCTCTTATGCTTTGGCTCTCTCCCACTCTAACCTCTTTTTTTTTTTTTCCCTTCCCCTCCCCCATGGGTTTCTGTTAAGTTTCTCAGGATCCACCTAAGAGTGAAACCATATGGTATCTGTCTTTCTCTGTATGGCTTATTTCACTTAGCATCACACTCTCCAGTTCCATCCACGTTGCTACAAAAGGCCAGATTTCATTTTTTCTCATTGCCACGTAGTATTCCATTGTGTATATAAACCACAATTTCTTTATCCATTCATCAGTTGATGGACATTTAGGCTCTTTCCATAATTTGGCTATTGTTGAGAGTGCTGCTATAAACATTGGGGTACAAGTGCCCCTATGCATCAGTACTCCTGTATCCCTTGGGTACATTCCTAGCAGTGCTATTGCTGGGTCATAGGGTAGGTCTATTTTTAATTTTCTGAGGAACCCCCACACTGTTTTCCAGAGCGGCTGCACCAATTTGCATTCCCACCAACAGTGCAAGAGGGTTCCCGTTTCTTCACATCTTCTCCAGCATCTATAGTCTCCTGATTTGTTCATTTTGGCCACTCTGACTGGTGTGAGGTGATATCTGAGTGTAGTTTTGATTTGTATTTCCCTGATAAGGAGCGGCGTTGAGCATCTTTTCATGTGCCTGTTGGCCATCTGGATGTCTTCTTCAGAGAAGTGTCTACTCATGTTTTCTGCCCATTTCTTCACTGGGTTACTTGTTTTTCGGGTGTGGAGTTTGGTGAGCTCTTTATAGATTTTGGATACTAGCCCTTTGTCCGATATGTCATTTGCAAATATCTTTTCCCATTCCGTTGGTTGCCTTTTAGTTTTGTTGGTTGTTTCCTTTACTGTGCAGAAGCTTTTTATCTTCATAAGGTCCCAGTAATTCATTTTTGCTTTTAATTCCCTTGCCTTTGGGGATGTGTCGAGTAAGAGATTGCTACGGCTGAGGTCAGAGAGGTCTTTTCCTGCTTTCTCCTCTAGGGTTTTGATGGTTTCCTGTCTCACATTCAGGTCCTTTATCCATTTTGAGTTTATTTTTGTGAATGGTGTGAGAAAGTGGTCTAGTTTCAACCTTCTGCATGTTTCTGTCCAGTTCTCCCAACACCATTTGTTAAAGAGACTTTTTTTCCATTGGATATTCTTTCCTGCTTTGTCAAAGATTAGTTGGCCATACGTTTGTGGGTCTAGTTCTGGGGTTTCTATTCTATTCCACTGGTCTATGTGTCTGTTTTTGTGCCAATACCATGCTGTCTTGATGATGACAGCTTTGTAGTAGAGGCTAAAGTCTGGGATTGTGATGCCTCCTGCTTTGGTCTTCTTCTTCAAAATTCCTTTGGCTATTCGGGGCCTTTTGTGGTTCCATATGAATTTTAGAATTGCTAGTTCTAGTTTCGAGAAGAATGCTGGTGCAATTTTGATTGGGATTGCATTGAATGTGTAGATAGCTTTGGGTAGTATTGACATTTTGACAATATTTATTCTTCCAATCCATGAGCATGGAATGTCTTTCCCTGAGATCAGGAACACGACAGGCATGCCCACTCTCACCGCTGTTGTTTAACATAGTGTTGGAAGTTCTAGCATCAGCAATCAGACAACAACAGGAAATCAAAGGCATCAAAATTGGCAAAGATGAAGTCAAGCTTTCGGTTTTTGCAGATGACATGATATTATACATGGGAAATCCGATAGACTCCACCAAAAGTCTGCTAGAACTGATACATAAATTCAGCAAAGTTGCAGGATGCAAAATAAATGTACAGAAATCAGTTGCATTCTTATATACCAACAATGAAGCAACAGAAAGACAAATAAAGAAACTGATCCCATTCACAATTGCACCAAGAAGCATAAAATACCTAGGAATAAACCTAACCAAAGATGTAAAAGATCTGTATGCTGAAAACTATAGAAAGCTTATGAAGGTAATTGAAGAAGATATAAAGAAACCGCTTATGTTTTAAAATATAACAGTCACTTCCTTAAAAAGATCTTTTAGAAACTTTGGAAATCATCCCAAAAAGTCCATAGCAGGCTGACACAAGAATTTGCAGCTTGACATAACATCATGTCCTGGCATTTGATGCCCCTTCTTAAGCCCCTTGTTATTTTCACTCTCCTCTGCATTTCTCAGTCTCCTTTCAAAGTCAGTTTTCCCCCTTCTCCATCTTCCTTCCTCACCCCTTCCTCAGCCTTGCACGTCCGTCGGCCTGCCCCGGACCTCCGGGTGTCCCCCTGACCGTTGCTCAGCCCAGCTGATGGCTCTGAGGGCAAGAGCACGTGTCAGTGATCGCAACATCCAGCTGAGAGACCCGCACACTCCCTGGCCCGTGCAGATGGACACATCGGAGTTGCCCTGGAACGTATTTACAGTGACGCATTACAGACAACACACAGATGGAATGTGCTGGTAATAAAAGGAAATTTCAGATAGTTTGTTCTTAAGAAGATGAATTACTGGTGGCACCTGAGTGGCTCAGTCACTTCAGAGTCTGACTCCGGCTCAGGTCATGATCTCACGGTTCATGAGTTGGAGCTCTGCATTGGGATTCTCTCTCTCTCTCCCTTTCTCTCTGCCCCTCCCTCCCTCCTTCCCTCCCTCCCTCTCTTTCTCTCTTTCTCTCTTTCTCTCTCGCAAAATAGATAAAACTTAAAAAAAGATTAATTTACTGCCATGGATTTTTAAGGCGTTTACTGTACTAAATAATGTAAACGGTTAGCGGCGATAAAAATTTCACTCTGTAGTCTGAAAAGGCAGATGTTTTCAGTGAGGATTTTCCTTGGGTTCTTTTCCTCCTTGAATCTCATGGGTCTTTGGATGTTTCCATGATCTTAATTATAGTTTATACTACAATTTGGATCATTCTGCCTCCATGCTGATATTGATGTGAAAACGCATGTAAGTAGCATGACAGCATTTCCCCACGTTGTTAATAGCAGACTTTGGTTACAGCCGAACAGATTTGGTTATATTCATTGGAGCCCTAAGTCACCCAAATACTAAGCTGCTCAGATGAGAGAAAGAGCTGCCCCGTGGTTTAATCTCTGTGTATCTGTCTCTGACTGCCTGTCTCTCATGCCCACCCCCCTTGAGACACACAGGGCTTCTTTCCACTTAAGCTCCTTCTCCTCTCTTGACCTCACTTTCTCTTTCCGTAAAATAAGGAAAATTGAACGATCTCTAAGACCCCGTCTTGCTCTAACATTCTTTGTTTCCAAGCCTATGAATAAACATGACACTAATATCCACATCACTACTTCCTTTTTAAGATGACCTATACTCTGGAAAAGAGAGTTTGATGAATGTTATAAAAATCACTTCCTGGAAATGAGACGAGCCATTTTCATAATGAATATGATTTCATGCACCTAGCTTTTAAAGAAGCAATTTGCTTGCCAGGTTGCTAAATTGAAGATTATCATTGTGATAAGGAAATTAGTGGTTAACATTTATGGCCATTTACAAAATCCACTCTACATTGATAAGTTCTCACGCATAGCCTAGAGAATTCCATTAAAGAATTTCTGCTGTACAGATGAATATCTTAAAGGTAAAATACAAGTGAATTGAGCTAGCTGATATACTTACATTTGTCGTGTGTCTGTAGGTAGTGAGCACACCGTAAAGCTAGCTGTGAATGTTTCATATACTTCAAATTTTTTTAACGTTTATTTATTTTTGAGAGACAGAGACAGAGCGTGAGCAGGGGAGAGGGCAGAGAGAGAGAGGGAGACACAGAATCCGAAGCAGGCTCCAGGCTCTGAACTGTAATCAGAGCCCGACGTGGGGCTCGAACCCACGAACCGTGAGATCATGGCCCGAGCCGAAGTTGGACACTTAACTGACTGAGCCACCCGGGCGCCTCTGTTTCATGTACTTTAAAGTGACATGGCAATTACGTTTCTGAGCAAAAAAAGATTTAAATGGTTAATGATGACACGAACCTCCCTAAAATAAAGCATATCTAAAAATACGTTTATCTTTCTGAGCCCAAACCAATGAAAAGGCATGCCTATTTACTTGCTCCGTCTAGTATGACCCATAGTTTTATAAGCAGACCAAGATTAATGGTGGGAGTATCTGTAACCAAGATATTAAACTATTGATTTGGGAAGACATGTCATGCCTCTGATTTTATTTTCAAAATGTCTCTGAGCGTAAGCACCATTAAATAAAGTGCAATGAAATGTGGGCCGTGCTAAGTCATCTCGTCTTCAAACTTCCATTTGTCACAGAAACCGGGAAGCATCGAAAGCTTCAGACGCCAGAAAAGCCAATCACCGTGGTGGATGGCTCTTACCTTGTGGTCTGCCTGGGAGAGAAAACACTGTAAAATGAGTCTGTCCCCTGAGTCTGAAGTGACACAATATATGCTTGATTGGTCTTTCTTATCAGTCATGATACTGCTCTAGACTTTTCAATTTTAATGCCTGAATGAGCATTTTGAAAACGCATCTTTGTCTTGTAGGAGTTAGGCTTGTGGGCAAATCCTGAGTTGCGGAACATCTCTGGGCTGAGTTTTGAAGGTTTGAGAAAGCCTTTTTTAAGATTCTGTTTTTAGGTAATCTCTGCGCTCAACGTGGGCCTCGAACTCAAAACCCCGAGATCAGGAGTTGCACGCTCCACTGACTGAGCCAGCCAGGAGATCTGAGAAAGCCTTTTTTGTTTTTGAAGTTTATTTATTTATTTTGAGAGACAGAGTGAGAGGAAGAGGGAGAGGGAGGGAGGGAGGGAGGGAGAGAGAGAGAGAGAGAGAGAGAGAGAGAATCCCAAGCAGGCTCTGCCCCATCAGCACAGAGCCCAACACGGGGCTCAAACTCACCAACTGTGAGATCAGGACCTGAGCTGAAATCAAGAGTCAGACACTTAACTGACTGAACCACCCAGGCGCACCCTCCTGAAGAAAGCCTGTTTATATTTATTTCTTTTTCTTCCTTCCCTTTTTTCCTCCTGCTCTTACGTAGTCAGGCACTAAATACTGAAAAGAAACAAAAATTCCTAGAACATGACTTGGTAGCTTGAAAGACGGGGTAAAAGATAAAAGGGGAAAAAAAGTATAGAAACAAAAAGCCGTCTGGGTGTGAGCTAAAATGGCAGATCATGGTATTCTACACGTCTGCTAACGATGTGGCCCCAAAATTGTTTCCAAGAGGCCTAGCGGCCATTAGGAAAAGGGAGAGTCTCTACGCTGAAAAAGCCACAAGGTCCGTGAGGTACAAACGTCTCAATTATACGACGGATGTATAATTACTCTCGGTCGAGAGGCCAGGAAGTTTCCCCAGGCCTCCATCCGTGTAAACAGTGGCCTTGGCAGTGTAGTCCTCGGGGTCTCCTAGCACTGTCTTTATGCGTAACATTGAATTCCATGGGGCTATTGCTTAACATCGTCCTTCACAGAAGCTAATGGGGGTCGGGGCGCCTGGTGGGCTCAGTCAGAAGAGCAGGTGACTCTTAATCTCAGGGTTGTAGATTCAAGCCCCGTGGCGGGGGTGGAGATTACAAAAAAAAAAAAAAAAAAAAAAAGACGATGGGGTAGTATCCTACCAGAGCGTAATTTAGGAAAAGTCATCTTGCTGGAGATCTGTGTGCCTGCCTCTGCTGACACGCGTGAATCCGGGGGTATATTGGAGGAGTGGACGGATCACGTCTGCTCCGGAAGTTCTCTCATTTAAGGAGCTGGTCATTTGAACTCCACTTTTGACAGAGATTGAGCAACAGAGACCTGGGGACCGTTCTCCCTGGTAAACTGCTAGAGCTCTGCCGCTCTGTGCCGCAGTTGAACTTCTTCTGTACAACCGGACCTACATGTTTTTCCGGCTGTGGAGCTGGGGGTCAGGGAAACCCCCTTTTCTTGCAGCCTGAGGAATGGCGAGATAAAGGCCCAGGGGAAGTAAGTTACGAAACGAAAGGTAATCATAAGTAAGGATTAATTGAGTTCTCACTTCTGTCAGGCATCGTTTGTGGTACTTCACGCGCAAGGCCTCCTCTAATTGTCACCATAGCCAGTTTTATACCCATTTTCCATAGGGGGAGGTTGAAGACCAGAGAAGCTAAGAAATCTGCCCCGTGTCATACGACCAGAAAGTGATGGAGCCAGGATTTATAGCCAGCTGGTTATCACTCCAGATTCCACATTTTTAACCACCATGATACGTGGCCCCGTCATGGGAAAGCTTTTCTTATTACCCTAAAACGGTATCTCAGGGAAGAGCAGAAGGCCACGAAACCACACACATCTCGGAAGGACAAGTCACCTGCGCTGCTGACCGTGGTTTGCCCAAGGAGGACAGTGTGGATGCACACTCCCAAAGATCTAGATCCGCTTCGGCCTGGTTGGCGGGGAGAGTTCTGCAGTTGAAATCAGGTGACCTAGACTTGAGTCCTTCTGAAGCAACCTTGGGTAAATTTGGCTCAGTTTCCCCAACCGCACGGTGAGGGATTGGAACTAGAATGGGGGTGCGGTTCTTAACCAGGGGAGCGTAGTCCTGTCACCTGGGAAACTTTCCCAGTACGTTGCCTGGGCCCCACCCCAAACTCGCTGAGTACCCGCCGTGGGCTAGGTGCTGTGGGGGACATTGAGTTCACTTGTCCAAGGCCAGCTTCTCCACAAAGGTCATTATGGCTCGGCACAGTAAGAAACCGTTCTGCCTACGTGGAGGTCTGTGTTGAGTTAAAAGCTAGAGGTGCATGTTCGAATCCAGCTACATCTAGGAAAGCAGCAGCACCGTCGCTCCTTACGTTAAAGGACACTTGAAAAGGGGCCGTAGGGAAAAGCTGAGGCTCAGTGGCCCAACCAAACCTATAAGGACCCAGGATGGGCTGCCGAAGTGAGCGAGCCCCTGGCATTGACCACCAGGCTGAGCCGAGCATGAATGGCAGCAGGGACTTTGCAGGGGGGTCTGGCCACATCAGGAATCCCAATAAAGCAGCGAGGAAGAAGGGCAGAGCCGCTGGCTGCAGTCTCGTGTCCTTGCTTGAAATCCCAGACTTGTGATTTCCCAGCCGTGTCACCCCGGGCAAATGTAGTTGACTTCTCTGAGCTTCGGTTTCTGCATTTGGGACATGGAGACAGATAGATAGTAGCGGACTCCTGGGGCTTTATTCCAGTGTTGTTGTGTTGCGTTTTTCACTAACACTTATTGTGTCCCTCCTACTTGGCCAGGTGTTACTGTAAGTGCTTTACAGGTGTGATTTTATTGCATCTTGACCACATCCCAGGGAACAGGTCCAAGTCACCCGGCTAGCAAGCGGTCAGCCAGCCGGGGTCCAGTTAGTCCCATTCGAGAGGCCACATCCCACCTCACTCGCCTTCTTCCTCTCTCTGCTTAACATGGACGACAGCTCCAAATGGACAGAAGCTACAAAATTGCTTCTTTACAAGCTAAGTCCATTAAATCCTCTCCATTATGAAAATGGATTCTCTGGTTCCAGAAAGTGCTTTTTACAAGATTCATTAAACTCCCTTTCCCCACGTACGTGTCATTTTACGAGGGTGGCAGAAATCTAGCTATTAGTGCCATGGGTTTTCATAGACTCCTAGAATAACGTGCTAGAGCTATAAAGGCCCTGAGGCATTGTTTCATCTATTCCTCTCATTTGACACATGGGGAAACTGAGGCTCTGAGTAGAGAAGTGATTTAACCATGAAAAGCCACCGAGCTTGTGACCGAATCAGATTAAAAGCGCACGTTTGGGGCGCCTGGGTGGCTCAGTCGGTTAAGCGTCTGACTTCGGCTCAGGTCATGATCTCGCGGTCCATGGGTTCGAGCCCTGCGTCGGGCTCTGTGCTGACAGCTTGGAGCCTGGAGCCTGTTTCCGATTCTGTGTCTCTCTCTCTCTCTGACCCTCCCCCGTTCATGCTCTGTCTCAAAGATAAATAGATGTTAAAATTTTTTTTTAAAGCCCGCGTTCTCTGACTCCTAAATCAGTTTTTACTTTAGCACTCACCATCAGCACACAACCTTGTAGGCAGGTACCGCTAATGACTCACTGATTCGTTCATTTATTCAAGGGGTATTTACTGAGCACTTACTTATTATGCCAAGCACCGGGCAAAGCCCAGGGGTGAGAAGAAATAGGAGGTTGTGCTGGGCTCAGATAACCCATCCCCAGTCTTGCTGGAATGAGCAGGGGTGGGGGACCACAGGCGGGGGTCGGGGGGGGAGCACGGGGGACCCGGTAAAGCAGGAGTTCTGGACTTGGGCTGCACGCTAGAATTACCCCAGAATCTCTTAAAAATGCGAGCGCCGAAACCGTTTAGGGACCCACCCCAGGCAAGCTGAATGAGAATCTTCGCCGTCGCGATGCACCCCTTAGGTCGGCAGCCGCTACTCCAGGCATGTGTTGTGAAGGGTGCAGAAAGGCTGCTGCTGGTGCTTGTGTCCGACGCTAAAGCTTCACGGGATGTTGCTGTTACGGGGTAAAAAAAAAAAAAAAAAAAAAGCCTGTGGCCCCATGGGTAACTGAAATCTATTAAAGCGGAGCTCACACCTTAGCACGCTCGGGAGCCGGTCCGGCCACACTGCAGGGAATCGGGTACATTCTCATTCCTTTCGCTTAGAGCCGCCTTTTAAATTCTGAAGCACCTGTCGGCGCTGAGCCCTGCACTAGGCACTTGCACGCAGGAGTGCATTAGACCCGGACCTCACTGTGAGGTAGGTGCTAGTATTTTGCCCGTGTTTCAGTTGAGGGAACGGACACTCAGGTTGATGAACTTGCTCAAGATCACAGAGGAGGTGGCTGAAGTAAGGTTTAACCTTCTCCCTTCTGACTCCAGGACCCGTTTCCACCGTATCCTGTTGCAAAGGGAGAGCCCTTTTATGCGATAAACAGATACGTCGTTGGTCCTGTGTCCTTTCTTTTTTTTTAAGTTTGTTTATTTTTGAGAGAGAGAGAGAGAGAGAGACAGACAGACAGAGGATCTGAAGCGGGCTGCATGACGACAGCACAGAGCCCATTGCCAGGCTTAAACCCACACACTGCGAGATCGTGACCCGAGCTGAAGTCAGACACTTAACTGACTGAGCCACCCAGGCGCCCTGGTCCTGTGTCATTAAAATCGCAGTCGGGATGTTGATCAATAACATGTTAGACTGGTCTCTCCCCACCCGGATTCTGTTCTCTTCCTGCCCGCTTCTGGTTCATATTCCCGCCATCCCGGCCACAGGTGCTGTCGTGGAAGAGAAAGAAGGAAGGCCATTCAAGCCTCTCTCTTCCAGGAGGATGAACACGTCATCTCTTAGGAGTTTGAAATCACTTCCCATAATGAGTTTTGCCGGAGAACGGGCACAAAGATTGTGCCTTATTCTTAGCACATATTCTCAGCACGCCTTTTAATGACTCCCGTGGAACCAGTTCCATGCATGCTGTGTTTCTGTCTATACTGAACATTAGCAAGCACAAACATTCTCTACAATGGTTTGAAATTAGCAAGGCAGTGTTGAATACACTTCTGCTCTTTTGTTGTTGAAAACTAAAATATGTATTTACTTTCGTCTAAAGTCACCCCAAATTTCAGACTCCACTGTGCCTGTCTGTTTGGGCTGCATCTGAGATTGAAAGGGAAGCACACCAGTTGAGACACCCTGTACTACGCACATACTGTGTGGATTTGAGCCCCGGCCTGCAAGTATTTTCATCAGCTTCTGGAAGGCGGCGGGAAGAATGATGGAAGTATTTTTATGTCATCTGTCGGCAGCCCGTTCCCACGTCCAACGTGCTCATGGAAAGCCCCTGCGAGGAAAAGCCAGCGCAGGGTGTCGGAAGAAATAAAAGGCGAACCACGTTTAATGTCGGGATTTTTATGGGTACTGCGAGGGAAAAGTAAATGTCACAATGCTGCCTGCAAGATGCTACCACTTGCGTGCCAGCTTCCCCTTCCAGCGTGACTTATCAGCAGGATTCGGTAGCCACTGAATGAGAAGCTTCTGAGGATAAAACATGCTCGAACACAGGGTGGCTCCAAACGGAGACAGACTCGGTCTTGCGACATCCGTAGTTTATATCACACCGTTGACTCTGGGGAGCAGTGGCGCGTGTGAAATCTGCCATCTCCCCCAGAGGGATTCGTGCTAGGCAGGGAGTAGGGTGGGTGGGCTGCAATCCTACTCCTCCCAACGCTCACGAGAACAAACAACCGCTATCATCTCATGCTGTTCCCCAGCGGAAGGAGGAGGCCTCCCTGCCCCGCTTGCCAGAATAAATCTGAGAGTCAAATGGCTCTTCCCAAGCTCTCGCTAAGGCCCGAGCAGATAAGGGATCATTAGCGTCTCACAAAACGATGCCGAGTTTTCTCTCCCTTCCCCAGTGACTGTTCAGGCCCGGTTTTAATATTCCGTTCACGGATGTCAGACATCACGGAGCCTGTGTCTTTTATGAGCGTCGCGTTGATGTATAAGCGCTGCAAGAAAGGGCCCGGTGACACCCCAGCCAGGGCCATCCACGGGTGGCCGAGAACCCTCCCCAGAGGATGGCAAACTGTGATGCGTTTTGTCCAGAATCGTCCGGTAGCTCTGCTCCGCGTTTGCTCTGAAGGCCCGTGTCGCCGTCTGCAGACGCACGTCTGCAGCAGGGTGTTCCGGGAGGGGACCTGAGCTCGGGCACTCTGGGGGAGAACAACCCCCCCGTGTCTCCTCTGAAACGAGTCTCTTCCGCGGTCGAACCTCTCCGTGAGCGAGACGAAAACAGGAAGATCAAGCGCTCCGCGCCAATCGAAGGTGCAGGATCTTGCACGTGGGGCACGCTGGCGCTCTGAGAGGCGCACGGTGGCACCTCTGTCGCCGGTCCTCCTGCCCCTGGAGGCGCGGTGGCGTGGGCTCTGGGCGCTGCCCAAATATCTCTTGGGCAGAAAAGGGCTGCCAAGCCGGGACTGCGTGCCATGGTAAGAGAGGAGAGAAAGACAGCAACGAAGGGAATCTCTCTTTCCTTTTCTCGGCACTCCGAACTGAAAATAAAACCTGCGACGCTCTGAACTGCTACACAGACACGCCAGCACGGGGGACGACCCCCACCACCACGCGCACTCACGCCCGCTGACACGGTGGTCGTGAACGTGGCGTGACTTACCACGTGCGGAGCGCTATCACGTGCTCTGGGACACGAATTCGGCGCTGGTTGGTGGTGGTGGTCTTACTGTATTAAGAGGGGCCCACGCCCACGTTGGAGCAATCAAGGGAATAACACGCACGGAGTTGCTCAAGGTATTTGCTTCGGTCAAGTCTCGACGGGAACGGATCAAGTCGTCGTAAGCCCTCTCGCCTTTGCACGTCAAAATCAATACAAAAAGAGAAATGAGATGTTTAAAGATGGAGGCAATTAGGATCTCGCTAACTAAGCACGGGGAACAAAGAGAAAGAATTCCAGCAATATTCTAGGCCGAATCCCTCAGCAGAGAAAAGCCGCCATCAGTCGAGGAGATAACATCACCAGGCTTCAGAAAACCTTTTGGGAACCCCCCGCCCCCCCTCCTGCATCTTAGGCTTTTGGGG
The DNA here is from genome assembly GCF_022837055.1 of Prionailurus viverrinus. Classification (NCBI taxonomy): domain Eukaryota; kingdom Metazoa; phylum Chordata; class Mammalia; order Carnivora; family Felidae; genus Prionailurus; species Prionailurus viverrinus. The sequence continues at coordinate 112,935,317 of NC_062579.1, read as the reverse complement.
AATGGCCGTGTAATCACGGAGCCTCCGAAGGGTCCCCGGGTTTCTAGAAACCAAACGTCGGAATTAATTTCCTCTCTGCTTACCTTCTCCTGGAGGCCAGAAGCCCCCCGTTTGCCTTAGCGTGGTAGTCAGGCCGTCTGTGTTTATTCGACACAACTTCGACTGAACCTTCCCTTTTCGCCATCTGGGTTTGGGAGATGCCGTCTGGAGCTGTGATTTGTGAATGGCCGCGTCCACCAGGGTGCTTCTCACACATAAGCCTAATTCATTGCCCTGTCAATTTTCTCTTCCCGTCATCACGCTCGAGACATAGTTAGAATCCTGGAACGTGAGAGCCGGAAGGGGCCGTGGAGATCAGCCAGTCCAACCTCATTTTATACTCCCAGCTGACAGCCACGGTCCAGTTTGTCACCAGCGTCGCTTCTAGCATGATCGGGGCTGCTAACACTGGGAAGATGGGACCTGTTCCTCTTCCCCACACTCTCAGAGAGGCCAAGGTCGTAGCCCCTCCCCCCAGCCTGCCTCACACACAGTTTTCACTGTTTCTTTTCTGCTGCTGTGTGAGGCAGCTTATAAAGCAACAGCCCTTTGTTGCCGAGGGAAGAACAAAACCCCGGCCTCCCAGCAGTGGGGAGATTTATAAGAGCTCAAGGAAGGTCAAAAGGGTAAATTACCCTGTGACTTGTATATAATCAGCATCTTTCCGGTGTACTCCGGGATAAGGCTGATTACAGGGAAGGCAGAGGTGAAGAAAAGGGAGCATAAGTAATCACAGAAAATGAAACTGGAGCAGGTTCTGGTCCTCGTCGTTTTTTTCAGTCTTTATGCAGCGTTCTGCTAAATCCTTCGTGGAAGAGCGTTTAGGGGGAACAAACGTGAATGGTTCCTTCCGGATTTGTGTCAAAGCGCAAATAGGAAATAACTTGATACTGTGTGAGCTTTTCTCTATTTTAAGTCAAGAAAGAATACGCCCGTAAGTTGGAGGAAATGGTCTGGAACTGAGAGCCGTCGTCATTGAGGAGTCACTTCCGTTTGGAAGAAGCAGGGAAGGCTTCACGGAAGAGGTGCCAACTTTTATGTATCTTTCCCGTCTTCGTGTTTCATTCTTTGCTGTTTGCTTTCGTCGATGATTTAGAGAATGAGGTTATATTTAGGTAAAATTAGGATAAGCCTGTCTTTACACTCCCCCCTCCCATCTCTCACGCACCCATGCATAGAAATCTCAAGTGCCCGTTGCATCCCGGGAACTTTCGGTCTCTAGTTAACCCCACCGTAGCGCCCAGTGTATATTGCACCGCAGGTGCTCCCTGGGACCCAGGAAGCTCGGTGAGGGCAGAAACCTTGTGTGTGTGATTTACCGCTGTGTGCCTAGCACCAGTCACAGAGCTCGGCACAGAGGAAGTGCAGGAAGTGCCCGGTCGGTTGAATGAATGAATGATTACGGCACCAGTTTTTCGGAACGCCGTGTGGCTGTGATCTCAAACGAAGCTGAGGATATATTCCTAGGAGTGTCTTCCCACACCCCCTTGACCTTTATCAGGTACACTGCCTGTCTGCCCCCCCCGTGCGGGCTTCCGGTACCTAGCATGGTGTAGGCACTTGAATGTTGGTATACTGGCACAATGAATACGTTACGGAAACCACTTGGGAAAGCAACCATAGCAGACCTAGAGGTTTTAAGATACCTCTTCACAGTAAGAAACACGCAAGCCCTTTCAAGTAACAGACCTGAGAAGGAATCGAACATAAGTCGTAAGTCAATTATGATTCCCTACTTGAATTCTGTCAGACTATTGCCATGTGTAAGACGTGACTGGCATCCAAACCGCTTTGGTCTTCCACCTAAAAAGAACCCTAGATTTATACTAAATTCACACACTACAGGGGCCTCCTATTCCATACAGAATCTGTACGCTCACACGTGTCCGTACTAAACAAGATGCCAGCTGACGTTCGTGACGTGGCGAAACCGTTGGCACATTCATTCATTAGGGCATTTATAGGTGTCTTGTTGCAAGTACAGCCATTTATTTGAAGCGAGTCATTGATCTACAAAGGCCTTGAGTGCACATGGAGAAGGATTTGACCCCTCCATTTTTCTGATACTTGATCATATTGCTGCCGGGCTCGAACCCGTAATGCCTTCAGTCTCCCGAGCGTGACGTTCGAGGTCCTCCACCATGTGACTGCTGCCTGCCGTATCTGCCGCAGCCTTGCCGTAGTCCCCCTCGCCGGGACCAAAAGATGACCATGCGTTGCCCAGGTCCGTGCCTTTGGACCTGCTGTTCCCTTCCTACCTTTTGCGGTCAGCACAGGTCTCCTCACCCTTCTCGGTCCAGCTCTGGGGTAACTTTGGCCAGGTCTTCCTTGCCCAGGCCGAGTCAGTGGCTGCCTCTCTCCCTCGGTTCCCAGCGCGCTCTGTGTACCCTCCTAGCATGCCATTTACAACTCCGCATTAGCATTCGTTTTATGCACCACTTGATTGTGAACTCCTGGAGGATTTAGAGCCACCGTTTCGCACAGTGTTTAATAAATGTTTGTTACATGAATGAATGAATGAGTTAATGAGTTCATTATTTTCCCCCGCCATGGACATTAGGCAGCATTAAAAACAGTTCGTTTCCACTCGGGAATCTCTTTATTTCCATAGAGTGTAATGCGGTCTCTTAAGTTTACCAGAGGTCTGGGAAAAGGAAACGTAGTAAATGGAGAAGTATTTTTAAGTGGGCATGTGTGAGCCTTACCTTAAACCTTTTAAAGACATTGTGTTCTACTCCGGAAAACATTATGAATGAGAATGTTGAAAAAACGGTTTGTTGCATAATAGCTAGGGGTGAAAAGGTTTTCTTTTCTTTTCTTTTCTTTTTTTTTAAAGTAAGCTCTAGGCCCAAAAGGGACTGAGCCAGCCAGGGGCCCCAAAAGGTTCTTTTCTTTAACCCTGGGAACAATAAAGTGATCACCCATATGTAAGTCCCCTCCCCCACCTGCTTTGGCCAGTGTTTACCACATGAAAAAGAGACATCAAGTGCTTTCACCCACACTTCTCGTCTCCAAAAATTGCAAAGGAAGTATTTTCATATTCATTGTTCTTGATTTTCATCATTTTATGAAGATGAGGTGAGATCTACAAATGTGGTAGCATAGTTTAAAAATAGTTCAGTTGCTTGTTGGGGCACCTGGGTCGCTCGGTCCATTAGGCGTCCGACTTTGACTGAGGTCATGATCTCAGGGTTCCTGAGTTTGAGCCCTGCACTATCAGTGTGGAGCTTGCTTGGGATTTTCTCTCTCTCTCTGCCCCTCCCCTGCTTGAGCGTTTTCTCTCTCTCTCGCTCGCTCTCTGTCTCTCTCAAAATCAATAAATAAACTTTAAAAAATGACGAAAATTGACAACACAAGGAACAACCGATGTTGGTGAGGATGCAGAGAAAGGGGAACCCTTCTGCACTGCTGGTGGGAATGCAAACTGGTGCAGCCACTCTGCAAAACAGTGTGGAGGTTCCTCAAAAGATTAAAAATGGAACTACCCTACCATCCAGCAATTGCACTACTAGGTATTATCCAAAGGATGCAGGAGTGCTGCATTGAAGTGGCCCATGCACCCCCATGTTTGTAGCAGCACTATCAACACTAGCCAAACTATGGAAAGAGCCCAAATGCCCACCGGCTGATGAATGGATAAAGAAGAAGTGTGTGTATACAATGGAATATTACTTAGACATCAAAAAGAATGAAATCTTACCATTGTAATGATGTGTGGATGGAGCTAAAGTGTATTATGCTAAGGGAAATAAGTCAGATAAATATCATACGATTTCACTCATGTGGAATTTAAGAAACAAAACAGAAGAACATATATGAAAGGGGGGAAAGAGAAGAGAGGGAAACAAACCACAAGAGCCACTTAACGATAGAAAACAAAGTATGGGTTGATGGAAGGAGGTGGGTACGGAATGGGCTAGATGGGTGATGGGTACGAAGGAGGGTACTTGTGATGAGCACTGGGTGTTGTATGTAAGTGATGAGTCACTGAATTCTACCCCTGAAACTAATGTTGCACTGTGTGCTAACTAAAATTTAAATTTAAAAAAATGTTTATTTATGTTTAAAGGAGATCAAGACAGAGAGTGAGTGGGGGAGGAGCAGAGAGAGAAGGAGACACAGAATGCAGAGCAGGCTCCAGAGCTGCCAGCACAGAGCCCGACGCGGGGCTCGAACTCCCAAACTGTGAGATCATGACCTGAGCCGAAGTCGGCTGCTCAACCGACTGAGCCACCCAGGTGCCCCTAAAAGAATTTTTTTTTTAATTTTTTTTAATGTTTGTTTATTTTTGAGAGAGACAGAGACAGAATGTGAGTGGGTTAGGGGCAGAGAGAGAGGGAGACACAGAAACGGAAACAGGCTCCAGGCTCTGAGCTGTCAGCACAGAGCCCGACGCAGGGCTCGAACTTGTGAGCCGCGAGATCGTGACCTGAGCCGAAGTCAGCCGCTCGACCGACTGAGCCACCCAGGCGCCCCTAAAAGAATTTTTTTAATGGAAAAAAATAAATATCTTGCTGTAGGTAAAAGTTATTTGTTCAATTTACAAAACTGTAGACATTTTCTTCATCCAAAACTTAATTTATACTTTTACTTTAGTATAACTTAAATCATGGCACAATTTGCAAAGCAAGCCATAGAATTGTGCATTTTTTATTTTTTTTAAAGATTCTGTTTTTAGGGGTGCCTGGGTGGCCCAGTAGGTTAAGCATCCGACTTGATTTAGGTTCAGGACAGGATCTCACGGTTCCTGAGTTTGAACCCTGCTTTGGACTAGGCACTGACAGTGCAGAACCTGCTTGGGATTCTCTTTCTTCCTCTCTCTCTCCCCCTTCTGTGCGCGCACTCTCTCCAAATAAATAAACTTGAAAAGAAGATTTTGTTTTTAGGTAATCTACACCCAACGTGGGGTTCGAACTCACAACCCTGAGATCTAGAGTCGCGTGCTCCACCGAGCAAGCCAGCCAGGTGCCCCAGAATTGTGCACTTTTTAGATCAAAAGAGGTCTTAGGACCATTTTTGTCCAAGTGTGACAGATTTGAGGAGACTTTGATGTCATTACTACTTATGGAAAAAACACAGAGTTTTTAATCTGTCAGTTCCAGGGATAACCAAAATACACATAAAGAGTTCTCGATCTGTCTATTTAAGAATTAAGCCAGAGACCTCCACACTTAACTGACCAAGTCAGTCTCTAAGTTGTCTTTCTGTCGCCTTTACTTGGTTTGATAGTTTATAACAATCATGAATGGAGTTTGGCAACGCTAGGGTTGTTAGGATAAAAGAAAACAGATAGTTCCAGAAGTTTTCTAAGTCACCAGCTACCTCTCTGCTGTTGATACAACAACCCGTTAGCAGTTGCGGAGCAAAGCTTTCTGAATCTGTGGCCGCGTGAGGGGTCTCGGCGCTGGAGGAGAGGGGCTTCCGGCACCTGGGCACGCGTGAGTCTGCAAGGCGGGGGGCTGCCTCTCCGCGGGCTCAGGGCCCAGGGCCTCTGAAGTCTTTGCCACTGTTGGGATTTTGTCAGCTCAGAGAATCAGCGGGCAATGTGCTGAGCGCCTTTACGTAACAGAGAGTAAGAATAAGTCCGCAGGCCCAAGCGTTGAGCCCAGCATCCAGCCTGGACTTCCTGAGTTACTCCGGCGCCCACGTGGCCCTTCAGTCACTGAGGCGTCTTCAGGTCAGAAAGACCAAACACGTCACTCCAAGACACCGTTGTCCCTAAGGCTCACCCATTTGCGTGCTACGTAAGACCCAGGATATGTGGGTCAGATGTACACCCAAGACCTGTGTGTGACCCAACGTCTCAAGCTTCGGAAAGCTCCGGGCTTCGAAGGCGGCGGTGAGGTTGGCCCCTGAGCGCCTCCTCTGTGCCTGACAAATGCTTGATAGAAATCTTGGCACGGGCGGCAGGGGAGTTTCTGCTTGTACCGTGCTGTCACGACGTGACCTTTCTCATTTTACTATTTAAAGAATTTTGCTATGAATAACTGTGAAAATTTACCCGGGTGCCATTTCACGGAAATCCTCAAAGGCTTCTGAAACAATGGCATTTACAATGGAGCGATGGAGTGCGATAAAAATATCCAGATCCTCTGAATCTCTGACGTACCGTGTCAACTTTTCCAAGTTCTGTTCCCCTCAAAACGCGTCTGGTGTTTATGTTCCGAAATGGGGGAAATTCTGCTCCCTTTTTTTTTTATTTTGAGAGAGAGCAGGGAAGGGGCAGAGAAAGAGAGGGATAGAGAGGATCCGAAGCAGGCTCCACACTGTCAGCACAGAGCCTGACGCGGGAGCCGATCTCCCGAACCATGAGACTGTGACCAAAGTCAAGAGTCAAGAGACTGGGGCTTCATCCACTGAGCCACCCAGGCCCCCCTCATTCTCACTTAGTGTGAGACCCCATATGAGAGGACAGTGGAATGAGCGATAAACAGCCAGAGAAACAAAAGGTTGCAGGATGTACATAAAAAGTGATCCTAGCTAGGGGCGCCTGGGGGGCTCAGTCAGTTAAGTGTCCGACTTCGGCTCGGGTCATGATCTCGCCGTTTATGAGTTCGAGCCCCTCGCCGGGCTCTGTGCAGACATCTCAGAGCCTGGAGCCTGCTTCGGGTTCTGTGTCTCATTCGCTCTCTGCCCCTCCCCCACTCATTCATATTCTCTCTCTCTCTCTCTCTCTCTCTCTCTCTCTCTCTCTCAAAAATACACATTAAACAGTTTTAAAAAAGTGATACCAATAGAAATAACCGCCTTGGGCAAGAGGAATCTGTGCCACGCTAATCGAGTCATTGGTGTTACAGACCCAGGAGTGGTTGCATCATCTGTGAGGCCCCCGGCGAAGTGAAAATGTAGGGTCCCTTGTTGAAACGTTAATAATTTCAAGGACCAGGTGTGGGCTACTTCTAAGCTTGAGCTGTGCGACTGCACAGGAGACACCCCCATGACGTGGGCCCTGCACGGATCTCAACCCCGGGTGGCCTGTGGGGATCGCGGGTAAACCTGAAACTTCATTTGGTGGCCTCGGGTTTCTGCTCTCCCGACCAAATCCCCGCAAGGGTCTCTCCGTCCGGAATCCATGAAGAAGGCAGCCCTTGCTTGCTTTCCCCATTTGCCTTCTGCTTTTCCCTTAGAGAATGTGAGTATTACTAAACCACGAATCTGCTGATGATAAAGGGGGAAGGCTTTCCACGTATGGCTCTCTGGAAGGTCAATCTGGACTTCCGGCTGTGCACGGTCTGTGGTTGCGCAGGAGAGCTGGTCACTTGGTTTCACCTTCTCCCTGTTTCTCTTGACCGTGAGGGACCGAGCTCCGTGTCCAGCTCCGCGATGATCATGGAGCCTGCTTGGGATTCTCTCTCTCTCTCTCTCTCTCTCTCTCTCTCTCTCTCTCCCCCCCCCCCTCTCCCTCCCTCTCTCTCTCTCCCCCTTCCCCCTTCCCTGCTCGAACTCTCTCTCTCTCTAAAAAAAAAAAATATGTAGAAAATACATTTTATTTTGCAAACATTAACTCAGTGCTCCTCATAAGCATCCTGACAGGGTGAAGGTGATCGTTGTCACCTTGTTTCAGATGAGGCGACTGAGGCCCGTAGAGGTTGAGTGACTTACCCAAGGGCACACGGTTGGTGAGCCGCAGAGCTGGGTGTCAGATCCTGGCATGCTGGTTCCAGAGTGCTGGCCCTGGAACGCTCCGGTGCTGAACAAACGACGTGGTATCTCCCTACACTCACCGCGTCACTGGGACGCGCACCGAAGCTCCCCAAACTTGTGTCCTCCTCGTAACCCAGCGCCAGTAATGTCACTGTAACTACCGGGGATTAACATTCGAAATGCACAGGGGATACTTTCTAAGGCGCTGTGTAAATGTTAACAGGGCTACGATGTTTACGCTGCGTGAAAGCCTGCCCGTTATTTGTAGAATCGAGTCCAGATTTCTTACTCTGGCTTCCAAAGCCATCGAAAGGTAAGTCAAGCCGGTCCACCATGCTCTGTACCGCCCTTCCCAGGCTTATCTCTGTCCGCACATTTTCAAACTTGCTGATTCCCAAGCCTTTGCCCGGTTCCAGGCTCTTGCCGTGGCCGGCCTCCTCAAAGCGGCCTTCTCGGACCCTGCCAGTCCAGTTTGCATTGATGTGTTTCTTCTCTGACCTTGACCTCTCGTGTCCCTTTCAAGGATGAGTAGCTCACCTTCCCAACCCGGTGCCGAATTCCCTGAGGGCAGGAGCCATGGCTTGGTTTGAGTGCGCGTGTTACGAGTCCCCCAGACGTACGAGGTCCCTGACGCACCGGCAGCGGCTTAGCAAGTTTTCCATGTCTCCCCGGAGCCTTGTTGTCGTGCCGGGCGCATGCTGGGCCTTCAGGAGCACTTGCGGGTCTGTCTTAGATGTGCACGGCATCTGTTCGAGTGTTCGGCACACAATGAGCACTCCATAAATTGTATTTTTAGAGACAATCTGTTACCCCATAAGGACTACCAGAAATTACTCATACTCTTTGTGTAAATGGATTTATACAATTATAATGTTTAGGAGCTGAAATAAGGATGAGGGAAAGAAAATCTTGAGACTGTTTTTTTTGTTGTTGTTTCTTTTTTTTTTTTTTTTTTTTTTTAAGCCGAAAGGAACAATAGAACGTCTGAGTCCAAATGTTTTCACTGCGGTGTCACAGAACAGGTGTGAGGTTTGTTGAAAATAATTCGTTATTAATGATGGTTAATTTGTCAAGTTTGCAAATGACTTACTGTTTTTCATGAATCGAAGTGGATTCCAGGTTTCCCCAGAAATAAGCTCATTTTAATTCACTTGCTTTCTTGACTGAGAAGGCTACGTCTAACTACTTTGTCTTTCAGAGGAGGAAACTGAGGTTCAGAGGTGAAACGAATTGGGCCAGTGCCACGTGGTGAGTTAGCAGAGACATGGAGGCTAAATCCTAGGGCTCCGAGGTCCTTTGCTGAATCGTCCTGCCGCTGTCCTCACACCTTCCTCGGTCAGCACATCAGAAGGAATCACTGTGACTGAACACCAAAACAGAACAGAACCCGATAAAATCCAAAGTCTTACTCGTGTGGGGAGATGTTTGTCTCCTGACCAGGGATCAAGGCTTGGGAAAGACTTCTGTTGGACGGGCCAGGTAAGAGGATTTTGCGAGACTCCATATTTTGTGGCCCTTTGGTATAAATTACTTGGGGAAATACATATTTACCTTTCTCCTCCTAAGACTTTACCTTATCTTTGCACAAATCCCCGTCTTTGGATATTTGATTTTGTTTTAGAAACTCAGAAACAAGTCCAATTCAAAAACAACAAACTGGGGGCACCCGGGTGGCTCAGTCGGTTAAGCGTCCGGCTTCGGCTCGGGTCACGATCTTGCGGTTCGTGAGTTCGAGCCCTGCACCTGTGCCGTCTGTACTGACCACTCGGAGCCTGGAACCTGCTTCGGAGCCTGGAACCTGCTTCGGATTCTGTGTCTCCCTCTCTGTCTCTGCCCCTCCCCCTCCCCCCTCTCAAAATAAACACTAAAAAGAACTGCTTCAACACAGGCAGAGACATGCCCCCCCCCCATTTTAATCTGTAAGAGCAGACAAAATAGCTTAGTTTTGAAATTTCAGAACCTTTGATATGTTGGCATAGCAGAACCGAACAACTTTCTGATGAATTTGCACAAAGCAAAATCTGAATAAAGACTGTTTAAAACTAGTCAGATTCCTTCAACACGCCCCTCTGTCAAATTACCCAGATGACTGCTTAACATGTACTTGCTTTTCAGAGATCAGTTTAGTAAATAAAACCTATTTTGTTCCAAAATTTCAAGTTAAACACTTAAATGTAAGCAGAGGGGTGCCTGGCTGGCTCAGTTGGTGAAACATGTAAGTCTTGATCTCGGGGTTCTAAGTTCGAGCCCCACGATGGAGGTAGAGACTACTTAAAAAAATAAAGTCTTAAAAAAAAAGATGACAGCTTGGACAGGGATAACCAGCATTTCCTTTTTCGTAACCTTCAGTAACATGACAGAAAACACAGCGAGGTGTAGCTGGATTTTCCTTTCGTTCACTAATATATTTTTTTTTAAGTTTATTTATTCCAGAGAGGTAGAGAGAGACAGAGCATGAGCAGGGGAGGGGGAGAGAGAGGGGGAGACACAGAATTCGAAGCAGGCCCCAGGCTCCGAGCTGTCAGCACAGAGCCCGATGTGAGGCTCGAACCCACCGACCGCGAGATCATGACCTGAGCCGAAGCCGGACGCCCAACCGACTGAGCCACCCAGGCGCCCCAACTAATATTTTTACTAAGCCCCTCAGAAACCTCTGGAGAGCAGAGGAAGTTTTTAGATGCGTATTTTTTCTCTTTTCCACTCTTGCAAAGATCATGTCAGCTGAATATTACAAGACTGAGGGGGCTGTATTTCCTGGTTCCCAGGTAAAATCTATTTGACTGGATAGAGACACATTGGCCTAGCAATAAAACTATGGCTGAAGTTTACGATCAGGAAGAGGCCAAACGCCACTTGTGAGCTAAGAGCTTTGCTCACCGGAATGAATCGTTGGATTTCTGAAGCTCAGCTGAGTTGTCCAAGGGTCCATCAGTTTCCCCGATGATAAGAAAGTTGGCAGCGTTAGCTAAAAGGGTGGGATGATGAACAGCTGAATGGGAAAACTGCCCTGGGCCCCGAAATGTGATAATGGGCTCTTCCTAGATAGATTCGTCGTTTCCCTTTCTGAACTCTAACACAGAATAATTAAACATATCACCCCCATAGACTATTCCCCTGCAAAACAGCTAAATGAAAAACCCATCGCCTCCCCTGCCCCATCCCCCCCCCCCCCGCAAAAAAAAGCAGTTGGCTGTTGTGATTTACAAAGAAATGAGAAGAGTGGTTTGAACATTTTTAAAGTCCAGCTTGAGAAGAGAGCTTAAGCCAAGGCAGACGGTGCACTTGAATCGTGTCAAAATACAATCGGAGGAAAGCAACGTCCGATGTCAACAACTGCAAGGGGGAGAGGGGTAAGAGATGTTCAGGTGGAATCTCCTGAATCGTTGGTTGTTTATCATTTGCTTTGTGTGTGGCAGTCGCTCCCGAAATAGCCTGGAATCCTAGCGTACGAAAGTTAGATATGCCCGTTGAGTTCATCCCGTCCGACACCCTTCCGGCTGGAGAAACCGGGGCCCGGTGAGAGCTATGACTTGTTCTCACAGCTTTTGGCTTCACGAAGGTCAGAACCCCGGGTCCCAGGACTCCTCATTATGAAACGCTCCCTGTGGGTTCTTGTTTTGTATAAATCAGACTGGATGAGACAACCGTGTTCTGACAGAAATGTGGTTGAATATGGTCTGGAACCCAAGGAATTTCTCTCCTATCTGGAAGACTTCAGAGACAAAGCAATTAAATATACGGAGCCATAGGAAGAACTAAGTGATAAGCTCTGGAGGAATTCATCATTCCAGCTTGTCAGGGAGTGCGTTTTTCTTCAACTCAGAATCTCCCAATTCCAAAAGCCAATAACAAGGCAATCTCACAGCTCAGCAGTAAAGCTACTTTTAAAATCTAGAATGAGATCATTGGGTTCAACAGACGGACTCAAGTATCACTTAAAATTGGGCCTGCCTGCATGTAATAAACTTTGGATCTTGGCTGTGTGTTACCAGAACGTCTCAGCTATCCTCATGGGGTGTGTCTTTGTGTTGTGTTGTGTTGTGTTGTGTGTGTGTGTATGTGTGTGTGTGTCTGAGTTCTGAAAATGTCCCAAGTGAACATTTATTTCAGACTTCCGGAACAGCCAAGAATCCACTTTATGCTTTGAACTTCTCTTCTCCCGTTTGCAACCCTTCCTTCATTGTTCACATGAAAGCCAGAGTCTTATTTATTCATTAAGGAAGTACTTCCTAGAGAGTTACGATGTTCCAAAACACCATGTCAGGTGTTGGTGATGTGAAGGTGAGAGGGGCCCGAGAAGCAGGGGACATGCCCCAGGATTATCCATTCACCTAGCCTGTGTGCCCGGCGGTCACTTGGGAGCTGGAAAGGACCTTCTATTTCATGTTGTAGCCAACATTCTGTCAAGATCAAATCTGTCCCCAAATGCCAAGTAACTGGATCTGACAGGTAATTAGCTCAAATGTTCCTTTTTAGGATACCGTTGATAGCAAACATAAAATGATGTTTGGAAATTAAATTAATAAAGATGATGTATGCTAATTACAAAGTGGTTGCCCGGGGAGACATGCATCGGGTTCATTTCCAGCCCCCGTTCAGGAAGGACAGGACAGCATCGATTTTGATGGTCTTTTTCCAGGATCAACAGACACATGGGACTTCCCGATGTTCTATTACCTGCATTCAGAATAGGGAGCTGTGCATCCCTTTCATTGGCATATTCCATCTCAACTAATCTTCTTAGAGGATCAGATAATCTAGCAGATCCAGCAGCAGCTCTCATTCTTCAACAGAACCGCTCAAAACGAGGCGGATTGTTTCAGCTACCTTGGGAAGTCTCCATGAACAAGCTGAATATATTCTGCATCTAGCGAATTGATCATCTCAAGAGGGGGTAATTTGTGCCAAGTCTTCACGTTCGCCACAGGACTCTCAGGTCCTTTGTTAGGTTATACATGTGTGAATGGAGCATACTGACAGTGTATTCTGATGTCCGACCGAATGCGAATAGCGAAAGAAGTCACTTTGCTCTGTATGTCCCCACAGTTACGGTAACAAATGCGTCTCTCTCTCTCGCTCTCATTTAGCTCTAGTCTCTGTGAATGTAGTGATAACATCTCCATTAGTGAATTCATAATTTCCACTCCTTGGATTTGCATGCCAATCTGTCTTATTTTATAAAACATGAATTTATTAGATTACTTACGGTATTAGGATTTTATCATGAAAAACAGTTGGCCGTGGTGTGGGTGGGTGTGTGTGGTGGGGGGTGTGCGGAATCAGTGGGCTCTCTTTCAGTTCCTAGAGAGACATGTCTGTTTGAATTGGTTTTTGTTACTCTTTTTACTTTTAATTTTTTAAGTCTGATACTAATGACATTCCTGGAAAAGTATTAAAATGATTTTCAAAGGCTCATTTTCCCCTTAATATGTAAATTGTAATCATATAAAGGATAGAAGCCCTTAATTTGTAGACATCTGAACAGTCACATCGAAGTTCCAGTAATATTTTGTCATTAATTCCACCTAAAGATTCTAAAGAATTTTTCTAACTAATTCAAAATACTTTGTCCTTAATTCCTCCTAAGATTGTAAAGAACTTTTCTGGCTAATTCAGATGTTCATGTTTAGTGAATACTTGTTGATTAACTGACAGCTAACTGTGGTATAAAATACCTGTATCGGCAGTTCGTCCAATAAAACACAAGATCCTTTTCAGTATTTCATTTTGCCTATTAACAGCCCAAACTATGACATCCATTTTTTTTTTAAACAACGTCACTATTTGGCACAGAAGTCTACAACGAGAGCTTGTTTCGCTTGCCGTTTATTCCAGTAACTTGATAACGAGTATTTGCAACTAAATCTAACAATATTTGTACGAGTCCTTTCAAGCTAAAATACTGCTAAAAAATTCCAACGCACGTGCAATTCCATATATTTACCTACTACCGTATTTATTATAAAACCCGGGCTCTAAGCGCTTTATAGGATGTGAATACAGGAGTCCCTGTGCCCTCCGATGAAACGTGGCCCCGTCTGACAGAGGACACGCTGCTGAGAAGAGACCCATGTCCGATCGAGTTGGCCAGTTAGCTACTGGCGTTGGCTCCTCGGGCTGTTCAGGAATGCTACTGTGCCATCATAGAATCGCTCGATAGCTCAGTTCACACAGAACAGCGGCAGATTTTCAAGGCTAAGCCCTTAGCAACCAAGAGCCACGTAGCACAAGCAGCATTGGCAACACACACTATTGTGCAGGTGGACCGTTTTCAGCGACGTCGATGTTGAAAACCCAGACATACAAAACCGAGAAATTAGAGTGATTGCTTGTATTCTAAAACGGTGTTCGGCTTTCTAAAAGGATTCACAAGTGTCCTCTTAAGTGGCAACTCCCCTAATGCGTGTAAAATGCAATTGGATTTACAAAACTTCAAGGTACACGTGACTTTTTGCACAACCGTTTTGAGAAGCGAAGTGTGCCTGTAGAGAGTACTTAACTTGCCCTCTCAGGATTTAGGCAAGTGTCTCATCATTGTATTGGGAAAGGACACTTAAAACCAAGATGTTGCCTTTTAAGCCACCGAAATGGAAAGCAGATATTGGCTCTGTGATGTGGACGTTCCAGAAAATTTAAGTACGTTCATGATTTTGTATTTACAATTTGGGGACTCATCTTTAAAATGTACACCTTTAGGTAGCAGAGTATGTAGCCATAATGTTGGGCCCTATTCTGCAGAAATGTCGCTGTATTTTTGTGGGTTTTTTCCTCCCTCTTTAGCCGCGTGATTTTAAAGAGATGTTAGTGGTGGTTACTCCGTAGCTCGTCTATTTATGACATCACTTTTATACTTCACTGCACAGGATCACCTTTAAAAATCCAACTTCCTGCATCTCATTAGTGTTCCCACTGTTTACTCTGGGTGATTGTCATTCAGGTAAGGTTCTTCTTTATTAGCAGTAAGCTCCCTGGGGTGGGGTGGGGGGTAGGGGTGGAGGGGACTGGGCAGAGATGGGCCTATGGTATCTCTGTGCCCCCTCGGCACACAGCACAGAGCCTAGCACCTGGGAAGCAAGCACTCGGTAAATACTTATTGAACGAATGGATGAGCGAAAAAAATTGAGTGAATCGGGAGAATTGTCTGCAAAGCTTTCTTCACTCTAGATTCTAATCCAGTGTGTTTCTGGAATGTGTATAATCAAAATGAGTTTCTGGGGTCTGAAAAAACACAGAGCCTCTCTCTTGTTCCCTATACGTCTTTCTCGTAGAATCCATGAAAATATGGAGCCCTTGATGAGATGGAAATATTTGGAAAAATTAAATCACCTTAGAGGTTAGAGGACAAAGCAGAGGAAATTGAAGAGTCATTTCCTGACTCACCAACTGCTGGAGGGAACTAAAAAGATATAAAGGTTGACCAGAGTCCTGAACCGAATCAGATCCTTGGCCATTGTGTCCAGACTGAGAAGTGGTACTTTTGAGTGTGTGAATACAAACTTAGCCACAGATATATTCAGAAACAGTGAAAGTAATTAATTAAGAGCTAGAATCGAAGGAAATTACCATTTGCCATTTGTAGGGCCAGACCTATAGATCTGTTCCAGGCGGGGCAGGGGGGAGAAGATCACATTCTGTTGGCTGGAACCATTTCGCTGTGCTGATGCTCATACGCATGACAGGTGGCATATGAAATAAAAGTGAAATAGCAAAATCCAGCTGTAGGAGATAAACGAAATCCTAAAATAAATTCTGTCTGAAAGCACTTGAGTGGATACTGCAAAACAACATAGTGGAGGTGCTAATAAGTTAATAAATGTAAAAGTGTTTGTGATTGCATTAGAAAACAAAGCTTCGAAGTGTATGGTGTATGCTGCCTTTAAATGAAATAAGTCTGAACCACATTCCAACAATTTCTCTTAAAGCCTAATACAAATAAAGTAAAAATCGAAGGAGCATATGGGAATCTAGATGTACATCATAATTATTGAGAGAGTTTATGCATCTGACTTCTTCCAGGAGGCCTCTTTAACATCATGTAACTAAATGAATATTAAGATATCTGTATTTAAGATTAATGAATTGCTTTTTCTGTGGATAATGGAATGACTTTACTTTCCGGTGAATAAGAACAGACACTGCAGTGGAATCACGTCAGTAGTTCTAGTTAGATATATAGTTTAAACCTAAAAACCATCTTAACAGAACATGTATACTAATTTGCCTTTATAATCACTTCCCAAAATACCTACCTCTGTATTCTGTATTTATCACTGCATGAAATGAGAGCACCCACAAGAGGATTTTTGAAACTCGTTTATATATATACGGGTGATGGGTACACGTGTGTGTGTGTGTGTGTGTGTGTGTGTGTGTGTGTGTGTGTGTGTATTTCTCTCAAAGAGGAGGTGTTTTTTCTGGGAGCTATCTCCAAGTTCACTTAGCATGATACTCTGTCCTCTTCTATGACATGTAAAATCTCACTACGTTAACATTCTTGTAGATCCTTTGTAGATTATTTCGGGCCATTCTTGTAGATCATTTGACTTTGATCTAATGGACTTGAATAGGAATTATGATCTCTAATCCAAGAGTGAACACGTTAGCTTGTCACTGTAGATATTCAGAGATTTTAGGTTGTTGAAGGCATTTTTTTCCCAGAGGCCCCTTACATTTAAATATCCGTAATTAACTTCTATTGTTAAAAAACGATTTTGCACCAGTAGTTATTAATCCAAGTAATTTCTAACTGAAAGCCTGTCGCATGAATTGTTTATAGTGACGGACACTATACTATTAGTCACTTTAAAGCTTCAAAAGTAAGTTATGAGGATCCACTTCAATCTCCACATGATAATAAAGGATTATTATGTGCAGTAACCTATTTATGAAAAGGAAACAGTGTGCTTCTTTCAGACGCCATCAATTGCTTTAATAAGGAATTGAAAAGCTGAACTACTTTATATGCAGATCACCATCCCAGTTGCATAAGGATTTACAATAGACAAAACAAAACTATTTTTTGTTGTAAAGAAGGGCTGTTTGTTTAAATCACACCATAATGTTTGCATCTAAAAATTCTTTACAGGCTAATAAGGCTTCATAAATGTTGTATAGACTCGATCAGTTAAAATCCTTTTAACGCTAAGGCCAAAACGAAAGGCTTGCTCCAGCTGATGAGGAAAAAAATGCACGTAACCCGTGCCTGAAGAAGGCAGAGGGGAAAAGATCCCTCCTCTCTCGGTTTTGGTCGTTTTGAATCGATTCGGAGATGCAAACAGTACATGATGTGATAGCGCCCCATGAATGCTTCAATAAATGTAAGAGGAAAGTGCTGCTTTCTCTGAAAATGTGAAAATTGAGGATTCTGAGTCTAATCTTTAACCCTAAAAAGAAACAGAAGGTGATGCATACACTTGTCTCTGCTGCCTTGAATTTGCAGAGAAGTTACTCGGGATGTTTTCACCTCACCTTGGAAGTCTTCCTTCTTTCAAGGTGTTGAATGGCTCCTGTGTCTTTATTAAATGAGGTGTGTGGCGGCCTCTACTGGTGCGTGTTTATAGAAGATGTTTCAATAGGCAGAAAAAATACTAATTTGAATTAAAAAGTTAGAAATCCACTCTTTCACTTAAATATATAAAAATATCTAATTTAGTGCAGAAAAGATATATTACAGGTCGTGTAATGCACTCTGGATCAGGAAAATAACCTAAAACACTGACCATGTTAGCGTACAATAATGATTTACGGAAGGGCATTAATTGTTCGATGCACTCTGATATTGGGTTAAATATATTTTATTAATGAATTACTAATCCCGACTGAGGCAGTCTGACCTCTAGTCCACTGTTAAGTCCCCTTAGTTGACTTAAATAAAATCACTTAGAACAAACCCAGAAGAAAGGAAATATTTTACAGTTAAATCTCTAAAGTCCTACAACTAGAATCATTTGATGACAGGCTGGTTTCTATAACTCAAGCAAACTGTACGTTGACTTCATATAGCTGACATTTTCGTCTATTTTACAGTGTTTTTAATTTCAAAAATACAACACATTAAAATAGGTCCAATTTATCAAAGCTAACAGCAACATTTAAGTAATGTACTTAAAGTGCAAAGGCACTTTAACACAAAGAAGTGTTGCCTGGCGGCTATACTTGGAAACTGAAGACAGAAATACCACATATCATTATTTACAAAAGAATGTATGGTCTCCAAGGGTCTTTGGAGATCTTCTACAAAATACGCCAAATATCCATTTTTAACATGAAAAGTTTGCTTACTCTTTCTTCATTCACTACAATCTCCTCTTCCCATTCCCACACACTGGAAAAAGAAAGGAAGAAAAAAGAAACAAAACCATCCATAGAACATACGGAAAAAAAAAAAAAAAACCAGAAACCAAAAAACCACGCACCGTAGAAAACACTCGTGTTCCGTGACGATTCCTAAGGAGAGAAGGGGGGAGAAGGCGGGGGAGGGGAGCGAGAGAGAAATAATTTAAAGGAAAACTTGGAAAAGCAGTATCATTGCTTCACCCCATCCCCCACGCATTTTCAAAGTCCCCCATTGATGCCGAGGAAGGGAGAAGGCAAACACACACAAAAGCCAATGTAGTGCTTCCAACAGTTTGCAGCAGCACCCTCGGCTGCCATAGGGTTGTAAATGGTTTCCCTTCACAGCTGACTGATTGCAGTTTGTTTTTCCAGAACTTCGAGGTAGTCTGGTTCGGACTGCGGCTTAGCTTGCAGTAAAGGGTGGTCGGGTTTTGACTGCCCCACAAAGCATTTCCTGGGAGTTCCGTACAAAACGGTTTTATTGATTCTGTCTTGGTTTTGGCGTCGAGATTCATACGCAGGGGCGAACTGCCTCTTCGGTAAGGTACAAAAGTTATAGTGGGCGAGTCCTGCGCTGGGAAGTTCCTTGACCCGCTCGGCGATGTTCTGGTACAGCAGCTCGGGCTCTCTGGGTACGGCCGGCTTTTCCAGCAACTCGGCGGCGCTTATGGTGTAGGCAAGCGTGGCCGGCTCTTCCTTTTTCTCGTCCAGGTTGCCATAGCTGAAGTCTTGCAGGTTGCGGTAGTAGGCTACCGGGTCTCCTTCCTTCTGCATGTAGATGGGGTTCTGGCACATCTGACCCACGGGGGGGGGGATGTAGTTGTAGACGTGGCCGTCCGTCTTATCCTGAGTCTCGCTGTTGTAGGACCCGTACTGTAGCTGGAAGGAGCTCACGTCGAGGCTGTTGGCACTCCTCGGGACGCTCGGCACCCCCTTTCTGCGTTTCAGGACGAAGACGAACAAGCCGGCCCCGAAACAGACAGACAAGATGAAGACCACAAGCAATCCTAAAATTAAGACGGAGAGTGGAACCTCAGTGTGTAGTTCGGGGTAGGAACTGGGGGCCACGCTGAGCGACCGGGGAGTGTCTGTGTTGTGATTCATTGACAAAACGGTTCCGTCCGACAAGTTCGGGCTGTCCGGACAGATGGCCTCCCGCCCCAGAAACTTCAGTATCTCCCCTGCGTGCTTGGCGGGAGATTCACAGGTCACCTCGTTGATGATGACGGGGGAATTGGCGTGTTCCGTCCAGTCCTTCAGCCCCATGATGTCGCAGGTACAGTCCCACGGGTTCTCCTGCAGGTCGATCTGAATGAACGCCGGGAGCTGATCCAGAACCCCCTTCACGGGCAGGTGGGAAAAGTGGTTGTTTCTCAGGTTCAGCCTGGTGAGGGCCGTGCCCCCGAATATGTTGTCAGGCAAGGAACGCAGCAGGTTGTTGTTGAGAAACAGTAGCTGGAGGTTGATCAGAGCATCGAAGGTCAGCGGTTTAATTTCCTTAATGACATTATACTCTAAATAGAGATACTGCAAGCTCCGCAGCCCGTGAAACATAGAAGGGTACAGCACTTCGAGGTAATTGCCGTTCAGATAGAGTCTGCGTAAACTGGTCAGGTTTGCGAAGGCACCCTCCTGAATGACCGCGATCCTGTTGTTTCCTAAGTGCAGCAGATCCAGAGAACTGTATTCTGAGAGGTCGTTCTTATAGACAGTCTGGAGATAGTTCCCTGTCAGGTAGAGTTTCTTTGGGCTGGTAGGTCTGGGCTGCAGGTCGGAGATGTTGGTGAACTTCCTTTCCTGGCAGTTGACGTTTAGGCCGTTGTCGGAGCTCTGAGAGGTGCAGACACAGCTACTGGGGCAGGTGAGGGGCACGGGGGACTTGGTCTGGTACACCATGATGGGTCCAAAGCTCTGCCTGTCCTTTGAGACAGTGACCCGGGGAGTTGGGCGATTTCTCATTTTGGGCGGCCGGCTGGCTTTGGGGGCCCTGGTCGGGTTGAGCGCAGGATTCACCGTAGGCGACAGCCTTTGGACGTGAGTGTCAGCGTGGCCACCCCTCTGACTGGCGTCCCCGGGGCTCTTTCTGGGACAGAGGTCTTGCCTGGTCAGTTGGGTCACATCCTTCCCGTGCAGTCTAAAGGGAGTCTCGCAGACGATCTCCCCCACGAACACCGTTATGGTGTCCAGCCAAGCCTTGAGAGGAAGTAGGTCACAAGTGCAATTCCACGGGTTTTCCTCCAGCTGGATCTCCATGATGCCTCCAATATGCTCAAGGACGCCGGCGAAAGGCATCACTTTCAGCCTGTTGCCTCTCAGGTCCAGGTGGGTCAGCAGGACGAAGCGGAACACATTGCTGGGCAGCGACAGCAGAAGGTTGTCATTCAGGATGAGCACTTTGAGCTTATTCAGTTTGCTGAAGGCCCCCGCCTCGATGGCACTGATGTAATTGTAGTCGGCCTGGAGGTACTCGAGGCTCTCCAGGCCGAGGAAGGTGTCTTCCCTCAGCACCTCGAGCTTGTTGTTGTTGAGGTGCAGCCTCTTGAGGGTCTTGAGGCCGCTGAACGCCCCGGTGCGGATCTCCTGCAGCCCGTTGTTGCCCAGGTGGAGAGTCACGGCGTTGGAGTAATTGACGAACTCGTTAGGGTACAGGCGGGTCAGGAGGTTTCCATTGAGGAACAGCTGGTAGATTCGATACTGGGGGGGCTGGAGCAGGCTGACAGTTGTAAATCCTTTGTTTTCGCAGTTAATATTCAGTACGTTTTCCTTCTCTTCGCACAGGCAGCGGATCTTGCAAATGTCTTTGGCAGTTTTGCGGCTCTCCGTGTGTAAGATCCCGGCCACGGTTAACACGCTGAGGAACCAAACGCCGCTCAGCATCTTTAGGCACCGTCGGTGTCAGTTCAGGTACCTACAGGCAAACCTTGGGGAAGGGTGCCGGAGAGAGCAGGATGCGGGGGAGAAAGAAACAAGGAAGCCCGATTAAAATGGCAAAGCAGGGGGGCGGAGTGGGAGGCAGGGACGATGCGGGGAGTGGGCAACGCGGCAGAATGAAATCACTGCGTTTCTCCAAGCGGTTTCTTCTCTCCTCGCCCTCGCCCCCGCCCCCGGCCCACCCACACGCGCGTCCCGGAGCACACATGCTTGCACCTGATTTCCCGGCGGGTCGCAGCCAGCCACGGAGTCATTAGTAATCGAGTTGTCCTACTAAATCCAGCCCATCTCCTCCTCCCCTGGGGTAGCTTGAAGAGATCTCGGGCGGCTCGCCCGTCTTAGGCTCGCGGCAGAAATTGCTTTACTTTTTTTTTTTTTTTTTAACTGCGCAAAAAGGGGGTGGGAAAATCAGGGGACTGGCGGTGGGGGAGGGGGAGAGGATGGAAGCGCCAAGGCAGCGCGGGGTGGGGGTTACTCACACATCAGGAGAAGACGGGACCCCTCTCCTCTGCAGTCCGCCAGTAGTTTGGCATCTTCGGAAAGAGAAGAAGAGCAAGGTAAAAGAAGACGCCGCTTCCGGGGGGATGCCCTGCTTTCCGCCGGCGGATTTAATTTGCCTGGGGAGGGGGGGGCGGGGTGCGCAGAAATCCGAAATCCGGCAGGCCGCAGGGGAGGAGAGGACGGCCGGGGCGGCTGCAGGCTGAGCCGACGGCGACCCGGGGGTGCGGTTGCGGAGGGAGGTCGGGGAGCCGGCCGGCCCGGGTGGCGGGCGGCGGCGGCGGCGGCGGCGGCGACGGCGACGGCCGAGCCTGGGCGCGCGCTTCCGATGCGCTGGCGGCGGCAGCAGTGCGCCCGACAGTTTGAATTTGAGAGGTTTTGCAGGCTCCCCCGGACAGGGCTGGGGTGACGTCACGCGGGGAGGGGGCAAGCGGCGGATCGAGGGCGCGCGGTGGGGGAGGGAGGGGCAGATGCTTCCCTTCCCAGCGAGCGGCTTTGCAAAGCTCGAATCCGGGCTGCGTCAGTTGCTTCTGAACTACTCCACCTCCAGCCCGGCGGGCGGCGAGCGGCTGGCGAAGCCCCTGGAGAGGGATTCTCCAGGAGGGGTCCCCGCTAAGGGGCTGCGACCGCCGGGACTCCTCCGGCCCCTGGCCCCCCGAGTGGTTTCTTCCACCTGCTACCCCTCCTGGCCATTCCAGTAGGGTCTCATTCCAAATTCCCAAGCAGAGGTCCGGATCTTGCCAGTGAGAGGGAGGGTGTGTGTGTGTGTGTGTGTGTGTGTGTGTGTGTGTGTGTGCTTGTGCGCGCGCGCGCGCGCGCGCTCATGTATGTGTGGGTGGGAGATGTGCCTCTTTGCTCCAGGACTGGGGCCCGCCTGCCAGCCTCCTAGATCTCCTGCCCCCGTGCTCTCGGTGCGGAGTGCGGTGTGTGCCCGCTCCACAGGGCCTGTGTAGGAGGGCGAAGAGGGGATTTGTGCCTTACATACAGAGCTTTGTTTCGGTGCTGAGAGAAGTACTTTCTGGGCCGTGACTGGCCAAACACACATTCGCCTGGATTCTGAAAGCCGGCTCAGCGTTAGAGACGAGCGGCTTCAGAACCATTCTCTCCCTGAGGTTTATAGTTAGCCAGAAGATGAAGTTTAAATGCGTGCTCTGCGCCTGCAGGAAGGAGGAGTGGGTGTCAGAAAGACACTGCCAGGCTGAGCCTCGCTCGGCTGGGTGTGGGAGCCCCAGCGCGGGCGCTCGTGGAGGGGCCTAAAGCTGCAGGCGACAAGGGCAGGGGAGCTAGAACGAAGGCAGCAGTGCGGGAAGGCCGGCGGCCGAGAACCGGGGGAGACAGGGGGAGAGGTCCCGCCCGACATCCAGTGCGCCTGGGTTCTGATCTAGCTCTGTGGCCAGGTTGCTCGCTTCTCTCTGCAACTTCGCATCGCCGTTGGCAGAAGGGGATGGGGCTGTACGGGCCCTTCCGGTTCTGACATTCACTCGGATTCACAGAACCTTTCCACGCCATTAACAGCCAGGTGTCGGCTTTTGGCCTCCATTATCCCGCTTCTCCTTAATGATCTTAAGGTCCCCTGGAACCGGGTGTGTCCCGTGTGGGGGTCCATTTGCAAGATGCCGTTATCTGCTACCGCCCGGGAGGGCCAGGGCGCCTCTGGCGAGTCAGGGAAAAGGGCCGATCAAAGAGAGGGGTAAATGAATCGACCCAGGGTGTGCCTGTCCCACAAAACACTCACACTTGCTTTCCCTGAGCGCTGCAGGCAGAGCTGACACAGGGTCCCACTGCCGGGCCGCATTTGGAACACAGACCAGCCCCACGGGCGGAATGAGCCGCTGAGGATGGAAAGCCCCCCGCGTCTCCCCTCCCACCTCCCTGTTCCGCTGGGGTCCTGGGACTCACTGTTCGGCCCACACTGGCTCTCTCCTCCCCAAGAAGGGCTCTGATAGTTTCTCAACTTGGGCAGGAAGGCAACCTGTGGCTCTCTGGCAGTCTCCTCCGGAGTTTTTCTCAGCCTTTCACGGCTCCCTGTTCTTTCCCTTCCGGGAAGAGCCTTGGACCAAACGTCATGCGCCCCCTCCCCATCCTGTAGTTCTTGCTTGGCCTCGGGGAAGATCCCGTCCTTCTGGGGCCTCAAGTTTTCCTTCTCTGTGCCAAAGGGCAACTCGGAGCCCAGCCGTCCTCAGCGGGGGAGGGGCAGCCCGTGAGTCCCCCCCCCCCCAGCCATGGCGGAGTGATGCAGTGAGCGATTAAGCTTCCTTGCATAGCAAAGGGGCATTTGTTTCGACATGTTGCTAAATATTAAATATACGTAGTTCCTAGAGAGATATGGCTTATTCGTTGTCGTTCATTTAACAAACATGTATTAATTAGGTTAATATTACATTGAAGCAGAAGCCAGCGTGAGAGCTGGACAAGACCTTTGCAATGAGATTCATTTTATAGATGAGGGCATTCCTCCACCAGGACGAGTGCTGAGTTCCTGAAGTTCAAGAATCCATACAATTAGAACCAGAACCCAGGGATTCGGAGTCCTGGTCCAGGACCTTTCCCCACAGCTCACCAGTGCTCAGTGTGAATTAGTGAAGGGCTGTCGGCCTCAACTTAGTGGTGTCTACCTAAATGTGTGCTTTAAGAAAAAAAGTATTTGGAAGTGAAATATCAAATATGAGTTGTAGTTAGCAAATATAGTAATTTCCTTCAAGACATTGATGAGGCTGCCAGTAGTCTTTAAGGACAGAGACTATTAAACATTTCAGAGAGAGAGAGACAGAGAAAGGGATAGATGGATGGGGGGGCAGAGCTTGAAACCCGTGAAAATGATAGAGCGAAGGAAGCGTGGTGGTAAGCTGGCTGGAGTTGGGTGGGGGGGCGACACTGGGAATCCTGAGACGGGGTGACAGATCTTCCTTCCACGGTCGGCTTCCGACACGGGTCGGTGGACTCTCCCACCACTGCTCGGTCTCCTGCCTGTCGCCGGGCTTCCGCGGCCGCTTTCCCAAACCCAGTTACTGAGGCCGAATCCGCCTCAGCGGGAGAAAGCACTTTAAGTAAGTTTCCGAACGGCCCCGCGTCTCGGGAGGAGCCGCCGCAGCACCTGCCGGCGACAGCGGGCTTTTAAGGCAGCGGAAAGGTCCTGGGTGAACTGGGAGCCCACGGGAGGCAGGGACGGACACTAAGATAAGGCAAACGCCCCCTCTCGTCGCTGGGGCGACAGAGCCACAAGCGGGGACTCCGTCGCCTCGGTCTCCCTCGCCTCCGAGTAGAGAGCCCGGCTCGGGTCGCCGGTGCTTCCACGGGGCGCGGGGAGTTGCCGGCGGGGTCACAGCCTGTGCCGCCCGGCCACCCGCCGGGCCTGGGGGAAGGGCGGTTAACGGGAGTCCCGCGGGCCTGCCAGGGAGGGGTGTCCGCGGCCCGCTCGCCCTTCTTCCCCCTTCCGCTACCCGCCCCCCCCCCCCCCACCTCGGCAGGTGCGGTTCCCGGAGGGCGCTTCCGGGCGGCCCGGGGGCGCCAGGCGAGTCCCCAGTCTCCGGGGACCCGGCACCGGCCGCTAGCCCAGCCCTCCTCGCCCTCCCCCGGGGCGGCCAGACGCCCGGTACCCGGAGCTGGGGCCCGCAGGCGCGACGGCCACCCGCGCTGCCCTCGCCCCGGGGCCCGGCACCGCGCGCCGGCGAGCGTTCTCCTCGGGAGCGGCAGCTCGCACCGGGCCGGCGGTGGCCCCGCGGCCGCGCGACGCCCGGAGCCCGACCACGCCCGCGCGGACCGTCTCGGAGCCGGCGAGCCCGGGCGGGCGGGGGTGGCCACCGCGGGCCGCCCGCACCGATCCCCCACCCCCGCCCCCCACCCCCACGAGGGGAGCCGGCCGGGCAAGGCTGGGGGCCAAGCGCGGCGCTCCCGAGTGCCCAGAACTTACCCGGCGAGCGCGCCACCCGCAGCTTCCCCCGGAGGCGCCCGCAGCATCGGCCGGCCGGGAGGCGCGGGAGCCGGCGCGGCCCGGGAGCGGGGGCACGGCGGCGAGCGCGGGCGGCGCCCCCAAGGGCAGGCAGGTCCCCGCTGGAGCGGCGCGCCGGCGGCCAGGGCTTCTGGCAGGAAGCGGGGCGGGAGCCGGCAGGGAGGAGGGAAGAAGAACGGGGGCGGGAGAGGGAGGTAGGGACGGCCGCCCCTCTCCCGCACTTATCAATCACCCTGCGGATCAAATGTCCCCGCCGTGCACCCGGGAGGGGGATGCGGCAGCCCACAAAGGGGCCGCCGCTCCATCGCTCTGACGAGCGCCGCGGAGCGCCGCTCACGCCTCCCGGCCCCTCTCGCCTGGAGCCCTGCCCAGCCCTTGCAGCTTCTACCGTGGGCTGCGGCTCCGACTCGGCCGAGTGAAACCGGGGATGGCACTGGGCCGGGACCAGACCCCGGGGGAGACTGAGACCACCGGGCGCAAGTTCCCGACCGGCGGAGGAGCGGCCGGACGCCCCCCGGGCCGGCGGCCTCCCCTAACTAGTAAGCGCCCAGTCCCTGGAGTTCGCAGGCAGATTTTAAGGACCCCCCGCGAGGGTGGTAAACAAGGAATTTCCATATAATATGGAGCCGGGCTGGACTGGGGCAAATGTGTTAACAAAAGCCAGCCCTTAGCAGCGCGCCAGTGTCTGTTTCCATCTGATTCTTTTTATTCTTCGCGACGTTGCCTGGATCGACTAGAGCGTACTTTTGGCCACCCCCTTGCCTTTTCTCCTTTCTTTTCCCTCTTATTAGTAGTCCAGGTGGTTGTGATTCGACTACAGGAAGGCGCTCAGTCAAAGAGTCGCTGTGGTTCAAGAGGGAGGTGCGGGTTTTCGCCCAGACCAGTGCGGTTTCCCCTCAAAGCTGCTTCCCCCACGGCCTCTCCCCTCGCCCGGGGTATTGGGATAAAGTTGCAGTTGCGTTAATTTCAGTCAGGGATTGGCAGTTTATCTGGATGGCACTAAGGCATTTCCCCCTCAATCCTGCAGGCCAGGGGCCTTCATTAACGCTCCCCCCCCCCCCCCCCGCCCCGTCCCCGTCCTTCCCATACCCCCTCCAGAGTCTGTAAAACCCCCATTGTTCAGAGTCTGCACCCGTTTGAGGATGGAAAAGGAGGGGGGCGATGAGAGGGGCATGAAATGAGAGCAAACATTAGCTCTCCTGCTAATGATCCTGCATTGGGGTTTGTGGGTTTTCAAGGTTATTTCCTGTACCCTGAAGCCAGGTTCCCACAGCACCGATTTCCACCTCATTCTTGTCCTTACCCTGGGGATTCTTTCTGCTTCTTCCCTCTCTTCGTGGCTTTCTTTTCATAATGGTTTTCCAAGGAGACCACGCGGGGCCTTTTCAAAATGACTGGTAATCTTCTACTGTGAATATATGCAAAGTTTACTTTAGGAACAGTCCAAAGAATTATCTTTTATAATCTTATCTCTGAGGTTTTAAGGATCATTCTTGGTCCTGTTATTTCATTCCTGAAAAAGACTTCTTGAGGTTTCCCTGCCATTCAGCTAAGCAATTCTAGAATAACACAGTTCTCGCATGTGCACATGGGCAGACTGTTGACAGTTACATATTCGGAAACATTGCCCCTTTTTATCAATATCCTTGCTTGGGCACAACACTAACTACGCTGTTTGCTACAGACTCGAGCAGTGGTCTGGGCATATTATTCCTAACTAGGAAAAGTTAATGCTGTTTCCTCTGTGTCTTTACCTCATCTCTGACTGTGTCATCTTTTCTTGTAGTTATTTAATGGGTGCTATAAACAACCACAAAACACAGAGCTAAGAGGCTATTCAAAGGCAGAAATAATGAGACAGTCATGCTGGAGAAAGGAGACAGTTTACTGAGAAGGGTCGTGTGTCTCTAGCCAAAGGGAACACGCACACAAAAGCCGTAACTTGTATACAGATTAGAGGAGGAACACAGCATCAATGATAAAAACCGACATTTTATTTTGATCGGGTAAAAACATGTAAAATATGGCATGCGTCAATTTTAATTAGGCTTGGACGCAAGGCTAATGTGTTTACCAGTCCTCCGCAAAGCATTTAGCAGCCTGTCTTTCCACCCGGGACCACACCAATGGTGAGATAAAAAGGGAAAAGAGCCGACTTCTTTTTGTCAGCATATAAATTTCAAGTAGGTGGGTAGCTGTTTCACAGGGTGTCGTGAACGCACGCACAGACAAAACGATGTGCAACACAGAACTTTCTGTGAGGGCTGTTGCACAGATGATTACAGTAGAAGAGAGCTTAAAGTGAGTGAGTTTTAAATGTATCAATTTTCTTTGAAAGTTTAAGTTTCCTTTTCTAAAAGTTTTCTGGGTTAGGGGAAAATTTCCTCATATAACTGAATATCAAAGACATGCATATTCATGTACCTATGTTAATGAATGAAAGTGGCCTTGTTAATTCTTTGGTGTAGTAGCATTGTAAATGTATCTGTGAGCTGTTCTCTGTTGATCAGTTCATATCACCAATGGGCTTGGAGATCCCCGATGGCAATGTGAGGAGGGGGGTAGAGAGAGAAAAATCACATTTTGCTGCGGTTTTTATCATTTCGTTCTAAGATTAGGGGGAAATCAGAAGTTGCACCTAGGCTGAATTAAAACACAAACGTGTGCATACATTTCTAAGATGATGCAAATGTTGCCCAATTACTAGGTGGCACGTAGTTTGAGAACGTCATTTCTACACCTTCTCCGCACCTGTCCAGACCTGGAAAACTCTAAAAAAATAAAACAGAAAAGACAAAGTAGAAACCTCATGCAGAGTCAGTAATTCTAAGACAGATGTGAGATCTTCTCAGAGAATACGATCTCTTTTGGATCAAAGGTTTCAAAGACGAGTTCAGAGACAAATTCCTAAAGTAAGAAATGCAACTCAGAGAACATGCCGTTAATACCAGTAATTATGGTTTAGAGGATATTGTAGACTTTGCTTCTGTGATGCTATTGAAAGTGTGGATATTTTTAAATTCAAGTCCATTATTTTGATGATCTTGGCAGGCATGTTGGCTGGGCTGGAAAAGTGCTGGGCCAGGACCTGAGTAGTTTGTCTCTTATTCAAGCGCACATCGAAACCCTTAGAGACCTGGGTTCAGATCCCACCTCTGCCTCTTACTTACGGGGGGGGGGGGGTGGGCCTAGAGCAGGCACCTGTCTGTTTTCCCATGTGTAAAAACTGGGCACTAGAACCTTCCACGTGGCGTCAGTAAGAATGGGATTTGTACAAAAGCCCTTGAAACTTGTGAAGTGGTACATATATGTGAGGGGAAATCGAAATGAGGGATTCCTAAACTCACTTCTTAAAATGAGTGAATTATCCCACACAGTGATTTTAGGGAGAAACCACCATTTTGATTTAAATCGGATAATAGAATCAGGGTTAGAAAGCTATTTATGATTCTAGTTGGAGCTATGTAAGTCAAACACTGAAATGGAAACTTAAAACCATTCCATCTTTTCCCTAAATTCTTCCAAAGGGTTGGATATTCGTATGCATATATGTATATGTGGGTATGGTATATGTATATATCAGGGTCTGTCCACCTCAGCACTGTTGACATTTTGGACCAGATAATCATCGGTCATGGGAGGTTGCACGTGTGACATGAGAGGTTTAAAATCATCCCCGGCTTCTGCCACTTTTCAGGAGCACCGCGATGCCGCGTGTATGTGAACACGTATATATACGTGCACATATGTAATATATATTACATATTATTATATAATTATATAATAACATATGTTATATTTGCGTGTATAAACACCTTACACTTACTTAACAAACAAATTGAAGGAACATAATATGCGTTACGACCTAGCAACGGAGCGAGAGCAAGATCCCAGGCTCCCTGACACCCTGCTTTGCGATCTACTATACCCTGCAGCCTCCCGTCTCTTACGCCCCAAGTACCACCAGTAGAGACAGGCAATGCGTACTGGTGCTGTTCTTCATGAAGATGTGTATTTTCCTTCATGACCCAAGACGCGGTTAGGGGTTGAGACCAGAGTTTCTGCAACCATATTACCCCGGTCAGAGCCATGCACCCTGAAATATTCTATTGCTGTTTATTTAAAAAAATTGCTGGCCGTGGCCTGTTCAGTTGACTTGGTGAGTGACTGATAGGTTGTATCTCAGAGGTTGAAAACCACTGACATTCTGAATCAGGAAGGAGAGGAAGGAAAAATGGGACCAAACAGAGAAGGGGGGCAGTAAAGAAGTGATTGGGGGTGCAGAGTTACAGAAATGAGAAAACTTACTGGTGCTCAACCAGTCCTTTCAAGTGTCACCTAGCCATGGCATCTGGTCCCTAAGGGTTCTAGATCTCCGTCCTTATCGGTTGAGCAGAGTGATTCATCAGTAAGAACCATACTGAAGCTTACTGGACTTGGGAATGAATATACATGGCAAAAGCCACAGATTTTACAGATAAGTCTTGGGACAGTATTAGCAGGTATTTCATTTATCCTGACACATTTCATCCCATTAATCTCAGTGCATCTGGAAGTTCTATTTCGGTCCGGAGTTACGACCGAACGCGTTCAGGAGGAAGCCAAATTTATTGCGTTTGAACAGTATAATGCAGTTGAGCCTGTGTGCTAAGTTCTGTTGATTTTATTTACGTATTTATGTTGGACTGGTATAAATACGTGGCAAAGTCTGTGCCGTGGTAGAGAGTTTCATGCTGACTCTGCCGGAACATTCAAAACCGTCTGCCCGCAAGATGCCCGGGTCTAAAGAGTTACGTGCAGAAGAGCGGCTACTAAGGATTTGCATGAAGTACTTCTGATTTTGCAAAAAAGTCCCCATTTGCAAAGAGGACGAGGCTATTAACATTCAAAAATAGCAAGGAGGCACACACCAGATCTACCCTGAAGTTGTGATTTGCACAAAATGAAGCAAGGTTTAGACATTGTGGGTTCAGGGGGAAGGTGAATGAGATCTAGAAAGTAAATAGAATCATTTCCAAGTAATAGCTGAGTGCGGCGTTCAACCGTCATCACAAATCAATGAGACGAGAATGGATTTTTTTTTTTTTTTGCCTTGAATCTCGATGAGTTATTACTCAGATGTGGTATCGGTTCTTTTTTGCTTCCTTCCATTTTTCCTCTCCCAGGAAGTTTCCTAAATGACATTACCGTGACACCCTTATTCACCTGATTATTGTACGTGAGGTCACCTCTAAGTCCATGTAATGGCCCCAGGATGTTTGGCCAACTTTTGCATCTGTCTGTGGCCATACTGCGGTTCCTGGGCAAATTAAAAAGAAAGAAAAAGAAAAAGCTTCAGATTCCATGACACTAAATATCCCCGAAGCTCTCTCCGAAGAATAGCCCAAAGTCTATCTGGAGTGGAGGAGGCACACGGAGATTCTTGCAAAAGCCCTTTGGTGCGACCCCAGGAAACGATGACAAAACTAGCGACATCATCGTCCTCAGATTTGTTCCCCATCCCGGGCGTCACCACAGCAACTAAAATACAGTAGTAGGGTCAGTGTCACTCTCTTAATATTTTGAAACGAGGCAAAGGAAACTCATTTCTTGCTACACATCAGTGCTTCAGAATAATGAGTTCAGTATGCTGATCCCTTAGCTGTTTATACAAAGACCTAGTTGGCACAGGTCAGGAAATGGCGCTGTTTGAACTAGATAACTTACTTGCCATCATTTAAATATACTGAATTGTTTTCTTTTAATGCATTTTTCCATAGAAATACTGATACTTAAGAAAACGTGTGCAGTGTTGCTAAATGATGAATGCTGCTTATTGTTTGTAGCAAGGAAGGACAGTTGTCCGTGAGATCGTGACCTGAGCCGAAATCAAGAGTCGGACATTTAACTGACTGAGCCACCCAGGCGCCCCTCTGCTCACGATTTTTTAAAAAAATATTTATGTAAGTAATTTCTACTCAACGTGGGGCTCGAGCTCACGACCCTGACATCAAGAGTCATATGCTCTTCCGACTGAGCCAGCCAGGCGCCCCTCTGCTTACAGTTTTTGTCAACTATGATCACTCAACCTAAGATAACTTCTGTCTCTTGAATACAAATAAATAGTACGTAGCAATTTTAGATAAGCCTGAGTCCCTCCTCTAAAGTTCCAGTTGCTTGGAATTCAAATTTATGATTTACTCAAGGGTCTGAACAGATCTGCTATGATTTACATTGATAACATTGGGGTGTTTTAGGCAACAGTGAAATCGTTCATTTATTACCCCTGCTATGGCCATTAGCCAAGTTCAATCATGAGCTATAGTAATGATATTGATCACAGGCCACCTGGCTTCATCAAATTGTGCTTCTCCACTGATTTTTAAGTAAGTGGTTTATCTGAAATAAAGTCCTAGAACACTAATGAATCATAATACCTATATGGACTTAAAGTATCCCAATTCTTGATCCATTTTCAATATTGGTATTCAGTAACACCTTAAATAATTTTTTGATCCATTTTCAATATTGGTATCCAGTAACACCTTAAATAATTTTTTTAAACCTTTCTTTATTTTTGAGAGACAGAGAGAGACAGAGTGTGAATGGAGGAGAGGCAGAGAGAGAGGGAGCGAGAGAGAATCCCGAGCAAGCTCTGAGCTGTCAGCACCGAGCCCGATGCGGGGCTCCATCTCAAACTGGTGAGATCGTGACCTGAGCCAAAGTCGGATGCTTAACCGACTGAGCCACCCAGGCACCCCTTAAACAATTGTTAAAAACCACTACGATATACTAATATAACAAATATTCTATGCAGAAAGTTCTGAAAATACAGGGGAGTAGGGCAAGTGATCTACAATTAAACCTTGCAGATTTACAAAGCTGCTTTTATGCATGTTCAGTTGTCATCTTTCACTGACATACGAAAGTAGTCATCTTTAAGGATTTTTCTACTTGTAAAATGTCCGTGATTATTTTGGGTCTAGACGTCGACTAGAAGCACTTGATAGCCTAAGAATTTGTGGTTTATATGTACATCTGCCTGCCTTCCTTCCTCCCCTCTCCTTTTTCCTCTTAAAGCTGATCTGGGAATTCCTTCATCCACAATTAGATGTTTCGTCAAAGAAAACGATCAGCATGCAGGCAGCAGTCCACATCTAGGAAAATGATTACTTGGAATGGGCCAGCACCACATAGAAGTCTCTACAAGAAAGATACCATCGCGATCGTTGTTCTTCCTTGAGTTGTCTGTAGACTAGATTTCTGGGACCCACCCCAGACTCACTGAATGGACTTTTCTGAGGGTAGAGTCTGGGAACCATATTTTTATAGGACTCTCAGGGGAATCGGATGCAAATTGCAGAGCCAATTCCAGTCCAACGTCTTCATTTTATAAATGGGGAAACTAAGGCTCACGGAGGTGAAGTGGCTTCTTCAAAGTCACCCAGGCAGAGCCTAGGGCAAAAGTCAGATCTCCCAACTCTCACGCAAATGCCTCTGCTTGGGGGGTTGGTGTTTCGATGCTTCAGGTTTAAAATTGTATTTTTTCAGTGATAATCAGCATTAAAATGTAATGCCACAAATACACTTCGGTTCTGAATCGTGTTCCAGTAATGCCCATAGAAAGTGGCTTGTTGTTGGGGCGCCTGGGTGGCGCAGTCGGTTAAGCGTCCGACTTCAGCCAGGTCACGATCTCGCGGTCCGGGAGTTCGAGCCCCGCGTCAGGCTCTGGGCTGATGGCTCAGAGCCTGGAGCCTGTTTCCGATTCTGTGTCTCCCTCTCTCTCTGCCCCTCCCCCGTTCATGCTCTGTCTCTCTCTGTCCCAAAAATAAATAAACGTTGAAAAAAAAATTAAAAAAAAAAAAAAAAAAAAGAAAGTGGCTTGTTGGTCAGTCACATGAAGCGATCCCATTTTATTTCAAACCCATTTGGCTAAGACTTGATGGCTCTTTATTTGTGCTTTGGGTGACAAACTCTATAAAATGCAATAAAATGCTTGATAAATACTTACTGAATTTCAAAAAAGAAGAGCACAGACCTTGGTGTTGAGTTGGAAAAGATTTCCTTTATGACCAGCGTATAACGCTAAACTCTCGGACCTGATGGAATCCGAAGGAGCTTACTTTTCGTGTTATCATTTACTGGGTCTACTGAACCATTATGAAGATACTGCAGGGAGACCAGTGTCCATAATCGTTTTTCTTTTCTTTCTTTCGCTTTCTTCTACATTTCCAAATTTTGAGTAAAGTTCTATAAACCCTTCAGAAAAAGAGTTCGTAAGTATGGAGGCTGAGGACGCCGTGTGAGGGCTTGAAACTCTCTTGACCTATAAGTGTCAACTTCAAGAAAATTTCTGCTAGAAACTTTGAAGATAAAATAGAACGTCTAATTAACATTTAGGAGAGGAAGATATATATCCATTTCAAGTAACCTGACCTGGATTTCAGCAGCAGGATCTCTTCTTGACACATTTGTAACTCATTTTAATTGCTAATAGGTACTGTGTGTACACACGCAAGGCAGGATGGGACTTAACCTCTCAGACTTCCAAAGGTGAATTAACTTAAAATTAAACAATACATTTTTGTGGGGAGACATTTCCTTCGGAATCATCTACTACTTGGCCGATTGACAAGTGCCAATTATCCAAGAAAGTTGAAAGGACTCAGGCTTCTTCTGTATTACTATAATTATTTTCAAGAGAAATCAGGTGACTTCATGGCCAGGCAGTGTGGATGGCAGAAACCGTATGGGCTTTGGGGTCATCCAGAACTAGGTTTGAATTCCAGCTCAGCCATCTAGCCAAAAGTATGGGCACAGGCCAGTTACTTAAATGCCCTGAGTCTCACTTTCCTCTTTCGTGGAGTCTGGGTAATGATGCTGACCTTGTGAGTGTTGTGAGAAACATAGAAGAGGGCCGCCTGGGTGGCTCAGTCGGTTAGGAGTTCGGCTCTTGATTTGGGCTCAGGTCATGATCTCACAGTTTGTGAGTTCGAGCCCCACGTTGGCTCTGTGCTGACAGCACGGGGCCTGCTTGAGATTCATTCTCTCTCTCTCTCTCTCTCTCTCTCTCTCTCTCTTTCTCTGTCTCAACTCCCAAAAGAGAACTGACCTTGCTAGTGACTTCAAGTGATGAATCGGAGTAAGTTTAGCCCGGTGCCTGTCAGTGCCCTTTTGTGTTCTCTCTCTTTCAGGGCCACTTGCCCTCAGAATATGGCTCACACTGCCTGGAACTGGGGGCTAAATTCAATTCAGAAATCACCACCGTGAAGTTCACCTGTAGCCATAGACCTAACCAATTGATTGAATTCAAGGTTCATAGTATGAAGCTGATATTTTGATCTCTGCATATATGATACCTCTGTTTACTTCTCTACTAGGTAGGAGCCCACACTGGATTTGAAAGGGTGAACAGCAGGGCACCTGGCTGGCTTCGTCATTAGAGCACGTGGCTCTCGATCCAGGGTTGTGAGTTCAAGCCCCAAGTTGGGTGTAGAGATTACTTCAAAATAAAATAAATAAATAAATAAATAAATAAAGGAGTGAACAGCTATCACTCCTAAATCCACAACGATAGACAATTGATAAATTATAGCTATTGTTATCAGAGGAGCATTTGACTGCACCCCCATGATTTCTATAGGAATTTGGTCCCGCAATACCAAAGGTCTGCAGCCTAGTGCACTCTTGATGGGATACCACCATATGCTCTAATTCTTCATTAACTAATTGGGAGGAAAAAATGTCCTTGACTGTCTTATTTAAGTGAGAAGCATTTGGCTCATAGTTTGTCTAAATTGAAATTCTTTCTACAACTTTAAAGCAAGAAGATATACCATGTTTGATGCTCCCTCCGGGTCAATTCTGCTTGGTCATACATTGTATGCACTCCTTTTAAACTCAGAAAACGTCTGATATATCAAAAGTAACTGGATTTAGAAGTATTATCATGGCAGGACCAGCGCTCCTAATATAGCTTCCCCTGGTGTGTGCGTGTGTGTGTGAGAGAGACAGACAGACAGACAGAGACAGAGAGACAAGAGCAGAGCAATGCAGAGACTAGCATAGCAAGTACCTTTGTTCCCGTCACCCAAATTAACGATGTAAAAATGACCTAAAGCAAATCTGAACAATATTACTTTTTTAATGTTTATTAATTTTTGAGAGAGGTGGGGAGGGGCAGAGGGGGGGGGGGCAGGGAGAGAGGGAGACACAGAATCCGCAGCAGGCTCCAGGATCCCAGCTGTCAGCACAGAGCCCGACGCGGGGCTCGACCTCACAAACTGCGAGACCCTGACCTGAGCCGAAGTTGGACACTTAGCCGACTGAGCCACCCAGGTGCCCCTGAACAATATTATTAATATAAAAATCAATATAGGAAGATTCCGGTGAAGTCCTCTCCCTGAAGGCACCACATTGATGTATATGTTCGTGTCCCTTTTGTATGTCTTTACAAACACACACACACACACACACACACACACACACACACACACACACATTTATCCATGGACAATATATACACTTGTTTTGTGAGAAAACACACGTGTCACTTTTCATTTTTCTAATTTAACATTTTTTTAAAACTTCCCATGTTGATGCATAGGAATCTATTGATTCAGCTTAACTGCTATATAATAGTCACCATGTGAATATATCAAATTATATGTATCAGTTCCTTAATTGATGGGCATCTAAGTTGTTTCCAGGTTTTTCCTGAATGTGCAGAAGCCACATCCTTGTAATCAACACCTTTGCTTCCCACTCTGTCTTCAGTGTTCTGAGTAGGTGCTGGTTTTTCTTCTGTGGTGCAGACTTCTAGTTCTTTTTCTCCATGCAGTCTGATGCTGTTTGTAACAAGGTATCTAGTTATTTTATTCATTGTTTACTTTTTTTTTTTAAAGTAAGCTGTACGCCCACAGTAGGGCTTGAACTTGTGACCCTGAGATCAAGGGTCTTGTGCTCTCCTCGGCCGAGCCACTGGAGCCCCGATGGTTTCCTTTTTAAAAATGGCTACCTCCCCCATTAGGAATATAACGTATTCTCAAGAAAACCTTGTTGAATAAGTGAACGAAATGAAAATAACGAATAAGCGACTTCTTTTAAGGTGAACTCTCTGCCAGAAATCTCTTCCGTCCTTCACACAAATAGACTTCTGGCACGTCTGTTCCATGGCTTAGCTAAAAATACCCAGACCTGTCTGGTTCCCCATGGTAAATGTGGCTTAGATTGGAGCTCAGATTTCTGCTAGATGTGATATAATATACCAAGAACCCAGACCCCATATAGGCATGTCATTTCCCTGAATCTTAGAGTCACTGGTAATAGAAGGGACTGTCATTCTCTGTGCATATAAAGTTTTCCTTAGGAGTCTTAACACAGGCCTTAAGACAAGCAAAAGCTAGCAGCCTTTCAGTGTCTGTTCTCCATCGCTGGCTGGTCAAAGAAGCCAAATTTTCATTCCAGCACATCGTGTGCCACAATAAAGGCTATCATTACCAAACTTCTTTGTAGCTAAGCATGACTCTGTAACTGAGTTCTGGTCAATGAGAATGGACGTGTCATTTGGGAGTTCTGGGAAGTCTTTTAAGGAGCAGGGGATCAGGGCCCCTGGGTGGTTCACTCGGTCAAGCACCTGACTCTTGATTTCGGCTGACGTCTTGATCCCAGGGTCCTGGGATCAAGCCCTGTGTCGGCTCCTGGCAAAGCACGGTGCCTGTTTGGGATTCTCTCTCTCTCTCTCTCTCTCTCTCTGTCTCTGTCTCTCTCTCTCTCTCTCTCTCTCTCTCTCTCTCTCTCCCCCTTTCCCCTTTCCTCATGCTCTCTCTCTAGTCTTTGTGGTCCAAGGTGACTGCAGGAATGGAATCAAAGTAGGACAGAAAAGGGGATCCACTCTTCCTTTTTTTTTTTTTGTCTTAGAGAGAGAGAAACAGATTCCCAGAAGGTGCTTAGGTTCCTAAGGACCAAGTAGAATCATCATAACAGCCCTCAATTGTTTACCTGTGGGCTTTTCTTTTAATGTGAGAATTAAAGTTGTATAGTCAGGTGACACTAATCCAAACAGATACATTTAGCTAATATCAATATCATGCTAACAGTCTTGCCATTTAAGAGTAAATGTCTAGGGGCGCCTGGGTGGCGCAGTCGGTTAAGCGTCCGACTTCAGCCAGGTCACGATCTCGCGGTCTGTGAGTTCGAGCCCCGCGTCGGGCTCTGGGCTGATGGCTCGGAGCCTGGAGCCTGTTTCCGATCCTGTGTCTCCCTCTCTCTCTGCCCTTCCCCCGTTCATGCTCTGTCTCTCTCTGTCCCAAAAATAAATAAATAAACGTTGAAAAAAAAAAAAGAGTAAATGTCTAGACACCCTGGTACAGCGGCCAGTTAATAGGCTGTGTAAACCGGAGCAATTTACTCTCAGGACTTAATTTTTTTTCTCCTACAAAACAACAGGATAAGCTGAAGACCAAGATCTTTGTCTGCTAGAGAATTCCGTGACCATATCTAAATACAATCACTCAGGATTGTTGAGCTGCCATTAGTCAGAAAGGAAGCCTGTCTTTACAGTTTGGCAAAAGCTCATTAATTGGATTTTTGGGGATCATTTGAATGTGGGCTAGGCTGAAGCTTATCTTTGTACTGTCTAAAAAAACAATCCCTAAACAAATCTGCAGGGTAATTGTTGGCTTACTTTAGAAAACAACCGCTTTCTAATTGAAAGTTGGCAGCTTCCTATTTGCAGAAACAGTTAATGTACTAATTTTAAATTATTTTTAAAAACCCATTTACTAAAATAGTCTGACTGTGGGGTG
Source organism: Prionailurus viverrinus (assembly GCF_022837055.1). Taxonomy (NCBI): domain Eukaryota; kingdom Metazoa; phylum Chordata; class Mammalia; order Carnivora; family Felidae; genus Prionailurus; species Prionailurus viverrinus. The sequence goes on along the minus strand of NC_062579.1, from coordinate 112,897,136 downwards.
CCTGGCTGGCTCAGTCAGTGGAGCATGGGACTCTTGATCTCAAGGTTGTGAGTTCGAGCCCCGCGTCGGGTGTAGAGATTGCTTAAAACAAAATCTTTAGAAAAATAGCCTGACAAGAAATTACTAATGTTATTCACATCATAGTGAGATGGTCCAACACTGAACCTCAGTTTTTCTGATTTCATGAAGACTGGAAGCAGAGACAAGGCTGCTTTTCAAAAATTGCAGGATAGCCTCCTGGGGCTGGAAGAGCAAAATGGGGAATGCGCCTTTGGATTTGGAGTAGGTGGTCTTTCTCTTTGTTCTGGAAGGAATTAAGTGCAAGCACTATTGACATGCAGAAGTAAGCTGAGTGCTTACTCTTTGTCCTTAGATATTGGAAGCAATCTAAGTGTAAATAATTCAGAGTGGAATACTAACTTATTCTAATAATGCAAACGTTTACTTGGTGGTGGAGGATGGAGGGGTGGCAGTCTGAACCCTCACGGAGGTCTGGGGATTTTCCACTTCCTCTGGCATGCCCTGGGACACAACCTGGGAACTGGGCGGGGGCGGGGGCGGGGGGGGGGGGCGGGGAGGAGGGTTGGGGGGAGGTGATGGGAAAAGAGGCAGTTGAGCTGCAAGAGAACCTCCATATTGGGGTATGTCCTATGGATTTGGGAAACAACAATGTCTGATACTGAGCTAAATGTTCCTTTTCTGCATTATAATATTCTTTTTTATTTTATTTTTTATGTTTATTTATTTTGTTTATTTTGAGGGAATGAGAACAGGGGAGGGGCAGAGAGAGAGAGAGAGAGAGAGAGAGAGAGAATCCCAAACAGGCACCGCACTGTCAGCGAGGAGCCCAGCGCATTGCTAGAACCCACGAACGTTGAGACCGTGACCTGACCTGAAGCCAAGAGTCAGACGCTTAACCGACTGAGCCACCCAGGCGCCCCTGCATTGTAACATTCTTATAAAATTCTTGTTTCAAGCACGATGTGTTAACCATCACAACCTGGGGTTTAGATTTGTACACCTTGGGGAGAGGAGGAAGGGGCTCTGTTTCTGTATTCAGACAGAAGTTTGTTTTTACATACGTACATATGTACATTTATTTATTTATTTACTTACTCACTTACTTAAATAATCTCTACCATCCAACGTGGGGCTCAAACTCAAGACCCCGAGGTTGAGAGTCACGTGCTCTTCTTAAAAAAATTTTTTTTTAATGTTCATTGTGTTTTTGAGAGAGACAGAGATAGTGCGAGCAGGGGAGGGGCAGAGAGAGAGGGACACGCAGAACCCCAAGCAGGCTGCAGGCTCTGTGCTGTCAGCACGGAGCCCGACGCGGGGCTCAAACCCACGACCCGTTGAGATCATGACCTGAGCCGAGGTCGGACGCTTAACCGACTGAGCCACCCAGGCGCCCCAAGAGTCACATGCTCTTCTGACTGAGCCAGTCAGGCACCCCTCAAACAGAAGTGTGTGAAAACTGGAGCGATTTCACTTAATGGTAACTAGATGGACCGAAGTCAGCAGTAGTCCAAAGAAACTGGAGGCAGAAGTTCGGAGCCGAATGTCACAAGGAACAAACAGGAGAGAGAGATACTCCCCGGGAATCATCTGAAGTGCACAGAAGCACTCTGCATCCTAGTGGTTACCTACCATGACATCTCGAGTTATTTTATTTAGAAGTTCAAGAAAGGTGATTCCCAGAAGGCTAAAAGATGGGGCACTAGGGTCCCCCAACCATCCAACTGCTATTTCTCCAGTCTGGTCCCTCGGGGAGACACTTGATACTCACGAGCTCATTTATTGTTGTTCACAGCACCTGAAAGGCAGCATATTCTTTTTACCGGAAAAGGGAAATGTTTAGAAATGTTGTAATTGGAAATTTGATTTTACCTTTTTTTTTTTTTTTTAACTAGTTCATAGTATATTTCCTTGCAGTCAATCCAAATTGTGACATTTTGGTACTCAGATCGCAGCTTTCATGAATTACCGATCAATGGGATTCATTTCCGGGAAGAACGTAGAAATTTTTCCGCAATTCCAGTTTCTTAGAAAAATACCAATCGTGCCGAAAGTATGAAACGGAAGAGTCTTCGCGGCTTATAGTTAAACGAAACTCACTTTTTTTATAATTGTATACAGTTGGCCATTGAACAACCTAGATCTGAACTGCGCAGGTCCACTTATAAGTGGAAGTTTTTAATAAAGTTTATTAATTTATTTTTGAGGGGGGAGCGGCCGAAAGAGAAGGACAGAGAGAACCCCAAGCAGGCTCCACAGTGCCAGTGCAGAGCCTGATGGGGGGCTTGAACTCACGAACCATGAAGTCATGACCTGAGCCAAAGTCAGACGCTTAACCAACTGAGCCACCCAGGTGCCTCAGGACTTGTTTGATAAATATAGTACAGGACTGTAAATGCACTGTTTTTTCCTTATGATTTTCTTCGTAATATTTTATTTTCTCTAGCTGACTATAGTGTAAGAATGCAGTGGATAATACATCTGACATGCAAAACGTGTCTTACTTGTTTATGTGATCAGTAAGGCTTCTGCTCAACAGCAGGCTGTTGGTGGTTACATTTGAGGGGAGTCAAAAGTTACACGTGGAGTTTGAGCAACCGTTGGGGGTGTTGATACCCCGGCACCCCAGCCCCCATGTTGTTCAAGGCTCAGCTGTATTTTGTTTTGAATCATGATGCAAAATAGCCAAGAGAGTGTTGTGTTTTAACATTCTGGCATTAAATGGCTAAAAGTGGTATTTACTAATGAGCTTCATGATTCAAGTTTTATGGCTACGTTCTAGAATGAGTAGAGTGTTGCTATTGCAGGATACTGTATGCAGATTTATTAATGAAAAAATGCAAGAAAAATAAAAAGCTACCAAAAATACAATAAAAGGCTACATTAGTAATGGATAATAAAGTCAGAGAAGCTCTTCATGGTGAGCAGCATTACAGTTGCTGAGTCTGCTGCTTTTCTTAATTTTTCTTTTTTTTTTTTACTGTTTTACTACTGTTTTACTACGGAGGGTTGAACACATTTCCCTTTCTCTCTTCTTTAACCAGCTAGATGGTTAAAGATTATTATGCGGAAATGGACTCAAGTGTAAGTGGAAATGCCTGGCGGTAAATGTTGATTGGCTTGTCCTAAAATTAGGGGAACTATTTCTGGCCATTCCAAAAGCCGAGCTGGTTGATTACACACGGGAGTAGAATGTGAGCTTAAGTGAGCTCCTTGAGGGACCTTTCTGTCACTTTGTCACGGGCACACTGGCATGGGATTGAGCTAGTGGCCAGGTATGATTTGAGAAAGGGGTGCTATAGTACCCTTACCACTCTCCTGCCCTTGGTACCTTCTAGCTCCCCCTTAAATGTTTCCTTGGGAAGCCCCTGGAGTTGGGCGTCCGGCGTAGGGCAACCCCGCAGCCTGCCCGGTCCACGGGGACCCCAGTGCCGTGACGGGTGGTCAGGCCTCCTGGAGACACGATGAGTCGTAATGTGGCCAGCGCCTAAGCCCCACGTGCAGGCATACACAGAGCTGGTAGGGGCGCAGGTCCTGACTGAAATCAAACCCACATCTTGTTCTTAGGCAGGAAGGGAAGCAGTTTCAAATGATTTGGCAGATGAAAGCATGGCTCCTAAGGAAAGTCTCAGCAGGTTCAGCAGACTGGAGCCTGCCAGGCTGCACGTAAGGCGGGAATGAAGCAGTCTAGGGGGTCAGACTTCGGGATTAGGGTCTATATTTCAACACGACTAGTCTCTAAGGAGTCTTGTGGCCGCTTCCTGTGCTTACAGCAGTCAGCCTCCCCGGATTGAAAGGGTCAAAGCCTCTTTGGACTGACTGTCCCTAATCTCCAGGGAAGGAGGCTGGGTCTCCGTCCTCTGGGAGGCCCCGGTGCTGATTGCCTGTGACGACACCACACTCTCTGCCTGCGTTATGGGCCGGCCTTGGTCTAGGGGAGCGTCTGTCCGGGTCATCGCCATCCTTTCCTTTACAAACTTCTCAGCCCAGGATTCTAGGGCTTCTCGGCCCAGGATTCCTCTGTCTCAGGCCTTGACAGCTAGACTCTTGGCAGTATGGGTTTTTCTTCTCTGGCGGTGTGTTTTCAGATGCTGTGTTACTTGAGCTTAGCGACACCTTAGCTGCATAAGGAACGCATTTCCACTGGGGACCATTCAGTCTTGGAGAGAGACAGAAAATACAGTCCCCCAAATATTTCAGTAACAGTTCAAGGCAGTATGCAAGCAGGTGCCAGATTAATTTGACAGCCAGTGAGTTTTGTGTGGTCGGCAGTTGTCCCAAAGGTTTCGCGTCGGAGGGGGAGATCTTCAGGGTTTAAAAACTAAATGGGTCCGTGGGGTGCCTGGGTGGCTTAGTCGGTTGGGCGTCTGACTCTTGATTTCGGCTCAGGTCACGATCGCAGGGCCGTGGGAGCGAGCCCCTCACTGGGCTTTGCGTGAGCGTGGAGGCCTGCCTTTTAGCCTGCCTGCCGTTCCCTGCCGTGTGACCCTGTACGGGACGTGCTTCTTCCGTGGGAGGGTACCGGCCGCTGCCACCCTGCTCTGGGAACTATAGTCCCAGGTTTATTTTTCAAGTTTATTTTGAGAGAGAGAGAGAGACAGAGAGAGAGAAAGAGAGAGCTAGCAGGGGAGGGGGAGAGGGAGAGGGAGAAGGAGAGGGAGAGGCAGAATCCTTAAGATTCTCTCTCTCTCCTTCTGCCCCTCTTCTGCTTGTACTCTCTCTCTCTCTCCCTCTCTAAAAAAAAAGTGAAATGATGGAGAAGCCCAGTGACTACACAGTAAAATGTAAAATCTACCCACCTCCCACCAACCCCCCCCCTTTTGCACTCCCTGCAAATATTCTTTCAGATCCTTTGTTGAGCAAAAGATTCTTTATTGAGCATGTATAGGCCACCTAGGCCGCATTTTTAGTTTTTACCCTTGTTTTCTGCAATATTCTAGAATCCATACATGCATACAGAATCATGAATGTAAAGATGGAAAGAGGTCATTCGAAAGGAAAAGCTATTATAAGGAACACATGCTCAGATGCAGCCCCTTATCTTATCCTTGTAATAAATTGTTGTTTGGTCTAACCCTGGTTTTAGCCTCCTTAGAACTAAGGAGAACCCATCTTTAAACTCACCTGAATCTTTAATCTTTGTTTTATGTCAAGAGCTATTTTCAGACCATAATCACAGCTCTGGAGCTTTAAAGCATCGAAGCAATTCGGTATCAAAAGGATTTGACTTTGTTCTTTCTAGGGAGACAGACAAAAATGCCTGCTCGAAATAATCAAATGGCAGGAGACTTGGCTCTTTCTAATCCCTGCTTTCTCCCTGGATAAGGGAGGATGGAGAAGGAATTGTTCAAGGAGAAGGGAAATAGAACGTCTCGCGGAAGTCTTCCGTCCGCACCCGCGGCCTGTTCCAGGGACCCCGTCTCCTCTCGGGCCGTGGCACCCACCCGGTCCCTTAGACGGGGAAGACTGAAGAAGCCCCAGCCAGATGTTTTACGGTAACTCAGCTTTTCTGTCGATGCCGATCTGATCCCTGAATTCCACCAACTGGCCTCTTCTTTCGTTCCCTGCGATTAAGGTGCCACTGGGGGACATTTTTGTGAGTGCAAAGGGGTGCTATTCGTATCTAACCTGGGAGAGCAAGTATCCGCCCGGGGTGCCCCGTGCAAACTGGCCATCCGATCGCTCCGCTTGCGATCACGTAGTGCCCGGCCCCAGCGAATGAGGACAATCATACTGGGCTTCGGTCGGGGACTCGCCGGGCACCGTACTGAGCACTTGCCTTACGGCGTCTTGTTTAATCCCACAGCTGGCTCCCCTACGGGATGTTGCTACTGTCCTTCATGTCTCGCAGATTAGGAGCCCCAGTTCTCCGGGCTAGGTTCCCACACGCGCAGACAAGTGGCGGGGGCTTGGAGAAGATAAATGGGGTGTCAGCTTGAGAGCAAGGAGGGGCGGGCTGCAAGGAAGGAGCCAGAGATGCTAGGAATGAATCCTGCAGGCGGTGTGGCAGCACCCTCAGCGGGCATGTTTTGGCCCGGAGAAAGCCGAGGGGGCTCCTTAAGGAGGTCAGGAGAGCGGGGGGGGGGGGGGGGGGGGCTAAGACAGTGTTTTGGTCGCAGTGCTCGGTGATTCTTTCGTAGATGGCGGCACATCAGCTTGGAGAGGAGAGCCACCCGTCACCTCCCACTCCCTTCGGGTACCCAGGGATCTCATGTGAAACACGAGACAGATAACCCGACTGTGTCAGCCTTCCCCAGTGCCAACCTCCTGCGCCCACAGAACTCTACGTCAGGAGCCAGCCGGGCCCGGTGATTTGTGTCTGTTTATGTGCCTGGAATTTCAGGAGCCCGTAGTCTCCGTATTCCTCACTTCGGCATCATCTTTTCTTACCTCTAGGTATTCCCCCGCGAAGGCCTTGTTTCCTCAAGCAGATGGGAAGCCGCTCAAAGGCAGGGACCAAACCGCTTGGCTTCTCTCTAGCTGATCGTCACAGTGCTAAGCACAGGGAGAGATTCCATAAGAACTTCTTTTGTCGTCAGTGCTCTGATGCTACCATAACAGACGACTGCAGACCAGGTTGCTTGAAACAACACAGAGTTCATGTCTTGCCGAAGGTGGGAAGTCTAAGATGGGTCTCACTGGGCTACAATCAAGATGGCGGCTGGGCTGTGTGCCTTCTGATGGCTGTAGGGGAGAAGCCATCTCCACCCTCCTCGGCTCACAGGGCCTTCCTGTCTTTTCAAAGCCAGCAGCATGACCTCTCTTCTGCCTCTCTCTTCCACTTTCAGGACTCTTATGATGATGTTGGGCCCATCCAGAGAATCCAGGATAATCTCCCCCTGTCAAGGTCAGTTGATTGATCAACCTTAATTTCCCCTTCCTGTGTAACAGAACATACTCATGGTTTCTGGGGGTTGGAACGTGGACATCTTCAGAGAGCCATGATTCTGCCTACAGTGCCCCTCCCGAGGTGGGAGGGAGGAAGCATGGCTCTTCCTGTATCCCGTTCCCATTGCTGATGTAACACGGTTACAACAAACTTAGCGGGTTACAGAGCACAGTTACTATCTTACGGTTCTGTAGGTCAGAAGTCTGAAATGGATTTCTCTGGGCTAAAATCAAGGTGTTGGTCAGTAGGGCTGCATTCCTTTGGAGGTGCTAGCCCAGAATCCATTTCCTTGCCTCTTCCAGCTTCTAGGGGCCACCTTGTGTTCCTTGGCTCATGGCCCCTTTCTGCATCTGCAAAGCCAGCAATGTGTAGTCGAATCGTTCTTACCCTGGACCATCATGCTTCCGGCAGTAAGTCTTCTTCCCTGGCTCTCCCTCTCCTGCCTCCTTGTACTTAATAGGACCTTTGTGTTCACATTGGACCCTCCCGGATAATCCAGAACAGTCTCCCCATCTCAGGATCAGGTGATCAGCAACCTTAATTCCCTTTGCCCTGTAAACATATTCATAGGATCTGCGGATTAGGACATGGACCTATATTCTGCCCCTCAGCTTTTAAAAAATTTCCCCCAAGGGGCACCCGGGTGGCTCAGTTGGTTAAGCGTCCAACTCTTTTTTTTTTTTTTTTTTTTTTTTTTAATTTTTTTTCAACGTTTATTTATTTTTGGGACAGAGAGAGACAGAGCATGAACGGGGGAGGGGCAGAGAGAGAGGGAGACACAGAATCGGAAACAGGCTCCAGGCTCTGAGCCATCAGCCCAGAGCCTGACGCGGGGCTCGAACTCACGGACCGTGAGATCATGACCTGGCTGAAGTCGGACGCTTAACCGACTGCGCCACCCAGGCGCCCCAAGCGTCCAACTCTTGATTTCAGCTCAGGTCATGATCTCACGGTTTGTGGGATTGAGCCCTGTGTCGGGCTCTGTGCTGACAGCACGGGGCCTGCCTGGGATTTTCTCTCTCTAGGTCTCTCTCTGTTCCTCCCCTGCTCACACTCTCTCAGTCTCAAAATAAATAAACTTAAAAAAATTCCCCTCAAATGTTCAAATATGCACAAAACTATACAGAGAGGAAGTACAATAAATCCCCATTTACTCATCCCTTTGGATTTAGTTCATTTTTTTAAAGTAAGCTCTAGGCCCAACATGGGGCTTGAACTCACAACCCTAAGATCAAGAGTCACATGCCCTACCGACTGAACCAGCCAGGCACTCCTTGGACTTAGTTCATTTTTGAGACTTACTCTACGAGTGGTTGAAATGTTATTTCATACATGAAAACTAGTCAACTTTATTTCTAAATTGTTTCCACTTTTTATTATATAAACGTAGATTGAAACTATAAAGTGTTATTTAAACATTTTTGTAGACTTTAATATTTATAATGGCTATAAATGATATAAAATGGTACTATTTTAGAAGTACTTAAGGCAGAATACTGTATTTAAAAATCATGAAAAGTAAGGGGGTGCCTGGGTGGCTCCGTCGGTTGAGTGTCCAACTTTGGCTCAGGTCATGATCTCGCCATCTGTGAGTTCAAGCCCCACGTCGGGCTCTGCGCTGACAGCTCAGAGCCTGGAGCCTGGAGCCTGCTTCAGATTCTGGGTCTCCCCCTCTCTGCCCCTCCCCTGCTCATGCTCTGTCTCTCTCAAAAATAAATAAACATTAAAAGAAATAAAAATAAAAATCACGAAAAGTAAGAAGGACACAAAAAAACCTAATATTCTGACATCCCTGTGTACAAAAGAATACCTCTGAAAACAAATTTATAGGAAATGTTTTTCAGAGCTTACACATTTTATGTCTATGATCTGTTAGAAACTTATTTTCAAACGCCATGTTTGGATCACAGTTTATATTTTAAGATAATCTACGTTATATTTTTCCAGTCTTATTGAGATATAACTGACGTATAACATTGTGTACGTTTGAGATGTACTAAGTGATGGTTTGATGCACGTATATATTGTGCAGTTGACAATCTACATTATTAAGCCCAAGGACACGTAAAGTAGAAAATGCCCTAATTGTATGCATTTTCATTCAGATTTATAAGACTTACAACGTAGAAAGCTTTTAAAAGATTTCTTGATAGCTCCATTCTGAGATGTCCAGACGCGGTTTTTCATGTGTGCTATTATCTTGCTTTTATTTATTCCCAGAGCCTCGTTGGGCTTAACAATATCTACAATTCCGGCCAAGGGAGGTACTCTGACCAGCGTTCACGCTGTTGCTGTCAGTGTTTGTGACAGGAGATCTGGCTTTGCGCGTTCTGTGTGTTCGTGTGTTTGTATCAGGCAGGATGATGCTGACTTTGGCAATAGCGTGCCACCCGGAATTGGTGATATCTTAACCTAATAAGGGCTTATTTCACACTCGCATAAAATCTGATGTGGATGATTCTGTTTAGGAAGCTGTCTTGGGCAGCCCTACTGCCAGCCATGAACTTGAGGACTGGGCTTCTCTCATCATCTTGGATTGCTTCACTCCGCGCCGCCGCGCCCCCCCCCCCCCCCCCGCCATGCAGCTGGGGGAGAGAGGGAGGGTGTGGGAAATTGCTTGGGGCGGAGTAGGGGCCAGGCCTGGGGGTGGCGTATATCACTTCTGCCCGACCCCACGGGCTAGAACTGGGTCGTGTGGTCCCACCTAGGTGGAAGGGTGGACTAGAAGCGTTGTCCGCCAGAGTTTGTGAACAGAGGGTCCTGATCTTAGATCTGGAAGACACTTTTGGGTTCACCATCTTATCTTACAGAAGTGGAAACTGAGGCACAGTTGTGGAGGGAGCCTTGCACAAGACTATAGAGAAAGCGCCAGGCCAGTGTTAGAACATCTAGTGTGTGTATAGCATCCGGGGTTCGCTCGGACCCGTCCTAGCATCATCTGGACCCATCTTCTACCTGGTGGTAAACGCAACCTCCTCAACAGCCCCCCCGCCGTCCCTCGAATGAAAAGTTGATTTTGTTCAGTTAAGGAATGAAGAGGGGCACAAGTTTACAAATGCCAAGATAAATGTATATATAATTTCTTAATATTTTAATACAATCTTTTATCTTTCCAGTCATGGACTAGTGTGGCATTATTTTATTTTATGGTGCTGGACACTTTTTTTCTTTTTTTTGCCCATTAGTGAGTTTTTTTCCACATTAAGTAGCATTTCTGAAAACGACGCATGAGCTATAAAACCAGAATACTTAATATTCATACTTATTATGCCTTAATATCTTACCTAAGAGTTCAGGGAGGAAACGGCATTCGTGTCCTATATATGCCAGTATTTCTAAACCTTTCTATTAGTATTCGCATTAGAGATAAGTGAATGAAAATAAAAATTATCTGGAAAGTGAAATGTTTCTTCATTAAATTTGAGGTTTTGACGTTTTCATTTTCCAGAATATGTTATGACTTCAGCGCTCGTAATCTGGTTATTACCATGTGACCAGTACGTAAAACATAAATTACAGATGCGGAAAGATTGGGTTTGGGGGTTTGGGGCGAGGTAGCAAATGGAGGACAAAGAAGAATAAATACACGTTGTCTGAGATTATTCCTTCGTCCCGCTGAGAGAGCATCAGAGCTCTGTCTGTGGTGACAGGACCTGGGTCCTCTCAGCTCTGAGCCGGCCTCTGCATGTTTAAGGTGAAGGATTCTTGCAGAGCCTCGTTTTCCTAGCTTTTGTCGAAACCCTTTCTGGGACCGCGTGCCTCCGTGGTAGGCTAGTGCTTGTCTCAGCCACATCCACAGAAACGTAGCGGCCCTGATCCCTGGCGATTATTATTACTGTTTTCATCTTTCATTGGATGCTAACTCTCAGGATATGAAAGGATTCAAGGGTGCCGGGCAAAGGTCACGGTCAGGAATGCGTTCGAAACACCGGCGACACCCCCTCTCTTCACAGGTGACGTACTTACCGTAACATCGGTAGTAATATCAACCTCTTTGAAACCCTCTGGCATCAGTATCCAGCGAGGCAGCTCTCCTAGTTTGCTCTCCGGGAGCGTCTGCTTCGCTGGTACGGGTGACGCCCTCTTGGAGTCCTGGGTGTCGGCTCTCAATACCTAACAGTTGTTGAGTTGTTACGTGCCGGTCAGTTATTGGCTGTGTCGGTCACTGTTCCAGGCGATGTACATTAGCTCATTTAATTCTCAAAACAAGAGTCTACATCTCTCTTTGTTACTTTTTCAGAACAAAGGAAACCTTCCCAGAAGCCCCTGACAGATTCCCCCTAACGTCTCGTTTGCCCACGCCAAACCCGAAGTTGACTGAGAGGAATGCTTAGCTTAGGAAGTCCAATCAGAACTCACCACCCGTGTATGGGGAAGGAAATTACAATTCAGAGGAGGCCGAACGAAACAAAACCCGGCTTGTGCTGGCAGGAAGGCCGGGAAAGGTGAGGCTATTGGGTAGGAAGCCAGCGGTGTCTCCCACAGTAGCCAGGGAGAGAGGAGCAGATGTCAAGAAAATCTAATTTGAAGACATTTTTCAAACACCGACTATTGAAGTGGAGATAAAGTCCCATTAGTATTTGTACCATGAATGGACATCAACCAAAATAGCCGCAAATTTTCTGGGCACCGCTACTTAATGTCTTCTTAATGGTTTGCAGTGTAACTCTGGGCGAGTTCACTTAAGCATTTGGCATTTCTTCTCTGAATATGACAACCCAATAATGAGGCTTTTTAATTCAAGAAACTAGAACTGTCATTCTGTGCTCTGTCTTCATCCCAGATGTTGACAGCTTGATCAGTTTTACTTCCCCCATCGCCAGGATGCAACAAGGGCAGGGGGAAACGTTTCAATAACCACTGAAAGAATCTGGAACTCTCCTACATCAGAGGGCCAAAGAGCCCGATATCCACAGGCATTTATGGGCGGCAACATCTGTATGACCCGTGTGTTGCCTGGGTTTCGCATGTAGTCTTCTTCCTTCCTTCCTGTGCAAAGTCCCACCGGGTTAGCATCACAGCGATTTTTGTCCCAATCTTCTCAGGCATCTGGGGACCACCACCAGTTTGCGCAAGTGCGGGGGTACCTGTGAGATTCGGCAGTCTCGTAGGCATCTCTTTCTCAGACAGATACAGACAGATTTTCCCACAGGTAATAGTTCCTGTAGTTGAAATCACACTCTACACAAGTGTTCTCCGATTTTTCACCCAGCGCCAGGCTCAGCTTGTAACTGTGCTAAGATTTCCATCAGTCTCTCTGGATTTGATCTGTGACGTGTGGGTCTTGTCCTGGGGCCAGTGCTGCATGTTTATCACACCTCCCTTGCCCTCCAGTATTGCCAGGTCCCTCCCCCCCTAAATGAGTGCATCTCCATTGCTCCCAGGTGATCAGTGAAGTGCTGGAATGTGGCTTTGTCCTTGGGACTGCCAAGTGACAAGGACCACTTATGTCCCCAGTAGTGCAGTCCTTTCTATTTTATTCCTTGTGGACGCTACACACTTATTCTGGTGAAGTTGGACCGTGCTGCTTTGGAATCACCTTCCCAACTGTTTTTCCAGGAACAGATGAAACTAACTTGATTATTTTCTCATCAGATATTGCTTGTTGTAATAATTTTTAAAAAATGTTTATTTTTGAGAGACAGAGAGACAGAGTGTGAACATGGGAGGGGCCGAGAGAGAGGGAGACACAGAATCCCAAGCAGGCTCCAAGCTCCGAGCTGTCGGCACAGAGCCCGACGCGGGGCTCGAACGCACAAACTGCGAGATCGTGACCCGAGCCGAAGTTGGATGCTTAACCAACTAAGCCACCCAGGCGCCCCCAAATATTGCTTTTGACTCAAATAAAGATCAAAAATAAATAAATAAAACAAAATAAATAAATAAAAAGTGAATGATCATCACACACACACACACAAACCTAGGTATATTCTTTGTTTTTGAGAGAGACAGAGCCATGAGCGGGGGAGGTACAGAGAGAGAGGAGACACAGAATCCGAATGAGGCTCCAGGCTCTGAGCTGTCAGCACAGAGCCTGACACGGGGCTTGAAACCACAAGCCGCGAGATCATGACCTGAGCCAAAGTCAGATACTTAACCCACTGAGCCGCCCAGGCGCCCCAGATCATCCACTTTTTAAAACAGATTTATCTTTTAATGACATCTGAACTTTTTCTAAAAATTTACCCTGAAAGGATGAAGATCAGTGCATATTGAATATGCTTTTCAGTAAAGAGCGCTGTAGGTATTTTCAACTGATTACTATATTTAAGAGAGTGCAAAAGACTGCAATTTGCTCATTGTGGAAGGTCCTTCTTTTAAGTTTATTTATTTTGGGAGAGACAGAGAGTGTGTGAGTGGGGGAGGGCCAGAGAGAGAGAGAGAGAGAGAGAGAGAGAGAGAGAGAATCCCAAACAGGCTCTGCACGGTCAGTGCCCAGAGCCTGATGCGGGGGCTCGAACTCAGGAAACCGTGAGATCATGAAGGGAGCAGAAATCGAGAGGTGGACGCTTCATCCACTGAGCCAGTCCCATCGCATAAAGCGGCCCCTCGTCATTGTCAGAAGTGGGACTTCCCTCCCCGGCTCTGTGGATTACTCCTAAGGCACTCAAGTGTCTGTAGGCCAAGTTTCCTGCGAAAGCAGGGCTGGGCAAGCGGTGCTAGCTGACCTCCACGTTGCGCGTGCGTGCTGTTGGGGGCCGCCTCTCTGCCCAGCTGCAGCTGCACGGGTGGAACTCACAGGAAATACACACACGCCAACACTTCACAAGCTATTTTATACAAGGAGATTTTTATAAATAGCCACAAGGTCTTCTTATCTATCAGATCCCAACACCCAGCCGGCGCTGTGTTCCCTGGAGAAGGGTGCACTCCCCACGGGAGAGCTGAGAGAGAGATAGAGAGAGGGAGAGAGAGAGAGAGAAGAAAGCCTCCTTCGGGTTCACGACTCTGACTCTTTAACCCCCAGCCGCCAGTGTCTGCCTGTGCCATGACAGGTAACTCCTGATTACTGAACTCCTTATCTTAAAGAAAAAAAAAAAAAAAAAACTTAGGATTGAGTTTCCCTGCGTGGTGCTTTATCTGCATTTCCAGAAATAAAGTGTGCTTCAGGGAGGAAATTAAAAAAAAAAAAAAAGATCGTTGGACCAGATTCATTATCAGGGGAAGATGGTAAGACGAATTCTTGAGCGCGGTGCTTTTCAGACTAGATTTTGAGCGAGAATACTAATTTCTCCTTGAAAACATCACATATTTAAAACACACTGTTGAGCTGCTCGATGGCCGGGAGGAGGGAGGGGGAGGAGGCGTCCTCATCTAAAGATCACAAATACTTAGGTTGCCAACCTCTCGGTCCTGACCCCTACGTCGTCCTCCGTGTTTTTTACGGGTGAGCAAGTGCACTGAGAAGTGAGGTGCGAGAGATCGTCCGGGTCCGATCCGATCCTCTCCGTTTCTCAGCCTCCTCTGGGCTGGTTAAGCGGCCCATGGCCTCTCCTGCCCACGGTACTTTCTGTAGTGCCTCGGTTCTTACAGCGCTTTCAAAACCGCCCATCTCCCGTGCTTGGGTCTTCAAAGACTCCACCGGCCCACAAGCGTCAAAAGAAGGAAGGTCTCCAGGGGAAGGGGAGGGATTCCGCGCATCGCGCTTCTGAGTGCACCTCTTGATTGTTTGGTTTTGCCTCTTTATTTATTTTTGTCCCTCGGGGCTTCCGAGGAAGATCCGGAGTTCCCTCAACACTCTCCTTCTCGGTCAGGTCCTGACATCTACCCGGAGAGCCCCCCTCCAGGCAAACTGCCGACCTCTTTTGGAGAGGACTCCCCCCCCCCCCCCCACCGGCCTCCCCGAGGAGAGCCTGAGCCGGGACATCAGCACACCCGGGACATCAGGGCAGAATGCTTGGCCATTCCCAACGCGCTCCACTCCGCAATCACTACCATTACTGCCGGGGGTTCTCTTTATCTCCTTTTAAAATCCTCCATTAGTGGGAATGTGCGTCATGCCTTATCTATCACACAGACAGAAGTCAACCTCGTTAACTATTCTGGTTTAAGGAGCTTCCTAAGCACTTTGCACAAATTATCAGCTAACCTATCTGATTACATGATCATCATCTGAGCTAATGGCCTTTCAATCGGCTTCTCTCGGAGCTCAGTGGGTCTCTGTGGGACTTGTCTCTCACTCGTGCCAAATACTGACTCCGTAGCTTTCTGTGCTGATTTATGCCCCCGTCGTTTTTGGTGATGTCCTTTCTAAATATCATAATTACAGAGATAAGCTGTGGTGTTTAATTTGAGCACAAAAATGTCATAACACCATCAATTTTCCTAGCATCGCTTCACTATTGGTCTGTTGAACACAGAAGTGTGGAACATCCATGGTTACTGAAATCAACAGAGGGATTCTAAAGGCAAGTTTTATCTCCTGTGAAAAAAGCACTCTTTTATCTTACAATCATGATTATTTTTGGATATCTAGATTAAAGCCATGCTATTTTATCCCCACTCTGCCCACCACTAAAAAAGTCTCTTTCTACAACATTCTATAAAGTCATTTTCTTTCTATTTCCCCATTCCACTTGGAGTGACTAAGCTGTGGGTACCCATGAAAATTTTGAGTTATACAGTCTTACGCTAGTGGATGTAAACAATATATTGGAAAATATCAGTAATGAAAATGGACCAGTGAGGTCTTCTCCACAGGCGTAGCAATTTGCATAAGAGGGCTGCACATAAACGGAAAACTCCACTTACTGCACAGAAATCTTGCTTCTTTTTTGTTAAACTTTTTTTTTTTTTTCTGAGAGTTAGAGTGAAAGAGAGCATGCATGGACGTGTGCCCGTGCATGAGGGAGGGGCAGAGAGAGAGGGGGACAGAGGATCCGAAGTGGGGTCAGAGAGCCCGATGCGGGCTCGAACTCACAAACCGTGAGATCATGACTTGAGCTGAAGTCAGACGCTCAATCGACTGAGCCACCCAGGCGCCCCTGGAAATATTACTTCTTAATTAAAATCGCTCCATCTGGAAACACTGGAGTCATCTTCGACTCATACACTGGTCACTCACTGGTAGGTTCCCTCAAAGTCGTCTCTTCCATGCCCACCGCCAGTGCTGGGCCTCTGCACGTCGTGGCTCGATGCTCCAGTAGCCCCTGACCAGTCTGCTTGACTCTGATCCAGTCCATTCATCACCAACTTTATCAGCTTAAAATGAAAAGCAACTCATCTCTCAACCATCTCCCTGGTTCCTCAGATGGACACACTGTTTAGCTCTTGTAACTCTTGCTTCTGATTAGTGATACATTTCTAGATAATTTGTATACATCACTGCTTCTTGATGTATTGTTGCACATTGCGCCCCTTTACTTTCTGCCCCCCAACCTTCCCCCGGGATGGTCTTTTCACTTCTTTTTTTTAGCTCCTCTCTTGATGACTTTTGTAAGTTTAAGTAATACGTTAACAATTTTATTGCACGTTTGAGCAACTTTAGACGGGGTTTCTGAACTACTCATCCAGCACGATGATGCTTGGTGGGGCTGCTGCACAGCTGTGATGCTGGAGCGTGTCCTCCCTGCCCACTGGCTTATACACACCGTCTCCTGGCTACACGCTTTCCCTGGTCCGCTTACTCCCTTGTATATTCTGTTAGCCTTCTGAGAGGGACGTGCATTTTGGCACGTGTGCAAATTCCTTTTACCCTTTTCCCAACCTTGAGCAGTACTCTGCCTGTGTGTAGGGCTGTAGCTGAAAAACTGAGCCTGAGTTTTGAAGGCGCTGCTCCATTATCCCCTGGCATCTGGCAGTGCTGGTGAGAAACCCGATGTGAGTGTGCTTATCATTGCTTCGTAGGTAAGCTAACGTTTTCTCTTCAGGGCTGTGCTATCTTCTTATCCTGGCTCTTCTGAAATGTCATGGTGATGGGTCCAGGTGTGGAGCTTTTTTCTTTTTAAGGGTATTTATTTTGAAAGAGAGACCATGCACGTGCATGCCCGAGCAGGGGAGGGGCAGAGAGAGGGGGAGAGAATCGCAAGCAGGCTCCGCGCTGGCAGCGCAGAGCCCGACGTGGGGCTCGAACTCACGAACCGTGGGATCGTGACCTGAGCTGAAGTCAAGAGTCAGACGCTTAACCGACTGAGCCACCCAGGCGCACCCCCCCCCCCCCGATGTAGAGCTTTAACCTTTAACCTGGGCTGGGCACTTACTGGGCTCCCGCACTTGGAACACTGAAGTCCGATAGCCCCAGGGAGTCGGCTTTTGTGTCTTCTACCAGTTCCCTCCTTCCACTTCTGTCTTTCCAGAACACCTGTCTATTGGATGTGAGACAGCCTGTATTGAATTTCCATCTTTTATAGTTTTCTTCCCACTTCGGTTCTTCTGTCACTTGTGTTCTGCCTAGAAGGAGATTTCCATATTATATTTTAACTAAAATTTACATTTTGGCGGTCGTATTTTTAATTTCCAAGATCTTTTCCTGACCGTACCTATTTCATAACATTTTCTTTGGGTTGCAGAACACTTCCCTGTTTGGCGACTGCCTCCGCCCCCTCGCAGACGGAGATGCTGGCTGCTGCTGCCGTCGCCGGGGCTGCTGCTCCTTCTCGTTCTGTTCCTTTTCTTTTTCTTTTTCTCCCTCTTCCTCTTCTGCTCTCTTCCACCTTCCTTGCTTCCTGTCTTCCGGCTCCTCCTGCTCTTCTGTTCTCTGAATCACTTGTCTCCCTTCTTGTCACTTTTCCCCAGCTTTCCTGAGATACATTGACATGGGACAAATACAAGTTTTAGGTGTACGTGGCGATGATTATACATTTGTGTATATATGGTGAAATGTATATAGTGTATACACTAACACCTTGGTGTGCAGCGTAATTCATTCCGGAAACACGCTTGTCATCCAAAGCGCTTGCGTATCAAAGCGAATTTCAAGAACCATTGGCTCAGTTGTGATCATGTGACTTTGGGCGTCACGTACGACTCGTATTGCAAGACCAAGACGTTGTTCGTTTGTCAAGTTAAAACGTGTTAGAAATGTTTGCTCATCTTGCGGAACACGCGCAGAACAAGTTAGTCACAATCCAAGCTTGTACTGGATGCATAATATATATATACAGTGAAACGATGGCCACGTAAGGTTTGGTTAACACATCGGTTCCCTCATATACTTACCATTGTTTTGGTGAGGACAGCTAAGGTCTACTGTCTTTCAGCTCGAAAGTAGACAATTCAGTATTGTGGGTTATAGTCACCATGCTGGACATTAGATCCCGGAACTAATTCATCGATAGCTGGAGGCTTGGAGCGTTTGACCAACATGTTCCCATTTCTACCATCCCCACGCCTGACGACCACCGATCTACTTTTTGGTTCCAGGAGCTCAGCCTTTTTAGATTACGCATATGAGCGCGAACACACGTGTGTTGTGCTCTGACTTCTTTCACTTAGCGTCATGCCCTCCAAGTCCATCCATATTGTTGTAAAAGGCAGGACTTCCTACTTTGTTAGTGTGGCTTTTTTCTTTTTTCTTTTTTTTCAAAATTTTATTTCAATTCTAGTTAAACATGCAGTGCGAAGTTGGTTTCAGGAGTGAGTTTGTGTTTCACTGATGCTGACGCTCAGGCCTTGATTGCACAGCGAGTGTAGCCACCCCTGCTGCTGCTTCTTGGGCTTCAGGTTCCGCTCATGGGCTGTGGATCCAGGGGCTGGTACTTCTTACCCTCGTAGAGTTTCCCGGGGTTCTTTTTCTGAGCCTGGTTGATGACGGTGAGAACACGGGCGACGGATTTGTGAACAGCTCGGATCTCGGAGAACTTGGAGGCTGGGCTGCCTGTCACTTCGGGGACGCACAGCTGGGACAGCCCCACCCTCAGGACTTCCAGCTCTTGAAGCACTTCCTCCTTCTTGCCGCAAAGGTCTCCAGCCTTAATCTGGACCATGTCTGCACAATCCACCGCCAGGATTTCCCACTTTTGTATGGCAGGATAATACTCCATAACGCGCACACACACACACACACACGCGCACACACACTCACACACACACACACACACACACTACATTTTCTTTATTCATCCATCATCCAGTTCTCTCTTCAGGTCTGTTAATATTTGCTTATTGTATTTTGGGGCTCCAATGTTGGGTGCACATATATTTACAATGGTCATATCCTCTTGATGAACTCACCCCTTTATCATGATATAGCCACCTCCTCTGTCTCTTTTTAAAAAATTTCTTCCATGTTTATTTTTGAGAGAGAGAGAGAGGGGCGGGGAGGGGCAGAGAGAGAGGGAGACACAGAATCCGAAGCAGGCTCCAGGCTCTGAGCATTTAGCACAAAGCCTGAAACAGGGCTTGAACCCACGAACCTTGAGATCCTGACCTGACCTGAAGTTAGATGCTTAACTGACTAAGCCACACAGGTGCCCCTTTAGACATCTTTTTAAGTTTATTTATTTTGAGAGAGAGCACAAGCAGGGGAGGGGCAGAGAGAAAGGGAGAGAGAGAATCTCAAGCAGGCACCAGGCTCAAACCCACGAACCGTGATAACATGACCTGAGCTGAAGTTGGCCGCTCCACTGACTGGCCGCTCACCCAGGCACCCCTGTCTCTCGTTACAGGTTTGATTTGAAGTCTATTTTGTCTGATAAAGTATAGCTACCCCTGGTCTCTTTTGGTTTCTGTTGCATGGAATATTTTATTTTCTATTCCTTCACTTAGGGTTTACATGTGTCCTTAAATTTGAAGTGAGCCTCTTGTAGGCAGCATATGGTTACATCTTGTTTTTTAATCCTTTCAGCCACTCTATACATTTTGATTGGAGAATGTAATCCATTTACCTTTAAAATAATTATTGATATGGGGCATCCGGGTGGCTCCGTCTGTTAAACCTCCGACTGGATTTTGGCTCAGGTCATGATCTCCCGGGTCAGTGAGATAAAGCCTTATGTCAGGCTCTGTGCTGATAACACAGGGTCTGCTTGGGATTTTCTCTCTCCTGTCTCTGCCCCTCCCCCACTTGTGCTTGTGTGCGCGCTCTCTCTCTCTCTCTCTCTGTCTCAAAATAAATAAATTTAAAAAATAATTATTGATAAGTAAGGACTTACTAATGCCATCTTGTTATTTTCAGGCTGTTTTGTCATGTTCCTTTTTTCCTTTTTGGATGTCTTCCTTTGTGAATTGATGATTTTCCATAATAGAATGCTTTGATTCCCTTCTCTATCTTTTGTGTATCTAACTATAGTTTCTGTTTTGTGGTTACCATAAAACTTACATAAAATTTCTTACTCCTTCCCTGTATTTATGTTTTTGATGTCACAATTTACCTCTTTTTATATTGTACATAATTTAACAAATGATCATAGAAATAGTTATTTTCAATACTTTGCTCCTTAATCCTTTATACTTGAGTTAAGTGATTGACACACCACAATATTACAGTGTTAGAGTATTCTGAGTTTGACTATGTATTTACCTTTGCTGGTGTGTTTTATTTTTTTGTACGTTTTCACGTTGCTAATCATTATTCTTTTGTTTCTGCTTGAAGAACTTCTTTTCACGTTTCTTGTAAGATGCGTCTAGTGCTTGTGAGCTCCCTCAGCTTTTGTTTGTTTGGGAAAGGCTTTATCTTGTCTTTATTTCTGAAAGAAAGACAATTTTGCCTGGTAAAGCATTCTTGGTTAGCAGGTTTTTTTTTTTTTTCCCAGCACTTTGAATATATCATCCCACTCTCTCCTGTCCTGCAAGATTTCTGCTGAGAAATATGCTGATAGCCTTATGGGTGTGCCCTTATAGGTGAGAATTGTTTTTCTTTTGCTTCTTTTAAAATCCCTTCTTTGTCTCCACTTTAGATAGTTTATTTTAATGTATCTTGGAGAAGATCATTTTGTGTTGGACTTTTGGAGGAACCTATTAACTTCATGAATGTTGATGCCCAGATCTTTCCCCAGGTTTGGGAAGTTTACAGCCATTCTTTCTTTCTTTTTTTTTTTCCCAGAAAAATTTAACAAGTTTATGTATAATTGTTATAAAGTTGAACTGCTGAAACATGTTCACTACAACATTTTGACTTTCATTAACGCTTTATGTCCCTGCATTTATATCGAAAATTCACACACAAGTGAAAATGGAAAAACTGCCAATACCTCATTTCTGTCCCCGATTTTTCCACTTGCCGTCGTATACTTAGGTACCTTTTGACCCCATGGGAAAAAATATAGCTAATGTTCGGAACTACCAATAACAGGAAGAAGAGAAATTTTTTTTTTGAAGAACGAGATGTTTTCCATCACAGCAGATGCTTACGCATGTTCTCCACATATGTGGCGTGCTAACTGGATGTTGTTCGGCCTGATTGTTACACGTTTGGCCCGGATAGCACGCACGTTGCCGTCTGCCGACACCCACCCGATCGGCCTCGCTTGCCTCCGCCAGGCGTCGCTGGCCACACTCTGGAAGCTCAGATCTGTTTTGAAGTCCTGAGCGATTTCTCACACTAGACGCTGGGCCGGGAGTTCGTGGATCGGAAGTTCAGCCGACTTCTGATAACGTCTAGTGCGGTGGAGGGCCACGGTACCAGGCCTGTAACGATGAGTTTTCCACACCCCTCCGGTAGAGGGCGCACTCTTGCCAGCAACTTTTGAAGCTAGTTGCTTCCTGGGTGCTTTACCACCAGTGGATCGGTGGGCAGTCTGCTTTGTTGGAGCCAGGGCACAGAGACCTCCTTACTTACCCCCCTTCACCTTGGGCTGGAACTCAGTGGGCTAGACGTGGCCTTAGCGTTAGCGAGCGATGGCAATGTGACAGTGGCTGTAAAACACCAGCCATTATTTCTTTAAAAAAGCTTTCTGCCCCTTTCTCCCGCTCTTCTCTTTCTGGGAACTCCAGTAACATGTAGATTGTTTCTGTTAATGGTATTCTGTAATTTATGTAGGCTCTCTTCACTCGTTTTTGTTTTTGTTTTGTTTGTTTGCTCTTCTGACTAGTTGATGTCAGTGAAATGTCTTCTCAGTTACCTATTCTTTCTTCTGCTTGGTGAAGTCTGTTGTTGAAGCTCTCTATTGAATTCTTCAGTTCATTCATTGTATTCTTTAACTCTAGAATTTCTGGGTGTTTTCGTGTTTTTTTTTTTTTTAATGGTCTCTGCTTTATTGTTGAACCTGCCATTAGTTCATGCTGTTTTCCTAATTTCATTTCGTTTTCTGTGTTTTCTTGTACCTCGCTGAATTTCTTTACGAGGATTATTCTGGATTCATTTTTTAAACATTTTGTTAATGTTTATTTATTTATGACAGATAGAGACAGAGTGCAAGTAGGGGAGGGGCAGAGAGAGAGAGAGAGGGAGACACAGAATCTGAAACAGGCTCCAGGCTCTGAGCTTCAGCACAGAGCACAACGCGGGGCTCGAACTCAGGAATGGCAAGATCATGACCTAGGCCAAAGTCAGACACTCAACCGACGGAGCCGCCCAGGTGCCTCGTGAATTCTTTGTCAGATAGCTCACAGATCTCTATTTCAGTAGAGATCAGTGTCAGTAATTGGCGTTTTATTAGTTTCTTTCAGTGGTGTCATGTTTCCTTGATTATTATCCTTGTGGCCTTGTGTTGGTTTCTGTGCATTTAAGGAAGGAGGTACCTCTCCCAGTCTTTACGGTCAGCGGGCTTCAGCAGGCACAACTCTTCACTAGTCAGCCTGTGCAAAGATTCTCGATGGGCTACCTGGTGACGTCCGTGCCCAGCACGTTGCTGCTGGGGCCATTTAGCGGTCAGATCTGATGACTTCGACCTTCCATTTCCAAGTAACACTGGAGTACTAATGTGAGCATGAGTCAAGTAATGTTTTTAGCTCTCTGCTTCCTGGACTTCCTCCCTACTAAGTATCTCTCTGGTTTTGCAGATAAACAACGGAGTCTCAAGGCCTGCCAAAGCCTCAGGGCCTTTCTTGAGCCCTAAAGTTTTTCTGCAACGTCAGTCAGAGAGCTATTCCCAACTGTCCCCAAAGTACCCCCTGTCAGTGCTTTCTTGATTGATATATTTTCAACATTAGAATGGATTTCAGAGATAACTTTTAAGACCTCTCTGCTTGGGGAGCTTGGGATGAGGAGGACTATAATGTAGAATGCAGCACCTCTGTCATGTTTTGTGGCCAAATTCGAGTTCCTATCGCATTTTCTCTTGCTCTTTTTGTAAATATAAATAAAGGATAGACCACTCAAAGATGAAGAACACAATGAAAAAAATAACTTTGTGGAAGTAATGAATAGAATTGGCACCTCAGAAAATTGAATTAGTAAATAAGAAGCCAAGCTTGAGCACCTCCTAGAACACAGAGAAAAAGAAAGGTGAAAACCATGAACATGAGGATAGTCAATATGGAGGACAGGTGCAAGAGATAAGGGCTACAAATACAGACAGCTCAAAGACAGGTGAGAACGTGGGGAACAGGAGCAATACTGCAGAAAAACACACGGCCCCGCTGTTTCTGACCTCAAGGAAAGCATTGCATCTAGAATAAGGGGGTTCACTGTGTTCTATGAAAAATTAATAAAAACAGATTCACATCAGGTAAAATGACTAAGTGTCACAAAGAATCCTAGCTGTCAAGTCCCTACAGCCCACGAAAACAAAAACCAGACGTGTTAACCTAATAATAGTCGTCCGTAAAGAAACACGATCAGACTGTTAGTCTTTTCCAAAATACGAAATTGAAGAAAACAGTAGATCATCAACTGTAGAGCCGAGAGGGCAGAGGGTGTGAGTTAAAGTCTAAATAGACCAAGATATCAAATTCTCATTCACTTCCGAGTATGTTTGAAAGAAATGCTATCTATCTATCTATCTATCTATCTATCTATCTATCCTAAACATTTATAGTCCCGGGGTTTGTGCTGCCAGAAGCTTTTACAATTTAGGGGACCCACTTAGGAAAAAGGATACAAATTTAGGTGTGAGAGTGAATATTTATCGAGGCCAAGGAAGCACTCCAAATTGCAAAGTTGATGAGTACTACAAACGTGACTGCATTTTCCAATAACATTTGTTGACAGTTTGCAATTGCAGAAGATATTACTAAGGCCCATAAAGGGAAGTCAAATATATTATTTGGTATTGAGATTACCTGTCAGATACCGTGGTCACTTCGTTATCTCCCTCTTAGTTAATCGCTCAGCACCATGTCACATAGTTGGCTACTCCCTACTTGTTGAAGTACTTTCTTCTACCTGTTTCCATGACACCGCACAATTCTGTTTTTTCTACCTATGTCACTGGCTGACCCCTTTTCAGTCTCTTTTCCTGGCTTCTCTTCCCTTGGACCTCTGGAAAATGGTGTCCCGAGAATTTAAACCCGGGCCACTTTTCTGTTGTTACTCTACTCACTTTTTAGGTGGTTTCATTTGTTACGTGGTTTTAAGTAACAAACAGGTTCCAAGGATCCCAAATCTGTATCCTGCCCTGACATCTCTGCCGAGCTTCTGACTTACTGGACATATCCAAGTCCTTCACGATCTCCTTCCCTGGGTACCAAATAGGCATCTCAAATCTAGCACGTGACAAACAGACCTTCTGACTTCCCTCTAACCCTGTACCTCTCCTAGTCTTTTTAAACTTTTTAAAAATGTTTATTTATTCTTGAGAGCGAGCGAGCAAGTGAGCATGAGCAGGGGAGAGGCAGAGAGCGGGGTCGGGTGGGGGGGGATCGAGGATCCGAAGCGGGCTCTGCGCTGACAGCGGCCAGCCCGACGCGGGGCTCGAACTCACAGAGAGCTCATGACTGAAGCCAAAGTCAGATGCTCCACCGACCGAGCCACCCAGGTGCCCCTCTCCTAGTCCTTGTAGATGTCAACAGGTAGTAGCACCATTAATGCAATTGCTTAACCCAAAAACTTCAGGATAATCCTTGAATTTTCCTCAGTTTTCTGAATTTGCTCCATCAACATATCCTCCCAACTCTGCTTCCAAAACAGCTTCTGAATATGTCCACTTCCTCCTATGTCTTCCACTCTACCACTCCGGCCTAAGTCACCATTCTGTTCTGCTTAGGCTTCTGTAATGGCTTCCTAACTTATCTCTCTGCCCCATTCCTCATAGTCTCACTTACTCACAGGCACCAGAGTGATATTTTTAAAGTGTCATTCTTATCATGTCATCGCCATGCTTAAAATCCTCCAGTGGCTTGCCATTTCACTCGGGATACGATCCAAATAGCGTAGGCTTACGAACAAGCCTTTCCATGCTCCGGACCTTCTGCCTCGCCAACGTCGAGCCCCAACACTTTCTGCTTAGCTCACTGCGCTCCAGTCACACTGGCCTTCTTTCTGTCCCCTGAGCATCTTTCCTTGGGGCTTTGTCGCCAGTTCTTCCCTCTGCCAACAGTATTCTCCTCCGTAAATTGTACGCTGCTGTCTACGTCTTCTCATTCAGGTCTTGCCTTACGTCCTACCTCCTCAGCAAGACCACCTTTGAAACTCTTCTTCGAATGGCGGTCTCCCCCTAGTCATGATCAGTCCTCTCCAGTACAAATACCTTTATCTGATCTTTTTTTAAGTCTGTATTCACTGCAGTCTCCCAAATGCCTAGCACACAACCTGGCACAGAGTTGTGACGCTCCATACATATGTCAACGAAATGAGTGAACGCTTGAGTGAACACTAGCGCCTACCTTTCAAACCGTGGGAGAAGATGACAGCAATTGTATGAAGTACATTGGACGGGGAGTCCTTCTAAGGTGCAATAAGACGTTCTTTTCCCTTTTCTCCACTATTACTTTAAATCCATCTTGTGGAAAAAAATTTTTTGAGTCCAAGAATGAACTTTTAGCCAGTCTTCATAGCTTGTGCACTCAGTCTTAGTCGACGTAAAGTCCTCTGGTTGCTTTCATCTGTAATAGTTCCAATTCAGCAATGAACGTGTGTAGTCCAGGGTGATAATGGCAACACTGTGAATCTCATGGTGAAGAATTCTATCCTCCACGTGAATGTCTCTCCCTCACACATCTCCTCCTTCCTCCACACAAGCAGGTGGCTACAGTTTCTGACCTCTCCAGGGAGGGGAGGTCAGGGTCAAGTTCTATCTCGACTGGAATTTAAGGCATCTGGTGTTGGTGTCTCTGGTTGTGGCTGTTGTTTAGAGCTGTCTCCATTTTATCCTGAGAATTCAGCATTTTTATCTTCTATTTGATCACTTTACCCTGGTATGCAGTCTGCGTTGGCAAGATTTTATTTACTTAAAATGTTTGCTTATTTATTTTTGAGAGAGCACGAGCGAGCACAAGCCAGGAGAGGGGCAGAGAGAGAGGGAGACACAGAATCCGAAGCAGGCTCCAGGCTCTGAGCTGTCGGCACACAGCCCGGCGTGGGGCCCGAACCCACGAACCGTGAGATCATGACTTGAGCCGAAGGCGGGCGCTCAACGGACTGAGCCCCCCCCCCGCCACCGGGCGCCCCTGCCTTGGCAAGATTTTAAAAAGGCTTCAGGTGAATAGCTCTCCTACCACCTGGCCCACATCTCACATGTGGTCCATGAGAAGCAATCCGCATCCTGGCCCCTGTTCAGTAACTGCATAGCCAGGTCCCAATGCTGCCGCGTCAGGCCAATAGTCACGACGTTTCTGGATGTTAGATTCCTCAGGTATATATGTCTACGTCCCCCCTTCCCCCAGTTTCTAGTTCTAGTTCACAACTGAACAAACATATGAAAAGGTATAACATACATTATTCATAGTTATTAATATTGACATATACTATATGAATGAACATGTTATATAATATTAACATGTAACACTGTATTATCATAAGAATGAATAGAAATACGAGATTGCCCACTAATAGAATCCTACTGAATATATCACACGCACTGTAGCTGCTAAAATTTAAAGCCTATAGCTGAGATACAGCATTTGTTTAACATTTATGTAGTCAAATACGTCTTTTTCTTTGAGATTCCTCCTCCGCTTTCAAGTTTGCAAGTTCCTGACCCTCAAGAGAGTTGATGAACACTCGCTTGTGATTTTTATATTTTCCAAATTTTCTGTGACCTTTGCAATTAAAATCATAAACTATAGTTAACACTACGATGAACCTTAAACCCAAATTACAGGCCTAGAAACATACTGGATAATCCCTTACAACGTGACCCCTTTATCTTTAAACGTAGCGCAAGACTAGGCTTCCAAAGACTTCTCTAGCAGTCCTTGGAATGATGCTCTGTGTCTGGGCCCGTCAGATCCGGGCTCCAATTCCAGCTGTCCCACTCAGTAGCTCTTTGTGGCCAATGTATCCAACCCCTCGGACTTACGTTCACAAAATAGCAGCAAAACGAGGGTTGCCACGAGCATTGGCTGAAATAATATACTTAAAGCACCAAGTGCGTACAAAAGGCTGGTTCCTCTTGGTTCTCTCTCTCTTTTGTTTTCTTCCCCACCCATCCCTCCGGGCCTTCGGCAGCTATAGCTCAACGTTCATTATCGACCTGCCCATCAGGGGTGGTTGTTAAAATTCCTTGCTCTATAAACAGAGGAAGTCAGTTGGTGGGACCCGAATTAAAACTTGCAAGAGGGAAGTTGTATTTGCCACATAATATAGCACAGAACATTCTGGTAGAACACAAGCTCAGCCGAGAGTCCATTCATGAGAGCAAACCGGTTTCCTTGCCAATGTGTTTTTGCCTAGCAGTCAGTTTTTGTTAAGCTATCCTGCGGTAACAGCCTCCCGCTCTCAGCAGCTTCCGACGACGAAAGTGTCTCTCGCTCGGCTTCCACCGCCTTGACAGGTCGGGTGTGGCTCTACCTTGGTTCGAGAAGTAGAATTGTCCTGTGGACGTGAGCCAGCAGTGAGGTTTTGAGTTGGGGGTAGCAAGTACTAAACAGCACTATTTAGCACATGTGGGCTCTCAAGTATTAGGCCCTCATTTGAGGTCACTACAGAATATCTGAGGCGGAGGGAAGACGGCCGTAACTTGAATGAAATGGTGTAGCAGGTGTGCGGTTCGGTCCTTTCTAGATTCTGTGACATCTATCACTGTGGTGTCACCAAAATCTCTTTCGGTGCCTTAGTATCTCCGCCTGCGTGTTCTGCTCTGCAGAGATGGCTCCCTTCAGTTATGATGGAATGTGTTATTGTCTCTGGCTCTTTAAATTTTTTTTTAATGTTGATTTGTTTTTGACACGGAGAGAGAGAGAGGGAGACACAGAATCCGAAGCAGGCTCCAGGCACTGAGCCGTCAGCACGGAGCCCGACGCGGGGCTCGAACTCACGGACCACGAGATCGTGACCTGAGCCGAAGCGGGACGCTCAACCGACTGAGCCCCCCCGGGCGCCCCTAGTCTCTGGCTCTTTAAAGGGTCTAGACAAGAGTGGCCTATTTGCAAACAGTGCTTCTGTGTCTTTTGTAGAGTGACAGTTGACAATATTGCCGACATGCACCTCCGTGCGTCTTACACAGGGACTGGCGTGATTATCATCAGACTTTATTTTTCCTGCAGAAACAAAGCTTGTTTCTGTAGACTAACGTGTGTGTTTCCTTTCTTCAAACAATGACTAAAGAAAAGATCCACCACGTTTCCCTTTTAGGACTTTCATTGCCAGAAATCTTGGTACCCGATTCACTGCCCAACTCTGGTCACTGACTTGATTCAGCTGCCTGGTAGAATGTTCCCTCTCTGCTGACTTTAAATAGTTCCTCTTCCATTGAATCCCCCGATCGTCCAGATTTGCATTTTCTTAGAAGAAACTTCTAACCTGCCTCTAATGTTTTGGGCAATAGCCCAAATGCTGAATACCCCCCAAATAAACATGTCAACCATAATTTAACTCAGAGAAAATGTTCCGGTTCTTAGTAACGTATCTACGGAGAGGTGGAGCATGTTATGACCAAAGTTTAATTCACCGTAGAAACTATCGAGCCCCAACCTGAAACAAAACAAAACAAAACAAAACAAAACAAAACAAAACAAAACAAAACCGTGTATGTGGGGGGGGTCACAGAGGGTTGTATGTAAATGCTTTCGTGTGTTGAAACCTCCGACTAGAATGTGAACCTGATGAAGGCGGGGTTCCTTGTCATGCTTTTTGCATCGTGCCAGTGTTTCCCAAAGTGGGGTAACACGTGTAAAGCCGGCGAGGCATGAGATGGTTTGGGCTGTACGTGCAGGAACATCTTCAGCTCTGAAGGTATGCTTTTATTTGCATGTGTGGCAAAAACAATTAGCGTAAGAACACCTCTGATTTCATGGATCTTAGGAGCTAAGGTGAAGCCCAGTGTATTTAAGTGGAAGATGAGGTTCAATTAAAAGGACAATGTTGGGGCGCCTGGGTGGCGCAGTGGGTTGGGCGTCCGACTTCAGCCAGGTCACGATCTTGCGGTCCGTGAGTTCGAGCCCCGCGTCGGGCTCTGGGCTGATGGCTCAGAGCCTGGAGCCTGTTTCCGATTCTGTGTCTCCCTCTCTCTCTGCCCCTCCCCCGTTCATGCTCTGTCTCTCTCTGTCCCAAAAATAAATAAAAACGTTGAAAAAAAAATTTAAAAAAAAAATAAATAAATAAAAGGACAATGTTAAGTAAACAAGGGGCGCCTGCCTGGGTGGCTCAGTCGGTTAAGTACCTGACTTCGGCTCAGGTCACGATCTCGCGGTTTGTGAGTTCGAGCCCCACGTCGGGCTCTGGGCTGACACCTTGGAGCCTGGAGCCTGCTTCGGATTCTGGGTCTCCCTCTCTCTCTGCCCCTGCCCTGCTTGTGTGCTCTGTCTGTCTCTCTCTCTCAAAAATAAATAAGTAAACATTTAAAAAAGAACAATGTTAAGTAAATAATAATACGGGTGATCCAAGGGATGGAAAATAGCCTGTACCCGTCCTAGGAATGAGCGAAGTCTGGGAAACAGTATGTTACACTCTGCTGTTTGACTCCCGTCTCATTCCGTTTGAGACATTTATCATATAACGTACTTACCGTATGATATGATATATATAATGTGAGATCCATGGAGCTTGCCCTCGGTGCCGGGCACTTGCCAGGGGACTGGGACTACAGAGGGACTACAGAGCTTAGGAGATACGTTGTCTCTCCTCATCAGCCCTTCAGGAAGCACCTCAAAGACACCTGATATCAGCCACATCTTGGTGGATGGAGTTGTTTTTTTTTTTTAAGCTGAAATCTAGGAACATTTCTGTGCACCAGTTCTAACCAGGTATTTAAAATTTTTTTCCATTATAAGTTTGGTTTAGCTTCAATCGTGTGGCCATTTCCTTCTTCACTTTAAAACAGCAATTTTGATGTAAATTAGCTCAGCTTTGTTGTTCACTCAGTCAAAGGTCAGTTATCAGCTCAGATTAAATAGGGTGTTGTCTCTTTGCATTTGTGGTATCGGCTTTGAAAATAAGGGTGCTGGAGACCCAGATATCAGGTGAATCTGTGCCCTATAAATAGAAAAGATAATAAGGTACTTCAGCTTTATGCTAGTAAAACTTTACGTAGGGTCTTGGTGACTAAAATTATAGGCATTTAGGATGTCAAGAAGGGGAAAAAACTTCTGGTAAAATAGCACAGAGTTTGCCTCTCTGTAATAGTTATGAGTTTTTTCCTCGCCTAAAATAACATGATTTTATGAGGTTATAGTACCTGCTGGAAATTAAGAAGAGAGCTGCGTTTTGCAGCTCTTTAAGTGTTGATTACGTAAGTATTTCTGGGTGAAGCATCATTTGAATTTTCCTCTAAAAGCAAAACTGACGCTTTTTGCCCCATCCTTTTTTGTTATTATTTTCTCGATTATGGGTTTGTAAAGCACACGATCACTCTTAGTTATTCTCATGAGCATTCATTTTCGTATCTAGTAACCATCTGAGGTCTGAAAAAAAGTTCTGCAAAAGAAGCAGTAGAGAAATCTGTGTACTGTTGGCTGGCATTAGCATTTATGAATATTTTAGTTGATTTTTCTAGAGCCACTTTTTATTATCACCACATTATTTTCTCTATCATGTCTTAATCTAAATATGTGTTAACGTGAATCAATTTTATTTTCGCTGGAGAACACTTGAAGGAATGGCTACAGCTCAGTTAGTTCTATCTCCAGATAGAGAGTGATTAAGGAATGATAGGGCCCCTGGCGGCTGAATCTTGGGCCAGACATCAATGACTGCCACAGTTTCCCCAGAAGATTAGACATTCAGGACTGGAGGGGGTGGAGGGAGAGGGACTAGTATTTCAAACAAATTGATGTGGTTTAACTAACGGAGGTATATCGGTTCGGGTCCAATCAAGAGACAGAAAACACTGATGTTGGAACTGAGAGGTAATAAATTGGTAACTGACACTGTGGTTTTGGCCTCCACCACCTTTGTGGCACTTGGCCCCTCTGCCTCTCCCCTCCCCGTCTCGTCCCAGTGTACTCTGAATAACGGCGGCCAAGGTGGACACGTTAACAGGGAAATTAACGCGGAAATTAGGCCGCGTCACTCCTCTTTGCAAGAGCCTCTAGCGGCTCCCGTCCTACCCGGAGAAGAGGCTAACGTCCTTCAATCCACCAGGTCACGTACAACCTGTGTCCTTCTCCCCTGCTCTTTACCTCTCTGACCCCGCCTTCTACCACTCTCCCCTTCTCCAGTGTGCCACCTCAGTCACAATGGGACTCTTGCTGTTCCTCAAACCTGCCAGGGAGTCCCCGCTGTAGACCTTGGCACTTGGTGTTTTCTCTCCCTAGAGTGTTCTTCCTTGGTGTAGTACATGCCTTGCTGCTTTACTTCCTTTACTCAGATGTCACCTTGTTAGTGACGCGCTCCCTGGGCATCGATCTCTCTCACATTCCAACTTGCTCTTAACCCTTCATATCTGTTTTGTAGGCTTGTTTTATTTTCTCCTCCACATCTGGAATTCTATATACTCATAATCGGGCATGCCAGGGTTATACTAGTACCTATTTTCCAGGGATAGTATAAAGATTTTGTTTAGGGACATCTGGGTGGCTCAGTCCATTAAGCGTCTGACTTCATGAGGTCATGATCTCGCCGTTTGTGGGTTCAAACCCCGCATCGGGCTCTGTGCTGACAGCTCAGAGCCTGGAGCCTGCTTCGGATTCTGTGTCTCCCTCTCTCTCTCTGCCCTCCCCCATGTGTGCTCTCTCTCTCTCTCTCTCTCTCTCTGTCTCTCTCTCTCTCTCTCTCTCTCAGTCTTTCTCTCATGATCT
The DNA here is from genome assembly GCF_022837055.1 of Prionailurus viverrinus. NCBI lineage: Eukaryota > Metazoa > Chordata > Mammalia > Carnivora > Felidae > Prionailurus > Prionailurus viverrinus. The sequence continues at coordinate 112,865,077 of NC_062579.1, read as the reverse complement.
CATGGTTTGTGGGTTTGATCCCTGCTCTGTGCTGACAGCTTGGAGCCTGATGTCCACTTCGGATTCTGTGTCTCCCTCTCTCTCTGTACCTCCTCCGCTCATGCTCTGTCCCTCTCTCTCTCTCAAAAATAAGTAAACCTTAAAAAAATTAAAATAAAGATTTTGTTTATATATATAAATACATATACATGTATTTATATATATAAATATATATAATTTTAATATATAAATATGTATTTATGTATTTATATATTTACTATGTATATATTTACTTTATATATATTTACTTTATATATATAATATACAATATAATTATATAATATAATATATATAATATATATTATATATATATAAGATTTTATATATAGGGATGCCTGGGTGGCTCAGTTGGTTAACTGTCCAAGTTCAACTCAGGTCAGGACCTCACGGTTTATGAGTTCAAGCCCTGCATCGGACTGTGTGCTGACAGTGCAGAGCCTGCCTGGGATTCTCTCTCCCCCTCTCTCTGCCCCTCCCCTGCTTTCTCTCTCTCAAAAATAAATAGACTTGAAAACAGATGATATATATATATATATATATGTATAGGCCCTGACACATGGAACACTCAAGAAGTATTTGCTACATATAGTGGACAAGCCCTAGGAAGGATGAGCTATGAAAACCTGCGTGTGATCTTTGGAAACCCCTTTTTTCCTTGATGAGGCCTAATCCTACACTGAAAGCTGGCCGGGTGGCCACCTTGTCACACGGTCAGTACAGACTCTCGAGGCCCTCCCTCTCTGTCGGCAAGAAGAGGCAATTAAAGGCCAACATAAGGGAAGTGTGCAAGGGAGACAGAATACAGCACTCTGACCAGGCGTTGCGAAGGAGGACGCGCCAAGAGGGGTTGGTCAAGGCTCCGGTCGTGTCATGTTCTCGCTACAGGGCCTGGCAGACGAGCATGGGTAAGATCTGACGATGTCATGCGATGAGCCTGCCTCTTCCAGCCCGCTTTGATTTGCGCGTCATTTCCTTCCATCCACATGGGGAACTTCAGGCATTTGAGACCCCTTCTCTCTTGCCGGCTTCTGCCCCTGTTCGTTGCCCTCCGCGCGAACTACTGGCGTAGCTTCGAGCTGGTGTTCCCGGCTCCCTAACCTGGCGCCCGTGGTGTGGCCAGCTGCTCCCGTTCTGAGATCACGCAGCGAGCATTTTCTGTATTTCACGCTTGGCTTTAGGCAGTTCACCTTTGTCATTCCTTTAATTCCTCCAGCAACATGTTGAGCGTAGGACTGGTCGTAGTTCCTATTATAAATGCAGAAGCAGGTTCGGAGGCCTCACGTGACTTGTTCTAGCTCCTTCAGCTCAGCGGTGCCCGGGTTAAGTCTCGTGATTGTTGTACCGGCTCTCCTACATCTTGCCCAAACACAGATCCCTTTGCAAAATTAAACCTTGGCATTTAATGATCTTCACAATCTACCCCTGTCCCGCTTCAGATCGTTATCTCCCATCTGACTGCCCCTGACAGTTCATTGTCCAAGTTAACCCGTTGACTGCTTGCCTCCCGATATTCTAGGGGCTGCAGCGCACCGTAACTTTGCGTGTGCTTCCTCTCTGTCTGCAGTACGCATTCCTCCTTCCTGGTCTGGCAAGCGGCCTGTAATTTTCCAGGCTCAGGTTAATTGCTGCTTCCTTCGTGCAACCTTCCTCAGTGCCTCTTGGGGCAGGATTCATGGCATTTTTTTCTATATTCGCACAACAGCCTGCATTTATTTCTACTATAGTATTTTTTTCATTCTGACTTCTATTACACTTGTTCATATATTTGTCTCCTCTCTCCAGACCCAAAGTTCCTCCCGGGCAGAGACTGTGTCTGATTTATCACTCAATTTTCACCACCCAGCATAGTGCCTGGTACATAAAGTCTCATAAGAAAGGTTTGTCGAATGCGGAATGGATATCGGACTTCTCCCCACCTGCTGTAATTAGCGGATTCAGCCAGGCCCCTCCGGTCAGGGTTGGGAGCCTCTCGTCGAGGCTCCCAAGATACCCTGTGCACCTTGAACGTTGTATCGTAACCATCTGTCGACGTATCCGCCTTCCTTGCTAGGCTGCCTGAAATTCAGGAAACGTGTAAAGCCCGATGACTATGTCTCAGTGAATGGGTTTTGAGTGAGTAAATGAAGGCTGACTGGGCCTCCACGGTGCTTGGTGTTCTGCCTGTGCTGAAGGGTTATGCTTTTTCTCATTGATGCTCAGCAGATGCTAAACCGTGGAGTGAGTCAACAATAAATCGGTGTGATTGGCAGCGAAATGGACGAGCCAGTTGTTCTCTGGGGGAAAGGGACGACAATGGAACAGTTTGGCCACGGTGGGGATCGCCGTGACTGTGCCTGTGCGGCTTCTGCTTCCCATGGAGACCGAGCCTGAAGTGAATGGACTGGATGTTTGGCCAGTGTAAGCCCCTCCATCGTCAAGGTAATGGTACAAATGAATATCTAGTCCCCATCTGCGCTTGGGAGGTCTATCACTTTTTTTAAATGTGTTTTTTAAATTTTTATTTTTGAGAGAGAGCAAGAGCGCACAGTGGGGGAGGGACAGAGAGAGAGAGGGAGACACAGAATCCGAAGCAGGCTCCAGACTCTGAGCTGTCAGCACGGAGCCTGACGCGGGGCTCGAACTCACCAACTGCGAGGTCATGACCTGAGCCAAAGTCTGATGCTTAACAACTGAGCCACCCAGGCACCCCGATAGAGGTCTATCACTTGTGTCTAATTTCCCATTTCAAGAGTATCAAATTCTGATCGTCAATTTCAATAACCCTGAACAGGAGGTTTGATATTTTACAAGAATAAGCACATGGAAACGGGCCCAGCAGAACTGAAAAATGTCACGAAGAATGGCCTGTGACATTATCAGCATAATGTCCTGACCTTAGTTATTCAATCCCTTCATCGAAAAATTCAAAATATTTGCATCCATAAATCCTTCAGTGGTATTTTTCCTTCCTGATGCCAACCCGTCTGGCTTGAGATTTTGTAAACAGACGACTTTTTGATTCTCACAAACATGACATTTTTATGAACATAATAACATAAAAATATGTATCAGTGCCAACCGATCTTAAATATTTTCTATCAAAGTGTGACCTTTTCTATTCCACATAATATCTAAATCTTTTTTTCCTCGTGCTCACAGAACCTGTGAGAAAGTCAAATAACATAATCTGAAATGTAAAGGTATGTTTAGGAAAGTTGGCTAAACCCAGATGTAGCTGCTGATTGAAAATGAAGCTCCCCCTCCACCAAAAAAAAGAAGCTACAGCCTCCCGGGTTAGTTTGTCTGAATCATCTTTCAGATGAGTGAGGCCGTAGGACAGATCAAATGTGTTCATAGAGAAGAATATCAAGAGGAATTGGAAGAACCCCCCTGAGGGGCCAGCTTACAGTCCACAGCATATTCAGAGAACATTTGCTCCCCTGCCTCCCTCGCGCCACAGGTGCCCGGATGGGATGCGCGTGGTCTGTGCGTGTGTTCCCAGAATGCCCACTCCCTCCTTTTCCGTAAATCCTTGGAAAGGTCTGAGCATGTCTAATTCAAGCCCCCTCTCCCTCCCGTATTTGCTCCAACTCTGCGTCCGCAGCAGATCCAAAGGGCTGAGTGATCCTAGTGTAGTAAGGAACTCAAGAGAAATGCCCAAGGGGTAAAAGTAACCAGTTTCTTTCCTTAATAGGATGAGGGCTCGTCCCCTTCCTTTTTGGCAAAGTCCTCCTCGTCTGCGAGAGCCTCAGGAGAGCTCGAATAGCCTCCACTGCGAAGGTCTTGGCCAACCTGGACTAACAGTCACGGGCCCCTCTGGGGTCCCCTCTGTCTGTCGGCCTCCGTGCGACGCAGAGATGAAAAACCAAGCTTTGTCCTCAAGTATCTTGCAGATAGACGCAGGATCACAAAGCCCAAAGTATTACGGTGAGATGCTGCTCTGATGGAAATATCTACATCACGTGAGAATAAAAAGTATCTCAGTCTGCCTTACAGAAGACTTTCCCGAGGACGTGGGAAAACTGACTTACTTGATCTTATTTACAAACAAAATGCTTTTTAAAAGACTTCAAAGGTTGTCTCAAGGGTTCTAAGAACAAGAAATTGAAACCAGAAATTGAAATCCTAGAAGGATTCTTGCTTTGTGCTTCTTTCTTATTTTTGAAAGGTTGACTTCAGTCTGTCTCTCGCCCTCCTTGTCACTCTCTTTTTCTCTCTCAACCAGCAGCTGGTACTTCAGCATATCCATAGTGAAATATGGCCATTTGAATTGACAGCCTCACGTAGAGAGTGCTTCCTGGGAAAAGAGAATCTGATCGGCCCTGCTGAGGCCAGCGTGTACCCCAATCCAGTACGCTATCCCTAGGGGTCAGGGTCATGCAGCGGAAACGTGACTGCCGGGTCACCAACTCCTGGATAGTGAGAGGAGCTCCGCGTATGCAAAGAAATCCCATTAGTTCCATGTGACCAAAACATAGGTGTTACGCGCGGAGCGCGGCAAAGAGACCAGGTGCGATGCCAGGCAGAGGCAACGTTTTAAGGGCTTTGAATTTGGACTTTGTCTTGCAATGTGGTACGATAAACTTTGCAAGGGGACAGCGATACGTGGCACTACTGACTGAGACAGAGAAAGCTGGAGAAGCAGCAGTTTGCGGAATATTATTACCTATTATTACAGCGACAAGTGTATGTTGCACATAATAACGCTGTATACACTAATGGTGTTACACATGACATCATATGTGACATATTGGATATGCTCTTGGATACTGTGTATTAGTATATCTCATTAGCACTATTTTGAGGTACTTACGTCAAAGTGAGGGTGCTACATAAAAGCTCCAACTTACTGAGCGCTTAGTGTGTGCATGGTGCTGCACTTTGCATATATTATCTTTTATTTATTTATTTTTAAGAAAGAGAGAGGAAGAGAGAGAGAGAGAGAGAGAGAGCAAGAGCACGTGAGCGGGGGAGACGGACAGAGGGAGAGAGGGAGAATCTTAAGCAGGCCCCATGCCCCGTGCAGAGCCTGACGCGGGCCTCGATCTCACGTCCGTGAGATCATGACCTGAGCTGAAATCAAGAGTCTGATCTAACCGACTGGACCTGTACCTATAGCTTGAAGGGGAAATCAGTGTTCATTGATCGAAGCCACCGATCGGAGGTTGTCTGTCACCGTAGCAAAGCCTCGTCCATTCTGCCTAGTACAGTGAGCAGTTGTTGGTGGTCGAGGAAGCGTGTCTCTCCCTGATTTCTACTTCCTGTTCCTCTCATTTCCCAATCTCTCCGCTTCACTTAGCATTTCCTTGCTTTGCAGTACTAGTTCCTGGTTGTCTGTCATCGCTGCCGCCACGGCTCTGGCTGGTGGGGTGGATTTCCTCAACGACTGGTCACAGCCACCTACCCCAGCTCGAAGACTTGCCACCAAGTACAATCGGTACTTCCGTTGAACCATTCAAAACCCATCCACCACTGACTGATGCCTAAGAAGGCTTGCCTTAGAACAGCACCTTTCAGGGGCGCCTGGGGCGCTCAGCCGGTGAAGCGTCGGGCTTTGGCTCAGGTCATGATCTCGCGGTCCGTGAGTTCGAGCCCCGCGTCGGGCTCCGTGCTGACGGCTCGGAGCCTGGAGCCTGCTTCTGTGGCTCCCTCTCTTCCTGGCCCTTCCCCCGTTCTCACACACACACACACACACACACACACACACACTCTCTCTCTCTCTCTCTCAAAAATAAATAAACATTAAAAAAATAAAAAGAACAGTGCCTTTCAAACCTCTGCTTTTAAATATCGCCAATGGCAGAAGAGACCCATTGGAGCTGAGCTGGGGGCAACGAAATGCAAGCACAAAACGTGTTTAAAGTCTCCTACTTTACCTAAAAATTTTATGCAAATTTTGAATTCTTACTCATTATATATCTTTATTTTAACTTAAAGTAAGGTTTTTCCTCAAGTCATCAAAGGATAGCGATTTTTTCAAGAAATGCGTCCTGTAGATTGTTTATTACACACCTTAGATAATCAGAAAAAAACGTACCTGGACTCTATTATCTTAGCTCCCCAAAGAAATGCCTTCACTATGATTTAATGTTATTTTTGGTATTTTTATAGAGGTCTGGCCGAGGAAAATCTGTGTGAGGCAAGCACCTGGGTCTTTTATCAAAGTGCACTCACAAATATTGTCTAAAATAGTACACAGTATCCTCAATACAAGGAGCCGTGCCATACATTTTTGTCAAGGTCTTCTGTGTCATTGATGACCCCCACCCCGGCCAGGTGTCCCTATATCTCAGCCCGAGGAGTAAGACCTTGGCACACTGGTTCCCAAAGCGTGGTGCCTGGACCAGCCTCATCAACATCACTTGGGACCTTGTTAGGAATGAATATTTCCAGACGCGCGCACCCCAGACCTACTGAATGAAAAACTGGGGTTGGAACACGGCAATGTGTTTTGACAGACCCTCCGGGGGAATCTGATGTCTGCTAACATTTGAGAACCGCTGCCTTAGCGGATGCCTCGGCCCCCCTCCCGGGGAAATGATTGAAGTGGGCGCGGTTACCATTTTGTCCCCTTTCCATTCCCTTTTCAGCCGCCTGGTGCTCTCCTGTTTGCCTCTTCACACCCCGTCCCCACCTGCTCGTACCGCTCCTCTGGCCTCTTTTCCTTTTCTAGAATGTGGCAAGCTCCTTCCTGCCTTTACCCTGGCTGTTCCCTCTGCTTGGCTTCACCATGGGTCCGAGTGATTGACACCACTTGTCATTCGTATTTCGGCATAAGGTGACACTTGCTCAGAGACCCCCTGCGAAAAGCTAATTTCAAGTAGCCAACCAATCGCTCCGTCACGTCGCCTTTATTTCTCCCCAGAGTACTTTATCACCACCTTCCCTGCTATAAATTTGTTTGCTTCTTGTCTGTCTCCTCCACCGGAAGGAAAGTCCCATGCGGATAGGGACTTGTGTCCGTTCGTTTACATTTGTATCCCCCACCCCTAGGATATCGCCTGGCACGTAGTAGTAACTCATCAAATATTTGGTAAATGAATAATTAGTGAAAAGAACCATAACTAGGAGCCAGGAGAACTAGGGTTGATAAAGAAAAAATGGGAATAGTTTGAGCAATCCTGCCCACAATTTCCACCTAATGAGCTGATGTCCAGAAGTAAGTGTGAACTGGTAGTGTGGGCTCTTCGTTGGTCTCAGTTCCTATTTGCTGCATGTGGACCGAGGCCGTGGCCGTGCCGTACGTGCTGTTTAGACAGCACAGCTCTTAACATTCAAGCCAAGCTACTTATTCTACTGCTCAGCCAAAGAAACACGTGTCTCTTATGGAGACATGGTTTAGAGATCTCCGAGAAGATACCGTCTTGAAAGATTTTCAGGAGTGATGTTGACTGTACTTGATTTTCACCTTAGACTGACTTCGTAACTTTGTGAGTGATACGTGATTTCACTGTAAATGCGCCGTATGATTCTTTCAGGTAACCTTAAAATTACATTTGTGAAACCCGTCTTTCTTCCTTCCTTGTTTCCCTCCGTCTTCCTTCTTTGCCAGAAAGCAATTAGGCAGACCTGAAGGCAATGGAAAGGCAGTCTAGTGGCAGCTGAGGCCTGTTGGGGGAGGATGTCTAAGCGGTGCCACAGCCTCTCAGGGTTAAGAGATTTCATATGTGTAGGAAGATGAAGCAAATGAGTAAATCCACTAAGTAAATATTTTGAGATAATAACTAAATATATTGAGAACAAGGGGAGCCAGTGGGTTTTAACTGCTCAGGAAGGAAGTTGCAAATATGTAAAGAGGTAAAGCTGGACTGAGCCCTGAGATGTTGGGTGGGAATTAGAGGCATTGACGTGAACCCAATATTCAATTGATACAATGTAGAAATAAATATCGATGTAAATGTGTATGTTACATGCTTATATGTGAGTGTATACATATGTATACATGTGTGTAGATTTACCCCCCCCCCCCAAATACTTCTTAACTGTTCACTGAACAGTCCTAGAAGCAGTGATACCCTGGGAGTAATAAGCACACTTACCGTCCAGCTACTGGTTTCTAAATACCTCTCACTGTCCAATGAAAAAAAGTCAGAGCACTTTTGAGAAATGACTGCATCGAGGTTTGGGGCAAGAAAAGAACCAGATGGACCTGGAACCTTTTATTGTTCCCACAATAAGGATGCTCTCTAAGAATCATGGGGATATGTCAAAGGATACAAATGCCAGCTTAAAGAGGATCACGCGGGCCAAATCTACAATTTGGACATCAATATATATATATATAATGATAGTGATGGATTATAGCCCACTAAAATGAGGAATCCATGGATCCATCCAGATGTAAATACATGAATACATAAATTAAGGAAAAGAGGAAGCTCTCCCTTATAATAGGAGGCCAACTAGTAAATGTTGAAAGAATGATCAAATTACAAAATCACCACCTCGCAAGCATCATAGAAATATTTAATTCAGGTAAGACAGGGCACCTGGCTGGCTCAGCTGGTGGAGCATGCGACTCTTGATCTCGGGGTCGTGAGTTCGAACCCATGTTGGATGTAGTGTTTAGTTAAAAATACAAAACAAAAACCCTTTACTAAAAGGAAATAAAAAAAAGAAAGCCAATGGGTGAAAATGGGATGAGGGATGGGATTTTACGTAGTTCCCAAATATCTCCCCCCAAAACACTATTCCTTATGAAGAAGAAAAAAAGTTACTGCACGGTAGAAAGACAGGGCAGATACCATATTAATCAAATGACCAAATTTAATAACACCTAAGGTTGACAAATCGACACCCTGTACTACCCGATAGAACAGAATGAGAATGTAGCATCGCACTTGTGATAGTTCAGTCAAAAATGCAGAGCTTGGGTCTATCATGAGGCAAACCCATAATAAAGGACATTCTGCAACATGACACCTGCAATCATTAAAAAGTCAAGGTCATGAAATCGAGGAAAGACTGAGGAACCATTCCAGATTAAGAGACTGGAAGGATATACCTACAGGGTGCAACTTGTGGTCCCGAATTGTGTTCTCTTGCTAGAAGAGATATTGAGACAACTGGCAAAACTAGAATGGGGTCTCTGGAAAAAGGGTATATGGCAGTTTGGTGCGACTTTTTCTTGCTACGTTTTTCTAGGTTTGGCAATTGTTCAAAATGCAGGTTTTTTTAAAGACACTAAAGTCATAAAGGAAGTCCATGTAAGGAACCGCTTAATTTTGATTTAGATTCTGGTATCATTTGTTGAGCACCTACTGCGTGTGGGCCATTATGCTAGCTGTAACGATGACTCACATGTAATGATGGCGAACATTCTGGAAATATTTATCCAAGGGCTAATACGTGCCACATCAGAGTGACCATAGGGCTAACCTCTGCCTCCCTTCTCTCAGCTCAGTTCTAGTGCTGCCCGATGTCCAATACCTGACACTTCTTTTGTTCAATTTACTACTTGTTCACTGTGTGAAGACCAATATGGTACCATTTATTCCATCATGGCCACAAACAGAAATTCTGTATAGGTTTAGTTTCTACAGTCACTTTGGAGAAATATTTGGCAATTTCTCATCAAGTTCAACATACCCTCACCATATGATCCAGTCATTCCACTCCTAGATTTTTACCTTCGAGAAATTAAGGCGTACGCCCATGCTAAGATTTGCACGCAAATGGTTACAGTAGCTTTACTTTAAGAGCCCAAACCTGGCAACTCCCAAAGCAACCAGCAACAGATGAATGCATAAAGAAGTTGTGGTACGTCCATACAGCAGAACAAACAGGACTGACGTACTGATATATGTACCAATATACATGGATCTCAAAACTATTACACTTGGTGAAAGAAACCGGGCACAAAAGAGTATATATGAAATTTATATGGAATTTGAAAATAGGCAACAGCCACCTACAGTGACAAAAAGCGAATCAGTAGTTGCCTGGGGCCGGGGTGGGAAATTGGAGTCCAAAGGCAAAGGAGGAAACTTTTTGGGATGATGGGTATATTCTGTATCTTCATTGTGGTGGTGAGTATATATATATATATGTATATATTCATCAAAACACATTGGACTGGTCACTTAGAATGAGTGTGTTTTCTTTTATGTAAATCATTACATAATTATGTAAATTATGTAAATTACATAAGAAATTATGTAAATTTCTTTTATGAGCGGGGGAGGGGGAGAGGGGCAGAGGGAGAGGTAGAAAAATCTTATGCAGGCTCCAGGCTCAGGGCGGAGCCTGATGTGGGGCTCAATCCCACGACCCTGGGATCACGACCTGAGCCGAAATCGAGAGTCAGGCGCTTAACTAACTGAGCCATCCAGGCGCCCCAATAAAGCTGATTTAAAAAGAAAAAAAACCAGCAGAGGAGCCCTTCTAATAAGATCAAATAAAATCACTCCACATAGACAACCATCTAATTTAGAATTTAAGAGTCAACTGTTATTTGTTTAGCTCTAACTAAACACGAGGCATTATGATTAGCACAATAATCGCTAACACATACTGACCATCTACTGTGTGCAGGTGCTAGGCTAAATGCTTTCTGTGGATTTACTCTTTTAACAAATATTTATCGAGGTGCTACTATATGCAAGGTCCTGTTCTTACCCACACACACATACGTGGGTGCCAATCTGGGCTGGCTGCTTTTGTTGCACACACAGCCCGCAGTTGCTGGCCTAAGACGCGCCTGGTTACCTCCGCACATCAGCGTGCAGATTTGGCCGTGCCCTGTGCATCACTAGCGCGTACCCTCTCAGAAGCTTCGGGAAGAGTGTATGGTGTATGCCTGGCCGTCACCCCCATCTCTTTCACTCGCTGCTTTTCCCCTCCTCCTCCTGCAGCAAATTGTTTTTGCTACACGGAGCCACAACCCGGAGTCATTCTGTAGGACAAAAATAGCCCGGCTCTTATGACATCTGGGAAGACTCTTCATTGAATCCCATCCATTAACATTTTATGGCGTGTCCACGGTGGCAGGCTTCAGAAGTCAATGAGACCAGGTCCTTATCCTGAAGGAGCCTGTCAAGTGTACTTGAAGGTGAACATCACAGCCCTTACCAGCTTAATCCCCAGCACAGTATGTCTGAACCAGAAGAGCCCTCAGAGATCATAGAGGCCACTGCTACTCAGTATGTGGTCCCTGGATCGGGGCTATCTGTCCTCGACGCGCCAAGTGCGGAGTGTGAGAGTAGGCGTTTGCAGACTTTTAAAGCAATTTGGCATTGCGGTGACGTGCAAGGGTGTGATTTCGTATTGGGATGAAAAGGTCTTTCACTGTAGAGAACCGGAAGAGGGTGACTCCCGCGTGTCTCCCCTGCGGAAACTGAAATCCAGAGTGGGAAGTGACTTTCTCAAGGGCTCCTGGTTCTTGCTTCAGGCCTGTTGCCTCTCGTGCTCCAAAATTTATTCCGAACTCATGAGAAACGGAGTGGTGAATTGAACCCCAAAAGGGGTTAATGATGGCTACCATTTGGAGGGGATGGCCTATGTGTCGGGCATTTTATCCGTATTCTTCACGACATCTCCTGCTTGTATGTGTTATTATCACCACTTTGCAGATGATGCAAATGAGGCTTAGAACAGTAAATCAACAAGTCTCAATGTCACCCGGGAGTCAGTGGTCAAACACAGGTCTGTGGGGATCAGACCTCTTATCCGCCGCAGTAGACATGCCTCATCTCAGTGAGAACTCCGGCCATCCTACGAGGCAGAGACGATCATTAACCCCATTTTACAGTTGAAGAAACTAAAGTTCCACAAGATGAAGACCATGGTTAGTGAGTGATAGGGTTGGATTGAATTTGTCTGCCGGCTCTAAGACCCACACACTTTCCCACAACGCGACACTGCCTGAAAATGTTCAAATGACAAATGTGAGGGAGATAATAGAATATTGTTCTCTCGGTATTGAAGCATATCGGTTTCATGGGAAAGGTCACGAGGCTGGGCAAGTTCGGAAGTGTAATCTGGGACTCGTGCCAAGGTCTGAGTCCTGTCTGGTTGGCACATACTTCGACTGGGCATATATCAGTGTGTCACCAGCGTGGGCTATAGCTCATGTTGACTGTTTAACTCCTTTTCTGTAGCCAAGTCTCAATGGAATTCTCGAAGATTCTTCTGGACTCTCTCTGTCCAGGCAGATGCCAGTGATCTTCCCTTTGCCTGGAATTCTCTTTTCTGTCTCTTTGCCCAGCTCACGCCTATTCATCGTTCCAATACCAGCTTAGATTCATTTTCTCAGAGAAGCTTCCAGGCACCCCTCACGGAGTCGGGTCTCCCCAGTATCCACCTTCATAGCATACAAAGACACCCAGTTGCAATCCACATCACCGTAAAGAATTGATTATATAATTCTAGCTTTCACTTTCTCTTAGTAGGATGTAAATGCTGCGAGAGCAGGGGCTTTGTCTGGCTCACTCTTGCACCTCCGGCTCCTAGCGCAGCCGTGGGCGTGCGAGGTACCCCGCGAAGATTTTGTTTCCGGAGTGCAAGAATGGAGTCATGCGTGCAAATTCTGGATCCTGGTGCAACCACGCCTGTGGTCTTCTCTGTGTTCAATTAGACCAGTGTTTCCTAAACTTGCCTGATCATAAGAATCACCTGGAGTGCTTGCTAAAAATATAGATAATTAGGCAGAGAAGCCAGGGGTGGCCCACAAGTGTCAAATTTCGTCTTGTGGCAGACTCCGTGGATTTTGTGGGCAGGCAAGTTTGGGAAAGACTATGTGTTTTTAAGTTTATTTATTTTGAGAGAGAGAGAGAGAGAGAGAGCAGGGGAGGGGCAGAGAGAGAGGGAGAGAGAGAATCCCAAGCAGGCTCCACGCTGCCGTCACAGAGCCCGACGCGGGGCTCAAGCCCACGAACCGTGAGATCGTGACCTGAGCCAAATCAAGAGCCAGATGCTTAACCGACTGAGCCACCCAGGCACCCCGGGGAAAGAGTGGCTTTAAATACCTGTGTCTTATTTCTGAATATTTTTGTTGACAGTTGGACCTATAGGCTTCCAGGATCTGACTCAGAGCTCCTTCCCTTTTGCCCCTTCTCACATGCCCCCTGCCTTATGTCTGCTCAACTAGTTACTACCCCTCCTCGTACACATTCCTCAGCCCAAATATTTGACTTCGGTTGTGCTATTGCTGTGGTTAGAATGTCTTTTTTCCCATTTCTGTTCTTTTCAAATGATACTTTTTAGATCTAAAACCGTGTGTGGTTTCCCCTTCTTCTGGCCTCTCCTCAAATTGCATGCCTGCCTCTTTGATGACTCTGTCATACTCAACTTTGTGTCACAGCTTCTTATGTCTCTATTCCTTTTAGCCTATGAGCAACTTAAGAGCCAGATCCATTCTCCAAGTTTTGGTCCCTCCTAAAGCACACACACAGTCTTCCCCCCCCCCGCCCCCGCAGGAACCAGATACTAGCTTAAGACCTTTTCCCACCAGCTCTCCAGCACCGTTAAGAAAATGGCAGGTGCTTCTCAACCGTTCTCTTCTCTCCGTCTCCAAACCTCTCCAGGTCCTCGTCCATCTTCTCCTCTTGTCTTAGCAGATGATTCTGCTCCGCGTGGTCACTCAAGGCCCCAGAGCGATGGAGGCTTCACCTCAACACGCACTGCCCGCATCACCAAAGCAGGGGCTGGACGACATCAGAAATCATGCCCTGCTTCTCAAAGCTCCTGCCTGGAAGTGATACACACGTACACCACTTCCATTAGACCTCACTCCTTCTCGTATCTCGTTGGCCAAAATGGGTCGCACGGCCATGCCTGATTTAAAAGGGAGCAAGGAAGCGTAATCCCGTTGTTTGTCTGAAAGGAGGAGAACTGGAATATTTGTGAACATCCCTAACGATTGCCAAGATAATATGGATGGAACATATTTCAATGGCACTTTGCTTGCTTTAATTAATTAATTAATTTTAATGTTTATTTATTTTTGAGAGAGAGAGAGAGAGAGAGAGAGACAGAGAAACACAAAGCGCCAGCAGGGGAGGAGCAAAGGGAGAGAGAGAGGGAGACACAGAATTCGAAGCAGCTCCAGGCTCTGAGCCATCAGCACAGAGCCCTTCGCAGGGCTCGAACCGCCGAACCGTGAGATCATGTCCCGAGCCCAAGTCGGGCGCTCAATCCACTGAGCCACCCAGGTGCCCCTGCTTGCTTTATTTTTAATTGCTTTCCCCAACTCTCTCCTGGATAAAGGGTACATCTGCCTTTCTTTTCTTTGGCTCACTGTGCGTATGCATACATTTAAAAAAGGTGGAGTTATTTACGACCCCATATGGATGCGAGAAATTTGATTATAGACTGACTCTTGCCTTGGTAGAAAGTCCAGAAAAGTTCTTCAGAGTTAAGAGACTGAGAATCACAGCAAAACAAGTTTGGGAAACTGTCAAACTCTGTTACTTTAGAGGACACTTAATTACACTTAATAATTCACAATTTACTGCCTGATGCTCCATGCAGGTAACGTCTGCTTCCTTATAAAGGATATATGGGAAACAACAGCCCCAAAGGTGCTTTTTGAAAAGAGGTTTTCAAGAGCATCCAGGTGTGCAGGTAACTAGTCCTCTTGTCGTGGCAAACGTTTGGGTTCGGTCCCTGACTCCAGCCTGACTCGTTTCCGCGTGTTTGAAAATCACTTAACGTTTCTCCACATCAACCACGCCCCGCCTTCAAAAAGGAGCTAATAGTTGTTTTGTGGCTTTGGGGGGATTTCAGAGGAAGGGGCTGGGTGGTGAGCACAGCAGTGGGAAAGAGAGTCCATATGGATGGGGGGGGTTCGGTGAAATTCAACTGATGCCATGCAAAAGCAGGTATTATGCAAAAGAGAGCACCCCTTTGGAGTCAGATCGCGTCTCACCTCTGTCACTTCTAGCTCTGTAAACTCGGAAAAGGCGCAGTCACCTCAGAGAAATGGGATGACCCTCACCTCATGGCACCGTTGTGATGAGTAAATGAGAGAAAATACACAAGCCGCTTAGCATAGTGCCAGCACGGAGTAAATTAGAAATAAAAGGCAACCGTTAAAATTAAAGAGCAGGCAAAAAAGATGGGCCATTTTAGCGTTTTAGAGGATCCGGCACACCCCAGATGTCCTTTAACCCAGTGTGCTTTTATATTAAATACGTCGGGTTAAAACATTTTACTTGTATAACTTTTTTAAAGTTTATTTATTTTGAGAGAGACAGAGAGACAGAGAGAGTAAGGGAGGGGCACAGAGAGAAGGAGAGAGAGAATCTCAAGCAGGGATCCTGATGCGGGGCTCAAACCCATGAAGCTTTGAGATCATGACCTGAGCTGAAACCAAGAGACACTTCACGGGCGCCCCAGTTGTGTAACTTTTTTTTTTTTAACTTTTTTAAAAAAGTGATCTCCATTCTCAACATGGGGCTCGAACTCACGACCCCAAGATCAAGAGTCACACACTCTTCTAAGCCAGCCAGGTGCCCCCATATAGCTGTTACCTATAATTATAACGTACACAGATACTGAATTTCTTCCCTCTTTCTGAATTAATCATGCTTAGTTATATTGTTCTCTGCGTCGATAAAACACTCGGCTTCCAAAGGGGATGTTAAGATCTTCCAGAGTTACGTACATTCTAATAGAGAGAAATGATCATGGCCTTATCTTTTAAGGATCAAAATCAGGACTCGACTATTCTCTGCTGTGATATCCATTATCAACGTGTGACAGATTTGGAATTAAAGTTACGAGTGTGTGAATTGCTGTGGTGTCACACATTATGGTTTTGCATATTGAATCCTCTCCTGTATTAAAAATGAATAAAATGTAGGTAGAAGTATACATTCGTGTGACAACTTGGAAGGAAAGCAAAGAATGCTGATGAAACCACCATCATGAGGCTACAACACTTTCTCTTGAAGCGTCTTTTTTCTTAGTGTATACCATTTTATTTCCGCATATTTTTCTGCTACTTCAATAGTGATGGACAGTCTCAAATGAATATTTACATTAACTGCTTTTGCGTACGTTTCTTACTTAGTCTGTATAGGTCATCTAATGTTTGAAATGGGCTGGTTTAAAATGCACTTTCTTGATTGAGGAGAATTTAAATAGAAATGCCAAGACTATGTGTTCCTGCAAGATTAGAGCTGGGAGGAGCATGTAAGATAATTCCTAAGTCAGTGCTTTCATCTGGCAAACTGTTGTTGCTTCTACCTAGAGAGATCAAATTCCTTGCTCAAGAATAATTTTTAGAGGCAGAATCAGGATTGGAACTCAGCCACCATACTGCCTCCTGTGTTCTGTTTCATTTTCTTTTCTACTTTTTAAAAAATGTTTTCCTTATTTATTTTGAGACAGAGAGAGAGAGAGAGAGAGAGAGAGCACGCACATGCACACAAGCGGGGGAGGGGCAGAGAGAGAGAGAGAGAGAGAGAGCGAGAGAGAATCCCAAGTAGGCTCAGTCCTGTCCCAGTCTGTCCCGGGTTCCAGTGCGGAGCCCGCCTCTGGCCTCGATCCCAGGAACCTGTGAGATCATGACCTGAGCCGAGATAAAGAGACGCTTAAGTGACTGAGCCACCCGGGTGCCCCTCTGTTTCATTTTAAAAACAGGATCGCCAAGTTGGAAACTGACAACGCTATATCCCCAAAAAAGACTCTAAACCCAGTGCTTTAGATTCCTCAGGACACAAAGTGTAACATAGCTATCATCTTTATTTTCTGGTTCCCTCCGAGAGGAGGACAGGATGAGCGCGCAGATATTCCAAAGGGCACAAGTATACAGTGAGTTGACAGGCAAGATCCCCCCACCCCCAGGCCCCTCGCAGCAGCTGTGACCTGTTAAGTCAAAGTAGCAAACCATTGAGATAGGAAAGAGAAGGTGACCGCTTTATCCCTGCCTCTCCCTCCTTCGCACTTCAGTGAAACCTGCCTGATCTAGCCTTTGCGCCTCAGGCTGAGACTCGATTTACACGTACGCTGTTATTGTGGTTTTGTTTGGCTCAAACTCCTGCGATGTTGGGCGAAGACACAATGATGACGTCGTGAACTCACGCACTTTCTGTCCTCGGATACACAAAGCTCTGTGAACTGGAATTCAGGGAACATTTATGGCTGCATTTCCCGCTGTTACTCTTGCTAACAACTCATCGCCTTTTTAAATGTTTACTTTTGAGAGAGAGTGTGATCTGAGGAGGGGCAGACAGAGAGGGAGACAGAGGATCTGAAGCAGGATCTGTGCTAACGGCACAGAGTCCGACGCGGGGCTCGAACCCATGAACCGTGAGATCATGACCTGAACTGAAGTTGGGCGCTCGACCGATTGAACCACCCAGCACCCCTCCAAAAAAACTCATCACTCTTTGCCATGCCGTGAGCGATAAGTGACACGAAGAATTATGGGACTTGGAAGCAGTCATTCTCATTTACGTTATTAGCCGACGTCTTTGCCTAAACAAAGAAAAACACGACAAAAAACCAATATGGTTATCTTTTGATCACACTTAAAGATGTTTACAAGTTGAAAGATCACATCTAAAGGGAAAAAGGCAAATGTATTCGCGTGATTCAACCAAGAGAACAACAGCAATGGTTACACGTACGTGGAGTGTTCTTGCGGGAAAAGCAAGGTGACTAACACAATAGAAGTCTCTCAGACATCTGTACTTCTCGACAGTAAGGACTATTTAATAGTGGCATGGCTGGACCACCTGCTGTCTGTGGGGTTTTTTTTTCCCCCTCCCCTATGTGTGCAGCCAAATCTTTATTATTAGCCAATTTCCTGTATGAAAAGGACCGGTGAGGGCATCAATAATAAAGGATCTTTTATTTAGTACAAATCCAATATAAAAGATGATCAGAGCACCAGTTAGCAGGCTGTGTACGGAAATTTAGGATTCTCTGAGTACTGGGTGCGCAGGACCCAGGAAGCTGCAGAGGAGGGGGCCGAACACCCGCTTGCTCCAGTGGTGTTCTCAGCGCACGGGAGGCCAGGGCACAGCACGCGCGGTCCACACCTGACTTACAGAGACGGGCGGGAACAATAGGTCGCCACTTCCTCCTAATGGGTTTCACGCTCTGTGATCCCTTCATGCAGATTTCAAGCTTTGCAAATGGGCGCACAAACCTCCGTCCACGATCTTTGGACAAAGAATAAGAATTAGCATTTTGTGGGGACCTGTGTGTGCGCGGTACTCTTCCAGGCCCTTTGCCTACATCCGAGCCTCACATCAACCCCGGGAGGTAGGGGTTACTGTGATCCTCGTCCTTCTGAAAACAACTGCTGGGGAGAAAGGCCTCCTAACTTTCCTGTGCGAGCCAGGAAGAGGGAGGGCTGGGATCTAAATGCCGATGTGGATTCCTCCAGAACCTGGTGTGTGTGTGTGTTTTTTTTCTCACTGCTCTGTGCCTCCCGTGTGCCATATTATGTTTGCTTGAGAAGAAATGTTTTTAACTAAAGGCAAAAAGGTGAGAATTTAGTTGAATGAGCTTGGGTGAGTTTTAAAGAGATATTTTATATGTGTATTACAATTCCGAGCTTCCTGGCTGGCGTTCTTAATATTCGGCTCCACGGTCAGGTGCTGAGGTATGCCCACAGATTAATTATTTTTATGCAATGGTGACTGTTTTCCAAATTGAACCGTTTTGATAGCTAAATTCAGGCCTGCACGTGTGCGTGTGTGTGCATTCACACAGAGAACAGATCAAGGGACCCAACGTTATTGCAGGAAGCGTCAATATTTCTGCTTGGTAAAGTGTATAAACAGAAGTTTTCAGTTAAGTAAGCAGAATGAAAATAGCAAAACAAAAATTGAATCTAAACTAGCTTGAACGTTTAACAATCAATGGAGTTAACATTGTAGTTAACCGAAGGTGAGAGGTAAAATTCGTCTCCGCTTCACCCCGATGGGAAAACCCATCAATCCCCTTTGCAATTTTCTTGATTACATGATCGTGCCTGTCAGGTTCCGGTTTGCGTCTCGAAGACATACATGCTTGTGACTTGTTTAAAGCAAACTCAAGTGGACAAGCACACTTTGGTGGGTTGGTTGGACCCTTCTCGCCACTGTTTCCACGTATCTGTCTCTTACGGCCTCGAATCCTTATTTTTCATGATCGACTACCACTATCCAAAGTCCGTTTCTAGACAAAGAAGACTCCCACGTAGGAATCCAGGCCATCTGTCTACATCTTGTTTTCATTACCCTTTCTCGATTATCATTGTTTGTGGACCTTCTCATCTTGACTCCGGGTATTATCGCCTGCTTTCCACTTTGCCCTGGGGAGAAGCAATGTAATTTTGAATTCTTGTAACCTGATATCAAAATCATTTTAAAGCAAAAATTTCAGTATCGGAACCCAGCTTGATTCAAGGAAACCCTAGGCAAGAGGTACCTCCGACAGCATTTAAAGCCCTGTCGGATTGAGCAGCCGAACTCACCCTTTGCTGAGCTCCTATGTGAGAGAGGGGGTGAACAGGATCTATTTGGACACTTGTCTCTGACCCCATCACTTGGATCGTGTACTGTATATGCTATTTTCTCCTTGATTACAGCAGTGACTTTGTGTCTTGCCTTCCGGGCACTCAGGGTAACCTTAGTTAACCAATTTTCACTGCTTACCTCTAGAAATGAAGAAGTCACAGATTAGCAATTACATCTCTATTCATCTCAACATATCCACACGAAGCCGCCTTTTTAAGGTAAATACTTGCTGTTCACTCGCTTTCTCCTGAAGACAAGAGGTGAGAAATTCTGGGGATGTAAGCGTGTGACTCAGCTGCAGTAGCATGTACATTTCTAATGGGTCCAAATGAATTACCCAGGTACTAGAATGAAGAAGAGGGAAAAGAAAATGGAATAATCCTTATAGGAAATGTGTTGTAATTGTCGTTCGCATTTTCTTTGTTTTCAGCTTTAAGGAAGTACCCAAAAGTTTCCAAAAGTAAGATTTTGCATCTCTTGTTTTCTTGACGTTAACCGGATCTTCAGTGTTAAGATGGAAATACATAGAAGTGAAAACTCACTAGAAGTTACATCCTTGGTTGGTTTATTATCAATCAGTAAGAGGATTAAAAAGGCTTAGCATCAATTACCTGACTAGACAACCAAGGGAAACAAAAAATCACGTCCAAAAGCAAGGGTGATAATTGGAATGTTCAGGCTGCTGGAGACCTTGTTCACATTTCCTGCGATTATACCTTCATTATACCCCACTGAAGATATGGCTCTCTGGGGCACCATGATTCATAGGCTGAAGCTCAATGTAGCAGCGATATTACGCAAAGGTGGAAGATGTGACAAGTGAAATTAGGTCAATTAAACACATATAATTCTCGGACTCGTTAAATTTGTCCATAGCAGATTGCTTGGTTGGCATAAGCCATATTTCCCTAGCTCAACTGATTGTGATGTTATCTTGTGTTTAAGATTACACGTGAATGGAAGCTAGGCTGTGGACCAAAAGGTAGCCACCTTATTATCCTAGTTATTCCTGGCATTAGTTTGAAGGGGTTGTCCATTAATAAGGCTATATGTTTTACCTTTTTCCCCTGATCCAAAAATGCATCCATTTAAGTTAATGTGGCACAGAGTGTCCTCCTCTGGCTGGACGGTCCTTCCTCAAACTCTTTGCTGGCTCACTTCTACTCACCTCTTTTTTTTTTTTTTTTAATGTTTATTCATTTATTTTTGAAGCAGGGGGAGAACAAGTGGGGGAGGGGCGAGACAGAGGGAGACACAGAATCTGAAGCAGGCTCCAGGCTCTGAGCTGTTCGAGCTGTGGGGCTCGAACTCACGGACCGTGAGATCATGACCTGAGCCCAAGTCGGACGCTTCACTGACTGAGCCACCCAAGGTGCCCCACTTCTACGCATCTTTTAAGGCTGATAGAAAGATTTCCTGTTCTGATCCTTCCCTGCCCCACCTCTAGGTGAGGTGGCTCCCTTAGGTACACCTTTGTCATAACCTGTAAGAGACAATTATCAGATTGCATCCGAAAGATCAGACTCACAGTTATGCCGAGATGTCATTTCAGATGACAGTGGGCTGGCTCGGAAGGCATTTACGACAACTGACAGTAACTTAACATGTTCCTTTGGTTTCTCTCTGTTCCAGTACACGGGTCTCACTCACCGAGACTAAAGAAACACCTACCGACTTTGAAAACTCTTTGCATAGACTCCTTTTTGGTGTCGTTTTCGGTAAGAGCAACTTTGCTGTTATGCTAATCTTTAACTTACCGGGATTCACCTGTATATACCACACTGGCAAAACTTGTTTAACTCCTTGGGCAGCTGCCCATGTGAGTACACGGTCCAGGTTTCTCTTTCACACGAACGCCCCCCCATCGTGTCCCTCACGTAGTCATGCACCAGTCTGTTTACTTGTATGCTATATACATCTGACTGTAAACTTCTTTTTTTTTTTTCAATTTTTTTAATGTTTGATTTTCGAGAGAGAAAGGAAGGGAGAGAGAGAGAGGGAGAGACACAGAATCCGAAGCAGGCCCCAGGCTCCCAGCTGTCAGCACAGAGCCCGACGTGGGGCTCGAACCCACAAACCGTGAGATCGTGACCTGAGCCGAAGTCAGACGCTTAACCATCTGAACCGCCCAGGTGCTGCCCGACTGTAAACTTCTTGAGGGCAGCCAAGATGTTGTGTTCATCACTGAATCCCTAACGTGTAACGTGAGGACTGGCATACAGTAGGCGGTTAGTGCCGTGAGCTGACTGCATGCATCGTAGCTGGCATTTATTGGACACTCTTTGTATGTGGCACCATTCTAGGCATTATCCCTTACAGTTAGGAGGTGGTGTCTGTGGTTATTCTTATTTCACACACACACTAGAAAACAAAATCCTAAAGTTAAACATGCCTGAGGTCACGGAGCAAGTAGGCGGTTGACTGGGGACGTGACCCGGGCTGGTCTGACCTCAAAGCCCTTGCCCCTCGCTATGAGGAATAATGCCTCCAGGATAGGAGCCACTCCTGCAAGGAAAGAAGGCCCCTGGGGCATTGTACAAGGTTGGCATCTGTGACCGCTGCGATCTGGGAGGGGCTGTCTCATGTCCTCAGGCTCTGGTCTATGAAATCAGGGAGGCGTTGTCTACGAGACCCTACCCTGCGGAGAAATGATGAAAGAGCTTGTGGACAGTCCCACTGGACCGTCAAACTGAAGTGGGTAGGCAGGTGGAGACTCCAAATACAACGCCGTGCCAAGAGAGCCGGCAAAGAGCAAGAAGGTTCCAAGCGGAGGGCTGAAGCCAGAGTCTCGAAGGATTACTGACTGGAAAGAATAGCCGTGGCATGGCGTGGATGTGTGCGAACGCCAGTCGGCCCGGACTGCTGAGCGAGCGGCCGTCCATTCCAACAGTCCTCAGTTATTGAGAACCTTCCCTTGGTCAGCCACTGAGCACGAGACACAGAGATAAGCCAGCCTTATCTCCCGGAGCCACAGAAAGACGATGCTGTCCGCTTGCCCAGACTTTGGTGCGTTCGCGTTGCCCCGTAACCAGCACGGCCTGGCAATAATTCGTGCCAACAGTATTCTCACCCAGCGCTCACTGTAAAAGTCAGGCGCTCTTCTCAGTGCCTTCTATGCTGTAAAACATTCTATCCTGGGGCGCCTGGGTGGCTCCATCGGTGAAGCGTCCGACTCTTGATTTCCGCTCAGGTCATGAGCTCGCGGTTTGTGAGTTCGAGCCCCGCGCTGTCCGCGCAGAGCCTGTTTGGGATTCTCTCTCTTCCTCTCTCTCTCTCTGCCCCTCCCTGCTCATGGGTGCCTGCATGCACGCTCACGCTCGCTCCCTCGCTCTCTCTCTCAAAATTAAGTAGACATTAAAAAAATCCCATCGTCACAACAAGTCTTTAAGGGAGGCATGATTGACATCATCGTATTACAGATGAGGAAACAGCGGCACAGACAGGTTAGGGGCTTGCCTGAAGTCACACGGTTTGTCGAGGGTGGAGCTGGGATTGGGACGGAGGAAGTCTGGCTCCAGAGGTGGAGCTCCTAACGTCTACATGCATGAGCTCTCTAAGTGGTAGCTCCTTCTCAAGGTTCTCTTTCATTCAATAGCACTTACTCGTTCACCACATCTTTGCCGAGAACCTACTACGTGTTTGGCGTTGGGCTGCTTGCCGGAGATGTAACAGTAAAGAAGGCAGGCAAGATTTTGATGCCGTCCCATATGGAAGGACTGTCAAGTGGCTCCTAGGATTAGAGAAAGCAGTGACGCTCCGCCTGTCCCCGCCAGGACCCCAGCCATTGCTGGAAGCTGTACGTGCTTCCCAGTAAAGACCGATACTGAATCAAGAGAGATCCTGCTCACTCTCAGGACTCAGAACTGCAAGGATTTTGGGTTGAGTCCCTCCCTTGTTGGAATTGGCCAATTTATGTGTATAATGGCAAAAAATTCAGCCTTTATACGAGAGGGAATTCTTGCTGGAAATATTTAGTTCTTGGAACCAAGGAATCTAATATGACAGCAAGCATATTAATTGAGGATCTGTGGCCTGCACTCCTGACCTTAGGAAGAATGGCCTTGGGTCACCTGGGTGGCTCAGTCGGTTAAGCGTCTGACTCTTGATTTCGGCTCGGGTCATGATCTCACGGTTCGCGAATTCGAGCCCTGAGTCAGGCTCTTCAGTGACAGGGCAGAGCCTGCTTGGGATTCTCTCTCTCCCTGTCTCTGCCCCCCCCCCCCCCCGCACTCTCTCTGTCTCAAAAAAATAAACTTAAAAAAAAAGGGAAAAAAATGGCCTTGCTTGTGTGAACTTGACAGCATCCGTCTCCCCTGCCCCCAGCAGTGTGGACCGGAGTCAGCAGATTGGAAGGTACAGTTTTAAATGAAAAGACATGTCCAGTTTTATTTGTTGCTACACATATTTGTTGCTATTATGGCGAATACTTAGTGTTACTGCATAAATTTGCTGGGGAAGATGAATTTTTTAACGTTTATTCATTTTTTTGAGAGACAGAGCGTGAGCACGGGAGGGGCAGAGAGAGAGAGGGAGACACAGAATCCGAAGGAGGCTCCGGGCTCTGAGCCGTCCGCACAGAGCCCGACACGGGGCTCGAACTCGCGGACCACGAGATCGTGACCTGAGCCGAAGTCGGACGCCTCACCGACGGAGCCACCCAGGCGCCCCTAAGTTTACTAGTGACAATTAAAGTAGAGCTGATTATAAACATACAGAGAACAAGGTAAATGGATGTTTAAAATGTTCTTGCTTTCAAGTTCAATAGTGAATAACCAAAAATTCAGTGTTTAACGAGAGCTACAGGAGGGAAGAAAACCCTCTCTTTTGAAAAACAGATTTCCCGTGGACCATGTGGGAATCCCTTGTACAGTGGAACAGAGGCTGTTATCTGGAAAATGTATCGTAGTTATCTCAGAGTCAGGCAGACGATCCCACACCGCACCTCTACTTTGAGCCATTTGAATCCCCAGCCTGCTTTTTGTATTCTGGCCTCGATATCAATTTTGTTTTTGCCAGCATGGGTCTTAAGAACCGCTGATGCTCGTACTTTGGATTAGCCGAAGTGAAGCACCTCTGAATGCCAGCGTATATCGACTTTGACAGAGAGCGCAGGACCGGGGCCCCGGGAAATTGTATGCGATCCACTCAACACGCGTGTGCTCGAGGCCGGGCCGTGTGCTATGGGCTGGGATGTGAGGCTCCGCGAGATACGTTCCCCGGGCTCGAGGAGCCTGCGGTGTAACGGGAGGGGAAGACACGGACAGACGAGTGCAAGATCAGGAGTGGGTTCCGAGAGACATCTGGATCTGGGTAATCCCAGCAGGGGGGTTCATCTGCGGCCGGGGCCCCCGGAAGAGGGCGCAGAGCCACACCCGGGTGGGAGCCAGAGTAGGAGTTGGAGGTAAAAGCAGGGGGGGCTCTGACACCAGCCGAATGTGCTAGTGGGTCAAGCTACTGGCCCTCTCGGAGCACCCGGTTCTGAACTACCGAAGAGCCTTACAGAGAGGAAAGAGAGAGTCAGATGTCTGCTTCGGGAAGATCTCTCGAGCCTCCGTGCGGAGAGTGGGTTGGAGGAGGCAAGGCCGGAGGCAGGAACGGAGAGGGGAGAGCCGAGCCCTGTTGAGGAAATCAGCGTCTCCAAATGCAGCCTCTTTTATACGCAGTGCCCGGCATCTGGCCACGCCAGCGCCGACACCGATTCTCCATATACAGTCCTTGCTTCAGGTCTGGCGAGTGGCCAGAGCCCAGAGAGGAGAGCTCCCCCTCCTCTCCGCTCAGCACACAGGACCCATTCAGAATCATCCCTCACACCACGGCTGGGCTTCTCGCCCTCCGATCCCCGGGCTCCACTGGCCCTGGGGAAATGACAGGCCTTGGGAATCAGAGAGACAGTGCCTGTCCTCATCACGCTCAGCTGCCCTCCCGTCCCGGAGGTCACGGATTGTCCCAGAGGCGGTGAGGCTCTTCGTGCATTTGCTGGGAGGCTCTCGTGGGCGTCAGCCCTGCCACCTCCGGCCCCCCAGCAGGACGTGGGCAGGCCGCATGTCCGCAGGACCGGAGCCAAGATGCAGACAAGCCCAGGGTCTCCATGCATCCTGGCTGCAGAGGGCCTGGCCTGCTCTCTGGGACAGTGCTTGCCTGCGAGGGAGGTTTGAAAGCAGCTTAAGGTTTTTCCCAGGGCCCGTGTCCTGCTCTGGCCTCGGTGGTACCCTGCAAGAAGGGCAACAGCAAACGTAAGGCCTGTGTCTTTTCGTCTCTTAATGGCCCTAAGAAATGCTGTTGTAAAGAAACTCACCAAGGGGCGCCTGGGTGGCGCAGTCGGTTAAGCGTCCGACTTCAGCCAGGTCACGATCTCGCGGCCCGTGAGTTCGAGCCCCGCGTCGGGCTCTGGGCTGACAGCTTGGAGCCTGGAGCCTGTTTCCGATTCTGTGTCTGCCTCTCTCTCTGCCCCTCCCCCGTTCATGCTCTGGCTCTCTCTGTCCCAAAAATAAATAAAAAACGTTGAAAAATTAAAAAAAAAAAAAAAGAAACTCACCAAGATTTCCTTAAGCCCGTTTTCCCAACGTATCGGGCATCGCACCCTTTCCCCATCCATGTGCTATGAGCTGTGTCAAAATAATTTGGGGAGGCGCCACGGTCAAGGATCTGGGCAGGGGGTAGGAGGGACGCGGGGAGGGCGGTGTAATGGTGAGTGGCCATTTTGGCGTTGACGTTGGACTTCGTTATCCACGTGACCAGTGGGGTTAGTCAGCCCTGGCGATCCTCTGTTTCCTCCTCTGTAAAACTGAGCTCACACTTGATTTGGGGATCGCCATGAGGGTTCCCTGAGAGAAAATAGGGAGAGCTTCTGGTTACACCGGAGCCATTGGTCGTTATTTTTTTCTGCAGTGTGGGCAACCGTGAGTCTAGACTTCCAAGGACTAGTTTTCCTGATAGAATTGTATTCGTTCACTAAAGTTGTAGCTGCAACACCTGCACACAGCACACACATACGATCTCTTTGAAACATCAGGTGGATTTCAGGACAGAGGATAGAGGCAGCGCGTGGAAGGACCCGAGAGTCCTTCGTGAACCCTGGGGGCTATGCGGACACTTGCGTCGGTGCTTCCTGATAATGCGCGACACACAGGCGCATCTTGTAAAAAGTGACCCCCGGTCTTCACGTTTGTGACATTAAAAGCTAACACGTCTTGTCCGTTCCGTGTTGGTTCTATTTACTGGGGTTTTTTTTGTCTTGTTTTGTTTTTTAACTAGCATGGGAAGATCGGGGACTAGACGTGTGGTGTGAGGGAAAGCAGTGTGATTGCTGGGGTTCTTTGCCGGCCTAAAACATTCCCCCGCCTGCCGGCTGTTGCTTGGAATCACTATCACAAAGCCCTCCTTTCCACAGTTGGCTGGGATGACGCCACACGGACGGGTGGGTGGCTAGGTATGGCACAAAGTTCCGGTGCCGCTAACCTTAATAAACTGCTCTTTCGTACACGGCAGCCCTTTCTGTGTCTGAAGACATCTATTTTGTGGCCTCCCGGTTTCTTCTGCTGTTGCCCGCATGCCCGTCTCAGGATCCCCGCTCTCTGGCACCCTGCCTGGCTCACCAACTTCTGCAGGTCCCTCATCCCAAACATCTCTGCCGGAGGGAAGTCTACTCCACAGCCTATAGGGCCAGGCTTCTCAGATGTGCTCCAGAGCCCCGGGCCTCTGGGCAGCCCCTGCCCCCACTGGGCCCGCCCTGATTTTGGAGTTCAGAGAGCAGAGGATAGGAAGATTCCCAGTTCTGTGAGTGGGAGAAGTGCTGTTTTGTTGGTTGCTTTCCCACAGCTGAGCTTGTCATAAAAGGAGCTCTGTTCTCCCAGGGTTTGTTAATTGCAGCATCACTGGGTTTAAAAACAACAACAACAAAAAAAACCCCTTCAAGAATGTAGGGAATCTTGTCTTAATTCAGTTTGATATCTAGTCCCTCACTGCGGTGTCAGTTTCCAATCTTATGTTTGATACACCAAAAATTAACAATTCAAAGTCATACCGGCATAGTCAAGTTTCCAATATTGAAATAACCCTCTATGCTAATTAAGTGTAAATTATATTAGATGTATCAGGTTACATTGCTGCATATCACCCAACAGTTGCATAATCTTTTGAATTCTGTCAAAACCTGCGATTTCAAATAGAATTAGCTTTTTTAGGAGGAACCTCTGGTAATATCTAGTGAATATCTAGGCCCCCCAGTGAAATTTTCTCGACAGCTAATTTTCCAGCGGGGCAAACACTGGTTATACTTGGGAGTTGGCTTTGATCCTGTGATCTGGTGACGGTGTGGGTGTGAGTGTGGAGGAGGGAGAAGGCTGAGTATAGTTCTCTTTGGCTGGACTGAATTCCAAAGCAATTCCAGTGGCTTGCAAATCAGAGGGTCCGTTTCATGGTGTGCTTAAGAAGGATTCCCCTGGAGTCGTGCTGATTCTGGAGATTAAGGAAGAACGTCCTGGTGGCAATTAATTAATTGTATGCAACACTTTAATTTAAAACGAGTCACTCCGGCTTGGGAATAAATAAAACCCTCCAAACTGTGAAGGCAAAATGAAACTAAGTGTCGATGGCCATCTTGCCAACCTCGCGCGTGCATTTAAGCGTGTTCCTTTTTGGAACCTTCGCGCCAACGCTGCCGGGGCCACGGTCTGTAGAGCTGAGCACATTGGTCAGCTCAGTCTCAGAGACCACACCCGTCTCCTTACCCCAGGCCTTCGGCCCACTCTGGAATCAGGCTGGAGCTGGGGGTGGTGGCAGGTGAGTGGGGGGCGGGGCGGGTGCTGGGCAAGTCCCGTGCGGATCCCGGGGCTCGGTCCACGTGCTCCTTTTCTAGACCCGGGGACAGGGCTCCAGCCTTTGCTTCTCCACCAGGGGAATTTCCTCAGGGACCAGGGGGTTTCTGAAGGCCAGAGCATCGGCCAGGAAGAGCGCGCACCCTGGGGAGGCCGCTGGCGCATTTTCATCCCGAGAGCCTTACCCACTCGGTATGCAAGTGCATTGGCACCCTCTTACTATCTCTGTCAACTGGATGCTCCTAGAAAGCAAAACTGGACTATTTTCAGGCCTGCACAAGCTCTGCTTTAAGGGGGCCTTTCCATCTCCTAACTCTGAGCCCGCTGTGGTTCACAAAGCCCCGGCTGGCGGAAGACGGTGCTCACCTTCCAGTGGGGGGTCAGCAGCAGACATCGTGCCCCGATCTCGGTCCATGTTTTCAGTCTCGTCGTCGGGGCTGCTGGCCCGTGTTAGACGGGGACACTTCAGCCCTGCTCCCCCGCCGTGTGCGAGCCCTCCCACACGCCCTTGCTCGCACCCACGGGATTCGTATAAAAAGCCTCGGCAGCTGGGTCCTGGTCAACCGAGGAAAGCACTTCCAGCCTCACCCGCCCGCCTTCCTTCCCTCGGCTCCTGCCTCCCCCAGCCTTCGGTCATAGGTCACCCTCTCTTTCTTTCCCTGTTTACACCGGATGACTCAACCCCAGCCCCCGGCCCAAGGCGACCCCGCGAGGGCCCCGGGCTGTGGTGGCCGCAGAGGGGCCCGGGCCTGGGTCCGGGCCACCCCAGAGCGCCCCCTGCAGAGCCCGGGTTCACTGCGACGCTGTTTGGGGAACCAGACCGGACGCCCCGCGGGCCTTCCCAAGTCGGGGAGCAGTATCAGGGAAAGAGCCATCACCGAAGATGGCTTTGTTTTCCATTAGAAAGAATTCTCTGCTTGGCATAGCAAACCTTTGCTTACGAACCCTGGCTGTCCCCGTCTGCCCGTGACCTGTCTTCGTCTCCTTTGCTGTCCTCACTCCCACCACCTTGTCCTCAGTTCAGGACGGGATATGGAAGCTTCCACCGCCTGACTGCTTGTGGCTGGGCCTCGTCCTCTTAAGGGGCCCCTGTATGTACGTAATTGAATTTGGTTTTCCCCTGTTCCTCTGTCTCATGTCAATTTGATTATTAGACCAGCCAGAAGACCCTAGCAGCGTACAAAACTTTTCTTCCTCCCTGACAGCTTCATTCATATTTAAAAATCTCATCCCTTTGTATAGTCACCATTAACAAAAACTATTCTGAAACTTCCAACTTCATAAAGGCATTAGATCGGGTTATTAAGCAGCGAATGGAGGTGAGGCATTCTTAGAGACCTAGTGGGAATTCAGATTCTGTCTGGATACCTCATCTTTTCTCCTTCAACCAAACCACGCTCCTGAGTTGCTGAATAACACTGGGTTTTTGTTACGACGCTCACTAATAACCGAATAAAGGCAACCGGCAGAGTTCCTTTCTCCTTGTTATTTTAAGTGACACTTTGCTACATGCCCATGATAGTAGCCGTCCGTGGGCTCAGGGCCAGACAGCTGGCTTTGCTCTGGTGCAAATTCATGACTCCATATGTGCTCGATTCTTACCTGTTCTTAGATCGATAGACGGCTTTGTTTCTGAACTGAGCTCTCCATAGTATCCTCAGAGAAAATCTTCCATGGGTCAGGTTAGACTGTGGTAACAAAACACATCCTAAATTTGAGCGGCTCGTACTCACTAATTAGCTAATTGACTTCTTACTCACATCTCATGCCCGCTGCTCATGTCGCGGCAGAAAAGAAAAAGAAAGGCGGTGGTAAAGGGCACGATGGCTCTCAAGGCTTCTGTCCTGATGGGGTATGGATCTTTCTGCTCATTTTCTGCCTCTTCTTTATTTTAAATTTAGCTACCTAAAAGCAAATTGGTTCACATACAGTGTAGCCTTGGTTTCAGGAGGAGAACCCAGTGACTCATCGCTTACGTAGGACACCCAGGGCTCATCCCCACAAGCGCCCTCCTTAACGCCCATCGCCCATTTAGCTCATCAACACCCCCCCCCCATTATCCCTCGCAGCAACCCCGGTCTGTTCTCTGCTCACTTTCTGTTGGCCAAACTAAGTTGCATGGGTGAGGCCGACGGGGCAGGAACGTACAACCTTCCCTGTGGGATGACCAGGGACTATTTGAACAACAACACAGTCTTCCACAGGCCTCCTCTCCCAGGCTCCCTCTTACTACATTTCTCCCGAAAGAGCCAAGTTGGTTTTGCATTTGAATCACGGTTTTTTAATTGTAAGACATTTTCTGTGGTACCCACACCCTGGTTTTAGGACCAGCCCGCTGGCCCTCTCGTGTCAAAGAGATTTCCTGACCTGTATCAAAAGTGCCCTGGCGATCCGTGGTATCCATGAAAGAGAAGCTGTTCAGAAGCCCCCTTCTCTCCATAATAAAGCCCTTCTTTGCCTGTAGCAGAGCAAGCCAGAACAGAGCTGTTGCCTTCCAGAAGTTTCTCATATTCCTATCGTAAGCCTGGGCATCAGCAAACCTGACATATATTTGAAACCATAGGCATTAGCATTTCGCCTCCTCCGTCTCCTCCCCCTCCTCCTCCTCCTTTAGATTTAGACACTTGCTGCTGCACTCGTCACCTGGTGTTATCCTGTTTGGTTGCCCTGTTTTATGTTCACGTAACGCTCTACATTCCCCAGCTCAACCACAATCCGCCTTATAATTACTTTTAAAAAAAAATTTTTTTTTCAACATTTATTTATTTTTGGGACAGAGAGAGACAGAGCATGAACGGGGGAGGGTCAGAGAGAGAGGGAGACACAGAATCGGAAACAGGCTCCAGGCTCTGAGCCATCAGCCCAGAGCCTGACGCGGGGCTCGAACTCACGGGCCGCGAGATCGTGACCTGGCTGAAGTCGGACGCTTAACCGACTGCGCCACCCAGGCGCCCCTATAATTACTTTTTAAGATGTCTGTCTCCCTTGACTTATTCATGTGCTCTCGCCTCTAGGCTAGTCCCTTCTATACCTCGCTGTACTTGTCCTACTGTTTTGTATCAGCCTAGGTCTTGAGATATCCTTGGCCATTTCTCTCGGAGCCGGAATGTTGACTTCCTGCTTTAGGAAACATCTCTGGGGTCTGTTCTGTTACGCATTCTGCGTCCCAACTTCCTAGGATCCCCCTTTCGTTCCTTTTATCCTTATTCCTGCGGACTTCTAAATCTCTCTCTTTGTGGAAGCTTGGCACACAACCTTCGGTCTCATGAAACACGGAGCCAAAGCTCAAGTGGGGGTGATGTTGGGGAGAACCTAGAACCTTCTTCTGGACGTGACAGGCCTGGTATCCCTAGAGAGTAAGAGACCGCTCGACATTCCCAGTCCCAGGGAGAAGCTTTGTCTTGTGTGCAAGGAAAGAGCACCCACTGGCCTTCGACCAGGGCCATACTGGTGAGGCCACTCATTGCCACCCCGTGATGGGTTTGCCCTTTGGGGAAAGAGTACTGACCGCAACCAGACAGGCACTTTGCTGGCATGCTAATATTAAAGTCAAGCCGGGAAAAAAAATGCAATGATGTTTTATGGAAGATAATGGTTATCTTACAGCACAGTGGGTGTAATGTACTCAGTGATCTGTTTTTCTTACCTACCTGTCAAAACTCCAGTGTAAAGATTCATATCAAACTTATTTTAATTCACAAAGAAAGGCTGTTGCCATGGGGGTTGGGGAGGAAAGCATCGCTGGTTGCTGAAGACAATCCTTCCATACACAAGCCAATATTCACAAAATAGAGGAGGGCCCAATAAGGACTCTTCATAGAACGATTAATAGGTTTCTAGCCCGCATGTGAGCATGTGCGTGCACGCGTGCGCACACACAGACGATTGCTGGTTGGAAGGCAGCTTGTGTGGTATGGAATTTCTAGGGATGCAGATGGCAGGAGAGAGACCAAACAGCACCTTCCCTTCAGACAAGACCGCAGTTTTCTCGTGTGTAGCCTAAGGATAATCATAGCACCTATTTCATAGGGTTACCTTCGAGGAAGCAACGTGAGAATACACGTACGACGCTTCACACAGGGCAGGGCACGTAGTAAGTAGTCAAAAATGTGAATTTGCATTGTTATTGTGAAGTGGAGTCAAGGCTGTGCTTCGTACGCCAAGGTGATGTTCTGGAGGGTCCGCGGTAAAGGGTGCAATTAGCATTGCTTCTCCAGAACCGGGAGTGTGATCCCTCACCCCAGTTCCAGATGCCTTCGTCAGGTCACTGCACACAGTAGTCACTGAGCTGGCTGTCCAAGGCCACCACTCCTGGCTGGGGTCAGGAAATAAAGTTAAACTCTCAGATGGCCCAAATTATAATTCTATAATTCTAGAACACCTCCTATTTGTTGAGTGCACTTCTGTGCACCGAGCATCATTCCTGATTCCTAACATACAACTAGAACGACTCTAAAGGCAGGCGCTGTCATTGGCACCGTTGTACGGAGTAGGAAAACGAAGCACGAGAGAGTAAGCACTCGCCCAGTTCTGCCGAGTAAGTGGCAGGGCTGGGAATCGAACTGAAGTCTGGCTGGGCTCAAAGCACCAGCTCTAACATACCAGATCTGAGACTATTGTAATATTAGCAATAACTGTAAAAAATACCCTTCAGTTCCTTATTTTTATGTTTCCCTAGGGGTCTTATGTCTATTATGACTTCAAAGAAAAGACTATGAAAATCTCCTTTAAAGCAAAATGATCATAAGTAACTTGTCCTTATATACTTAAAGATTTATTAAGGCACTATTACTAAAATTTCTTGTCCAGGATTAAACTGTTCAATTTATAGTACTTGATAAATTACTTTGATACACTTAGCTACCTCTTCTTCGGCATCTCTTTAAATTAAATTTTTAGTTTAAGAGCAGAGAACACTGACGAAAATGAGATTTCAAAATAAAATGACTGCATCCAGAAATCTGTATATAGCTCTAAGATTTCTGAACGTCTCAACATTTTAATTCCTATCACATGGATATAAGCTTGGACTTAAAATATCTGTAATTTCACTTTGAATCGTACATTTAATGATTATTTTTTATGCCTTGCTCAATTTGTTTCTACTTCCTCTCTTCATCAAAGCCCTGGTTTCGCCGATGCTGAAGTGACACTAATCTCAAGACCAGGTTTGAATTCATTTTAGTAATTTGTAAGTACGTGTGAACATTAAGGAAGTATTAGCAATATACCCACGTACGAGATTTAGCAGTTTGGGAAGCGAGACTGGAAGACACGGGATTTTAGGTTAGATAGCGCTCCATGTGATTACTGACCCTGCCACATACTGCCTGTGTCATTCTGAATGTATCATTTGAGCTTAGTGATCCTTCATTTCCCCGTCTGTAAAGTGGGGCTCATAATACCTTCTTCCCAGGAGGGATGGTGTGATGTACATCAAGGGTATAGACTAATGCGTGCCACAAAATAGGCTCCCACTTTTGTTGAAAAAAGGAAAAAAATGTTGATTCCGTTCCCTCCTTTATGTCAATAGAAGTGAGAAAAAGTGGATCATTTCTCATGCATAATGTAGAAAAACCCTTACAGCCATTTATAAATGTGTGTGTGTGTGGGGGGGGGTATTCTCTATGTGATATATGTATGAACTCTGTATATATATATACTCTCTCTCTATATTATACTCCGTATGTACCTATAGAGAGAAACTGTATATATAGTCTATGTATATTCTGCATATACACACACTATATATATGCACACACAATGTACTCTGTATATATACACACTTACTATACACACAGTATACTCTGTATATATGTAAATTTATAATCTCTCTCTCTTTTTCTCTCTCCCTCCCTCCATCTCCAGACACACACACACTTGCACACCGGGTTACTTATTTATTAGCTCACTGTTCTGCTGCATATGGAGGGAGAGTAAAATAGGGCTGCCGTGATGGCCTAAATGAGATTCCCACCTAGAACAAACAATGGTTCTCCATTATTATTTTTTTTTAATTTTGAGAGGGAGAGAGAGAGAGAGACTGTGAGTGGGGAAGAGGGGCAGAAGGAGAGAGAGGGAATCTTCAGCAGGCCCCACGCTCAGCGTGGGACTTGATCCCATGACGCTGGAATCATGACCTAGACTGAGCCACCCAGGTGCCCCCACTCTTTACAATCAAGTTAGAAGTCCTGTTTTCTTCAGAGTCGTTTGCATGTTACAATTTTTTTATGTGAGTGTCCTCTCATTGTTTTGTAAGTCATAACTACATAAGGCACCGAGCTTGGCACTTTCACAAATACGGTCTTATTTAAGCCTCATGACACCCCGGGGAAGTAGGTAGTATTATCCCCAGTTTTTCAAAGTTTCTTTATTGAAGCACAATAGACATATAATAGACTGGAAATGTGAAGGTGTGCAGTTTGATATGTCTTAACCTACGTATACCCCTGGGAAACCATGTACAATCAAGATAGCGGACATTTCCGTCACCCAGAGAAGTTTCCTCACGTTCCCTTATAATCCCTCCCCTGTCTCTCCTTGCCCTTGCTCTATCCCAAGCGACCATCACCTGCCTTCTGTCACTATCGATTAGTTTACATTTTCTAGAGTTTTCTATCAACGGAATCGTATAAGAGGTGGTCTTTTGTGTCTGGCTTATTTCAGTTAGCATCACGTTTTCAAAGTTCCTTCATGTTGTAGCACACGTCAGTATTTCATCCTGTCTTATTGCAGAATAAGATTCCGTTGTATGGATGTCGATGAGCATTTGGGCTGTTTCCGCTTCTTAGCGATCATAAATACATTAATGTCGCCGTCAACTCTAACGTCCATGTTTCTGTGTGGACATACGTTTTCATTTCTGTTGCGCACGTACTCGGGAGTGGGATTTCTGGCTTATTCGGTCACTTTGGGGGAACTGCCGGATTGTTTGCTAATGTGGCCGCCAAATGCTTCATTCCCCGCAGAGCGTTTAAATATATGAATAAACGGATTTAGAGAATGTCAAGGACTTGCTTAAGGCCACACCACTTGGCGTGTGTCGTTTCAAAACTCCAGGCAAGGCGACGCTAAGCTCCTTCAGGATGATGTTTCTCAGACTTACTTTCTCCCATGGACGGGCTCTGAGCCAGACTGCTTAGATCAAAACCACTTGCTGGTTCGTAGCACGAAGAAAGATTCTTAACCTCTGCCCTTCAACTTCTCACGTGTAAAGACGGAGCTGATGATAACGGAAGCTACCTCATAGGATTGTTTGGTGATGCAATAAATTAATGGCTATAAATTACTTGGCTCAATCCTGGAACGCACAGGGTTCCAGAAAGACTGGTTGTTATTATTAGCACCGTTTATTATCATTACTGCTGTTGCTACAATTTGCACCCAGAACAGCTCATAATAGAGGCAAAAATCAACCCTCCCAGGTAATCGCACCAACGGGCTGCTCTACAATATATGAATTGACGTCTGGCTTCGGGAGGAATGCTCGATTCACGTCTCAAAATAACGTGGCGCCGTGTGTACAGAAATGAGTAAAGGGCTTTCCTACTTCGGGGACTCAGTCTAACGTGCTGGGTCTTACCCTTTGGGAGGTCGGAGCGTTGGCCGACGGTGACCGACCCTTGCGTGCACAAGGCCCTTTGCAACATTCCAGTTACGGCGGGTCTTTTCGAGGCGGGCCTCGGAAGTCACGGTTAGCGCCCACCTCATCTACGACAGGCCTTCTGCCAGGCACCGTACATCCAGGGGCTCGTTCAATCCTCATAATCACCCGAACGCGGAGAAAACCGAAGTTCACAGAACGAAGTGTCTTTCTCAAGGTCACTTAGTACGCATGATACTTGCACTGTTTCCAGGGCCATTTCTCCTGTGCCTCCTTTGCCAGTGCCTGTTAACTATCAATTTACGCACCCTTAAAGGTGAAATTGCTTCAAAACCCCTTCCACGGTTTGACAGCCTACATTCAAGGCCTTTTAGCGTAATTGGGGAAGTCAGTGGGCGGGTGATTCTAGCTTGCTGTAGTAGAAGCCAGTAAGCCATCTACTTATCATTCTGTTGGCGACGTTTCTCTGCTTTCTTTCCTCTCGATAACACAGCAGGATGTCATTTGCAAGGATGCCAATCCCAACACGGTTCCTGCACCTAACTTGCCACATCAGTTACTGACTGGTTGTGAGAAACGCCCCCGTTGTATAAATGAGCCCCTCCCCTTTGACACCTAAATTGTCTTCGTGCCTGTTCTACACGTCGGAGGGCGAAGAGAGGGCTTTCCAATTTCACACCCCTAATCCAATTTACCAGACACGGCGGTTCCTAAGTTTGAAAGCCGAAGAGGAAGGACTCCACCGCTCTCCAGAGTGGACCTGCAATCCTGTCGGTGAGCACAGCTCCTGGTGCAGATTCCCACCAGTGCTTGTTTCGCTGGGAAGGGGCGAAATCCCACCCCGCCTCCTGGACTCAGACGGGGCTCCCCCTTGGCTCGGAGGTCAAATCGCTTCCTTCTGCCGCCTCTAAGGTGTGTGCAGGTTGGGGGTGGGGGGAGATACGGGAGACAGCGTAGGCTTTTATTCGCTAACTATATGAAGTCCAAGAGAAAACGCTTTCTGCGTTCCATCTCACTGTGTTTTTCATTCTCCTTCCCAGTGTGCCACAGAGATCCCATTTTCAGGACCAGCCATCCTCCTTCCTCTGCACACACACAGAAAGTAGAAGGGGTAATTATCCCCCAGGAGCACCTTAATTGTTCCAATTAACCTGACCACTTTTTGCAATCAAAGCCAGGCGGAGAAGAGGAATGAAAGTGATCAAACACCGTTTTATGGGCCGTGGGTAAGTAAGAGACAAGGCAGGGCACTTTCTCTGAAGGACGGGCTCTGAAACGACAGAGGCTTGCACTCAGGGATTTTTCTACCACCATTACCGAAAAGAAAAATGACATTTTAGCAGCTTGTAATTCTGCCGTCACTGTGCCTTTCTTTCATAACACAGCACATGACCACAATTATCCACGCTCGTTTAAGCTGTCTGTGGAAGCACCCTGTGAGCGGGACTGTTTAACTGCTTTCTCGGGCAGGCAAGCCTGGCTTTGAACCCCCGTTCTAAAACTAACGCGCACTCCAGTACTGGACAAGCAAGGAAACGCTGCGGAACCTCACCATCCCGAGCTACGAGGTGGGCACTGGCCCCACATTCTAGACGATGGAAGTGACTCTTCAGTGAACTGAAGTTACCTTCCCACGTTCACGTTTGAGCTTGGTAATCAGAGGTCATTTCTTTCTTTCTTTTTGTAAGTTCGTAATATCTGTATTTGTATAATGCTTTGTAGTTGATAGTTTCTGTAAATGCTGTTCAGTACTCGCAAAAATGTTCCATAACAAAGGTGCCACCATATGAGGAGACAGGGGCTCTGACACGTCAAAGCGATTTGCCCGAGTTCACGCACCGGTAACAAATCTAGGATTCAAAGCTGGGATTTCAAACCCTCTCTATGACTCTGGGTCCAGTATTTTCCCTTTATTGTAGCCGAGCTTGTCTGATGGTGGGTTTTTTTAGTTTTTTATTTAAATTCAAGTTAGTTAACATATAGAGTCGTAATGGTTTCAGGAGTAGAATTTGGTGATGCATCGCTCACATATGACACCCAGTGCTCATCCCCACAAGCGCCCTCCTTAATGCCCATCGCCCATTTAGCCCATCCCCCCTCCCACCTCCCCTCCAGCAGCCCTCAGTTTGTTCTCTGTACGGAAGAGTCTCTTATGGTTTGCCTCCCTCTCTGTTTCTATCTTATTTTTCCTTCCCTTCCCCTATGCTCATCTGTTTTGTTTCTTTTAAAAATTTTTTTAATGTTTATTTTATTTTTGAGAGAGACAGAGCACGAGCAGGGGAGGAGCAGAGAGAGAGGGGGACACCAAATCCCAAGCAGGCTCCAGGCTCTGAGCTGTCAGCACAGAGCCCGACGCGGGGCTCGAACGCACGAACCGCAAGATCATGACCTGAGTCGAAGTTGGATGCTCAACCGACTGAGCCACCCAGGCGCCCCCACATCTGTTTTGTTTCTTAAATTCCACATATAAGTGAAATCACATATTTGTCTTTCTCTGACTGACTTATTTCGCTCAGCATAATAACACTCTAATTCCATCCACCTTATTGCAAATGGCAAGACGTCGTTCTTTTGATTGTCCATTCACCAGTCGACGGACATTTGGGCTCTTTCCATACTTTGTCTATTGTTGGTAGCGCTGCTGTGAACATTGGGGCCCATGTGCCCCTTCAAATCAGCATTTTTGTATCCTTTGGGTAAATACCTAGTAATGCAATTGCCGGGTCGAAGGGTAGTTCTATTTGTAAGTTTTTGAGGAACCTCCACGCTGTTTTCCAGAGCGGCTGCCCCAGCTTGCATTCCCACCAACAGTGCAAAAGGGGTCCCCTTTCTCCACGTCCTTGTCAACACCTGTTGCTTCCTGAGTTGTTCATTTTAGCCACTCTGACAGATGCGCGTTTCTCCTCTTCTTCCTTCGTTTCCTTCGTCTTTTCCTGTGCTAACATTCACTGAGAATCTACTATGTGCCAGGCACTCTGCTAAATATTAGGGACACAGTGGTGAACATAATGGACATAATCTCTGTTGTCATGGAACTGCAACAGAACTCAACTCTGTCTTCTTGCAAAGCTCATATCCTAATCACTATACCAGAGAATTTTGCTTTCCTCACGATGTTGTTATGCTCAGATTAGTGACTGAACGCAAAAGCGCTCTACTCTTTGAGGAAGTTGGGTTATATATGTGATACGCACACACGTATCCTCCGGCAGACTGAATCTTTATGAACTTTTCAAGGCTCATTTAGGCATGACAGAAAGAAGTCACTGTAACTAAAAATTGGGTCATTTGCTCAAAATCAGTTAATTTTCTAAATAAAATGTAATACAAAATCTATGGGCAAATCTATAGAGACAGAAAGTAGATTAGTGGTTAGGAGAAGGAACAAGGTGTGACTGCAAATGGGCATGAGTTTCTTTCTGGAATGTTCTGAAGTTGGATGGTGGTGATGGTTACGTGATTCTGAAAATTTTCCCACAATCTTGGATGGTACACTTAAAATGAGACGCTGTTCTGTTATCTAAGTCAGACCTCAGAAAAGCTGTTAAAAGCACAAAGTATATTAATAAAGGCTTATGAGTTAATCCTGATGGGAGGTGTGAGTTCAAGTCTTTCTGGGGTGATCAGGGAAGAGACAGGATCATGAGAGGCCGTACCGCGTGAGCCTTATTGGGCGGCGCATGGACAGGTTTGTATGCAAGGAGAAGTCCTTCCCAGCCGGAGACCTTCCAGAGACAGCCTCATGGGGCGATCACCCTGAAGAGGACTAGAGCAAGGGACCCCCTGGGGGAGAGGAAACGGGAGACAGGGCGTATGTGTCTAGGCAGCGTTGCTCAGAGCACCGAGGTGGACCGTCTGCGGGTCAGAGAGCTCCGAAGGGCGGCACTGGCTTGGGGTCCTTTACAGGCACAGGATTTGTCTTATCTGTGGCCAGCAGATGTTAGGTGCAGTTTCACAGGGTATGTAAAGTAGGTAGGTTCTAAGTAGGTTAAAAATAAATTTATTTGGACTATATTTAAAGCAATTGGATGTTTAAGAATTTGAGTTCGGGGCCACAGGGCTCCGAACTAGGGGTCCATCCTAGCCGGCTGTGAACAAATAAATGACAGGGGGCCCATTTTAGGCCAGGGCACAGGGGCCATGCCAGGCCCACGGATGTCACAGGAAGCTATCATGAATCTGCCTTAGCCTCAAAATGATAGTGGTTAAGAGCAATCGTGTCTAGTCACCCTCGACGGGCCACATTCCTGTTACCTGATGGTCCCGGGCAACCTCACGTTCTCGTTTCCTCATCTGTGAACCAGGAAAGTATGAGCGTTTGCCACACAAGACCGTGAGGATTACCCAAGTAAACACGTGCCCTGCACAGAGGGAGCGCTCGACAGTTGCCAGCCCTTAGTAGCTGAGAACCTGACCGTGCAACCCGTTTCCGCACCTCCGGAAGGAGAGTAGTTGTAATTAATGAATGTCGCCACGATTTCTATTTATTTATTTTATTTTATTTTTTTTAATTTTTTTTTCAACGTTTATTTTTATTATTTTTTCTGGGACAGAGAGAGACAGAGCATGACCGGGGGAGGGGCAGAGAGAGAGGGAGACACAGAATCGGAAGCAGGCTCCGGGCTCCGAGCCATCAGCCCAGAGCCCGACGCGGGGCTCAAACTCCCGGACCGCGAGATCGTGACCTGGCTGAAGTCGGACGCTTAACCGACTGCGCCACCCAGGCGCCCCATGATTTCTATTTAGAAGAACTTTTGAACTTGAGCGTTGCTCGCAAGAGAGCAAACGGCCTCCCCTAAAAGGGCAAACATCTTGCCATCGGTGCAGTGCGGACAGCAGCTGGGCACGGCCCTCACGGGCCCCCAGGGGCCCCCCCTGGAGCCGACGGCCTCGAGTGACGCTCGGGCGGACTCACCGGCGGTGTGTGCGGCTGGTGCTGGGGTCATGGTCAGCTGGGTCGGGGTGAGGATCCGGTGAACTAACGCAAGCCAGAGCACCCAGTGCGGCGCCTGGCCGTTGGGAAAGCGAGGCTCAGAGACGTTAAGTAGCTTGTCCCCAGTCACAAGGATAGCAAATACTAGAGCTAAGGTTTGAACCCGGTTGGTCTGAATCCTCACGTTGCACTCCGAGCCGTGTCGCCCCACGACCTTGCAGCTGGGGCCCTTCAGGTGGGTTTAGCCTCTCATCCTCAGGCTCTTCGTGTTTAAACTGTGAGAGTTCAAGGTAGGGCTGCGGAGGATGGTTAGAAGAATTAAATGAGATACGGCAAACAGAATTGTGCCCGGCCGGTAGGAGCCGCCCGATAAGCGTCCGCGAGTGTTCAGTGTGATTACGTTTGCCCGAGGCGCTTTCACTTTAAGACTCGTCTCCCGGAATGTCTCACGCCAAAGAGGTCGCAACTCAGGAGAGGAAAATTGGGGCCAGGCCGGGCTGGACTCCAGCCCTGGGTTCACTTGATTATCCACCTCAGCGAACGTCAATTCCGTTCTTTTGTTACTCGTTTAAAAGTTTGGGTTTTTTAATCTTTATTTTTGAGAGAGATAGAGTGTGAGCAGGGGAGGGGCAGAGAGAGGGAGGCACAGAATCCGCGGCAGGCTCCAGGCCCCGAGCTGTCCGCACAGGGCCCGACGCGGGGCTCGAACTCACGAACCGCGAGATCGTGACCTGAGCCGAAGCCGGACGCTCAACCGACGGAGCCACCCAGGCGGGCACCCCCTTTGTTACTTGCTTAAAAACCTTAGGCTCATCCTGGACACCTTCCTTTCTCTTCTACCTCACTTCCACTCGGTCAGGGAATTCCTCTGGCTCTGCTTCCAAAAGAAATCTGTGATCTGACCCCTTTACATCCCCTCCACCACCACTGTCCTGGCCCTTCGGAGGTACAGGTCACCGTCACTGCTGAACGGGGTGTCCAGAAGAGCCTGCTAACCGCTCTCCCTGCTCAACTGCCCTTGCCCCTCCCCCCCCCCCCCCCTCGGTCTGTTCTCGACCCAAAAAGTCACAGTGCCCCTGTTAAAACCTGTGTCGAGGCAGGTCCCTCTTTCGGCGCCCGGATGAAGGGATCTACCGCCGTGTAACAAAGCACTGTCAGCACAGCGGCTCGAACAACATCCATTCATTATTCCACAGCGTCAGTGAGTCAGAACTCGGGACTCTGCTCACCTATGTTCCCCGCTCAGGGCCTCGCTGGGCTGCGGTCAAGGTGTTGGCTGGCCTGTGCTCCTATCCGGAAGCTCAGCTCGACGAGGGTCCGCCTCCAAGCTCCCCCCAGGACATTGCCGACATGTGTCCCCCTGTAGCTGCAGAATGCACTGCCGGCCCAGAGCCCAACGTGGGGCTCGAACCCATAAACTGTGAGATCGTGACCTGAGCCAAAATCAAGAGTCCGGACACTTAACCGACTGAGCCGCCCAGGCGCCCCTTCTAAATACTTCTTTAGAAAGCTCACCTGATTAGGTCAGGGCCACCAAGGATGATGCCCCTTTTAATTACCTCAAAGTAAAGCTTATCAGGGGCCTTAATTACCTCTGCAGAAGTCCCTTCACCTTTTTCACGTCACGTAATCTAATCACTGGAGCGACAGCCAGCAAGTTCACGTGTTCTGACCACACTCAAGAGGAGGAGGAGAGGATGGGGTGACCGGGTGGCTCAGTCGGTTAAGCGTCCGACTTCGGCTCAGGTCATGATCTCGCAGTTTGTGAGTTCGGACCCTGCGCTGGGCCCTGGGCTGACAGCTCGGAGCCTGGAGCCTGCTTCCGATTCTGTGTGTGTGTCTCTCTCTCCTCTCCCTTCCCTGCTCATGCTGTCTTTCCCTCTCTTTCTCAAAAATAAACCTTTAAAAAAAGAAGAGGAGGAAGAAACAGTGGGGGCTATCTTAGAATTCTGACTTCCACACCTCGTTTAAACCTTTGATCAAATGATGCCTATTCTGGTCATACCATTTAATATTGTAACCCACCCCACTCCCACCCCCTACCATGACTCTTACCCTACTCTACTCTTTTTTTTTTTTTTTAACATTTATTTATTTTTGAGAGAGAGGCAGAGCATGAATGGGGTAGGGTCAGAGAGAGGGAGACACAGAATCTGAAATAGGCTGTAGGTTCCGAGCTGTCAGCACAGAGCCCTGCCTGGGGCTCGAACTCACGGACTGCGAGATCATGACCTGAGCCGAAGTCGGCCGCTTAACCAACTGAGCCACCC
The DNA here is from genome assembly GCF_022837055.1 of Prionailurus viverrinus. Classification (NCBI taxonomy): domain Eukaryota; kingdom Metazoa; phylum Chordata; class Mammalia; order Carnivora; family Felidae; genus Prionailurus; species Prionailurus viverrinus. Next base: position 112,821,983 of record NC_062579.1, on the reverse strand, counting down.
AGGCGCCCCAACCGTACTCTACTCTTTAAAAAAAAAAAAATTCTATTATTTAGAATAGTTTTAAGTTTACAGCAAAATTACAAAGATAGTACAGAGTTGCCATCTAGTCCACATTTAGTTCCCCTATTATTAATATCTTATAGTTTTATGGTGCATTTGTTACAATTAATGAACCAATATGGATATATTATTATTATTATTATTATTAACCAAGGTCCACACTATTCAGATTTCTGCATTTTTACCCCTAAAATTCTTTTTACAGTCCAGGATCCCATCCAGAATAATGGATTATATTTACTTGTCATGCCTACTTAGTCTTCTCTGGACCGTGCCAGTCTCTCAGACTTAAATGGGAATCGTGGTGAGTTGTTGAAGCCTGAAAGTGGACAAGCTTGAGAGTGAGACACTCACAGGGCAGCAGTCTTCGGTAGGGCCTCACTGTTCGGCGGTGAAACCCACCGGGTTATTACACAAAAGGGCCAAGAAAGATCCTGGCTGGACCTGGCAGGAGAAGAGTAATCATTGTGAAATCCTCCACACCATTCTCTGTAAGAAGTCCAACTATACAGGGGAAAGACTTTGCCAGAACCTTATTCCATTTGTGGAAGGACATTTGCTTGACTCCAGCTACCTCTAGTCTTCCTGGCTAACCTAAGGGGAGAAAACAAAAGATTTTCTAAAAATTGTGAAGATCACAGTCTAGGAGGGGCCAAAGCAACCAGGAGAAGAGAGTGACATGAGGTTGGACCTGCCCTCAATCTTTCTCAGATAGTGTTAAGAAAGCACCAGAAAAAAAAAAAAAAAAGGTGGAGGCCTGCTTTGTGACTCAACTTGTTTCAAGGACGTTCTTCAGGAAGTAGAAGAGAGAGCTGTGTGTGTGGGTGTGGCTTTTCAATGCACAGCAACCCTTCCCAATGGTAAACATGGCCAGACTGCTTTTGTTGAAATTGAATTATTCTGGTTCATATTCTGTCCTTTCCAGTAAGCGTAGAAAGGGGTTGAAGAGAGTGACAGCAGTTGAACCCTACTTGTAATGGGCACTGACTGCCGTGGCAGGTATAATCTCACTGTGTGGGAAGAGAGGGCACGTGGGAGGGATGGGCAGGCTGGGAAAGACTGTCAAAAAGAAGTAATGCCTTAGCATAGTCTTCAAGACCGAGTAGGAACTAGGTAAAGAAGGGGAAGGGGGAAGGAGTGCATTCTGAGCAAAGCAAGAATCATGAATGTAAGCCTAGAGGCAAGAGAGAAAAGAGCCTATTTTGGGGGGTTGTAAGAAACTGAACATGAGTGTTTATGAAGGAGCAACAATGTTCATGAACACCGAGTGTTATGAAGGAAGTGCAACACAGTCAGAAAATGAAGCTGGAGAGGGAGGCGGGGGTCAGATCATACAGAGCGTTGTGTCCATGGCTAGGGAACTCATTTTTTCCTTTTTTAAAAAATTTTTCAACATTTATTTTTGAAAGAGAGAGGCAGCGTGAAGGGGGGGAAGGGAAGAGAAAGAGGGAGACCCAGAATCTGATACAGGCTCCAGGCTCCAAGCTGTCAGCACAGAACCTGACACGGGGCTCAAACTCACAAACCGCGAGATCATGACCTGAGCCGAGGTGGGACTTAACCACTTCAGCCACCCGAGCGCCGCTTGTTTTTTATTCTAAAAACAAAGCCATTGAACGGTAATGGTGCCATCAGATTTTTTATATTAGGAAGATGATTGTGGTTGCTGCGTGGAAAATGGGTTGTAGGTGGTGGCGGGGTGTGAGTGACAAGGAACATCAAGGACGTCAAATGGGAGTCCCAGGTCCTAGCATTAATGTAGGTTATTTATGATCACGCCCTGAACTTAAGGGTGGCAGCGAGGAAGTACAAGAATAGAGAAACATTAGAGAGATAATTAAGGAGTACAATCTGCTGGTATTGGTGATTGATTGGATGGGGCATGGAAAGGGGAGAAGAGGAACTCGAAGGTGACCCCAAGAATCTGGTGGGGATATACTTTTTGTCCTGTACCAAGAGTGAGTGCATTGGGAAAATAGTGTCTACATTTCTTTTCGGGAGCTTCTCAAAGGTTTTACGCAGTGAAGGTAATTGTTTAAGGATATCATCTGTCTTAATTAGAGCATTCAGAATGTGAAATCTTTGAATGATCCTGAATTTCTGGTGAGGAATGCCAAACACATGCAATTGTAACAACTTGTAGAAATAAAAAAAAAAAAAGAAAAGAAAGCTATTTTACTAATGTCCACTCCAGTTGTCGATCAGGAAGTTTTTAGTTCAAGCAGCAACTAGTTATAGGAGTTTAACTGTAGACAGAATGGTAAGCTGAGGGTCGTTCAGTGTTTGTCCCTTGCCAGGTTCTGTCCTTGTTATTGACAAACCAAAAGACAAACCAAAAAAGACAAACTGAGTTTGTAACTTTTCAGTTGGACAACTTGAAAAAAATAGGAAGCATTTACTGCCCTGTAATATTTACCTGATTGAGTTATTTTTAAATTGCACCGTGAGAGTATTGCCAAATACTGAAAGCTGACACATCATCTTAGAAGGGATGAAGTTTGATTGTGAAATTGGACATGAACTTATCCGGCAAGAACACAACTCCTGAAGTGTTCTTGCCTAAAACATTTCTGTTCATATAAACTTATGAGAATGTCAGAGGTGACATTTTAAAGGTCAACCAGTCCAGCCCACTTTTAGGCATAGATGAAACTAAGACCTACGGAGAAGTGGTTAAGGAACCTGTCTATGGTCACAGGGCACCTTTGGAACTGAGTCAAGACGCAGTCGTTAATTTTCAACCATCAGGTCCAATGCTCATCAGACCGTCTTGCACCCCTTTGTATGACTGGCTTCCAAATGCATATAGCTACTGTTATTAATAAACAATAATAATTATGAATGCATTTGAAAGTATTACTAAACTCAGGGGAAGTTTATAAAACTTTATAAAAATCAATGTATTTTTCCCCCAATCGACAAACAATAAGATTACCACTTCCCTCATGTGGAGGTCAATATAACCGAGGAAGAAGCCAGTGATAAGATGTTCTCACGCTCAAAAAAAAAAAAAAATTGGAACCTTCTTGTTGTGGGTTGAATCCTGTCCCCCGAAAAGATATGTTGAAGCCCTACTCCCCAATACGTGTGACTTTATTTGAAAATATGGCCTTACAGATGTTACCACGTTAAGATGAGCCATACTTGATTCGGGTCGGTCCTAATCCACTAAGACCGATGTCCCCACATGAAGAGGAGAAGAAAGACACAGGGAGAATGCTATGTGATGACAGAGGCAGAGATTGGATCCACACATCTATCCATCAAGAAATGCCACGGATTGCTGGTAGGCACCAGAAACTATGAGAAAGGCATGGAACAGATACTCCCCCAAAGCCTTCAGAGAAAGCATGGCCCTTCTGACACCTTGATTCAGACCTTTAGCCTCTAGAACTGTGTAACAATGAATCATTGGTGCTTTAAGCCACCCAGTTGGTGGTGATTTGTTACAGCAGCCTCAACAGGCGAATACACTTGGTTTCCACTGAGGGCGGCCAACAGGCTATGGAAGACACCGGTCGAGGTGGAATGTTATCATCATGTGCTATTTATTTGCCTGGCTTCTTTCCCTTCATCCCTAGATGCTGCCACTTTCAGCTGAGAGCACAGTGCTTCTCTGTCACCTGTACTATGCGGTGAATGGATTTTAACTGAGGTCATGTCTCCTGTCCTCTTGTACTCTTCACCCCTCCCTGCTTCTGTCTGCAGGGATGGAGGTCTTCCGCACTGCGCTCGTAGGTTAGACTTGTTGTAGAGGATGGAAGTGCGTGGGGTAAAGCGATGATGGCTCTTATGAGCTCTCCCATGCTTTCATTTAAAGAAAAAAAACAACCTCAGTTTGCTTTTATTGAAAACATTAAGGGTTATTTCCTCGCTGGTCCTCCACCTCCAAATGGAAACCTACGCATGTATCCTTTTATCTGAATCCTAACTAGAAATTTGGCTCCTCTTTGCCGCACCAGGCAAAGATGAAAGCGGAAGTCAATATCTAGGAAAGAAAACAGAGAACCACGAAGTATGGCATTTGGGCAGCACAAAATACACGCAATCGTTCCCCCTGGCAATTCTGTCCCAATTAGACACACAAGTGACCTCCATGCTTTACTGTTCAATGTACTCAAGTGCAGGGCTTCCCGGGTATTAATGCAACACTGGCTTTGAATCTTGTTCTTTCAACAGCATCATGCTCTGGCATTGAACTTTGGGGTTGGGAGGGATGTCAGAAGACAGTGAGCTCAGGGGGGTCTGGGGAAGCACTGAGACTCACACAAGTTCACAGAACTAATTGATGGTAGAGTCAAACCTGGACCACGGGCCTCCTGTGCCCCAGCCTGGCATCATTTCAGCCAAATGTCTCTTCTTTTTAGATGAGATTTAGTTTTCTTTCGGGAAGTGTTATCTCTCTCCTCCTCTTCCAGGCAAGTGTAGTGTAGTGCAAGGTCTGATCTCTGAAGGTGAAGGACAGAACTTTCCTGCAGGGTCATCGCCAGTGCTTTCTTATTTCAGCTAAAACTGCGATAGTTTGCCCTCCCACCAATAGAATAGAATAGAATAGAATAGAAGCTTCAGATAATGAGCTCATTCAAAATAAACAATCGTAATTTCTTTTTTTTTCAACATTTTTTTTTTTATTTATTTTTGGGACAGAGAGAGACAGAGCATGAACGGGGGAGGGGCAGAGAGAGAGGGAGACACAGAATCGGAAACAGGCTCCAGGCTCCGAGCCATCAGCCCAGAGCCTGACGCGGGGCTCGAACTCACGGACCGCGAGATCGTGACCTGGCTGAAGTCGGACGCTCAACCGACTGCGCCACCCAGGCGCCCCAACAATCGTAATTTCTTAGTTTTGACCATCGCACTATGGCTATGCAAGATGGTAACATTATGGAAATCTGGGTAAGGGATATAAAGGAACTCTATACTATTTTTGCAACTTTCCTGCATGTCTAAATTTAGTTCAGATTAAAAAGGTTTAAAAAATTGAATAAGCAGGATTTTGAAATATACCGATGGCTTTCCTACCTAACCTTTTCCTGAAAGAAAGTGTGTGTGTGTGTGTGTGTGTGTGTGTGTGTTCCTCAGAACATTCTTTACAAATTCTGACCTTATACTGCTGCAATGGAGTAAGCTTGATAAGTTCCTCTTATCATCTTGTGAAAATTACATTTTGTTAATAGCCATTAACCACCATATGATAGACTATGCACTCAGTAGCTATAATGTGCACGTAGTACAGCTATGGGAAAGAGACCAAGAGTACTCTTGGGGGCAATGCGATGATTGGCTAATCCTCTGTTGGAAAAGCTATAGCGCTCCACTTCTCCCAGGGGAGAAAATGCAGTGAATATCAACTGGAATCGGAAACTGGTAGCTACTCCTCTCCAAGCCCATTTCTACATTTCAAATCCATGTAATTGTTTCAGAAGCCCAGATGTATTCAATGTTATCTCTCGCAATTGCCCGGAATGGGTCTTACAATGCATTTATATTCATCAGTTAACTGTCGAGTGCCTACTGTTTGGAAGGCATCGTTCTGGTTGGAAAGACAGACAAATAGGGAGATAAACATTATATAGTTTGATAAGGGCTATGGTGGGGGGAGTCACATGGTTCTATCAACGCACAGAGGATTAGTACTTCTAATTTGGCCTTTGGAGTGGAGAGGCCACGGAGGACTTCCTGAAGGAGGGACTACCTGGGGCTGATTCTTTAAGGAAGGCGTGAGGTAGCCAAGCACAGGAGGCAAAGACCATAGAGAAGCACTGTAACCAGAGAGAGGAATATGAGCACAATTATAAGGACAGTTTGGCGTGTGTGGGCGAGCAGTCCGTTAGAGTTGGGTCATAAGGTGTGCGTGTGTGGGGGGAGAGTGCTGGGGGACAGGGCAGTGGCGTGGACTGACTTTTGTCTCAGAGGCTCACTCTGGCTGTGGAATGGAAAGTGGATCGCGGCTCAACTAGAATGGAAAGAGAACCTACTGAGGAGGCTGTTGCGGCAGACCGGGCGAGAGAGGACGGCGGCTCGGAGAAGGATGGTGGCAATGGGGGTGGTGAAATAGACCTGCTACAATTATATTTAAGGGGTGAATTTAGAAGCATGCGGCGCGTTATTGAATGTGGGGTTTTACCGAGTCAATAAAAGATGATGTCCTGACTTTTGCTTTTCCACATGAGTTAGCTATAGCTTCAACTTCTTTCTACTTCCTTCACTTTGTTGTCTTAACTGAAACCTGGCTTTCCTAAGGGCACTACTTTCCTTGGGCCGTCTCAAACTAAAAGGGCAGAACGAAGGGAACACCGTATGTTCCCAGGTACGGTTTATGGCAATGCCAAAAAGACATAGGTCAAATAATTTTTTTTTTTACCATTTTTCACTCAGTTAAAATAAATGAAATTAAAAAAAAAAAAAGTTTAGTTCCAGTGTAGTTAACATGCATTGTTATATTAGTTTCAGGTGTACAATATGGTGAGTCAACAATTCCGTACATTCCTCAGCGCTCATCAGGGTAAGTGTTCTGTCGATCCCCCTTGTCTGTTTCACTCATCCCTCCTCCCCCCTCTCCTCTGCTAACCATCAGTTTGTTCTCTAACGTTAAGAGCTTGTTCTTTTGTTCGTCTCTTTTTTTCCTTTGTTCATTTGTTTTTTTTTTCAAAATTTTATTTAAATTCCAGTTCGTTAACACACAGTGTACGGGTGCCTGGGTGGCTCACTCAGTTAAGCGTCTGGCTCTTGATTTCAGCCTAGGTCGTGATCTCATGGGTATGAGATTGAGCCCCATGTCGGGCTCCACACTGTGCGTGGAGTCTGCTTACGATTCTCTCTCTCACTCTCCCTCGGCCCCTCCCCTGCTTGTACTCTCTCTCTCTCTCTGTCAAAAAAATACAGTATAATGTTAGTTTCAGATGTAGAGTTTAGTGATTCATCACTTACATACAACACTCAGTGCTCATCACAAGTCCTTTGCTTCTTAAATTCCACGTATGAGTGAAATTGTACAGCATTTATCTTTGGCTAACTTGTTTCACTTAGCGTTATACCGTTTAGCTCCACCTATGTTGTTGTATATGGCAAGATTTCATTCTTTTTCATGGCCGAGTAATATTCCGTTATACATACATTATATATATCACACTTCTTTATCCAGTCATCTATCGATAGACACTTGGGTGGCCTTCATAATTTAGCTATTGTAAATAATACTGCAGTAAACATTGAGGTGCATGTATCTTTTTGCATTGGTGTTCTTGTATTCTTTGGGTAAATATGCAGTAGTGAATTTGCTGGATCGTGTGGTAGTTCCATTTTTAATTTTTTGAGGAACCTCCGTACTGTTTTCCAGAGCGGCTGCACCCGCTTGCATTCCCACCCACAACGCAAGAGGGTTCCTTTTTCTCCACATCCTTGAGAACACTTGTTGTTTCTTATGTTTTTGATTTTAGCCATTCGGACAGGTGTGAGGTGGTATCTCATTGTGGTTGTGATTTGCGTTTCCCTGATGATGAGTGATGCGGAGCGTCTTTTCACGTGGCTGCTGGCCATCTGGAGGTCTTCTTTGGAGAAGTGTCTCTTCGTGTCTTCTGCCCATTTTTTAACTGGATTATTAAAATCAATGACATTTTTGAAAACTAAATAAAGAAACATACTCTAGGTTCACTCTCAACTTATTTTCTAGACAAATCTTAACACGGACAAGGGAGAGGAGGCACAAACGTTTGCACCGCCGCTTGAACATCAATTACTCTTGGTCTGTCACTGCTCACGTTGTGAACACGGAGTGAAAGTGTCACCGTTGCTCTCCGTGGCCTTTTCTAGAATATTATTCATCTATGCTGTAGTTAAATCCCTTCGCTACCATGAAAGTCCTATTATTTATCTCTAAAAACCTTTCTATCTCCATTTTATTACCACAAGCACCCTTCCTTCCACCCTTCCTTTCTAGTTTACTCCTATCACCGCTGTCATTTCACCTTTGGAAGACGTCCAAACCGCTTACCCCTCTGTTTATTTTCCCAATCGACCCTCCACGTCCACTACTTTCCTTTTTAAGCAGCCCAGTTTTATAATGAATCACTTCAATAACATTTTTGTCAACGCCCCAAACACCTTACGTCATCTGCTCTTCATTGCACCAACCTGAAATGGCCCCACTTTGTGTCAATCCAGCCGTGCACCTTCTCTGATTGTGCCAGGCGACAGCCGAATACTGCAAAACCTGTGATTCAACAGAACAGGTGAGTTCGAATAAGAATTCGTGATCATGAACTTCCTGTGGGCCCTTGATCCTTCCTGAAATAAACCTATTCTCTTTCTAGGGTCAATCTATTCCCCGTCTCTGCACAAAGACCATTTCGAAACTTTTCTTGAGCTTGAGCTTCTGATCTTATCACTGCCCATTCTCCCAGGACCTTTACACTCAGGAGCTTTATTTTTTTATTTTTTTATTTTTTTAATGTTTACTTATTTTTGAAGGAGAGAGAGACAGAGAGTGAGCAGGGGAGGGGCAGAGAGAGAGGGAGACACAGAATCCGAGGCAGGCTCCAGGTTCCGAGCTGGCAGCACAGAGCCCGACGCGGGGCTCGAACTCACGAACCTTGAGGTCATGACCTGAGCTGAAGTCAGACGCCCAACCGACTAAACCACCCAGGCGCCCCTACACTCAGGAACTTTAAAGTATTGTTTACTCCTTTTTATTCATCGTTTTCAACCCCTCAAATAGACTATTTGTATCAGCTTTTATACATGCTCCATTCTCTCCATGGAAAAGAAAATTAGCACTCGTGTACAGCGTCCACTTCCTCCCTCGTCTTCACTCCTCAACTCAACGCAATCCAACTGCCACCCCATTGTGCCCCAAGCTAGCCATTGCTGAGGCCATTGGTGAGCTCTGTCACTAAATCCAAAAAGCATTTTAAAATCCCCATTTTGTTTGACTTCTCAACGTTCAACCCGTGGACTGCCCCCTCTTTCATTTTCAGTTTTTTGGAGAAAAAGTGAACGCTTTTGTGATACAACCTTTGTTTTCCTGCTTTGTCTCTTACCCGCCCCCCATCCTCTGCCTCCGTGGCAGTGCATTATCTCCCTTCACCTTCACCCCAAACCTCAAGGTTCCCCGTGCTTCCCATGGTAAGAGAGGATGCCGCGAATAGAGGGAGCTTCTTGCATCGACTGTAGTCTGAGTCCCTTGGCGCTTTCGTTGTAGGAGTCCAGGGAAAACAATGTCTACCTCAGATTTCTTACAGTCCATCCTCGGGTCGATGGCTTTCACACTGTGCCTGCCCCGTCCTTGGCTCCCGTGAAAGCGCTTCGGGGCCACTGTGGGCGGATCAAGGGGAAAGCTGTGCTGATCGGGACTCAGCCTCAGTCCAACCTGGGTTTCGGTCAAGACCAGCTCCGTTTTCATCTGATTCATCTCATTGGAATTTCACGTAATATTTCATGGGCACCAATCGTTTTTCTGCGCATCCTCACGTGTTTATGTACAAACATACACACGCCCACACCACACCCACACGCAGGCCTAATGCAATGGTCGCCCTGGGCCTGAGACTAAGAAACAAAGCGTTGGTATCATGTTAAGTTTTAGATGTCTGCCTGTCTGCTTCGAGTGCGCAAGTCCTCCGCAGAGACAGATTAAGGGTTGTCTGTAAGGCCTCAGACGGGGCGCAGTATGCCGGTTTTGGGGCTGCCCCGTTCTCACTCGAAGGAAAAACGTGTTCCTTTCCCCGTTGCCTGAACTTGATGCGTCTCGGAACTTCTGACCCCACATCTATTTAATCCGTCATGGCAGCTAAAGCCTTCTGCTGATGCCCTAAAATGAAAATTGCCAACCAGGGATGGCAACATCAAAATAAGACTGATGAGTATACTAATTATTTCAGCGGAGAGATGCTCTATAAAGAGGCCTGACGGGAAACACTATCAATGTTAGCTACCAAGAAAAGGAAAGACAGCATTTCAGCAAATAGGGTGCTTAATCAGCAAAAGAAGGCCTTCCAGAGATCAGTTTAAATCTTAAGCACGAAAAGTATGTTAGTGAATGTCAAGTTGAATATTCAGTCTGCTCTTTCCAATTTAAGTTTGATTCAAAGCGCATTTATTGGGGCTTGGTATATGTCAGGCGCTCTGTCCCCTGCCATGGGGCATACAGATGAATGAATCATGGTTGCTGCCCTTAGGGAGCTTGCAGTATATCATCTACAGATCACATGTCTCTTGCGCCAAATGATTAAACCCTAAAGTCTCGGAGCTGCTCAAGGTGAGCTGAGAATGCAGAGTACAACAGAGCCAAACAAACAGAAACACCGTGACGCTGCTCGGGATCCAGTTCCAGAAAGATCTGTATAGGAAGCGCAGCTTTTTCCAAGGAAGGTTTAAGATACCCTCTATGACGCCACAGTGCTCAGAGAACGCAGATGAAAGAGAAAGAATATATTCTGGCAGAGCAAGCAGGTGTCATTTGTGCTAAAAAGAAAAATACAACAGCATTATGAGGCCATTCCCGTAAATCAGTAAAGCAGGAAACCAGTATTTTATGTTGTTAACTGAGTCCGAGGGGCTGAGTAGTTCCGTAGCAGAACTAATGGATTTCTTAATGTTAATAAATACTATAGAATATATAATAATATATTCTACATATGAATATGCAGATTTATATAATAAATATATAATAGGTATTCTATATATTAATATATAGGGTATATTAACATAGAATATTATGTGTATTCTATGTATTAATATATGGGGTATATATATACACATAATATTCTATAAATATATACCTTATATATTAATATATCCTAATATAATTAATATGCCCTATATATTAATACATAGAATACACATAATAAATATTCTAGATATTAATGTACAATACGTTGTTGGATTTATTAATATTACTAGCAATAGATAACATTTAAGGCATTTTTCTACAAAGTTCCATTCATATTACATCATTCAGTCTCTCTAAGAAATCTAAGTGATACGTATTAATGTTTTTATTTTATCACTGCAGTAGCTGAAGCTTACAGGTTATCTAATTCCTCCAAAGTAAGTGGCGTCGCCCACACTTACTGGCTGGACATTGGCGATTTGGGCAGAAGTGGGTGGAGTCGTAGGATGGGGGGCAGATTAGAATGGGTCAAGGAGTCGGGCAGCGGGGTGGCTCAGCTGGTTAAGTGTCCAACTTTGGTTCAGGTCATGATCTCATGGCTCGTGAGTTCGAGCCCTGCGCCGTGCTCTGTGCCGACAGCTCAGAACCTGCTTCGGATTCTGTGTCTCCCTCTCTCTCTCTGCCCCTCCCCTGCTTGTGTTCTGTCTGTCTCTCTCAAAGATGAGTAAGAAAATAAGAAAAGAAGGAAAAGAAGGAGATCTCTACTTTAACAAGTAAAAAGGCAAAGACTAGTCCAGATACAGGTCAGTTTGTAACATTTGATAGGCAAAAACTGAAGCGCTTTTTTTGTCTGATGGCATCTATTTCCTTTGTGAAGGAGGAGACGAGATCATCTTATAAAAAGAAAAGAAGTGGGTGTGGGGGGCGCCTGGGTGGCTCAGTGGTTAAGCATCTGACTTTAGCTCAGGTCATGATCTCACGGGTTCGTGAGCTCGAGCCCTGCATCGGGTGAGCGTTTCTCTCTCTCTCTCTCTCTCTCTCTCCCTCTCCCTCCCTCTCTCTTCCCTTTAAAAAAAAAAAGGAAAGAGGAAGTAGGGTCAGAGTTTTACTGGGCTTGAAATAGACCTTGGAGAGACTGGAAGACTCAACTGAGAAGGGAAATAATAGGTTGAGGATTGATTTATTTAAGCTTTGTGATCATAAATTTATAGTAATGTGAACCCACACTATTTGAGAATTTTCTGTTGCGGCCCTGGGTTGCTGCATTGCAGGGAGAGAAAAGGTGGCTGTTTGAATTTAGCTCTTGTTGGGATTTGCCAGATAAGTGCAGCGAAAGACAGATGGGCGAGGGAGATTAGGGTAATGACAATAGTGTTATTGATGTGACAGAATGTGGAATCTAAGCTGGATAAAGAGGGCAGTGAAGAAAGTCAAGGGCTGATCAATAGGTAGAAAGCAGAGAAGGTGATGGGCTGAATGTCATTAGGAGTGGGGGCTGATTTAACACTCACAACGGGGATGCTTTCAGCCAGCTTAAAGAGTTAGAGATAGTGTTCGAGAATGATACATTTGAATCAATGCTTTTAGTGGTGGCATAATTTCAGGTAATAATGGAGTCCATGGTATGAAGGTGGAAATGGGTGGATAAACCGGAAGAGAGAAGACAGCATAATCCCTTCTGGATGTGCTGAACTTGACCTAAAGTCTGGGTTTCTGCATTGTTGCGTTCCTGATTTCTTTCTTTCCTTTTCTGTTTTTTGTTTTTTTCTGTTTTTGGTTTCATTATTTCTATAGCCTGTATAATGAGATAATCTATGGTGTGTTGAGATACTAATTTTTGTTTTATTCTTGCTGTAAGAAATTTGAAAACTCCGAAGCTACTATTGCCTTGTGTTCTAAGATGTAGGCCACTCGTTCTAAGCTAGAGCAATACATCATCCCCCTCCCGTCCCGCCCCCCCCCCCCCCCGCCTCCCCCAGGAGGCACTTTGGAAGGGGGTTGGAGCGGTTTGGGGTGGAGATTAGGAAGCACTTTGGGCACTCACTGAGTAGTGGCCAGGCAGGCTGGGTGCTCTGCGGTGTGAGGACGAGCATTGCCCAAAGTTTTGCCATTTTCGGCCTTCTTTTTGGATGTCCCACTAGACATTATTATAGGTGTAAAACCTGTTTGAGTGGAGAGCCGAACTCAATTTTACACAGACGCCGAAAATACTTGTTGCATATTTTGGTAACCGTTAACGTTTCAAAGATGTGAACTTCGGTGAAAAATGGGAGAGCCCTGTCTTCAGTTTGGTTTGGAACTTGTCGAGATTTGCTCACCACATGCCAGGTAAGACCGTGATGTGAATTCTGCCACACACGTTTGAGATGTCTGTGTCTGCATTTGTAACGGCTGTGTGCGAATCAGTAAAAGGAACGTTTTACTTCTAAATCTCTTCAATGAAAATAAATATTATTAAATTAGCAGATACAGGAATTACACTTCATCCGTAAAGGTTGCTTGGTGTATATCGTTAACGCTGTTATTGCCTTGCGATGATGACACCGGTTAGACATCTTAGTTGTAAACATTTCATATAAAAAACTGTAATATTGGTGTTGCCTGTTGCTTTTCAATCTCATTCTGATTTTGGGCCCCAAGGTCTACCGTAAGTCCTCTAAAGCTTCCTTCATTAGCTTCCTTTTCCTTTTTTTCTCAAGTTTTGACTTAAATTCCAATTAGTTAACATGCAGGGTAATATTGGTTTCAGATGTCGAATGTAGGGATTCATCACTTACACACAACACCCAGTGCTCATCACAACAAGTGCCCTCCTGATCCCCATCACCCATGTTTGTTCTCTACAGTTAAGACTTTGTTTCCTGAGGGGCGCCTGGGTGGCTCGGTCGGTTAAGCAACCGACTCTTGATTTCGGCTCAGGTCATGATGTCGGGGTCATGAGATGGAGCCCTGTGTCGGACTCTGTGCTGGGCGTGGAGCCTGTTTAAGATTTTCTCTCTCCCTCTCCCTCTGGCCTCCCCTGCTCACTTGCTCTCTCTCTGTCTCTGTCTCTCTCTCTCAAAAAAAAAAGAGTTTCTTGATTTGCCTCTCTTTTTTCCCCTATGTTCATCTGCTTTGTTTCTTAAATTCCACACAGGAGTAAAATCATATGGTATTTGTCTTTCTCTGAGGAAGCTTAGTATAATACTAAGTCCGTTCACGCCATTGTAAATGGCAAGATTTCGTTCTTGTTGACGGCTCAGTGATAGTCTTTACTCTTTATTATTCTTTTTTTTTATTAAGTTTTTTTTCAACGTTTATTTATTTTTGGGACAGAGAGAGACAGAGCATGAACGGGCGAGGGGCAGAGAGAGAGGGAGACACAGAATCGGAAACAGGCTCCAGGCTCTGAGCCATCAGCCCAGAGCCTGACGTGGGGCTCGAACTCACGGACCGCGAGATCGTGACCTGGCTGAAGTCGGACGCTTAACCGACTGCGCCACCCAGGCGCCCCTCTTTATTATTCTTTTTTTTTTTTTAAATATTTTTTTTTTCAACGTTTATTTATTTTTGGGACAGAGAGAGACAGAGCATGAACGGGGGAGGGGCAGAGAGAGAGGGAGACACAGAATCAGAAACAGGCTCCAGGCTCTGAGCCATCAGCCCAGAGCCCGACGCGGGGCTCGAACTCATGGACCGCGAGATCGTGACCTGGCTGAAGTCGGACGCTTAACCGACTGCGCCACCCAGGCGCCCCTTTTTTTCTTTTTTTTTTTTTTTTTAAATATTTTTTTTTTCAACGTTTATTTATTTTTGGGACAGAGAGAGACAGAGCATGAACGGGGGAGGGGCAGAGAGAGAGGGAGACACAGAATCAGAAACAGGCTCCAGGCTCTGAGCCATCAGCCCAGAGCCCGACGCGGGGCTCGAACTCATGGACCGCGAGATCGTGACCTGGCTGAAGTCGGACGCTTAACCGACTGCGCCACCCAGGCGCCCCCCTCTTTATTATTCTTTATCATGGATCCTTGACCCACATCTTCTTTATCCATTCATCAGTCGATGGACACTTGGGCTGTGCCCATAATTTGGCTATTGTCGATAACGCTGCTATAAACATTCGGAGTGCTTGTATCCCTTTGGATCAGGATTTTTGTATCCTCTGGGTAAACACCTAGTAGTGCAATTGCTGGATTGAAGGTAGTTCTATTTGTAACTTTTTGAGGAACCTCCATACTGGTTTCCAGAGTGGCTGCACCAGTTTGCATTCCTACTGTTAGCTTCTTTTTCAAATGTTCTCTCTATCCTCCCATTGTTTAGTGAAAGCCACGGTCTCTAAGGCCTTTTTATGTATGAGAGACTACGATATAGACCTTGGAATGTGATGGGATTTCAAACTAGAAGATGTGTTTTCAGTGATACTTCATCTGTACTCTGTAGGTTATAAGCCTTAAAAATGAGGACCAACTCATCCGTGAGAATAGCATCCTTGCTCCCTTTTTCATTGGAGTGTGTAATTTGTCTGGTGTATTAGTCCCATTGCAATAAAGGTTATTTCTCTGGCCATACACGGATCTGTCTAGATCATTATTATCCTCACATGTTTTCCTCAATTAATTAATTTCTTCTCATTAATTTCTTCTATTTAATTTCCCCTTAATGATACAGTTCTGGCATCATATTTTTATATCTTAAGTATGTGAGTATGTAGATTGGAGGATGTGTGACTTTCTTTCCAGGATAGTAAAAATGAGCATTACAAAATATTTGTTAGAAAAGGGAACACGAATGTGGTGTGGTTGATGTCTGGGCTTCCCTTCCTGCTCCCCTCCTCTGGGTTAAGATTTTGTAGGTTTCAACGTTAGATCCTTCAAGCGATCCTGCTGGACTTGAGGAAAGGGAAGCAGGTGCCTGGACCAAAGGCGAGTGACCTGTCCTGGGGCACTCAGTGGATTCCCCAGACGATGGCAGATGGGTTTGGGTCTTAGCTTTGGCAGTGAATTCCTTGAGTGGAAGATACCTGTTCTCTGCTTCCCTGAAGATCTCCAAAGGGGAGATGGCTATGTGGGATGAGGGGGGGAGGCCAGGCATAGCCCTTCTGTCTCCCGTTTAAAACCAAAGGCGAAGGGGGTCCCCAAAGGAACTGCTGAGATTGAATTTCCTATCAGTTGTAACAGATGGGGGCTAAATTAGATCTAACTGATTGAATAAAGAAAAAAGAAAAAGTCACGAGCCCTGAAAGGGCACTGGTGAAAACTCATACCAATTACACTTGAGCTTGATAACATTATTTTAGACATAGTCTCGTCAGAGAAACCTTGGAAAACCTTTAGTGAGAGACGACTATTAGCATAGCTCTGTCTGCATATTCCCAAGAACTAGTAGCTTCTCGTTGACCTTCTGCCCTGTCCCTCCAGCACCTCCGCAATGAATATCTGTTTACTTTTAAACCTCCACATTCACTAGCATCTCTGGGTGAAGGCTTCGGGGAATATAAGTCAATGAGCGGTTCCACTTTCCAGCAAGATTCACACATCTTGCTCTGGTTTGTTACACCGCGGAGGGCCTGGCTCTACTTCTGCTAAAAAGCGGAACTTCAAATTGTCAAATCCCGGTGCTTTTGTGAAGCTGGTGTTTGTGAGAAAGCAGACTGAATTCATCAGGGTCAGACAGTAGTTGGATTAAATCACCAGGGAAGACCAGGGGAAAGCTATTGGGGCGCCGACACTTGGGAAAGGAGAAAACGGATCTCTGAGCCGAGCTTACCAAACAGAACTCTCTGGACATATCGCTTAGGAGTGATTGGATAATGAATTAAAACGTCTGCATTCGTGTTTCCCCTTGACTGACTGTTGCACAATGAATGCTTTTGAGGAGAGATCTATATGGCTTTTTTCTACTCAGCTGAAAGCTTTAGAGCGCAAGACAAGATATTCAGTTGTGTGGCTCCATTGTGTGAGTCGTCACAAAATGAGGTGGGGAAGAAATATTGCTCTTTAAAAGTTAGTGAACCGTGGGGATCTGACGTGGAATTGTAAAGAGTTCCAACTGGTCAAGGAAAGAAATGGCAGATAGGCAACTTGAAGAGGGTTCGGGCACTGCTTGAAAGACACGGGCATTGATTTCAAAGGGCTTTCCTTTCAGAGACGCACAGTCCAGGCCTTGGGGACTTCAATAGATGGTCAAGAAAATATCCACGTTATTGCTTTTGGGCTTTTCGCTGAATACGGTTTCCACAAACTGCTTTGAAAAGACCCCAAATGGTTAAATTTCATCAAACAAGTGGCTACTTTGAAACGGCTCATTAGCATCCTGTCCCCAAGCGGGGCCTTGACTGAATTCGGTTGCTTGTTTTCAAACACCTGTTAGAAAACCCAGCCATACGCAGACCACTCAGACAGAAGAGAGGTTTCGTGCTCGGAAACACAATCTTGGACGCCGTTTAAAAACAAATAATAATCTCCGAAGCAGTTTCCGTCCATTTGAGGAGGCCATGCCTCTGGGTATCTCGTAGTACCTGTTCCGAAACTACTGCAAGAGTAAAGCATGGTCCTTGTAGAACCTTCCTTCCGCCCGGCTTCCCGGCAGCGTCTGACACCGTTCCTTCCCCGGTTTGCAAGTCGAGTCTCCATTGTGTGTTGACGTCCGGTGCTCCCGCTTTAGCTTACAGCGATTCCTCATCAGGGCTCGTTTCTCTGCACATCCCCGAAAGGTTTACTCATCCCCGTGTCCTATTTTAGGCTTTCTTCTCTTTTTTTTTTAAATTATTTTTTATTAAAAAAGTTTTTTTAATGTTTATTTATTATTGAGAGACAGAGACACAGAGCATGAGCAGGGGAGGGGCCGAGAGATGGAGAGACACAGAACCTGAAGCAGGCTCCAGGCTCCGAGCTGTCAGCACAGAGCCTGATGCGGAACTTGAACTCACGAACTGTGAGATCATGACCTGAGCCGAAGTCGGACGCTTAACTGACTGAGCCACCCAGGCGCCCCTTTTTAAAATTTTCTCTAGGGGCGCCTGGGTGGCGCAGTCGGTTAAGCGTCCGACTTCAGCCAGGTCACGATCTCACGGTCCGTGAGTTCGAGCCCCGCGTCAGGCTCTGGGCTGATGGCTCGGAGCCTGGAGACTGTTTCTGATTCTGTGTCTCCCTCTCTCTCTGCCCCTCCCCCATTCATGCTCTGTCTCTCTCTGTCCCAAAAATAAATAAACGTTGAAGAAAAAAATTTAAAAAAAAAATAAAATTTTCTCTAATGTTTATTTAGTTTTGAGAGAGAGACACAGAGTGTGAGCAGGGGAGGGGCAGAGAGAGAGACGGACACAGAATCTGAAGCAGGCTCCAGGCTCTGAGCTGTCGGCACAGAGCCTGACTCGGGGCTCAAACCCATGAGCCGTGAGATCATGACCTGAGCCGAAGTCGGATGCTCAATCCACTGAGCCACCCGGGTGCTCCTAGAACATTTCTGTCATCATATAAAGTTCTATTAGAAAATGTTGTTTTGCACTGGGTGTTGTATGGAAACCAATTTGACAATAAATTTCATATTAAAAAAAAGAAAATGTTGTTTTGCATGCTAATGACTCTCACATGGGTCTCTAGTCCATACATCCCTCTGGGGCTTTAGACTCCTAAGAGCCTACCAGACATCTCCATTTGGATGTTCCATAGTTCTCCCAGACAAATTATCTCCACCAAACTGCTCCTTTCCCGGAAGTTAAAGTGGGGCCTTGAATGCAGAGTTAAGGGATTTCTTTACGAAGAGGAGAGCCATCAAGAATTTTGACTGTTTCCAGATAATTAATTTCAAAATTGATAGTTCTTTAAAATAAAGAAGAGTTCCAGTTTTTAAGTGTGGCATTTGACAGTTTCTAAGTTGAATCATCCCTTTCAATGACCCTGTAACTGGCACCCGTTCCCTCCCATTACCCCAGTGCCCACATTAATTTCACATCCTAGATGAAGAATGAGGCTAACAAAGCAATCTTTGTGATAGGAATTCCACAGATTGCTTAATTGACACTTCCAAATCTCTCATTTATTCGGATTTCTAAATCAACAGAATTAGACTACAAATTAATTCATTAGCGCAAACAATAGAAAATGGGGTCAGGATTATTAGGAGAAGAATAGACAAGGAGAAGAATTGATCCTCGGTCAGATGTACAGGTTGATCCCTGAAACTCAGAAAAAGTAGGTCAACTTTTCCTCCTCTCTCTTAATTACATGCCCACAAGCTTCCTTCTTGTCAGGTCTGGAAATCTGTGTAATTATGTTTCCATATCTGATCGCCTCCAATTTCGAAATGAAATAAACAGTAGGAACCAGTCACATTAGCAAGAGCAGCCACGAAATTAACATTCATTAAGGCATTGTTCAGTTATGGAGTGCGATCCTCCAGTGACCCCAGGAAAGCAAAAATTCCGTTTACAATTAGGGATCTGTGGTACTCAATAAATATATGTGTTATTTTGGAAAGAATGCATCCTTTCCCCTTCTATCAAAGGGAATCTAGACCTGGAAAGGGCATGGCTAAGGAATAATTACACTTTGATGAAAAGAAGCCGAATTCACCTGGATCCAAATCAGGTCAGTAATTATGCACCCTGATGCAGTATAATGATCCTTTGGATTTATAATTATAAACCTTTAGGAGAGTCTCAGCGTAATTCTGAACTTACAGCAAGGTAACGAGCAATGTTTCCCATTTGATTTTCCACGACGTGCAACACAATTCTATATTGAATTGCTAGTATTCTTTTATTACAGTCATTTCTCAGGCTTTTAAAAAAAAAATCCCCCCTCCCTCTAGATGAGTATATAGCTCCCACTGTCAGTCTTCGCTCGTCTTCCCAACTTTGAATACGTGGCTCTCCACAGCTCGGAAGCAAGCTACCTTTTGTCGGGTGGGCAAAACGTCTGCCTCCTCCCAAAGTTTTCTTTGCTTCCAGACCTTTTTCAGCAGGGCCAAGAGTAAACCCGGAAAGATGATTTCAGCTCAATAACTAAAATGGCCCAAGAGGACACTGTCACCTTTGTCTGTCCTGCATTTGCCTGCCTACTCTATCCCACAACATATACATTTGATGTTTTGTTGGATTGTAGAGTGAAATGGCACAGCATACAGTCTACGTGGCAATGAGACCAAGGCACCTGTACTCAGAAAGAGCAACCAAAAGGAAGAGGGCAAAGGAGAGAGGGAGAGGAGAAGGAGGAGGGAGAGAAATGAGGCACTTTTGTGTAAGAGGAAGGACAGACCTTCACCTTCATTATGTGAAAGTATCAAATGTTTGGTTCAAGGAAACGGATGGAGCCTCAGTTTCCTCATTTGTAAGATGAGAATCAGAATATGTATCTCATAGAGTTGGGGAGGATTAAATAAAGCTCTAAAATACCTAATATAGTGCCTGCCGCAAGGTAACCGTTCAATAAAGAATGGCGCTCATCCTATGAATTACCAAATAGCCACATAGACATATTCGTCACATTGACCTATACAAACAGTGTAAGGATTATATATGTTATACACATTTGAATTATAAAGCACAGATATTGAGCAGAAGTGAAATATGGAATGATCGAAAGAGCGACTGGTCTGGAGTCAGTGTTTCAGTCTTGACTAGGATTGTTATTTAGCTGCATGATCTTGGGGAAGTCACACAGCCTTTGGAGCGGGAGTTTCTACCACTGCAAAATACGGGTCACATTCCCCACCCTGGACATTTGGCGTGCTAATACATGCAAAGGGGCTGTTGTATGTAAAGCTCGCGGCGGGTGTAGGAAACACGGAGGCGTGAGACCCTGTTAGTACCCTTTGCCTTTGAAGAAGCAGCCCCAGAGGCAGGCCCTCTGTGTGTGTGTGTCCTCGCACAGGACCCTTTTCTCCCAAATGGCCTTCGGGAGCCTGGAACTGGCTCTGCGGAACCCGGGCCGGTCTTAGACTTGAAGTCTGACCACGGCTTCCGGCCCCGTGTGCGTTAAGCCTCTCCGTTCTGTTTCTTGAGGCGCGACTGCCACGGCTGTAGGCTGTGTCCGGCCGGATGGCACCCAAGAGTCAGGGGAAGAACGCACCTGGGCGCTGGAGATGGCCATGGGAAGGCAGTGGCACAGGCCTTGCTGCCTCTCATAGGCACCTGGGCCCAACGCGCCAATTTTCAGGGAGGGCAGACACAGCCTCGAAATCACGTTCCGATCATCACCATCTAGCAACAAAATCCTAGCACACCGTGCGAGCCGGTAAATGTTTGTTGAAGAATTCCAGGCCATCTCGAGTTTCGTGACCCCAATACATCTAACGACTTCGAGTCTACTGACTCTCCATTCAGTCGCTACACGCGGCGTTGAAGGGAGATTTTGTGCCTCGTTCCTGGGAAAATGATTTTTCTCCCCTCTCCTCCTCCTCCCTCAGAGACAGCCTTCCTTTGCCTTCTCTGGCGACCTCACTTGCAAATCTCCAGTAAATCAGGTACGCAGCATCTTCTGGATTTTCCTTTCTCTGCCAACTTTCAGTTGCTGATCAGGTTGCCATTTGGGATTGCTAAATGGCCTTCTAATTCCCATTTCACGCCCGGTGCTTTGTCTCTTGTTGGCTCTACAGGACTGTCAGAACCTGTTTACTGGCGTCGCCTACCTCTTCCTTCAAAGCTCTTTAGCTGCACTCTTTTTCCTGCTCTGTATTCTGTTCGGTGCTCAGCCACCCTCACAGGCCTCCGCCGCGACTGGAGGGCCCATGTGAAATGGGGAACTGAGCCCCATGACACGTTTCGAAGAGAAACATCCACTCTTTCCTGAATCGGTGAAGTTTTAAATACCGGGAGTCTGTGTCTCTATTCAAGAGTGGCCAAAAAATTATAAATGGACACCTTTTCCCCCAAATCTCTGTGTAACTTTAAGCCATCCAAGTCATTTTTCGGTGAACCTGCTTGCGGGCAGGGGGTGATGGACCGACAGTCGCTGTCGTATATATTTGAAACATAAAAGAAAGGTTTTTTTTTTTTTTCACACCAAGTCGCAAAGAAAATCTATCACCTGATACAATTTGGGATCCTCTTTTGTTCTGCTGAAGATTTTGCACTGAAAACATTTTTGCAGACGTACATTAAGGGCCAGACAATATAGCGATTTCCTAACTGTTAATCAAGTTTTAACATAAAAATAGATTTTCTGAGCTAGCAACTGGCAGTTTGGGGATAGACATAATGTATTCAGTAAATAAATTTCCCAGAGCTCAGCTAAGCACTCCTACAGACTATTCAGATCAATATTTGATGAACATGTATCAAAGCAAACTTATTGCTATGAGGAGCCTTTGCCGTCTTTTGATTGAAGTTAATGAAGCAGACATATTAGTGCAAAGCACTTGCTGGATGCATTTGAAATGTGTCCTAACCACCGTCAGTGCTGCTAATGGAAGATGGTGTAATGACTGTCCACATGACTCTGAAATAATTAGGAAAATGGGCGCTTTTCAGAACCCTCCTGCTTAAAATGCAGGCCCAATCACAGAAAACTTTCTAGACATGTGCTGACTTGAATCTCTGAAGATAAAAGGGACGGAGTGCCTTTTTGCTTTACAATGGAAATCTCTCTTCTTTGGCTGTAAAGCCTCGGAAGGACGAGGGAGTCCGCAACCTTGCCAACGACAAGGCGTAGAGAAGAGCTCAGCGTGGTAGCCGCAGGATTGTTCGCCGCCCCCCCACCCCCCCGCAGTTAAAGATGGTGTAGCCATCCCAGAACGTGACCCCTTCCTGCCCCATTCGTGGAAAGGAAGCTACCTGATTGGGGGGGGGGGGTGTCTCCAGGATGCTTCCCTGAGGGCGTGTATAGATCACAGCGCGGACAAGGACTTCCCGGGACTGAGGACGGTGGGAGTACTCAGCCCCGTCTCTGCATAAGTCCTGGCCGCAGTGGCGGTGCCAGACAGGTGCTCCCTGCGCCCGGTAGGAGCCCTGGACCCGGCGGATTTGCGGTCGGGGCACCGTCCGGACCGCGGCGTGAGGAATGCTAACTCGAGGCAGTGCGCGTGAAGCAAACACAAAGAGAGGGAGATGCTTGAAGAAGGGATCCTGGGACACCATCAGTAAGGAGGAGCCAACCTGCTCAGCAGACGTGGCCTCCATGGGCCAGGGCGGGTGCGTCCTCTCCCAGTCGATGTAAACCGTCCTGAAACTGATTTGTGATTGCAAACAGGCCCCGAAGATGGGCCGCCCCCGGAATACCTAGGGGAAAGCAGTCTCTTGAAAGCGAGATGGGTGCGTGGGCTATATACTGCAGGGGTCCCACAAAAGCGCACGGCTAGCGATGGCTCAAGAAAGTGCAGATTTCCTGAAGTGGGGGGGTTAAATCATGCAGCACTCCGGGGCACCCCGGGGGGGCTCCGTCGCTCAAGCGTCCGACTCTTGATCTTGACTCGGACCATCGTGATAATCCATCCGTGACATCGAGCCCGGCGTCCGCCTCTGCGCTAACCGTGGCGGGCCTGCTTGCGATTTTCTCTGTCTGCACCCCCCTCAAGATAAATAAATAAACTTAAAAAACAAATCATGCAGCAATGTTCACAACCCTTTGGACAATCCTTTGCGTACATTTTGCCCCCCAGGGTGTGCCAAGTACTGTGAACAAATCGGGAGACTATATGCTGGCGAGGATGTCAGAAAGAAAGAGAAAGAGAGAGGGAAGAAAAACACCTGTCACCAGACAAAGAAAAAATCTGCCGAGAGACGGCTCTTAACAAATGCCACCGCCCTCCTGCTGTGCTCCCAGTGGCTCTCCAGGGTCCAAACCCGTGACCCTGACCTGTGAGTCCCTCCATATTTGATGCGTCTCCGTACTTTACCCACAGGGAAGTCTTCTCCAGCATCGGAAACCACGTTTCTTTATTTAGAGCAGGAGCGGGGGAGGGCAGAGAGAATCCCAAGCAGGCCCCGCACTGTCAACGCGGAGCCCGACACCCGGCTCGATCCCACGAACGGTGAGATCATGAGCCAACATCAAGAAGTCTCATCCGCAGGCCCCACGCGGCCACCTCTGCCGGGCCAGCCCGGGGACGGCGGGCCCCTACAGTGTGCCTTTCGTGCGGCGGACCCGAGAGGTTGCCGGCCGTCGCGGTCACAACTGCTCTCGCTGCAGGCGACGGACAGGAGTTCGGCTTGATCCGGCAAAGGCCAACAGAGGAATTTACTGGAAGGCTACTGAGGAATTTTATCTACCGAGAAAAGGTGAGAAGAACAAGGGCAGCCGGGCCTTAGGGACATTTGCAATCAGAGGCTCAAATGCTACCTGGACTCTGTCCCTCTCTCATCTTTGATTCCCTTGGCATGACACCTTCTTTCTCCCAGCTTCGTCCACGTTCCGGGAAGCATGGGGACAACAGGCCGCACGTCTCACAGGGCGCAGGAGGGTTTTTGTTCTCTCCTCAGTTGCATTTCAAACAATGCCAGGGGAGTGCTCGAATCGGCCTGCTTGCTTCAGGCTCCTATTTCCAGACAAATCCGCTATGGCCTAGGGCAGAATCACTGACCACAGACCCTGCCACAGGGACCCGGGACTGTGTGTCATTTCCAGAGGAGAGGGGAGATCACTGTGACCTGGGCAGCCTCCCCGGCTGGTGTCTGCTCCGCCAGCCTGTGGTCTGTCTTGAATTTCTACTTCACGTCGCCTACACCACATCTCCTCTCCCAGACAATTTTGACGTCTCTTTGACGGCTGAGCCTAGGACCACATATTATCCTTCTAGAGTCCCCGTGGTACTTACTATGGTTCCACGCAATTCCATTTATTTACCCAACCATTTAGTTTTTTTTTTTTTCTCCAGGGTTTCATTTAAATTCGAGCTACTTAACGTACAGTGAAACGCTAGTTTCAGGTGTAGAAGCCAGTGATTCACTGCCTACATAAAACACCCAGTGCCCATCACAAGTGCCCTCCTTAATGCCCATCACCCATTTGGCCCATCTCCCTGCCCTTCTCCCCTCCAGCTACCCTCAGTTCGTTCTCCATAGCTAAAAGTCTATCTCCTGGTTTGCCTCTCTTTCCGCCCCCCGTGTTCACCTGTTTTATTTCTTAAATTCCATGTATGAGTGAAACCATACGGTATTTGTCTTTCTCTGACTCACTTCCTCTTCTTAGCATAGTACCATCTACTTCTATCCATGTTGTTGCAAAAGGCAAGATTTCATTCTTTTTCGTGGTTGAGTAATATTCCATTGTATATTATACCACATCTGCTTTATCCATTCATAAGTCAATGGACGTTTGGGCTCTTTCCATAATTTGGCTGTTGATAGCGCTGATATAAACATCGGGGTGCATGTATCCCTTTGAATCAGTATTTTTGTATCATTTAGGTAAACACCCAGTAGTGCAATTTCTGGATCATAGGATAGTTCTATTTTTAACTTTCTGAGGAACCTCCATACTGCTTTCCAGAGTGGCTATACCAGTTTGCATCCCCATCAACAATGAAGAGGATTCCCCCTCCACACTATTGTTTCCTGTGCTGGTAATTTTATGCATTCGGAGTGGTGTGAGGTGATATCTCACTGTACTTTTGATTTGCATTTCTCTGATGATGAGTGATGTTGAGCATCTTTCCATGTGTCTGTTGGACATCTGGATGTCTCCTTTGGAAAAATGTCTATTCATGTCTTCTGCCCATTTTTTTCACTGGATCATTTGTTTTTTGGGTGTTGAGTTGGATAAGTTCTTTATGTATTTTGGATACTAACCCTTTATCGGATATTTCATTTGCAAATATCTTCTCCCATTCCCTAGGCTGCCTTGTAGTTTTGTTGATTGTTTCCTTTGCTGTGCAGAGGCCTTTTATTTTGATGAAGTCTCCATAGTTTATTTTTGCCTTTGTTTTTCTTGCCTCAGGAAATATATCTAGTAGGAAGTTGCTAAGGTCAATATCAAAGAGGCTACCTCCTATACAACCATTTACTGAGTGCCTTTTCTCTGATGAGCCACATGTTATAGGTGGATACTTGTTATCCACCTGATTCTTGCCAGGAACTACTTGCAGTCCCCTAAAACCACCATGCCATTTCTTACCTCTCTACCTTCACCCATGCTATATCCTCCAGCCATAATATCGTTCCAATTTTTCTTCCCTGGCAAAAAAGCCCATTGGGCTTCCAAGAGTCAATTCAATGTTGCTACTTCTGGACAGCCTTTCCTAGCCACATTCCCTGGTTCCTGCATCCCAAGGCGAGATGAAGCGCCCCTCCTCTGTGCTCCTACAGCATCCTTCATGGCACTTGCTGCTTATCACTGTGCAGTGTCATCATTTACTTGTTGGTCTCATGTACAAAGTGGGCGGTTCTCAGAGTGTGGTCCCTGGGCCATCAACATTAACCTGGGAACTTGTTAGAAATGCATATGCTTGGGTCTCACTCCAGGCCTAAGGAGTCAGAGACTCTGAAGGTATGCCCAGCAATCTGTGTTTAAATGAGCCATCCAAGGGGCTCCTGGGTGGCTCGGTCGGTTAAGCATCTGACTCTTGATTTCGGCTCAGGTCATGATCTCCCGTTTCGTGGGTTTGAGCCCCGCATGGGGCTCTGTGCTGACGGTGTGGAGCCTGCTTGGGATCCTCTCTCTCCCTCTCTCTCTGCCCCTCCCCCGCTCATGTTCTGTCTCTCAAAAAAATAAACTTTAAAATAAATAAACAAACAAATAAGCAAATAAATAATAAGCCATCCAAGTAATTCTAATGCATGCCCAAGTTGGAGAACCACTGAGACAGGCTCTCCTAGCAGTCTACGTGGTCTAGCTCATAGTAAGTGCTCAGTAAAGTTTTGATGAATGAATGAGATAATCAATATGTCCTACTTTACGTGAAGAAGTGAGCACTGGGTGTTGTATGGAAACCAATTTGACAATAAATTGTATTTAATATAAAAAAAAGTAAAAAAAAAAAGAAGTTGGAACGTGTTGTTTCTTCTTGTTTGCTTTTCAGGCACTATAACATGTGAATGAGTGACTTACATTCATTTGTTAGACCATCCATTCTATTTATTCATGCGTTAGACTATCTAGAAAACATGAGATCCTAGGAGAATTCATACCGTTGGCCACAACAGTGGCACATCGCTTCCCAAGCGCCAGGAGTCTTTTGGGAGCCTCCTTCCATGGCTGTGGGCCACCACGTTATAAACATGATTTCTTCCATTGATACTCTTTAAAAAATAAGCAAGAATTCCAAAGAAAAGAATGTTCTTGCAGCTGCTGATACCCTTTGAGCCTTGCGTGATTTTTAAAAATGATGCCCTTACTTTAATCCCGACGTTGCCAAGTCATCTTCTCTGATAACCCCCTCCGGGCTTACGTCGTAAACCAATTAAAGGCTGCAAACTTCTTTGGCACACTCTTTCGAGAACTTTATTGCCGTCTGTGAGTTACCCGGTTCCTTTCCGAGGGAGCAATCTCTGTGCGCTGGGCTGAGCCGGGCCGGCCCGCACCTTGGCAAAGCCGAGTGGGAGTGTGTGTGAGAGACTGAGCTGTCTCAATAGCCCAATGTTATGCTTTCAGCAAAGCTTTTGTTTCAGTCTTTGCCGCGAGTGCCAAAGCGGGGCACCCCTGAGCACTCCAAGCTCCTCACGGAGCCCTGAAATGAGGCCATCCTCGAGGCCACCCCCTCTCCTATTCTGCGCACACACACACACACACACACAGAGCTTTCTGATAATCCTTTCCCGCACCCCAAAGAATGCCCTGACTATAAAGCCCCCAAGGATACCGACTTGTTACATTAATAACCAAACTATAAGTACTTAGTTTCTGGAAACTTGTTCTACATTGTAACGTCCAAATGTCCAGAGATCCATATTAAACATGCAGGTTCGCCTGGACTGTCTCATTCAGTAGGTTCAGTAGGCTTCCTCAGCCAGGAAGTTGTTATTTTTCTCGATTGCCCCCAGGTCATTCTGATGTTCAGCTACTGTTGCGTGTTACTGGATTGGATGGTGTTCAAGTCTCCTTCCAATGTCGAGTCTATAATGTTTTGTATTACCACCACACACTTTGGGATTGTCTCTGTCTCTGTCTCTCTGTCTCGGTCTCTCTGTCTCTCCCCCCGCCCCCCACCCCCCGCCGGCCCACACGCACACCTATCCAAATAAGGGAGGTAAGGCCAGCGTCAACATTATCTGGAGGGTCAGAAAACCTGGGTTATGGCCCCATCTCTGCCACACACTCGCTGTTACTTCAGATGCATCATCAGCCTGCTCTCACCTTCAGTTTCCTTGTACACAAAACGTGTGCTCCTAGACCCACTAGTGTGCTGGGGGGAAAGGAAGAGAAGAAGAAGGCTTGGTTTGTGGGGTTTGGAGCATCTGTCAACTTGCATGGTGTAGATAATTCCACATGTCACGGCCACTGTCAAGCAAGCAACAAATTACTACAGACTGGCTCCAGCTCAGCACTGACCAGATCCCTCCCAACTTTAAATGTCTCTATCCCATCTTATGCAATTAATGAATTAATACTGATAGCACCTTCTCTTCAATGCAAACGGAAGTCAGTCATTTGTGCTACAGAGAGAGCCTGCGCTTTGTAGTTGGACAGACTTTTAAGTTCCGGTTCCACCATTTGGAGCTATGTGACCTTTGACAAGATAATTAACTTACGGGTCCAAACAAAACACTGCTTTTCAGTGAGGAGTAGCGAGCGAATGTACGTAGGGTACTTAGCATAGTGTCTAGGATCTGTAACATGCAAATGAATTAAATAAGAAACGATAAAGGAAAACAATGGCAGTTATAGCATTAGAAACACCTGCACTGGGCTGAGTGATGTCCCATTGTATGTGTCTACTGCATTTCCTTTGTCCATGGAAGGGCCTGGAAGATGTCATGTTAAGTGAAGTAACTCACAGGAGGACAAATACTGCATGATTCCACTTACACGACATACCCCAAATAGTCAAACAAACAGAAGCAGAGAATGGAATGGTGTTTGCCAGAAGCTGGGGGAGAGGATGTGGGGAATTGCTAATCAATGGGTAGGGCGTCACAGTTATACGCGATGAATAAATTCTAGAGATCTGCCACCAACATAGATCCTGTAGTTAACCGTACTCATTTAAATACTTAAAACCTTGTTAAGAGGGTGGCACTGTGAGATTGGCCACACAAAAAGGGGCAATGAAACACATAAAATCTTCTAGAGGTGATGGATATGTTTATTACCTTGTTTATGGTAATGGTATGATGGGTATACGTATATGTCCAAACTCTTCAAAATGTATACATTAAATATGGTAGTTTTTTGTATTATCAGATACACCCCCACAAAAAAAAAACACCAGCACCAGGCAGAAAAAAATGCCCCAAGGGAGAATATGAAAGAGACAGCTCAATAAAAGCCAAGGTTAATGAGAACATTCCTTACGGTTTTATTGAGAATTTGCCACGTTCTAGGCGCTGTGCTAAGAGCTTCACGTGGGTTATCTGATTTTAAAAGCACAGAGAGCCACAAGTGTTGCAAAGCAGATTGTCACTTTTAAAAAGTCTTTCAGATGTCTCAGAAGCTAGTTCTAGAGTCGAGCTTCTACACGGGACAGTTTTTAGGAGGACAAATCTAGACGGGAACAGATACGTGAGGCCGATTTACCACAGTCCCACGCTTTGTCCTTTGCATTCAAACCAATTCCTTTGTAAAGTCATTCCGTGGGCATCCACTATGTGCAAGATACTGAACAAGTCACTGGGGGAGGGGAGATGCAAATGTGAATAATACAGGGCCTCTGTATTAGTGAGAGAGACAGACTCGGGCATAAATCACGTTGATTTAAAGCTGTTGCAAACCAACTCTTCGACGTCATTCACCTGGGCCTCTTGTTCCCAGTCTTTTGTTCTTAACACAGTGTGCTCTCTTTTGAAACTACATGGCATGTTTCAGTGGGTGTGTTGTGAAAAGACATCAGGGGTTGAAGCCGTATCCCTACCCTATTTATTCGCTGCAGCAGCCAGGGAAATTTCCATCACCACTTCTTTCTTTCTTTCTTTCTTTCTTTCCTTCCTTCCTTCCTTATTCATTTGTTTATTTTTATTCCGTTTTAACTACTGTGTTTGGTAACTTTATGATGTAAATGACACCAGTTCTTGTAATATATCCCAACATATATGATGGCTCAAACCTGACAGAAGCTCACTCGCATAGAGTCTAAAACAGGTCTTTCTGATTAGCAAGTGGTTCTTCTTCATGTTCACGGACCTAGGATTCTTCTCTCTCGTGGAGCCACCATCTTCAGTAAATGACTTTCAAGGTCATCGGGACCTGCTGCTTCCACCAGGAAAGAAAGAATCTGAAGAATCCCCTCTGGAAGATTTTATGGACCAGTCCTGAAAGGCATGCATAATCCGTTGGGCAGAGCTCAAGCATATCACCACACTACACTAACTCCAGGAGAGTCTGAGAAATGTAAGAATAAGAAGAAATGTTTTGGTGAGTAGCTGGCTAGTCCATGCCACAGAAACCAAGTAACTCTTCCTTACTCTACTCTCAAGATCTCACCCAACATACCATGTGAAGTCAAGCTATATATTCGGTTTTCTTAAACATTTTTTTTTATTAAGTCAACTCTGCCCCCAATGTGGGGCTCGAACTCACAACCTTGAGATCAAGAGTTGCATGCTCTACTGACTGAGCCAGCCAGGCGCCCCGATATATTCATTTTGAAATCAATATTAACAGTATCAGAAGATTTCTGGGTGCCATGGTTACATATTTGGATACAAGTTTGCAGGAGAGATGGTCTGAAGCGAACTTTCACTTGTCTTTGTCTTTCGTGATTTTCCAACCCTTCGTTGCTGTCTTGTCTGCTGATCATCAGCTTCTATCTTATGGTACTCTGCTTTGCATAGTCTGTTGTGTGCAGCTGAAATGATAATAAAACAAAACTTGAGAAACAAGCTAGGCATCAAGAGTCAGAAAAGTCATGAATCAGTAGTGAGTTGGTAGAAAAAATTAAGAATTTGCAAATACTGAGGATAGAGGAGACCAGGCACCATATGTCACGATAATTAGGGATCAGGGTGCTTGTGGAAACTACCCCAGTGTCTCAGAGGCAGAGCCAGAATAGAGTGTTATTTTTTTAAGTTTGTTTATTGAGAGAGAGAGAGAGAGAGAGAGAGAGAGAGTCCCAAGCAGGCTCCGCACAGACAGCGGCAGAGACCCACGGGGGGCTCCATCTCATGAACCGTGAGATCATGACCTGAGCCAATATCAAGAGTTGGTCGCTCAACCAACTGAGCCACCCAGGCGCCCCTCCTTGGGGAATATTATTATAGCACTTTCTACGTTACTTGAATCATCACAATTTGTAATTATATACGTATTTTTATTATTTGTTTAATGCATATCTTTCCAACTAGACTGAAGACCATATGAGGGAAAGAACTTTATATTCATCATTGCTGAGCACAGTGCTTGACACATAGTTGTAACTGCTCAAGAAATACTTGTTGGATGGATGGATGGATGGCTATATTATTATCTTAGTTCAACTAAAAACCGGGTGACCTCCTAGAAGATATCCTGCACTCTTAACAATTCCTTTCTACTTAAAACTACTTCTTTTGTTTCCAAACTTTCCCCTATTTCCTTTCCCATCTGATAATTTCTACTTAGCCCCCTTCATAGGCTTCTCTTTCTCTGCTCATTTCCTAACTATTGAGTCTCCCAGAGTCCTGCTCGTAAGCCACTATTCTTTTGTTCTACATACCTTCCGGAGATGGTCTCTTCCAACCCAGTCAGCTCCTTGTTGATGGCTCTGGTGACTTCATACAGCTAGCCAAGACCTTGTCTTCCCTCAAATTTCAGATATTTTGAACTGCCGGGTATCTTCATTTTGAGTCTCAAGTCCATCTTAACTAAAACCAAACTCATCCTATTTTCTTGCAAACCTGCTTCTGTTTCTGGGCTTTCTATCTGCATTTTTATGCATGGAAGTGTGTGGCCCGCCGTTGCAAATGTCTCTCATGGCATTTAGCACGTTCTACTGAAATTCTGCCTCATTCTATAAGTAGTTAACACTTTTAGAACGGGGGCTATGTCCGATTTATCTTTGTGCTCCCAAGACCTAGCATCGTATATGACCCAAAGCTGGTATTTGCTGAAGTGAGTTCATGTATGTACATCATAATTACCCTTCCGGGTTCCTTAACTTGGCCTCTTGAAGCTATATTTGATTTCTCCCTGTTGTGTGATTATAGCATTCAATCAACCACAAAATTCCATGGACTCTATCTCTAAAGTGTCTCCTGTGCCCCTCCTTTCCAATCATTCTTCCCTTATCCAGAGTTCTTCACCCAAACTATGGTCATGGCCTGTTAGCTGTTGTGATTAAATACAACTTCTTCTTACTAATAAAAAGCCCCTTCCTTCCCTCCTATTCAACCGTTGTTCATTGAGTGACTACTATTTGCCATGCAGGTTTTTAGACACTGGAGGTATAACAGTGAACAAGACAAACCAACTTCCCAATGACTTTTCATTTTATTGGGAGAGACTTAAAGTTAATCAACAGGGGCGCCTGGGTGGCTCAGTCAGTTGAACATCTGACTTTGCCTCAGGTCATGATCTTGGGGTTCCTGAGTTTGAGCCCCACATTGGGCTCACTGCTGTCAGCACAGAGCCCACTTCTGATCCTCTGTTTCCCTCTCTCTCTGCCCCTCTCCCCACTCCTTCTCTCTCTCCTTCTCTTTGGCCCCCCCCCTCAAAATAAATAAATAAACTTTGAAAAAATAAATACATAAAAGTAACCAACAGTCAAATATATATTATTTAATTTTTTTCCAGGTTTACTGAGATATAATTGACCTATAACACTGGAGAGGTTTAAGGTACACAACATGATGACTTGACATACATATATATTGTGAAATGATTACCACCAAAAGGTTAGTTAGCACATCTTTCACCTCACATAGTTATCAAATACTTTTTTGTTGTTAACTAGAGGCACTATGTTGCACATTAGATCCCTAGAACTCACTCACCTTCTTTTTTAAAAATTTTTTTTTCAACGTTTATTTATTTTTGGGACAGAGAGAGACAGAGCATGAACGGGGGAGGGGCAGAGAGACAGGGAGACACAGAATCGGAAGCGGGCTCCAGGCTCTGAGCCATCAGCCCAGAACCTGACGCGGGGCTCGAACTCACGGACCGCGAGATCGTGACCTGGCTGAAGTCGGACGCTTAACCGACTGCGCCACCCAGGTGCCCCTCACTCACCTTCTAAGTAGAAGTTCATACCATTTGACCACACTTACCCCTCCTTGCCACCCTCCCACACCTGGCAACCACCATTCTACTCTATGTTTCTAGGAGTACATTTTCGCTCGATTCCACATATAAGTGAGATCATACAGTATTTATCTTTCTGTCTGACTTCTTTCATTTAGTATAATTCCCCACAGTTTCATCCATGTTCTTGCAAACGGGAGAATTTCCTTCTTTTTCATGCCAGAATAATATTTCATCGTGTGTATTATACCACATTTTTAATCTATTCATCGGTCAGCGGACACTTAGATTGTTTCCGTGACTTGGCTATTGTAAATAATGCTGCAGTAAACATGAGGGTGCAAATATGTCTTCAAAATAGTGATTTTATTTCCTTTGAATATATACCTAGAAGTAGGATTGCAGGATCGTATGATAGTTCTATCTTTGGTTTTTTGAGGTGCCTCTGTATTGAATTTTTTTTATTTGAGAGAGAGAGTGAGTGAGTGGGGGAGAGGGGCAGAGGGGGAGGGAGACAGTGAGAGAGAGAGAGAGAGAGAGAGAGAGAGAATCTTAAGCAGGCTGCACTCTCAGTGTAGAGCCCAACATGGGGCTCGATCCCACGACCCTGAGACCATGACCTGAGCTGAAATCAAGAGTCAGTCGGATGCTCTACTGACTGAGCCACCCACGTGCTCCTAATTTTTATAGTAGCTGTACCAATTTACACTCCCACCAACAGTGCACGAGGGTTCCCTTTTCTCCACATGCTCTTCTTTTTGACCATAGCCGTTCTAACAGGTAGGAGGCAATATCTCATTATGGTATCGACTTAACATTTCCTTGATGGTTAGTGCTGTTGACCCCCTTTCCACGTACTTGTTGGCTGTTTGTATGTCTTCTTTGGAAAAATGTTTATTCAGTTCTTCTGCCCAATTTTTTTATGGGTTAGTTTCTTAGAGGTTGTTTTACTTTTCCTTTATACTATTTTTATTATTTTTGTTTATTTTTAACTTAAATTCAGGTTAGTTAACATACAGTGTAGTCTTGGCTTCAGGAGTAGAGCCCAGTGATTCATCACTTACATATGACACCCAGTGCTCATCCCCACAAGCGCCCTCCTTAATGCCCATCACCCATTTAGCCCATCCCCCCACCCAACGCCCCTCCAGCAGCCCTCAGTTTGTTCTCTGTACTTAAGAGTCTCTTATGGTTTGCCTCCCTCTCTGTTTTTATCTTCTTTTTCATTCCCTTCCCCTATGTTCATCTGTTCTGTTTCTTAAATTCCACATATGAGTGAAATCATATATTTGTCTTTCTCTGACTTATTTCACTTAACGTAATATATTCTAGTTCCATCCACGTTGTTGCTAATGGCACGATTTCATTCTTTTTGATCCCTGAGTAGTTGTATATATACACCACATCTTCTTTATCCATTCATCAGTCAATGGACACTTGGGCTGTTTCCATAATTTGGCTATTGTTGATAGTGCTGTTATAGACATCGGGTGCATGTTTCCCTTTGAATCAGTATTTTTGTATCCTCTGGGTAAATACTCAGTAGTGCAACTGCTGGATTGAGGGTAGTTCTATTTTAAATGTTTTGAGGAACCTCCATACTGTTTTCCAGAGCGGCTGCACCAGCTTGCATTCCCACCAGCAGTGCAAAAGGGTTCCCTTTTCTCTGCATCCTCGCCAACATCTGCTGTTGCCTGAGTTGTGAATGTTAGCCATTCTGACAGGTGTGAGGTGGTATTTCATTGTGGTTGTGATTTGTATTTCCCTGATGATGAGTGATGTTGAACATCTTTTCATGTGTCTGCCCAATTGTCAATCAGATTATTTGGGTTTTGCTATTGAACTGCAGGAGTTCCTTATGTGTTTCAGGTACTAACTCCTTATCAGATATATGACTTGTACATATTTCCTCCCATTCCGTAGGTAGTCTTTTCATTTTGTTGGTGATTTCTTTTGCTTTGCAAAAGTTCTTTCGTTTTGTGTAGTCCCATTTGTTTACTTTTGCTTTTGTTGCTTGTGTTACATACTTTAAAATAGTGTTAGGTGCTAGAAAGAAAAAAATGAAGCAGGGCAAGTGGATAGGTCAGTGGTTCTTTGAAGTGTGATTTAGGAGATATTGGGTATGCGGATAAGGTGTGTTTGAAGAGGCAACATTTGAATAAAGTAAAAGAGTAAACCATGCAAATGTCTCTGGAAAAAGAGATCAACGCAAAGGAAACTGTATGTATAAATGCCCTTAGGTGGGAGCCTAGTTTGTGTGACCCATGTATCTGGCATGTAGTAAGCAAGAGGTCATCAGGAACCAGAGTCATGTGGGACCTTGGAGATGGTGGTATAAACATTGAATTCTAAGCATGATCACAGTTGTTATAAAATTCAGGGCAGTGGAGTGCCGTAATTTGATCTAAGCATTAAAAGGTGGCTATGCAGTTAACAATGCATATCAATCAGTCAGTCACTGACACAATACTACTGAGAAGCAAACCACTCTAAAACCCAGGGACATAAAAAAATTCACATTATGTCTTCCTGAAGCATTTGTGGATTGGCTATGGGCTGGACTCATGTTTCTAATTTTCTTTGAACCAGCAGCTGCTCAAGACATGTTCCTTTCATAGAAATGGCAGAAGCAAAAGAGGGCAAGATCAAACAAACGTATCTCAGGCGTCTACTTGTGTCTCATCCATCAATATCCTTTTGGCCAAACAAGCCACACAGGGTCGCGGAAGTACATGCTTCTTATGGAGGTGAGGGGCCTGGAAGGGAAAAGTATTCTTACCAAAAATCTAGTGTAGGCACGATGCAAGCTTGGAAACAGAGAAATGTACCAGGCTCTCAATGTAGTCCATTCGAGGGATGATGGTCCTTTGGACCAAGAGGTGGCGGTAAAAGTGGTAAGAAATGGATGGATTTAGAATATAATTTAAAGGTAACACGGAAGTTAAAGATGATTTTATATAGGGGATAAGG
Source organism: Prionailurus viverrinus (assembly GCF_022837055.1). Lineage (NCBI taxonomy): Eukaryota > Metazoa > Chordata > Mammalia > Carnivora > Felidae > Prionailurus > Prionailurus viverrinus. The sequence goes on along the minus strand of NC_062579.1, from coordinate 112,786,124 downwards.
AAATCATGCATCACTCATATGCTGTTTCCTTCAGCAATGGTACCTACCGGTGCCATTTACCAAGACAGGAAAGATTGAGGGACGAACAGGCTCTTGAGTTTAGACATGCTATGATTAGAGAAACGTCTTAGACATCCACTAAAGATGGTTAAGGACTTTTGGCTGTATGAATCTGGAATTCAGGAAAGAGGGTAGAACTGGAGATACACATTGAGAAGTCACAAGCATCTAGATGGAATCTAAAGCCTTGAGTCTGGATGAAATGGTTCTCAGATAATCTTCCAATCCCAGATATGGCCATGCCTGTCCCTGATGTTTCTAGTCTCATCTCTCAATATCTGTTTCTCATATCCTGACACTTGATCTAAAGAAGATTAACTTCACATTCTCAAAATGCACCTATGCTTTCACATGTCCTCAACTTTGTTCATGCCATCCTTTTTTACTTGGAATGTTCTATTTCTTCATTTCTTCCAGTTAAAATACCCCTTTTGGAAGACCAGACTCATAGGATACCTTCTCCATGAAGCCTTCAAAAATACCTACGTCTGAAAGTGACCTTTGCTGCTCACAAAGGTCTGCTTATATATCAACTACAGTTCTCTCACCTAGCTTTCGATTAAAGCCCAGTTGACTCAACGTCCCCAAGCTGCCTTCCGTGGCTCCCATCCTACTTCAAGTAGACATACCTAGGGATCTGCATAACAGTTTCAAAACCACCTTCCCAGCCCCAAACCTCAATGTGTCAGATAGAAGTTTAGGCCCATACATCATAAGTTACAGGTTCCAACACGTACTAGCAATCAGTCCAATTTGTCCATGTGGCTGGATTGTCTATTGGACTATTCCTGAGGGCAAGAACCTGATCAAAATCCTATTTTCACCCCTCACTTTTGTAAATCACTCGTGTTGTACAACGTTTTTGTTGAGTTTGAATTTGGATCACCATCATAGACGATATAGATACCTTGTCTGAGTGGTGCTTAAAGGAGAGTGGGTTATTATAAAGAAGGTTCACAGCATGGTGAATCAACACCAACTGTAAAAGTGTTATTTTTTCTTTCTCCTTATACTCCCGTATATTATGTTCTCTTACCTATTCAACATTCAGAGTTCCTGGCTATGGATAAGGCATACTACGCTGAGATTTCGTTCAGCATTACTGAAGCATGTTAGACAAATAAAATTGTAAAGGATTTAAAGTATGCAGCACTCCATGGGGACTTTTTTTTAAAGTAGGCTCCACACCGGGTGGCCCCAACACGGGACTTAAATTCGTGACCCTGAGGTCAAGACCTGAGCTGAGATCGAGAGTCAAACACTTAACTGACTGAACCACCCAGGTGCCCCTACACAGAGACTTTTAAAAATACTACGGAAACGGTGGAAACTGCAAATAATCTGCCATTTCTCTGAATCAAGTGTCTTACTGTGTAAGTAGCGACTTGGAAAGCAAACTGCTGGGCCTCGCCACAATGCCAGGAATTCCCCTTTCTTTGGAGTGGGGGGTAAGAAGTGGAACAGTAATAGACTCAAAAGGCCATTTGTCAAAGAAGGAAGTAATTGTTTGAGAAAAGACATTGGTGAAAGATACATTTTATTTATTTATTTCGAAAAATCTTAATGTGTATTTACTTTTGAGGGAGACGGAGTGTGAGTGGGGGAGAGGCGGGGGGGGGGGTGGGGAGACACAGCATCGGAAACAGGCTCCGGGCTCCTAGCTGGCAGCCCAGAGCCCCAGGGGGGGCTCGAACCCTCGAACTGTGAGATCATGACCCGAGCCGGAGTCGAGTGCCCCAAAACGATACATTTTAAAAGATACTTTTGAAAGAAGTAGGTAGGAGTTCTTTAGTTGGCAAAAAAATGCCAAATTTTCGGTATAAAGCAAACTTGCTTCAGAACATTTGCATTGGTTTCTTGATCACGTAAGTCCACATGGGTGGGTTTTGTTCAACACATAATATTGACCTTATGCTGATGTTTGTTTTTACCTAATCGTTTTACAGTGAGGAGGAGACAGAATTCCCCTGGAAAGCAGGAGCGCTAGCTTCCTGTCTCAGCAGTGCCAAGAGCCATTATAGGATGTTGGGCAAACTACTCCATTTACATATTGTCATCTATCCATCCAATCATTGATCGCTACCTACACTACATGGTAGTACTATTAATGTTGCAGAAACTGTATTGGTTACAATCCTTGTGGTTGTCACAAGCTTAAGCAAAAAGGGAGACGTTCTCGAAAGAATACTAGGGTGTCTCATGCAGCCAAGGGCATGGTTGCGACCAGGCCTCGGCAGTGACTTGGAAAACTCTCAGGAATTTCTCTGTCTCCGTCTCTCTCTCTCTCTCTGCCGGGGTCTCTCCACCTTTCTGCATATCTTTTCATTAAAAGAAAATCAAATCTTATTAGCTCTGAACGATCTAGGAAACAGTCATTTGCACAAACTGGGTCAGAAGCCCAGCTCTGGTTCAGTGAACTGTGGCCTGTGGGCGGGGTTGGGGTGGGAGCGTTAGGTTATATGAACATGTTAGCCAGGAGCCAGCCCCACTACTTAACTATGTGGATGAGAGGTGTGGGCGGGTGATAGGGTCAGTGCTGAAATTCAGTGCCCAGGAAAAAGAGAGGAATTGAGATGTTATGGTAGGAAGAATAATGCCCCCTCCTAAAAATGCCCATGTCCTGATCCCTAGAATTTGTGAACATGTCACGTCATATGGCAAGAGAGAATTCAGGTTTCAGATGCATTCAAGGTTGTGAATCAACTGACTTTCACCTGAGGGGATCATCCTAGATTAGCCACATAGGCCCAATGTAGACAGAAGGGTTCTTCTAAGAGAGGGGCAGAAGGTCGGAGTCAGAGACAGATTTGAAGAGGATATGATGCTGGCTTTGAAGATAAAGAGGCCACACACCGAGAAATGCAGGTGGCCTCTAGAAGCTAAAAAAAGCAAGGAAGTGGGTTTCCCCCTAAATCTTTCGGAAGGAAGCAGCATCACCAACACCTCGATCTCAGCCCATGATACCTATTTGGTACCTCTGCCCTCCAGAATGGTCAGATGATGAAACTGTTGTCTTAAGCCACTAACTTGCAGGTAATGTGTTTCTTCCAACAATAGGAAAGTAATAGAGAGGGCAACTCCACAGTATTCCTGTATATTGATTTAAATTTTTTTTTAATGTTTATTTTTGAGACAGAGAGAGACAGAGCATGAACGGGGGAGGGTCAGAGAGAGAGGGAGACACAGAATCCGAAGCAGGCTCCAGGCTCTGTGCTGCCGGCACACAGCCCGACGCGGGGCTCGAACTCACGGACCGTGAGATCGTGACCTGAGCCGAAGTCGGACGCTTCACCGACTGAGCCACCCAGGCGCCCCTGTATATTGATTTAGAGATGGCGTGTTGACTCGGAGCAAAATATATAATCTTAAATTATTCTGAATCCATGGGAAGAAATGAATTCGTTACACCCAATAATGAAAATGTCAATAGCGATAACTGATTCACTTATTTAACAAATAATTAGTAAATCGTTGAACCTCCTGTATCTTGGGCATCAAGCTAGCCATTAGGGGAAACAGCATTAAAGGGGGGACGCCAAATAGGCACCAGGGAGCTAGCACTCAGACTTCGTCTCATCACAGGCAACCTCTAGGTCAGCCCCCCGCCCCGCCCAGGAATCTACTGCATATGCATTCATATTCAATGGGATAAAGTGTATCTGCTTTCCCTAAATGAGTGCAGGCTACCTCCACATCGAAATGTCCATCTTTGGTTCCCTACTGCAAGACGGAATTCAATTTATTCTAACTTCTTCAGGTGACATTTCACCATGGTGCTAAAATCTTTATCCTCAAATGCTCTGCTAATTAAAATACATGCACTACGTAGAGAGAATTTTAAATTGCCACGCACCATATAGCTTCTGAAGTCCTTTCCGGCGTGTATAAATTCCCACTTAAATGTGTATCCTTTTGTGGTGCCTTATTACTACAGAATTAAAAAAAAAAAAAAAAGCACAGTTCCATGCAAAGTGCAAACAGATCTGGGGATTTTTAAAATCCTGAGATAATTAGTTATTTTTGATAAGGAGAAGTTCATCGTTGAGCACATCAATCAGTCTAGCAAATCTGCTTATTTCCAACAGCAAAATATTTTCAACCAAGAAAATCTATGAGAACATAAAAGTTTAGAGGTAGCTGAAAATCATGATCCAGTCGATTCACGTCCGTCTCCACACTGGACTTTCTCTTTCAGTGAGAACTCCCTATTAAACGTGTCTTTTGTAGAGAACTTGAGCAATGCATCTTTATAGACAGGCTTCTGGTGACATCAGCTTCCCAACCCCCTCCCAGATATTCCCGGGCTGCTGATGGGACCTCATGCATTCAGACTCACCTCTGCTCCAGAACCCCTGCCTGTACATTTTCTGTCGCATCCAGGATAACGTTGATTTAGTGATGAACACAGTCTTTTCCTCAATTGCCACATAAATGTCCACATACAACCCTTACTCACACAAAATATGTATAGTATGTTAGATTTCACAAATTTTATTGGATTGGGAGGGCACAGAGGAGTGGTGTCCTTTTCAGCAAGACACGAAAAAGGTGAAATTCAACATTTAGGCAACCCTATTGTCTTAGTTTCCTATTGCTGCTGTAATAAATTGCCACAAACTTAGTGGTTATAAAAAATGATTTATTATTGGGGCGCCTGGGTGGCTCAGTCGGTTAAGCGTCTGACTTTGGCTCAGGTCATGATCTCATGGTTCATGAGTTCGAGCCCTGCATGGGGCTCTCTGCTGTCAGCACAGAGCCGGCTTCAGATCTTCTGTCTCCTTCTCTCTGTCCCTCCCCTGCTCGCTCGCTCTCAAAAACAAAAACAAAAAAAAAAATTAAAAAATGGTTTATTATCTTACATTATCCTGGAGGTCAGAAATCTAAAAGCAGTCTCCCTGGATTAAAGTCAAGGTGTCCAGCAGGTCTGATCCCTTCTAGAAGCTCTATGGGACAATCTGGTTTTTTTTTTTTTTTTTGTCTTTTTCGGCTTCTGGAGGCTGCCTGCATTCCTTGGCTCATGATCCCTTTCTCCATTAAAGTGCTTCACTTCAACCTCTCCTTCTTTTGTCCCATCTCCTTTTTCTGATGATGAATCTCTTGTCTCCTTGTTATAAGGACCCTTGTGATGACGCCGGGTCCATCGAATAATTCAGGATAACCTCCCACCTCAAGATCCTTAACCCATTCACTGCTAAAAAGTCTCCTTTGCCATGTAAGGTAACATAGTCACGGGTTGTGGGGGTGAGGATGTCAGCATCTTTGGGTGGCCGCCATTTGATTTACCACAGTGATATGAAATGTATGTTTTTTAAAGTTTTAAAAAGTTCTTTCACCTTCCTACTACCAGAGAATTGTGACTGCCTCGTTCAATACATCTTAATAGCTCCCCTGTCCACTCCTCCTCCCGTCAGTTTTCCTCTTCATCCCCTCTTTTCACCCAGATTCCCCAGGATAACTTCAAAATGGTCTTACTTTATTATATATAGCCGTTCAACTCTGTGCTGCTGTAAGCTAACTCCAATTCAGCTCTGGCTCATTTCGGATGGACCAAAGTGTTAAGCTGAACAGTAGAGTATTTCATTGAACTGGAACTAAATGATGACTGTGAAAGAAAAAAATACCCTTATATTATGTAGAATGTTGACATTGAGGTGTATGGAGCTCCTCCCTATTATAGTCACTCAGCTCAGCTGGTCAATATATGTGTTGTAAACAAGTTGCCTTGTCCTTGACATCAAGAGTGTTTTTTGGTCGCTTACCCTTGAGCTTTGTGAAAGTGAGTTTTCTTCCCATGGCCCAGGGAATAGCCTGCCAAAGCCAATCGTGCAAGGTAACCCCAGTATGTTAGAGCTTGCCTTCTACTTCAAGGTCTTTCTTTTTTTTTTTTTAATTTTTTAAATTTTTTTTTCAACATTTATTTATTTTTGGGACAGAGAGAGACAGAGCATGAACGGGGGAGGGGCAGAGAGAGAGGGAGACACAGAATCGGAAGCAGGCTCCAGGCTCTGAGCCATCAGCCCAGAGCCTGACGCGGGGCTCGAACTCACGGACCACGAGATCGTGACCTGGCTGAAGTTGGACGCTTAACCGACTGCGCCACCCAGGCGCCCCTACTTCAAGGTCTTTCTGGAGTAGGAACAGCATCCTTCTGATGCAGAGGCTTCTCCAGGTCTATTTTACCACAGTGGCTGGATAGGAAGGAAGGGATAGAGAGGAGAATCCAAAGGGAACTCGTGGGTTGAACCGTGTCTTCCAAAATTCATATGCTGAGGTCCTAATTGTCAGTATCGCAGAACGTGGGCTTCTTTGGACATAAGGACTTTGCGGCTGGGATCAAAAGGAGAAAACAATCACGTGAAGACACAGACGTACGGGGAGAATGCCAAGGAGTGCAAGGATTGGAGTCTACCTCAGGCCAGTAGGAAAGGCATCTCGGCATCTCAAGGCCATTACTTGGCGACTGATATTTCTCCAAGAAGCCTCTGATATATTACAGACATTTTGCCATTGAGTTTTCTCCTGAGGCCAACATGCATAAGTCAAACGTCAACTTCTGATATTTCCGTTCATTAATTATGCTCCGTTGGTCCATTCAATACATTTGACATGTGAGGTTATGCAACATGCATTAGGTTATAGTTACCATCTCAGTAATATTATAATACATAAAATAAGTCATAAATCTATGAAATGTAGTACCCTTCTCACTGTCGATTCCAATGTCTGCGTTCACAGGTAAATTCAAATTTGCAAATATAAAGAAATTCTTTCCTTGTTTTATTTTGTCTTTGTTTTTGTTGTTGTTGTTGTTGTGTTCTGTCCTAAAAAGAAGAGTTTTAGTCAAGTGGCTTGCTAGGGCCCAAGTCTTGTCTTTACTCTCTGTAGCCTGGGAAAGCTTTTCATAAACTGATAGAGTGCCTTCAGTGTCCGCAAGTCTTGGGATACAGGGTATTTACACGAGTCAATTGCTGGTCTATACACAAGCATCGAACAATTGGAATTCGAAACGAAAAGACTTATTTGTAATAACACCAAAACCAGAAATTATTCAGTAAAAGTCTAAAACACGTAGAGGACTTATATGTGGAAAACTACAAAACTAATGAAAGAAACTGGAGAAGATCGAAAGAAATAGACATTTTGTGTTCGTGGATTGGAAGACTCAATATTCTTAAGATGTCCGTTCTTTCCAAATTGATCGATAGATTCAACAAATCTCAAACTTTCTGCAAGCTATTCTGTACCTATCGACAAAATGGTTCTGAAACGTATAGGGAAAGACAAAGACCCAGAATAGCCAAGACAGTGCTGAAGAAGAATGTTGGAGGACTCACACTGGCCGATTTCAAGACTGACTATATAAAAAAAAATACATACTATAAAGCTACCATAATCAAGACCACATAGTATAAGCGAAAATATAAACACATAGATCAACGAAAACGAGTAGCGACCTCAGAATTAGACTCACACAAATACAACCGATTTTTATCAAAAGTGTAAGGCAATTCATAGAGAAAGAATAGTCTTTTTAACAAATGGTGCCAGAACAATTGAACATTAATATGAAAAATGAATCTAGATACAGACTTCACACTTTACACCAGAAGTAACTCAAAATGGATCATGGGCATACAAATGCAGAACTATGAAACTTCTAGAAGAAATCGTAGGAGAAAATCTGCATGATTTTGCATTTGGTGATGAGTTTTTAGCTATAACACCAAATGCATGACCCAGGAAAGAATGTAAAAAAATGTCTTGCCTCAGGGGTGCCTGGGTGGCTCAGTCAGTTAAGTGTCCGACTCTTGATTTCAGCTCAGGTCATGATCTCACAGTTTGCGAGATCGAGCCCTGCATCAGGCTCTGTGCTGACAGAATGGAGCCTGCTTGGAAGTCTCCCTCTCCCTCTCTCTCCGCACCCCCCTCTCACAATAAATACATAAAAAAATGCCCAGTCTCGGAAAGAAACTGTTAAAAGAATAAAAAGACAAGACATAGACTGGGAGAAATAGCTGCAAAATATATTTGATAAAGGGCTTGTATGTAAAACATACAAAGAACTCTTAAAACTCAACTAGAGATCCTTCTCGGCTTATGATGGGGTTACATCCTGATAATTCCATTGTAAGCTGAAAATAGGCTAAGTCAAAAATGCATTCAATACCTAACCCACCAAATGTCACAGCTTAGTCTAGCCTACTTTAAAGGCGCTCAGAACACTTACATGAGCCTACAGTGGGGAAAAATCATGTAACACAAGGCCTACTTTATAATAAAGTGTTGACTACCTCACATAACTGATTGAATACTGTGCTGAAAGTGAAAAGCAGAATGACTAGATGGGTACAGGATGGTCGTCAGCGTATCAGTTGTTGACCCTTGTGGTCGCGTGGCTGACTGGGCGCTGTGGCTTGCTGCCCTCACCGAGCATGACAAGGGGGGATCAGACTGCATGTGGCTAACCTGGGGAAAGACCCAAATTCAAAATTCCAAAGACGGTTTCGTGTGAGTATATATCGCTTTCACACCATTGTAAAGTCGAAAACTTATATGTTGAATAGTAAGTCAGGGACCATCTGCATAAAGAAACACCATAATTTAAAAATGAGCAAAAGAATTAAATACAAATAAAAATGAGCAAAAGATACGGACAGACCTCTCGCCAAAGATGTACAGGTCGAAAACATGCTTTTTGCAGCAACACTTCCGGTTTCCAGGAGGAAATTCTTTTCTTAAATACTCGTGTATTCTTGCTGTACTCCTTGTTTTGCTCCATGGAAATAGAGTGAGTTGCCTAAACGATGAATTTGATGGAAAAAAGTGCAAACGTAGCTTAATCTCTTCCTCCCTTTCTTTTTTGGATCTAACTGCAAAGAGAATGTTATTTTGTATACTTCGTGGCAAACATCTGGCTCTAGGCGCTGGTGACTAGTGGGTAGTTATCGTGCTCTCTGATTATCCTGCACTGCCTGTAAATCTTTTTTCTTAAAAAAAATATAGTTTATTGTCAACTTGGCTAACATACAGTGTATACAGTGCGCTCTCGGTTTTTGGGGTAGATTCCCGCGGTTCATCGCTTACATTCAACACCCAGTGCTCATCCCAAGTGCCCTCCTCTCTCTCCCCCACCCTCCCACCAACCCTCAGATTGTTCTCTGTATTTCAGAGTCTCTTATGGTTTGCCTCTCTCCCTCTCTGTAACTATTTTTTTCTCCTTCCCCTCCCCCATAGTCCTCTGTTAAGTTTCTCAAGATCCACATAGGAGTGAAAACATATGGTATCTGTCTTTCTCTGACTGACTTACTTCACTCAGCATAATACCTTCAAGTAAAGATGTGGTTTATATATACAACGGAATACTGCTTGGCAATGAAAAAATGCAATCGTGTCATTTGCCTGTAAATGTTAAAGTAAGTCTTAATTCTGGGGTCAGTGTTTAGACGATTGTTGCTTGAACATTTAAGTCACAAAGTACAGCTCAGCATTTATCAAGTAATGCTGATGCTATTTTCATCTTCATATGTTTTCCCTATCTCAACTTGTTTTGCATTCAGATAGGAAGGCGGGGGCTATTAATTTCTAGTATAATGCTAATAAAGGATGTATAGACAACTCCAGAATTTTGGCCATGATAGTAACCGGATAGATAGATTATAGTTTGCTGTTATTGGGCTCAAGAGAATTTTTTATTTTTTTGCATCCGACAACTTCAAGATAGGGAATATACTAAAGTGTGTTTATAAGGCAATGAGAATCATCCAATAAGGAGGCAGCACCTAATTTGCAGGGCAACTGTAGGAGAAAATTTCAGGGAAAAGAGAGGGGATGCAATCCAAAGCTCTACTGAAGAGAAGTTGGCCCTTTATAGGAGTAACACTTTCTCTACTATAATATGAGGAGATAAATGCGTAAGCAGATGATCTTGTAGGTTTGTTGGTGGCTGTTGTAATTTTAGGTTGTGGAAAGACAAAACTTCTAGGGAGCCTAGTAGGATTGCTGGTCAGCAATGTTCTCATTCAGTATTTTTATTATACAGTAAAAGTAAACACGACCAGCCCAGTGGTGCAACTTTCTGTAGCAATGGTCAACTATTGAGATATAGGTATCAAGAAGGCAAGCTAATGAAGTTCATCCAGAATCTGGTGTTTCCCATGAGTGTGACAGAAGAAGAAGGGGAGCAAAAGAGTTGAGGTTATTAGGAAGGGAATGATTATAATAATGAACCCATGTGTACTTATATAAGTGAGTTGAGAGGTGAGAAGGTGGTGGTCAGAACGTAGGAGGCTTGATATCAAAACCTTAAAGATGGGGGCACCTAGCTGGCTCAGTCGGTAGAGCATGTGACTCTTTATGTAGGGGTTGTGAGCTCAAGCCCCATGTCGGGTGTAGAGCCTACTAAAAAAAAAGTGTAAGATAGTATCGTTTCTAGCAATTTCTAGGGTGTGATTGTGGAAGGATTGACTGACAAGGACTTAAAAATAAAGTTCATCTGGAATGAGTTGAACTAGGAACTTTGAGGCCAGAGTGTTATGTAGGTCATGCACATAGACAGTGAAGTCACCCAGGGTAATGACAAGAGTTGAGGTGGAGAGGAAGAGAGTAGCAAGAAGCTAAATCTTCCCCGAAAAAAGTAGATTGACAAGGAAGTAATGGGAAATGACAGGGACAAGAAAGAAGAGTGATGTGGCTGAATGACATGTGCCTCAAAGCAGCAAAGGTAGGATAACAAATCACCAGGAATTAGCAATGGAGACTGAGGGAGCTGACTACTGTGTCTCTTGTTTTTGAGGTGCCCGGAGTACCAAAAAAGCATCTATAACAAAAAAAAAAAGACAAATCAGAAACAGTATCTGCTTGACAGGGCTTAAAGGGAAGTTATGCATTTAGATAAGACAAGGCTGAAAGCAAAAAAGATGACAAAAGATATTCAATTCCATGCAAATGATAATCAACAGAGAGCAGGGTGGGCATAATTATAGCAGACAACATAGACTTTAAGTCAAAAAATGCTGCAAGAGACAGAGAAGGATATCAGATCATGATAAAGTTCAATTCACCAGGAAGATTTAACAAGGATGGGGCTAGGTCATATAAGATAATGTAATAAGTAGCAGGGGGATAAGAGCCTACTGATAATGGACTACCAAGGGCCAAGTTCTGGTGATATTTGACATTCAGATGTGCCCTCTGACAGTTTAGCTTTCCTCCTAGTGGGAGGGTGGAATCAACATTAACTGAGAAACTGAGAGAGAAATGGGAACCAAAGAGGAGCAGGAATTTGGACAGGAATGAGAATTTAGTGTGGGATACGCTTGGTTTGGGATGTCTATTAGACATCCAATTGGAAATGTTGGTTGGGCACTTGGATGTATGAATCTGGAGTTCAAGAGAAAAGATGCAGGCTAGAAATGTCAATTGGGGATGGGTTACAAAACAGATGGTAATCAAATCCATGAAACTGAATGATATCACCTAGGGAATCCATGTATGTAGGAGACAGACAACGTCCAAAGAGTTAGTCTGGAAAAAGAAAACAAAGTGGGAGGCATCACAATCCCAGACTTTAGCTTCTACTACAAAGCCGCAATCATCAAGACAGTATGGTATCGGCACAAAAACAGACACATAGACCAACAGAATAGAATAGAGAACCCAGAGGTGGACCCACAAATGTACGGCCAACTAATCTTTGACAAAGCAGGGAAGAGTATCCAATGGAAAAAAGACAGTCTCTTTAGCAAATGGTGCCTGGAGAACTGGACAGCAACATCCAGAAGAATGAAACTGGACCACTTTCTTGCACCACCCGCAAAAGTAAACTCAAAATGGATGGAAGACCTACATGTGAGACAGGAAAGCATCAAAATTCTAGAAGAGAAAACAGACAATAACCTCCTTGATCTCTACCGCAGCAGCTTCTTACTCAATACATTTCCAGAGGCAAGGGAATGAAAAGCAAAAATGAGCTATTGGGACGTCATCAAGATAAAAAGCTTCTGCACTGCAGAAGGAAACAATCAATAAAACTAAAAGGCACCCGACAGAATGGGAAAAGATATTTGCAAATGACATATCGGATAAAGGGCTAGTATCCAAAAATCTATAAAGAACTCACCAAACTCCACACCTGAAAAACTAATCCAGTGAGGAAATGGGCAGAAGACATGAATAGACACTTTTCCAAAGAAGACCTCCAGATGGCCAACAGACACATGAAAAGATGCTCAACGTCACTCCTCATCAGGGAAATACAAATCAAAACCACACTGAGATACCACCCCACACCGGTCAGAGTGGCTAAAATTAACAACTCAGGAAACAACAGATGTTGGCGAGGATATGGAGAAACGGGAACCCTCTTGCACTGTTGCTGGGAATGCAAACTGGTGCAGCCGCTCTGGAAAACGGCGTGGAGGTTCCTCAAAAAATTAAAAATAGAACTAGTCTCTGATCCCGCAACAGCACTACTAAGAATCTATCCAAAGGACATAGGAGTGCTGATGCATAGGGGCACATGTACCCCAATGTTTATAGCAGCACTTTCAACAATAGCCAAATTATGGAAAGAGCCCAAAAGTCCATCAACTGATGAATGGATAAAGAAGATGTGGTTTATATATTCAATGGAATACTACTTGGCAATGAGAAAGAATGAAATATTTCAATTTGCAACAACGTGGATGGCACTGGAGGGTATTACGCTGAGTGAAATAAGTCAGTCAGAGAAAGACAGGTATCATATGTTTTCACTCATATATGGAATTTGAGAAACTGAACAGAAGACCATGGGGGAAGGGAAGGGGAAAAATTAGTTTCAAACAGAGAGGGAGCCAAACCACAAGAGACTCTTAAATACAGAGAATTGAGGTTTGATGGGGTTTGGGGGAGAGGGGAAAATGGGTGATGGGCACTGAGGAGGGCACTTGTTGGGATGAGCACTGGGTGTTGTATGGAAGCGATGAATCGTGGGAATCTACTCCCGAAGCCAAGAGCACACTGTATACACTGTATGTTAGCTAACTCCACAATAAATTATATTTAAAAAAAAAAAACAGTCTTGTAGCATCCCAACATTTAAAGGCTGGAGAAAGTTTAAGGAACCAACAAAAGAGACGAAGAGTGAGTGGATGACCAATGTGGCAGAAGGGAGACTTTAGTGAGTGTGAGGTCCTGGGAGCTATGTGAAGGAGTTGTTTCAGGAGAAGTGATCAGCTGTGTCACATCCTTCTGTGAGTAGTGATAACATGTGGACCAAGAAATGGCCATCAGGTTTAGCAATGTAGAGGTCACTGGGGACTCTGACAGGGGAAGGTTATTCTTGAATTCTCTTTAAAAATTTTTCTTAATTTCGGAGACAGAGAGATCGTGCACTCCCCCCAATTCATGCAAGCAGGGGAGGGTGGGGGGGGGAGAGAGAGAATCTCAAGTAGGCTCCACGCTCAGCAATGCAGGGCTTGAGCCCCACGCCCCTGGGATCATGATCTGAGCTGAAATCAAGATTTAGACGCATAACCGACTGAGCCACCCAGGTGCCCCTAATTCTCTTTCTAATATGAAAAAAGTAAAAACCTGATTGTATGCTGATCAGAAACTTCCAGTAAAGGGGGCAGTAAAGAGGTGATGACGCTGGAGAGAGAAAAGAAAGAAGCCAAGTCCTTGAATGAGTGAGGAGTTTGGAGAACTAATGCCCAAGTGGCCTCAGCTGAGGGTGTGGGCAGCTCATTCATGGAAACCAGTGGGCAGAGTACAGAGACGTGGTTGTGGTTGTGGTTGTGGGAGGTTTTTGAAATTCTCCTGAATGCTTCAATTTGTTCAGCAAAGTGGGAATTCAGGTAACGGATGAAGACTGAGGATCAGAGAGGAGATGGAGGTCTGAGTAGACCGAAGACCAAGCTAAATGCTCGTCGAGGAGAGTGTGAGAGGAAATGAACTGGGGGCACATAGTATGATTGCTTGGCAACCCCTCCTCACCCCTTGAGGTTTGTGGTCAGGATTTGAAGATGAGGCCACTCTGCATGGTTTGTATTTTCTCTAGTTATGTTCAGCTATATGGGGGAGACAAGCAAGTGCTCTTTGGTGCTCCCGGAAGTACTGATCTGGATTCTTCTCCGTCTGGTGGCTAAACTCAAACACTGAATCGCCTTGGGAAAAGCTCAGAGCTGTGAACACAAAAGTTATATCCTTTAGCTTCTAAATTCAAAGAGCTATCATTTGGGGCGCCTGGGTGGCGCAGTCGGTTAAGCGTCCGACTTCAGCCAGGTCACGATCTCATGGTCCGTGAGTTCGAGCCCCACGTCGGGCTCTGGGCTGATGGCTCAGAGCCTGGAGCCTGCTTCCGATTCTGTGTCTCCCTCTCTCTCTGCCCCTCCCCCGTTCATGCTCTGTCTCTCTCTGTCTCAAAAATAAATAAAAACGTTAAAAAAAGAAAAAAAGAGCTATCATTTAAGGGGGCCAGGTTATGCTAATCCTCACAAAGATGGAAATGAAAGGGAGTCTGCTGAACCGCTTCAAAAAAGGAGAATGGCAAACATAATATTGTCCTTTTCCTCCTCAGGGTGACCTCCCTCCTCAATACCAAATAATCCCCTTAAAAATCCAGGGGCTATTTCTTAAAAACCAATTTTTTTTTGAGAGAGAGAGAGCGCACAAGTGGGAGAGGGAGGGGGCAAAGGGAGAGAGAAAGAGAGAGAGAGAGAGAGAGAGAATCTTTAACAGGCTCCATTGCTCAGCATGGAGCCTGACATGGGGCTCAACCCCAGGCCCCTGGGATCATGACCCAAGATGAAATCAAGTGTTGGACGCTCAACCGACTGAGCCACCCAGGTGCATCAGCGGGGGCTATTTCTAAATAGAGGGATTCGATCTGCAACTTGTCTGAAATTCACACTGTGTTAGAAATCACAAGATAAGAGCAGCATAGAGCGGGCAGAGTAGCCCAAGAAATCACGACAGGGCAAAGATTTTTCCCATTTATAGAAAAGTTGACACGGAGGGCTACAGGAAGTCGTAGCAGGGGGCACTCGCCTTGCCAGATCCATCCAAGAAGCGGGATCAAAGGATCTCGATGAGAAGTTGTGGAGGGAAACACAAACATGGCGTAGTAGTTGTACCTCTGCAGATCATTGGTGTCCGAAGGCTGTGGAGAGGCTGCCTAGTAGATGCCTATAAGCCACCGATTGGTCCAGACATAAAAAGCAGCTTTGGATAGGCTTTGTGGTTTCCATCCTTGAATAGAACACACTGAGAGTCATGAACATCGGTGGATGTACCATTGCTTCTTTAGACCGAGGATGTAGACAGCTGCCGTCTATTTCCACAGCCACTTCCTCCCACCCTCCCCACCCCAGCACTGTGAGCCACTTACAGGAGGCAGGTACTGTCTTTTATTTCATTTACATCCAGGTTAGCTAGCATATAGTGCTATAATGACTTCAGGAGTAGATGCCAATGACTCATCCCCTATGTATTACCCCCAGTGCTCATCCCAACAAGTGTCCTCCCTAATGCCCCTTACCCATTTAGCCCAGCCCGCACCCACAACCCCTCTAGCAACCCTCAGTTTGTTTTTATATTATTTTTGCTTCCCTTCCCTTATGTTCATCTGTTTTGTGTCTTAAAGTCCTCATATGAGTGAAGTCATAGGATTTTTGTCTTTCTCTGACTGACTAATTTCACTTAGCATCATACCCTCCAGTTCCATCCATGTAGTTGCAAATGGAAAGATTTCGTTCTTTTTGATTGCCGACTAATACTCCAGCGTATATATATACCACATTTTCTTTATCCATTCAGCCGTCGATGGACATTTGGGCTCTTTCCACACTTTGGCTGTTGTGGATAGTGCTGCTATAAACATGGGGGTGCCTGTGTCCCTTCGAAACAGCACACCTGTATCCCTCGGATAAATGCCTAGTCGTGCAATGGCTGGGTCGTAGGGTAGTTCCATTTTTAATTTTTTGAGGAACCGCCACACCGTTTTCCAGAGTGGCTGCACCAGTTTGCATTCCCACCAACAATGCGAAAGAGATCCTCTTTCAGGAGGCGGGTATTGATACGAGCTGAACTGTGTCCCTTCAAAAGTCCTGTTGAAGTCCTAATGCTCGGCACCTTAGAATGAGTCTTAATTTGGAAATTGCGTCATTGCAGGTCTAATCATTTAAGATGAGGTTTGGCCCCAATACAATATGACCAGTGTCCTTATAAAAAGGGGGGAATTTGGACACAGGCACATGCACAAGGGAAAACACCATGTTGAAGGCAGAGATGTGTGTGATGTTGCTTCAAGCCTAGGGATACCAAAGACGCCCAGAAAACACCAGAAGCTGGGAGAGAGGTGTAGAGCAGATCCCTCCCTCACACGCCTCAGAAGGAACCAACCGTTCCCACACCAGGATCTCAGACTTCTATTCTCTAGAACTAGGAGACAACACATTTCTGTTATTTAAGCCACTCACTCTGTGGTACTTTGTTATGGTGGTACTTTTAATATTTCTTTTTATTTTTTTTTTAAATCAAAGCAGAACTAGGGAAGATGAAGGAGAAAATGCCTGCAAGAAAGGGAAGCCCTGGGATGGTGAACTTGACAGTGACTTGAATCTGATTGCATATGTATACAAGAGAGACTAAATTTTAAACCAGAAGTATCTGAAACATTATGGGGTTGAACTGGAATGCAATAAAATAAGTTGTCTTCTCTGGACATAGCCGGGACTCAAATCTAAAGAGAGTATGTATAGGTATTTTTTTAAGTTTATTTATTTATTTTGAGGGGGTGGGCAGAGGGAGGAGAGAGAGAATCCCAAGCGGTCTCCGCACAGTCAGCATGGAGCTCCACGCGGGGTTCGAACCCACGAAATGCAAGATCATGACCTGAGCCAAAGTTAAGAGTTAGATGCTTAACCAAGTGAGCCACCCAGGTACCCCAGAGTATACACAGTGTGTGTGTGTGTGTGTGTGTGTGTGTGTTGGAAGGTGGGTAGTTATGAACTGTCAGTCGATTCATGGCCAGTTATATCAAAGCATTGTCAATCACTGAATATTTGAATGACCAAAATGACATTTGTAATATTCTGTAAGTCCTGTTAAGTTCCGCTTAGCAAGACTTTAGTTGTTTTCTCAACTTAAAACCTGTGGCAGGGGCACCTGGGTGGCTCAATGGGTTGAGTGTCCGACTTCAGCTCAGGTCATGATCTCACGGTTCGTTGGTTCAGATCCTCTGTTGCCCTCTCTTTCTGCCTCTCCCTCGCTCACACTCTCTCTCTCAAAAATAAATGAGCATTAAAAAAAGACCTGTAGCATTCATATAGTTAAAAAAAAAAGACTAACTCCACACAGAGTTCGTACCTGCTTCATAATTCGCAAAGATTCACTGGGTAGGTCATAGATGCTTATGTTGACTGCGTGAAAATCGAATAGATCCACCAGATGTTTTGTTTTACACGATTATGTGAGCAAAATCCATTTTTCTTTAAGGAAGTAGAATTGGAACAAAATGCAACATAGACATTTTCAGCTCTGGATGAGGCAAACATCAGGGAGGAGTTATAATTATAGCGGTCTTGCCATTCTGAAAATGCCTTCCTGTATGCTGTTTTATAGACAGTTTTTCCAATTCATAATAACATAACCAATTTTTTTGTATCTCTATACAGCGACAGTTGAAACTTCCGGGGGTTTATTTGGGGAAGTGTAGCACAAATTAAGCGGGAAATATCATATGACATCACAGTGTGTATATTTGCCGTAATAAAGTGACCATTGGATTACCGTGATGCCTGAAAACTGTGCCCGACTTCATTTTAGATGTATCAGCGCCTGCTAGTATTGCTGAGTGCAAAGAATCCTTTATCTGAAGATCGTGTTCTAATGTATTTGTTCTACCAGAAGCTATGAAACTTCAGCTCCTCTGAGTCTCGCTGGCCTCCCTGATAAAACAAATGGTTTGGGCTAGGTAAATTCCAAGTTTTCTTTCAGTGCCAATATTCGAAGTTCATTCAACAAGTATTTATCGCCTAATGCGGATGAGGGACTGGGCTAGCAGGCAGGGATAGCCTGTCAGTGAATAAAACAGATAAAAATCCTTGCCTTCGTGCAAAGAAAAACTTGCTGGGGCGCTCCTGCACCCCAACATTTGTCCCAACCCTCCCGCATCCACGTCCTGTGCCATTTGAGTCATGTTCTTAGAGCGTGCTTGTGACCAAGTTCCTCTAGTCAAAAACTTGCAAAGCTCTCTATCAGTTGCAGAGCGTGTTGCAAATTCTTTAATTAGGCAGCCTTTACCCGGTGTGACCTAGCCTAATACTATGCTAACAATCTCATTATTTCAGAGGAAGTGTTGGTTAATGGAAAAGAACGGATACAAGAGTCTAAAGTCCTGGATTTGGGTCCTTTTACTAACACTCATTAGCTATATAACATTTGGCAAAGCATATAAATTCTGGGAGCCTCTATTTCCTCATTGGAACTCTTAAGGTGAAGCGGGAGAATGGAAAGACCATGCATTTTGCAATCATTTAGAACTAGGTTTGAAATCTGGCTCAGCACTTTATCAGCTTTGTGACTTTAATTAATACCTCTGAACTCCTTATCTATAGAATTGGATCAAGATAGCTATTTGGTATGGTTATTATGAGTGGTAAATGAGTGTAAGGAAAATGCTTGACAGCCAATAGGTAATGAGGCGACCACTGGATAGTAGCTATTATTAAGGCAGTTAGTATTTGTTTTCATCCTGCATAGAGAATGAATTGTATAGATATTATATTCCTACTGGTTGGCAAATTAGTTCAAACTTTCCTCAGGAGAAAGAAAATACAAGTATATATTTGAGAAAGGAGGGGGAAGGAGGGAGGGACGGAGAGAGAGAGGGGGAGAAAGAAAGCGAGAAGGGAAGAAGGAGGTTATGAAGGATTCTAACTGGAACAAGAATGAATTGCAATCCAAATTCTGAAGTCATGCTAATTTTACAGAATCATTAGATAGTATTAGATAGCCCACACTGAGAAATGCATAAGAAATAAAAAGAGTAAGGAGATTGATTTAGGATTATTTAGCAGAGTTGAAAATGCATGAACTTTATGACTGAACAAATCTACTCCTAGATATGTGCCCTATGGAAATTCCTCTGCATGTCCAAAATGAGGTATGAATAGACACATTAATCGCAGAATTGTTTATGAAAGTTGAAGATTGGAAACAAGTTCAAAGTCCATCAATTGAAGGGCGAAAAAATAATTGTGTTTTACTCAATAAGTAGAATATATATAGCAGCAAAATGATTTTGGCTCAGGTCCCGATCTCATAGTGGTTCGTGAGATTGAGCCCTGCGTTGGGTTCTGTGCTGACAGTGCGGACCCTGCTTGGGATTCTCTCTCTGCCTATAAACAAACAAATATTTTTTTAAAAAACTTACAAAACCATATTATATATGGTTAATTCTAGGCCAGGTGTGTGTGTGTGTGTGTGTGTGTGTCAGGGGATGAGAAACATGCAATCGGGATGAGGTATTCAAGGAACGTCGCCATATTTGTAATGCTCTATTTCTTAAGCTGGATGGTGGGTACATGGCCGCTTGTTACCTCATTTTCTATATTTGTATATATCTGTATTATTTTGTAATGTCTACCGAAAAGAGTGTGCTAGCTAATGACCTACGAGGAGAGGAGGGGAGGGATCCGGTTCACTCAGGCTAACTAACCAGGAAGCCATAATGAATTGTGAGTGCTGATTACCCAGTGAGAAGCTAACACAAGTAATCATTGTACCCAGAATAATACCAACACGCTTCCAACTTATACAAAATAACCATAAAAGTTTAAGTAGAATGGAACTAGAGGGTATTATGCTAAGTGAAATCAGTCAGTCAGAGAAAGACAGATACATGATTTCACTCGTGTGGAATTTGAGAAACACAACAGGTGAACATAGGGGAAGGAAGGAAAAATAAGATGAAAACAGAGAGGGAGGCAAACCATAAGAGACTCTTCCGTACAGAGAAGAAACTGAGGGTTGCTGAAGGGGAGGTGGGAGGGAGGATGGGCTAAATGGGCGGTGGGCATTAAGGAGGGCGCTTGTGGGGATGAGCACTGGGTGTTCTATGGGAGTGATGAATCGCTAAATCCTACTCCTGAAACCAATACCGCACTGTAAGTTAACTAACTTGAATTTAAAAAAAAAAAACAAAACAAAACAAACCCCAAAAGTTAAGTAGATGTTTAGATTTCCCGTAGTCAGGCCCAAGTATCTATGTCCCCTCCTCCCGGAGGCAGCTAGGTGGGATAGTGCGAGAACGTGAATGGATGAAAAGAAGTATAAGCTTGGAAGGCGAACTGACCTGGCTTATAAATTTCTTTTCTGCCATCCGCCCATGGAAATGAGCCGTAAACTTAGAACTGTCAGTGACTTGCTGTGTTACCTCAGACAACTTTTAATTTCAATATCTTTAAATGTAAAATGAAGGCTATAATATCTATATCTATATAGAATATCTAGCTCACACTATTTCAGGGAATACACACATGTGCATGCACACACACACACACACACACACATACACACACACACTCCTAGAAGATAATAGGTACTGAAGGAATGTGTTTTCTTCCTTTTTATCCACTAAGAGATCTCTCATAGCCTGAATTCTCCTAAGATCGATTATTAAATTTCATTAGAATCCACTTGAGATCAATTTGTATAATCCCATTATTACAATGGCTTGGAGCAGTTTTGACATACTGCAATTTTTCTCATTTTAGTATTTCTTTGTTCACCCTTTCTTTTATTATCATACATTGCGAAAAAAGTTGATTAAATCTCTCATCAACGGTGGGGTTGGAGAAACAAATGATCTGTTCACGTTGTCTCCTGATAGGTGTTGCTAAAGCACGTGTGGTGACCACGGGCAGCACCGCCTCCCCCGGCCACCAAGATGGCACTCTAAAAAATTTTTTTTTCAACGTTTATTTATTTTTGGGACAGAGAGAGACAGAGCATGAACGGGGGAGGGGCAGAGAGACAGGGAGACACAGAATCGGAAACAGACTCCAGGCTCCGAGCCATCAGCCCAGAGCCCGACGCGGGGCTCGAACTCCCGGACCGCGAGATCGTGACCTGGCTGAAGTCGGACGCTTAACCGACTGCGCCACCCAGGCGCCCCTGAGATGGTACTCTAGAATGACTTTGAGCACCTAAGCTCCACGGTGCCCTGGGGAAAACAACACAGAGGACGTAGAATATTTAGTGTGGTAAGACCCTCGCACGGAAATCCAAAAGAAATGATATTTTATCCTGTACTTCATGTCCGTTTGCTACGATTACACACTTTTAATCATGGGGAGGGGGAGTATGTGGATGGTAGAAATTCCGCATTTTGGTACCTTCCTCTATCACTTCTCTGACCACTAGGAAATAAAGCTAGAAGTTAAATTGTGTATAGTTTAAATTCATGGAAAAATCCAGCTATTCGGAAATTTTAAAACATTCTCTTTTTCTTAATGTTTATTTTTGAGAGGGAAATAGAGAGAGAGAGTGAGCAAGCGAGCGGGGGAGGGGGAGAGACAGAAGGAGACAGGATCTGAAGCTGGCTCTGTGCTGACATGGGGCTCAAACGGAGTCGAACCCGTGAGATCGTGACCTGAGCTGAAGTTGGACGCCTAACCAACTGAGCCACCCAGGTGTCCCGAAACATTCTTTTAAATAGTGCTTAAGTCAAAGTGGAGCTCTAAACTGGTTGTAGACTATTGAGAATATGATGACATGAGAACACTACATCTCAAAATATAGTGGAGTATGGTCAAAGAATTTAACTAAAAGTCCGGCCGCCTGGGTGGTTCAGTCGGTTGAGCATCCGACTTTAGCTCAGGTCATGATCCCAGAGTTCGTGGGTTCGATCCCGCACGTCAGGCTCTGTGCTGACAGCTCAGAGCCCGGAGCCTGATTTGGACTCTGTGTCTCCCTCTCTCTCTGCCTCTCTCCCGCTCACGCTCTGTCTCTCAAAAATAAATAAACATTAAAAAATTAAAAAAAAAACAATTTAAAAACAATAAAAGGTAAAAGAAATACCTGTTCAAAAGCAGGAGGAATTAATTTATCCATTCAATACATATTTATTGAGTGGCTGCTATGTGCCAGACACGGTGCTAGGTACTAAAAATACAGCAGTAAAGGTAAACAAGTCTGTGCCTTCGTGGCACTTACGTTGTAAGAGAGAGAGAGAGATCGAAAATTAACACACAAACAATTAAGTGAATAATGTGTTAGGTGGTAAATGCTCTTGGTTAACAATAAGGCAGGGTGACAGGAAGTATATTTGAATGACAATGAAATGCAGACAGATGTGACAGGTATCACTCCCCAGCGAAAGTTTCAAAAATCAATGTTCATGATTTGTTATATTCCCTTTTTCCGGCCTCTATGATTATGGAAAATGGCGTCAAGATAGGGCCTCCATCAGCCAGGGCCCATGAGACCCCTTGGTGACTCATGGTGGATAGGTGGCCTGCCTGAGAAATAAACATCGTTGTTTAAGCCAGAGGCATTTCCATGCTTGTTGTTACTGCCATATAGCCTAGGCCATCCTCGTTCTTAAATTCATCTATGTGGAAATGTCAAGTAGTTGGCTGTTTACACAAGACTTTGGGAGAGAAATAGGGAATTGCTGATAGATAGATGGTAGTTGAAGTCATGGAACTGAAGAAAATCAGTGAGGGAAGGAGTCTACATAGAAGTCTGAGTATTGAAATCCAGGGCTCTGAAAATTTAAGAAGTCAATGAGAAGATAAAGATCCAGCAAAGGAAACAGAGAAGAAGTGATATATGAGAAAGAAGAAAAAAAGAACAATTATTCCTGAAGCCAAGAATAGAGAATGTGGCAAGGGGGAAGAAGAGGAGGACTGAGAATTGATCATCGTAGGTAGAATATGAAGGTCACTGATGAACTTTACTGATGTAATTTTGGTGGAATGATGGTGTCTTAGTCCATCTGGGCTGCTGTAACAAAGTGTCGTAGACTGGGCAGCTTATAAACAACAGAAATTTATTTCTCACAATTTTGGAGGCTGGAAGTCAGAGATCAGCGCGTCTGTACGGCTGGGTTCCGATTGAGGGCCATCCTTCAAGTCGCAAACTGCCAGCTTGTCGGTGTGTCCTCACATGGTGAAAGGGCAGAGCAAAAGCAAGCTTTCCTGTCTCTTCTTCTGAGGGCCCTAATCCCATTCGTGAGGGCTCCACAGTCAGAACCTAACTGCCTCCCAAAGGCCACACCTCCTAATACCATCAGGTATGGGGCTAGGCTTTCAACGTAAGAATTTTGCAGGGACACAAATATTTAGTCTGTAACAGATGGGAAGCTCAACTTGAATGGACTGGATTGATGAGAGAATAGGAAGTAAGGAAGTATAAGCGATGGGAATCAACTTTTTAGATGAGTTCTTCTGCAAGGGGGAGCAGAGAAAGGGGATGACAGCTGGTTTGTTTTATAAAATGGAAGATACTAAGTTATGTTTGTCTATTGATGGGGAGGCTACATTGTATGCAATAGATCGTAAATCGATGGGGAGGCTACAGGAGAGAGGGAAAATGGGTTACGCAACAAAGAGGGCAAGTGTTGGCTTTAGCTAGGAGCGCGAACAGTTCATCCATGCCAACAAGAAAGAAATAGAGTATACGGGCCCATCCGGATGGAGGCAGACAGCCAGACGTGGTTTGGGAGTTCGTTCAAACTCTTTTCTAATTATTTCAAACTTCTCAGTGAATTAAGAAGGTTAATGAGCTTACAGTAAGGAAGGTGGAAGGCTATTGGAAGTTCAAGGGGAGAAGGTACGAGTAATCACTTTGCAAAGTGGGAGAGGGAACTGTCGGATGACTAACAGACAACCATGGGAATTATCATATAAACAAAAGCAGGAGTTAACATGTTAGAAAAGAGAAAAGCACTGAAGTCTATAAATACATCTCTAAAACTTGGTTCTCTGGAAAGATCAACACAATACGCAAACTTCCGATAAAACCAGTATAGAACAAAATAGGAAGAGAGAAAACATACATATATAATATTGGAAATCAAGAAAGGATACAACTACAGGGTTAGAGAAGATTCAAAATATTATATACAGAATTTAAAGCTAATACATAAAAACTCTTCACATAATGAATCATTTTCCAGGGAAATACATATTATCACAAGTATACCAAAGAAGTAGAAAATTGGAATAGGACATTAATCACAGAAAAAGTTTTGAAAATGATCAAAGAGCTACCAGCAAAAACAGCACTGACCTTAGAAAACGGTAAAGGTAAGTTCCTTCAAACTCCGAGATATAAACAGTTGTCATATAGCTTAACTTTTCAGAGTATGGAAAACAATGGCGTACTTTTCCATTTCATTTTATGAGACTAGTGTCACCACAAGCCTCAAAGGAACAGGTAGCATAAAAACTGTAAGACCAGTTCACGTGGGAGCATAAAATGGCAAAAATATGGTTTGCCTCGACCCCTTTCGTTAATATTTATGTGACCTGAAGAACAGGACATTCTAATTTCTCTTCTTCCGTCTGATGGCTGAATCTAGATGACGCAGAGGTCCTATGGAAAAGTGGAGTCAAAACATGGAAGCAACCTAGATTCCCGAGTCATCGTGTGGAAGATCGCTCTGCCAAACACCAACAGCAACATTGGACTGACACACGAGTGAAAAATAAGTTTCTGTTGATTTTGGTCAATGGGACTTTGGGGTTTATTTATCCCAGCAATTAACGCTATCCGAATTAACACGTGAAATTAATCAAGTGGTTGCCCTGAGCTTCCGTTTTCTCCTCTCCAATATGATCATCAAAAAACTTTAGGTGGAAAAAGAAACGATTTCCACCCACCTCATTGGTTCCTATGTGCCCACTCAGGGAATCGAGAGTTAGTAAGGACTGTAGTTTTTCCATGACATAGATTAGGCTATATACGCCAGTGAGATGGGTCATTAGGAATCTATTTCATAGAAATCCCCTCACCAGAGCATAATATGTAAACAAAGATATTTATCACAGTGATTATGTAGTGGCAAAAAAAATAAGAAGAGAAAGGAAGAGGAAAAAGAAGAAGAAGGGGGAGGGGGAGGCGTAGAGGAGGGAAGGAAAAAAAGGAGGAAAGAAGAAAGGAAGAAGGAAGGAAGGGAGGGAGGGACACTCCCAAGTTCATTTTATAAGGCCAGCATTACCCTGACACCAAAGCCTTACAAGCACAATAAAAGAAAAGAATATTCCAGGCCAATATTCCTTATAAACATAGATGCAAAAGTTCTCGGCAAAATGTTAACAAATCCAATTCGACAGGATTTTAAAAGAATCATAGACCACAATTAAGTGGGATTTGTCACTGGGATGCAAAAACTGTGTCGACAGACACAAGTCACTAAAAAATGATACTTTAACAATCTGAAGGATAGAAATCATATGGTCATTTCAATAGATGTAGAAAAAGCATCTGACAAAGTCCAATACCCTTCCACTCCAACAATTCTCAACAAATCAGGTATAGACGGAATGCACCTCAATATAATAAAGGCCACATATGACAAGCCCACAGCTGACATCATACTCAGTAGCAAAAAGCCAAAAGTATCTCCTCTACAATCAGGAATAATTTCTTGCCACTCCTATTAAACATAGTACTGGAAATCCTAGACGGAACAGTTAGAAAAGAAAAAGACTTAAAAGACATTCAGCTTGGAAAAGAGGAAGTAAACTTAACCGCACTGACATGATTTTAAGTATAAGAAAATCCTAAACACTGCACTAAAAAACCGTTAGAACTGGGACACCTGGGTGGCTCAGTCAGTTAAGCGTCCTACTCTTTTTTTTTGTTTAATTTTTTTAACGTTTATTTGTTTTTGAGACAGAGAGAGACAGAGCATGAACAGGGGGGGGGGCAGAGAGAGAGGGAGACACAGAATCTGAAACAGGCTCCAGGCTCTGAGCGGTCAGCACAGAGCCCGACGTGGGACTCAAACTCACAGACCGTGAGATCATGACCTGAGCCGAAGTCGGACGCTTAAAACCGACTGAGCCACCCAGGCGCCCCAAGCGTCCTACTCTTGATTCCAGGTCAGGTCATGATCTCAGTTCGTGCGTTCGAGCCCTGTGTTAAGCTCTGTGCTGACAGCATAGAATCTGCTTGGGATTCTCTCTCCCTGTCTGTCTGCCCCTCCCCTACTCATGCTCTCTGTCTCTCTCAAAATAAATACATAAACATTAAAAAACTGTTGGTACTGATAAATGAATTTAGCAAGGTTGCAGGATACAAAACCCACATCCAAAAATCAGTTGCATTACTATACAATAACAATGAACTACCTGAAAAAGAAATCATGTAAACAATCCCATTTATAATAGCACCCAAAAGGATAAAATACTTAGGAATAAATTTAAATAAGGAGGTGAAAGATATGTACACTGAAAACCATAAAACACTGAAGAAAGAAATTTAAGACACAAATATAGTGGAAAAATATCCATGTTCATGAATTGTAAGAATTAGTATTATTAAAATGTCCATACCACCCAAAGTGATCTACAGATCCAAGTAATAATCCTTATCAAAATTCCACTGGCACTTTTCACAGAAATAGAAAGAATAATCCTAAAACTTGTACGGACCCAGAAAGACCTGAAATGGACAAAACAAACTTGAGAAAGAACAAAGCAGGAGGCATCACACTTCCTGTTTTCAAACTATACTACAAAGCTCTAGGAATCGCAACAGTATAATATTGGCATAAAAAAGGACGCATAGACCAGTTGGACAAAATAGCCCCCAAATAGACCCAGGTAGATATGGTCAGCTACCTAAAACTACTCACAAAAATCAACTCAAAATGAATTAAAGGCTTAAGCATAGGGGCTCCTGGGTGGCACAGCGGGTTAAGCCTCCAACTCTTGATTTCAGCTCAGTTCGTGATCTCACGGTTCACGAGTTCATGATCTCCGGCTGTGTCCCAAGTCAGGTTCTGTCCTGACAATGCGAAGCCTGCTTGGGATTCTCTGTCTCGCCCTCTCTCTCTGCCCTCCCCCTCTCCCATGCGCGCGCTCTCTCTCAAAACAAATAAATAAACATGTTTAAAAAAGACTTCAGCTAGAAGAAAACATAAGGGAAAAACTCATTGACATTGGTCTTGGCAGTGATTTTTTTTTTTTTTGGATTTGCCTGTTGCACAGGCAACAGAAGTAAAAAGCAACACGTGGACCACATCAAACTAAAAAGCTTCTGCACGGCAAATGAAAGAACCAACAAAATGAAAAGGCAACCTACAGAATGAGAGAAAATTTGCAAACCGTATACCTGGCAAGGCGTTAATATTCAAAATCTATAGGAACTCTTACAGCTGCACAGTGAAGCAAACACACACACACACACACACACCCGCAAAAAAATAAATCCAAAACCAAAGAAATATCCCCATTAAAAATGGGCAAAGGACTTGAATGGACATTTTTTCAAAGACTGTGTATAAGTGGCCAACAGGTATATGAAAAGGGTCTCGAGATCACTAATCATCAGAGAAATGCAAATCGAAGGCACAATGAGATATCACTTTACACCTGTTAGGATGTCTGTTGTCAGAAGGACGAGCGATAACAAATGCTGGTGAGGATGTGGAGAAAAGGGAGCTTTGTACAGTGCTGGTGAGAATGTAAATAGAACAGC
This sequence comes from Prionailurus viverrinus, assembly GCF_022837055.1. Lineage (NCBI taxonomy): Eukaryota > Metazoa > Chordata > Mammalia > Carnivora > Felidae > Prionailurus > Prionailurus viverrinus. The sequence goes on along the minus strand of NC_062579.1, from coordinate 112,758,371 downwards.
AATTATAAAGAACAGTCATAAGAGGAATAAGTTCTAAGGATCGACTGTACAGCGTGGTGATTTTTGTTAATAATACTGTATCGCATGCTCCAAGTTTGCCAAGAGGGTAGATCTTCCGTGTTCTAAAAATAAAAGATAACTGTGAAGTGACATTGGTGTTAATTAACCCGGTCCTGGGAATCATTCTGTTTTTAAGTTTATTTACTTATTTCGGAAGAGACAGAGAGAGTGCTGGGAGGGGGCAGAGAGGGAGGAGGAGAAAGAGAATCCCAAGCAGACTCCATGTTATCAGCGTGGAGCCTGATGTGGGGCTCGAACCCACCAGCCATGAGATCATGACCTGAGCCGAAATCAAGAGTCAGATGCTTAAACCGATTGAGCCACCCAAGCACCCCGGGAATCATTTCACTATAAGCAGTTGAAGCAGCTGGAAATTTGGTTCTTTTTTTTTTTTTTTCTTTTTTCAGGTTTTTAAGTGTGGGGCTGGTACCATGGTGAGTCTTTAGATATTTGGAAAATTGAAACCCAGGAGAGACTTAAACGTGTGATTAAACTCAATTTTGAAACTGCCCTGAGTGCTACACAATTTCTGATGGAACACATAGGCTAGGCTGTATTTGCCGAACAATGAACCCAGACCAGCCAGACACCCGAGCCCTCTCTTTCTTTCTTTAAGATTTTACCTGTAAGTAGTGTCTACACCCAACGTGGGGCTCAAACTCACAGCCCCGAGATCAAGAGTCGCATGCTCCACGGACTGAGCCAAGCCAGGGGTCCTGAGATACCACAGACCCCTCTTAACGGGCTCAGTCCTGGTGAGAATATGGTGAAGGCGGGGTTTACAGGTTATTACTCCCCTCCGGAAACCAGAAGAAAGTCCACATTTCATTAAAAGTAGAACAATGTGCAACATGCTATCAAATGAGCTACCGTTACTCCTTGACGCCCTCTGCAACTCTCCCGGCGACGGAGGTCAGTTTTCTCTGACGGTTGATGCTAGATCCTGAGGACCGACGGGTGAGGGAGTCGAGACTGAGATCACCCCCTTTGCCAAATGTGTCTTCCCTGGGGACCCGGGGCGCGAGGCAGACAACATTCCCGGCACGCCGCTGCCTCCTCCAAGAGGGAGGGTGCTGTGGCTGCGGCTCGGTTACCTTCTGCACATGACCTCTGCTCCCTGTCTTGTAGTCTGGGGGTGGGGGTGAAGGTGTGAACATCCAGCGCTCTCTGCCCAAGCCGTTGTCGTGACCTCTGCACCGATTACTAAGTGACTCCACGCCACACGTAGGAGAGGGTCTGGAGGCGATAACAAGTGACAGGAAAACGTGAGAAGGGGTTAAGAGGGCAGTGTGGTTTTCGCCTTTGTTATCAGGGACAGATGATAACGGAGTTCTTGTCCTCCTGGCCCGTAAAGGAGAAATGATACAACCACATCATCTCCTTCGTTACCATTGCTAATGGTGGAAAGAATCGATCTCGACCAGCTCCTTCTTTGGTTGACTGTCACTTGCTATATATCCGTACGATGGAATGATATGCTGCCAGTAAAATCATATTTTTGGAGCATCCTTCATGACGACTGACAGTTTTATGATACAATCTCAACTGTGAGGAAAAGGACGCAAAACTTTATTCACGGGAGGATCCCGTGCAGAGGGAAAAGCATTTAAGGAACCATATAAAATGATGGGGTCTCTGTGATTGAATACGTTTCCTTTTGTTTTTTTCATGTCACTGTATTTTCCAAGGTCTCCATACTCAACTTCCTCTGCTTTCGCAATTACACAAACAAAAACCATTATAGTTGAAATGTCAGTTCTTTCCTTGTTGAAACTACAGGGCTCACTTCCAGGAACACGGGAAATTACACAAACGAAAGGTAAGAGAGGGAGGGTGGGGGAGTGGTTTCCTCATTTTGGGAGCTCAACTGGAATTAAGCTGACAGGTTTTATTTTAACTTCGTCTAACGGAGAAATGAGAGGAATAAAGTCAATGGAAGGACAAAGTATAGGGTTGGCTAGAAATTCCATTATAATAAAGAATTAGAATATGTGGGCATTGAAACAGCTAGCCAAGTTTATTCTTTTTTTCTTTCTTTTTAAAACATTTTTTATGAATACAATTTATTGTCAAATTGGCTAACAGACAGTGTGTACAGGGTGCTCTTGGTTTTGGGGGTAGATTCCCGTGATTCATCGCTTCCACACAACACCCAGTGCTCATCCCAACAGGTGCCCTCCTCCCTGCCCATCACCCACTTTCCCCTCTCCCCCAGCCCCCATCCACCCTTAGTTTGTTCTCTGTATTTAAGAGTCTCTTGTGGTTTGCCTCCCTCTCTGTATCTATTTTTTCCCCTTTCCCTTCCCCCATGGGGAGGTTTTTCAAGATCCACATACAAGTGAAATCATATGGTGTTTGTCTTTCTCTGACTTATTTCACTTAGCATAATACCTTCTAGTTCCATCCACATTGCTGCAAATGGCATGATTTCATTCTTTCTCAATGCCAAGTAGTATTCCATCGTATATATAAACCACAACTTCTTTACCCATTCATCAGTTGATGGACATTTAGGCTCTTTCCATACTTTGGCTATTGTTGAAAGTGCTGCTATACACATTGGGGTACAAGTGCCCCTCTGCATCAGCACTCCTGGATCCCTTGGGTACATTCCTAGCAGTGCTATTGCTGGGTCATAGGGTAGATCTACTTTTAATTTTTTGAGGAACCTCCACACTGTTTTCCAGAGCGGCTGCACCAATTTGCATTCCCACCAACAGTGCAAGAGGGTTCCCGTTTCTCCACATCCTTGCCAGCATCTAGAGTCTCCTAATTTGTTCATTTTAGCAGCTCTGACTGGCGTGAGGTGGTATCTCAATGTGGTTTTGATTTGTATTTCCCTGATGACGAGCGACGTTGAGCATCTTTTCATGTGCCTGTTGGCCATCAGGAGGTCTTCTTTGGAAAAGTGTCTATTCATGTCTTCTGCCCATTTCTTCACTGGATTATTAGTTTTTCAGGTGTGGAGTTTGGTGAGCTCTTTATAGATTTTGGATACTAGCCCTTTGTCCGATATGTCATTTGCAAATATCTTTTCCCATTCCGTCAGTTGCCTTTCAGTTTTGTTGATTGTTTCCTTTGCAGTGCAGAAGCTTTTTATCTTGATGAGGTCCCTATAGTTCACTTTTGCCTTTAATTCCCTTGTCTTTGGGGATGTGTCGAGTAAGAAATTGCTGCAGCTGAAGTTTATTCATTCTTAAAAAAAAAAAAAGCAGAGGTGAGGACAGCAAAAAATTTCATGCTTTTTTTCTAAAACCAAGTGAGAGTGCCTTGGTAACCAGCTCAGTGCTCATAGTCAGTCTGTATCCTGTAACAAAACAATAATAAATAACAACAAACCGAACTGTGAACAAAACAAACTATGAAATGAAGAATATTTATTTCATTGGCTTATTGCCATATCTCCCTGAATCCCTTGTATACGTCGGTGTTTCCAGTGTTTAAACTTTGCATTTCAATGATCTCGGAGTAACAGTAATAACATAGTAGAAAAGGACTTCGAGGCTCCTTCGTAGTAAGTTCAGGATTACTAAACACAAATGGTCATCTTCACGGAGTTCCTGTTTTCCTAACTGCAAATGCTGTCCTTGAAGTCTGCAGATAAGTCAACTTTGGAGGAATTCGTATGCATGCTCTTGAGTCTGCAAAATTTTAATAAGGAAAGAAAACAAAATGTTGACAATAAAGGTTCTGTCACCAACCATCGTTAGATTCCAGGGCATTTTGATATAATACTATTGTTAATTGAAACCCATTGGTAGAATCACCAAGTTTTAGAGGCAGCAGTTGTTTCGGAAACAACACAGCCAACCACCTCACTTTACAGGTTAGAACATTGGTGCTGAAGAGGTGAAGAGTGTGCTGTCATTGCACTTTGCTGCCTTTTCAGCTGGTCAACCATCCGGGAGTATGGATGCCTTTATTTGAAAGGTCATCAGAATCAAAATGAATCGACACAATAGTTCAAATCTTCCAATGTTCCAGCTGACTCTGGGCTGCAAAATTTCTTCTCCAGCCTTCCTGACCGGGGGTCCAGAAACTACTGCCTATGAACAGGATGACAGGCTTAGAAGACTTCAGAAAGTAAAATACGTTGTTTGTGAGTGTGGACAAGTGGAGAGGTCGCCAGGCAAAAAAAAAAGGGGGGGGGATGTAATGCTTTTTAAAAATATTTCATGCAGCAAGTAAAAATAACAAAGCACAAAGAGTTAAGTTTCATTTATCTTAAAAATGATTTTCCAGGTGATGATGGATGGATAAGAAACCACAGTATTCATTATGTTCTTTTTTTTTTTTAACATTTATTTATTTTTGAGAGACAGAGTATGAGCAGGGGAGGGGTAGGGAGAGAAGGAGACAGAATGCGAAGCGGGCTGCAGGCTCCCAGCTGTCAGCACAGAGCCCGACGCGGGGCTCGAACTCACAATCTGCGAGATCATGAGCTGAGCCGAAGTCGGACGCTCAACCGACTGAGCCACCCAGGCGCCCCGGTAGTCATGATTCTTTTCTAATTTCATAACACATAATACTTCTCTCCCTCTTTGACCCCCATGCTCTCTGCTAATGGATTTAGTATTGCTTTCATGTTACTATAGTTTGATTAATCTGCTATGTATACTTTTCTATTTACTTTGAGAGTAAATGGTCATGATCATTAGCTTTGTGCTTCTTTTACTTTGGTCTCTGTGCTCAGTAACTGACAATCTCGGTTGCAAGGGGAAACAAAATAACCATATAAAGTTTGCTCTTTTGACCGACAAATAAACAACCCCCAAATGATCCCTGTAAATCCAATTAAAGTTCAAATACTGAGCCTTTGGTTGAACACAGAATTTCTAATAAAATTACAAGGGGTTATTCCAGTCCCTAATGCTATTTTAAAGCTTCTAACTTGACGTATTGAAGTGGTGTTAGCTGCATTCATCGAACATGTGATAGCAAATATGATACTTCAAGACACTATGCAAATATAATTCCACTTTTTGTTACCTACTCAGCCCTGTAAATGAGGCACATGTTTAAGGACCAGCCAATCTACTAATTTTTACAGGATTTCCGTTTGAAAGCTGTGTTTGTAATATATTCTTTCATTTATTCTTGAGATATTATTGAGTCCCTGATATGAGTCTGGCCCTTTTAGGCTCTGAGTCACTCTGCTTTCATTGAGTTTACATTCCAGGGGGATGGGGGGCAGATAGAAAACAAATGAGTAAATAAACAAGATGAATTTAGCTAGCCAGGAGTACTAGGAAGAAAAGAAATTAGAGGAAGTGTGATAGAAGATGACCGAAGGAGGGGAGCTAATTTAGACTGGGTGGTTAGGAATACCCTCCGTGAGGGTATGTGACCCAACATGTGATTGACAGAAGATCAAGGATTGAGAGACACGTAAGGTGAGATTGAATGTGGTGAGGGAGCAAGTTATACGAAGGTCAAATGGAACGATGGTCTAGGGAATAGGGCAAATACCCTTAGCTGAGAATGGAATTGACACGGCCAAGGATTAGAAAAGAAATCCACTGTGGCTGGACCATAGCAAGTGACCGAGCGTGTTAACGGTGGAAGAAAAGAGGGGACTGATACCGAGCCATTGGGTACTTCAACATTAAGAAGTAGAGCTCAAGAGGAGGGTACAGAAAAGGGAACTGAGAATGAATGGCCGGAGAGCTAGGGGGAAAAAATCAGTTTAATATCACGGGAGCCAAGATTTAAAAATGGAGGGCGTGGGTGGCCAAACCAGTGTCAGGGAAATGGTAGCAGTTGGAGGCAGGATTAGAAAGGGTGAAGAGAGGGTGAAGAGAGAAGGGAAAGGGTGAAGAGAGAAGAGCAGGGGATGAAACGGTGACCGAGAGTATAGACAACATTTTAGACAAGTTCTGTGCAGAGTGGCAAAGAGACGGAACGCTGGCTGGAAGGCAAGCAAAGGGTCCAGGTCAAGAGAGGTTTGGTTATTATTTTTTTAAGATGTGAGTTATTTGAGCATGTATCACGGTTTGTTTATCCATTAACGTGTTGAGAAATATCTAGGTTGTTTCCAGTTCCTGGATGTTAAAAGTAAAGCTGCCATAAACACTTGTGTACAAGTTTTTCTGTGAACGTATTTTTTAACGGATCAGTGCACGGGATTGCAATCGCTGGGTCATTGGGTAGCTGCATGTTTTGTCTTTCAAGACACTGACAACCTGGGGCGCCTGGGTGGCTCAGTCGGTTAAGCGACCGACTTTGGCTCAGGTCATGATCTTGCGATTTGTGGGTTTGAGCCCTGCATCGGGCTCTGTGCTGACAGCTCAGAGCCTGGAGCCTGCTTTGGATTCTGTGTCTCCCTCTCTCTCTGCCCCTCCCCTGCTCGCTCTCTGTCTCTCTCTCTCTCAAAAAAAAAATATATATATATAAAATATATAAATATAAATGTATTTATATATATTTAAAATATATATTACATGTATTACATACATATATTACACATATATACATATATATGTTATACATGTATATATATTACATATAAATATATATTACATATATTACATATATATATTACATTTATATATATAAAACTGGCAACCTGTTTTCCAGATATCTACTTCACATCCCACCAGCGATGTATGAGTGACCCAGTTTCTCCAGTCTCCATATCCTCACCAACAATTGGTTTTGTCACTTTTTAAAATTTTAGCCATGCTGAGAAGTGTATAATGATAATTCATTGTGGTTTTAATTTGCATTTTCCTAAATTGCTAATGATGTTGAACATATTTTCATGTGCTTGTACACAATCTGTATATCCTCTTTGGTGAAATATTCTCTCATGCGTTTTGCCCATTTTTTAATTGGCTTGCTTGTTTCTCTTCTGCTGAGTTTTGAGAAATCTTTATATATTCTAGACACTAGTCTCTTATCAGATATATGGCTTGCAGATATTTTCTCCCACTTGCTAGCTTGTCTTTTCATCATCTTAACACTATTTCACAGAGCAAAGGTTTTAAATTTTGATGAGGTCCAGTGTTTATCAATCTTTCTTTTTAATAGATAATGCTCTTGGTTTCAAGTCTAAGAATTTTTTTTTTTTTTGCATAGCCCTAGGTCCCGAAAAGTTTCTCCTATGTTGTTCCATAAAAGTTTTGTGATTTTACATTTTGTATTTAAGAACATGATCCATTTTGAGTTAATTTTTGTATAAGATACAAGGTTTAGATAAAAGTTCATTTTTTTGCTTATGGATTTCCAATATAAGACATATTTTTTTTTTAATTTTTTTTCAACGTTTATTTATTTTTGGGACAGAGAGAGAGCATGGACAGGGGAGGGGCAGAGAGAGAGGGAGACACAGAATTGGAAACAGGCTCCAGGCTCTGAGCCATCAGCCCAGAGCCCGACGCGGGGCTTGAACTCACGGACTGTGAGATCGTGACCTGGCGGAAGTCAGATGCTTAACCGACTGCGCCACCCAGGAGCCCCTAAGACATATTTAAATTAAAATATATAATTTATAATCCAAGTAGAAAAAGTATTGATATTTTTTTACGTCCTCCATCAATTTTGATATTTTCCTATTGTAAATGTGAGATATTCCTAGAAAAGTCATTTCACGTAGCAGTATAAAACAGGGATAAATATTTTCGTAACAACATTAGCAATTTTTCTTTCTACTGTCTCCAGCATGGGACTACCTAGATTAAGCAACAGGAGAGATACATTTTAACTTCAAAAATGTGTGATGGGTGAAAATGTGAGAGTTTCTAATTAGAAACTAGAGTTTCTAAATTTATTTTCTTTATTTTGAGAGAGAGAGAGCATGAGTGGGGGAGAGGGGCAGAGGGAGAGACTGAGAATCTTAAGCAGGCTCCACGGTCAGCACAGAGCCCAACACAGGGCTCCATCCCAGGATCCTGGGATCATAACCTGAGCCGAAATCAAGGGTCAGATGCTCAATTGCCTGAACCACCCAGGCGCCCCTCTAAATTTAATTTTAAGAGAAAAAAATAGCTTCCTCGTTTGGCTGCCTTGATCTACACAGGTAAAATGAACAAGGCCATCAGTATAGGCATTCAACCTATTTTTTCGGAATGAACGACACTGTGGTTTTCCCTCAAATTGCCAAGAAAATTACCTTCACTTGCGCTCAATGTCACAGGCACGGTGGTCACAGCTTCCTAAACCGTGTCCCTGAGTCCAGTCTCCTATACACTGAATTCATAATATACCAGCTCAATCTTCTTTAAAACCCTTTTTGTCATCTTTCTTTCTGTTCCCTTCCCTTAGCGTGAACAGCTCCTCATCTACTAAAACATAGCTAAACAGCTGACATCCGTTCTATCTGCGGAACAGACTCCCGGTTTTCCCGGTCAGTGAAAATGTGAACCCCTCCGATCAACCTACCCTCATCACTCTGGCTCACATCCTCCGAGGGCTTCCTCTGTCATCCAGGGTAAAACACAAGAGCCTCACCGTGGCCCGGGAGACCCCACCTGATCTGGTCGGTGTTGCCTCTCTGACCTTCTCTCTTATGACACTTCTCTGCTCCTTGTGGCGCTTCTTCCGTCTTTAAGCCAACGGTGTCGCACTTCCAATCTCTTCAAATCTTCCTGACCCACTCTTTTGTCTCCCTCTGTCACTTACAAGGATCCTTTTGATGCTGTGGAGGCCATCTGGGTAACCCAGAATAAGGTGCCTGACCTCAAGATTCTTTTTTTTTTTAATGTTTATTTATTTTTGAGAGATAGGGCATGAGTGGGGGAGCAGTAGAGAGAGAGGGAGACCCAGAATCCGAAGGAGGCTCCAGGCTCCGAGCTGGCAGCACAGAGCCCGACGCGGGGCTCGAACTCACCAACCGTGGGGTCATGACCTGAGGCAAAGTCGGATGCCCAACCAAATGGGCCACCCAGGCACCCCCTTACCTCAAAATTCTTAACTTCATCACACCTGCAAAGTCCCTTTTGCTTTATGAAGTATCACACCCGCAGGTTGCAGTGATTAAGACATACACATCTCTAGGGGTCATTATTCTGCAAATCACATCTCCTACATCTTCATGTATTGGTTCCTTGTTTCATTCAGGTTTCTCATCAAATGTCACCTAGTCATCGATGCCTCCTCTGAGTGCAATATTTAGAATACCATACCTTCCTTTCTCTATATAGTCTCTCCTCCTTAGTTTCCTTTCCTTATTAACACTTACCACCACTTGACATATAATTTTGTTTTCGTTTATTGTTAGTATGTCTCATATAAAATACAAGCCCGGATGGCTCAGTCGGTTGAGCGTCCGACTTCGGCTTGGGTCATGATCTCACGGTTTGTGAGTTCGAGCCCCGCGTTGGCCCTGTGCTGACAGTTCGGAGCCTGGAGCCTGCCTCGGATTCTGTGTCTCCCTCTCTCTCTGCCCCTTCCCCGCTAACGCCCTGTTTCTCTCTCTCAAAAATAAACATTAAAAAATTTTTAAAGCAAAGACAGTGCTTGGAGCCGGGTGCCGTAGAGGAGTGTGATACCGGGGGGGAAGACCCAGGAGGAGAAGGAGGAGAGCTCTCTCGTGGGATTGGCAGTCTTCCTTTCCCTCGGGCCTCAGAGGCCGGAAATTTTCAACCAAATGACCTCTGAGAATATCAAACTTCAGTCAGATCCTAAGCAGAGGTCAGAATTCAAAGGAGTTGAAACCCTAGAGGACAATACTGGGAATAATGTCTCAAGACTGAGAACCAAGACTGCATGCAGTGGCAGAAGTCCTGTGGGGGAAGGCTGACCATAAAGAAGGAATGGAGAGAACCAGGTGTGTGCTCTCACAACAGAGCCAGCTAGTGGGGAGGTGGCGAGAAACAGGGCTAGCTGCCCTTGTGTCTCAGATCATGTGAGAGATAGGAGGCTTAGTTCCATGTGTCCTGGTTAAAGGGGAGCCAGTCATAAAGGCCACCCGCTTTCTTAGGTACATGCATGCGGCTCTTTCCGAAACCTCAACAGCATAGGCGTATCTTTGCGGGTGAATCTTTCAAATCCATTTTCAGGCATTTAAGGCTTCTACTCCTGACTGTACGAAGTGGAGAAATGTCTGGGGTCAGGCCTGGGTAGAGACTGACGGCTCTAGGCCATCCTACGATCAAACACTGATCACTTCTATTAACATACACCCCAAGAAACATGGTAATGGCATTCAAAAAAGCAGCATAAAAGCAAGATCCAAATAAATGCCTACTTTCGACTTAAGGGTGTTTTGCATTTCCAAAATACCCAAATAATTAAATAGAGACAGTGGAGGGACTCCGTAGGCCTCAAACGGCTCCTCCGGTTTGTCCCTGAGAAGCCTCATGTTGCTAACGCTCTTGCTCTAACAGTGCTAAAAATAACAGCACAATCCATTTCCAGAGCGGGGAAGAAAAAAACGAGGAAGATTAACCAGATGATGTGTCAGCGATGACTGAAAAGAACCCAGACGAATCATTTGGAGCTGTCACGGCCGAGAGACGGGTCCTCGCAGGTCTTGGCCTGTTTCATAAAGGCCTCTAACATCTATGTCTATCTGCACACATAGTTTGGTGTTGTGAAGTCAACTTGACGTGCTGCTGAATCAAGTTGTTGAAAAGAGACGAAACCGTAATTTGTTTACCAGAGTGTGGCTATAAAATCCTTAAGCCCCTCCACCTACAGCCCCACGTCAACAACTGCCTGTTCCGCTCAATTTTCTCTTTTCAACTAGTGGGCCGTCTTACTATGAATCCTGTGCAAACAAATGCCACAGTTTACTCTTCTCCCTGGAGTAATGCGCTCACTCAGTGAGTTTTTGAGTGTTGAGTTAGTGCTGGGCAGTCCTCTGAGCCCCGGGATACGTACATATATGAACAAAGTCCTTACCCTCAAGGAATGTAGAATCCGGCTCCCAATGGCTTCCCTCCCAATATGGATTCCAGTGCTGAGGAGAATGAAATCAGTCCCCGCTCCTTTATCTTCCCCAGCCTTCTATGCACACATCCTCGGTGCCATTTGGCGTACCAAACCGAGGTGCCGGTTAACCGGGAGTACCCCATTAGGCTGTGAGCAACTTGGGAGAAGCCGGGGTGCTGACTGAGGAGAATCCTTCAGCTGAGAGCCTCTGTGCAGAGGTACCCATGTGCCCATGTGTCCGCACTCACTCATGGAGCATCTAAGCCAGGAGGGCAGGAGCCTTAGCTTGCTCATGGCCGTATCTCCAGGGCCTAGGCTGGGGCCTGGAATTATTCCAGGCCCTCAATCAATATCTGTCGAATTAATAAATTGACAAACGAAACTGGTCTTTCTGATTTCTAGATGCAGGTTCTTGGCACTGCGTCTTACTAGTCTGGGCCCTAAAAGCACCGTGTTCTTGCTCATTCCACAGGGCGTGTGGCAAAGGTCCCGAAAGGGAGGATGCTGCTGTATCTTCTGCCAGAGTCTCGGCACCAGTGTGGTTTGTAAACTGGACTGTGTGTTGGCATGCTGTCTGCCGATGTCTGTGACCCTGACCGATTCGCGGCCTTGTAGCCGGCACCCGGAAGGAGAGGGCTTCAAGCCCCTAAGCCCTACTCGTGACGGGGGTCCTTGGCCATTTTTCCTTGATTTTGCTTCACTTCCCGACCTGTTCCTCCTTTCCCCTGGCTTCTTCTTTCTTGCATCACTTCTCATTTTGGACCCTGCAATTGCTTCTCCAGCTTTGAAACTCCTATGACTGTGCTGAAATGGCCTCGTGGTCAATCCGGTCTTTTTTGGCTACCAGCAGTAACTACATTTCTTGACAAGGCGATCAAATGCCATAATCCTCTCAGAGTTGGCTCCCGTGGCTGGCATCCACTCATGTTGGCTTAATCCGGTCCCCCGGAGGAGGAATCAGACACAGCAGGCATTCAATAAGTGTGTGTTCATTTGAACTCCCTCATAAAGTTTATTTATTTTTAAGAGAAAGAGAGAGAGAGAGAGAGAGAGAGTGTGTGTGTGTGTGTGTATGAGTGGGGCAGGGGAAGAAAGAGATGGGGACAGAGGATCTCAAGCAGGCTCCCTGCTGACAACAGGGAGCCCGATGTGGGGCTCGAACTCACGAACCGTGAGATCATGACCTGAGCTGAAGGCAGACGCTTAACCGACGGAGCCACCCAGGTGCACGTCTCCTCACTCCCTTTGGAGGAATCCTCTTTTGCCCCCAAACACACTGTGTAAATGGAATCTACTATTTTCTTCTATCACACACCTCCCTGGCCATAATTTGTGATCAAAGAAGAGAGAGGATGAGCAACCCCTAACAAAGCATGTGACCTAGAATTAACCTTAATTCTCTTATGATGAGAATTATATCCTTGGAAGACTCAGAAAGTGGGAGCAGAATCTAGAACCATGAGATCGGTCCATCAAATAATTCCTTCTCCCATCAAAAAATGAGTCAACAAAGGAATGTCTTCAACTCATTTTGCTATCACTGTCCATCAGGGTGAAGTATACTTTCGCTTTCTCCCTTTATTGAGTGGGAGTTTTTATTGCTGCTATTTTCTTCTGCTTTTGTTCCACTGTTACACAGGCTTTGTTCTGCGGGTGAATACATGTGTCATTTGGCCGTAGCATATATGACTATAAGAAACCACATTCGAACTTGGGTTGTCTCTTGTGACGGAGACCCGGGAACGTGTCTGCTTGCATGTGGGAAAATTGCATTACCCTTGGCGCTAATGATAATGGGAGGAGGGGTGTTTTTACAAGCATACTATAGGAAGAAGGTGCATGTGTGCTAGGCAGTCAAGGGACAAGATCAAGTTTTCATAAGTTGACATGGCCATGTGGCTCCCAGTGATGCTCTTAATTGTGACATCTCTGCTTTCACTGCTTCCTCGCAGAACCTACTTCTTTGTGCAGCCTGAACTTCTGTCTTTGGTTCGGATGAGCGTTTCTGCATCCTCACGCGCCCTTCCTAAGCCAGCCACAGGGGTCACTTGTCAGTTTGGGGAGAGGGCACGTGTCTCAAAGTCGTCCAATCAGATGCTTTTCCCTGAGATTTTTCATACTCCTCTGGCAGTCATACACCTAGCTTCCTAGGGAAGGGCGTGAAGTCTCAGGAGCGGAAGTGAGAGATGGAGAAAAATGGGAGGAGAGAAAGGGAGAGAGAGAGAGAAGAGAGAGTGGCAGTTTCAGACAGCGGTCAAGACCCTGCTTCTAGTTCCAGAGAGTGTCGGTTATTGCTGTCTGGAAGCTCGGTTCATTTCTTCATTTTTATGAACACGCCACCGCCTTCTAAAACATATTCCCTTTACCTAGGCTACTTTAAATTAGGTTTCTCTTGCCCGACGACCAGAACCAGCCACACCAATATGCTAGTTTGTAATGCATTCTTTGGTGATGAAGTTAAAAATCAAAAATTAAAAAAATTAACAGAACAAAATTAATAGAATACTTCTGAGTGCATCGCAGGAAGTGTCAGTTTGACACTTTTCTGTTGTGTGTGTGTGTGTGTTGCACACACAGACTAGATCACTAGGAATATCCTGCTCAAAAACGGTTAAAAGCCATGACACGAAAGCATTTGAATCTGTGACTCAGTGGGGCCACTTTAAGAGTGTAAGAAGTCAGTCTAGATCATTTTGTGTTTGATGAGCAACCCAGGTATGTGGGAGGTGAAAAAAGCCTCGAGAAAGGCTGACTCATTAAAGATACTTCTCTGTACTTGAAGCGAACCCGTCTCCCCCAAAGGGGCGGTCTGTGGAATAATTCATGCTTATGAATTTGGTAAGGACTGCAAAGCAAAAGGCCAGAAAGAAGTTCCTTTCGGTAGCTGCAGCCTCCCAAGCTGCGAGAGTCCCAATTACCCAGGTGACCGGCTTCGTGTGAAATCTCCATATTATGCAAAATATGAGGAGGGATCAGAAGAAGCTAAGAGAAGCGAGGCAGTGATGAGCACACAATCCTAGCAGGATAATGGGTGTGCAGCAAGACTCGTTTCGAAAACTAAAGCAAAATATCAGGATGACTTAGTTATGAATGGACATCTCGGCTAATTTCCATCAGCGCTGCTGGAGTGTCGGGAGCCTCCAGTTTGTGGAATCCTGCTCCAAAGGGAGGGATTCAGTCCCTACATACAGCTGCCATGAGATAACGGACTTATTACTGAAGCGGATAACGCCGGCTGAGTGACAGTTAGAGTTGCTCTAGGGGGAGGGGAGAGGGGAGAGGAAATGAATCCGTATCAGGCTGAGGCTGATGTACGGATACAGGGAGCCTTGTCTCACCTGGACGAGGAAGTAATTCCTGGCACCGATCCGATTATCTGGAGGGAAAATGCAATCTTCTTAGAAACTAGAACGGCGGGAGGGGTATGTTTGAGGGCGGGGGCCGAGTCTTGGAGAGCAGTACTGCCCCGTGGAATTCTCTATGATGACAGAGCAGTTCTGCGCTGTCCTGTACGGTCGCCACTAGCCACGTTTGACTATTGAACCCTTGAAATTAGCCTAGCGAGCCCGAGGAGTGTCTGGGTGTTTACGAGCAGCTACCTGGTGGTGGGTCTGAACCCTCCGCCTGGAAGCGGGGTCGGGGGGATAGGTGGAATGCACACGGCGGAGGGAAATGAGGCCGCTGCGACAGAAAACAAAACTCGCCTCGGTTAGGCGCAGCTTACTTCCTGCACACTCCCAGTCCTTGAACTGTCACCTATACTGGCGGGGGGAGGGGGGTCCTTGGCAAAATCAAAATAAGAGTATTTTAGGCGCGCCTGGGTGGCTCAGTTGGTTGAGGTCGGACTTGGGCTGGGGTCATGATCTCACGGTCTGTGAGTTCGAGCCCCGCGTCGGGCTCTGGGCTGACAGCTCAGAGCCTGGAGCCTGTTTCGGATTCTGTGTCTCCCTCTCTCTCGGCCCCTCCCCCACTCACGCTCTGTCTCTCGCTCTCTCAAAAATAAATAAATGTTAAATAAATAAATAGACATAGCTTCTCACTGGAGTCCAACTCATATCATATTGGACCCGGTGACCGATTCTAAACAAGTTGTTATGTTTTGTACGAAAAAAATGGTGTCATTATCCTCCCACAAGTCACGTCTGTGAAAAACTCAGAAACATCTTTTTTTTTTTTTTTGCTTTGTAAAATTTGGAAGATTTTTTAAAAAGCATTATACACGCTTTACTTGGCCATTATGGAAAACCGGTAAGATGCGAGTAATCAAAAGGACGAAAAAATCATTATTGATTCTGCCATGGAAACTCCGGTTGAATTTTGTGATATATGCCTCCAGAGAAGTTTTTGTCCTATATGACTAATAAGGTCCTTTCTACATGCATGCACCTACATGTGTATTAAAGTGAGATCACCGGGGCGCTGGGGTGGCTCAGTTGGTTACGCATCTGCCTCTTGGTTTTGACTCAGGCCGGTCATGAGCTCACGTTTTGTGAGATCGAGCCCTGCATCAGGCTCCGCGCTAACAGTCGGGAGCCTGCTTGGCATTCTGTCTCCCTTTCTCCCTTCCCCTCCCCCAGTTGTGCTGTCTCGTTCTCAAAATAAACAAACCTCAACAAAAATAATAAAATAAAATAAAATAAAATAAAACAAAATCTGCTTTTCTCTTTCCATGCAACTAGATATAAACTTTTGTTTCAAAATATACAAATTTGCATACAATTTGTCATTTATTTTATTTATTTATTTTTTTAACGTTTATTTATTTTTGAGACAGAGAGAGACCAAGCATGAACGGGGGAGGGGCAGAGAGAGAGGGAGACACAGAATCGGAAACAGGCTCCAGGCTCTGAGCCGTCAGCACAGAGCCCGACACGGGGCTCGAACTCACGGACCATGAGATCATGACCTGAGCTGAAGTCGGACGCCCAACCAACTGAGCCACCCAGGCGCCCCACAATTTGTCATTTTTGAAAGCGGCATAATATTTCATTGTGTGGATAAGTCAGGATCAATTTAGCCATTCTCCTGTTGTCCATTTAGGTTCACTTTTTCACCCACCATCATAAATAGCACTCTGTACGACATTATCGCATCCATGTATGCAAGCGTTTCCTTTAAAGTATTCTTTTGAGTGGATACTTAGGTTTGATAGGTAATGAAATAGAATATGATGATCCCTGTCTTTAATGTCAATAATGATAATAGCTGAGATTATTGAGCACTTCCTATGTGCTCAATATTATTTTAACTGCTATCTGAATTTACTCCTGGTGCACTCCTGTTCCTTGACTTCCCACCTATATTTGGGGACATCCTTGAAAACATTAATTAATTCTAATAAGTGCTACTATTATACCCATTTGCCATACGGTAAAACTGAGGCACAAAATAATTTATTCGCTTGCCCACTATCACTTAAGTAGTGAGGAGGAATGTGGATTTAAATTAAAGCAGTTTGACTCTAGTTTTTGCCTTCAACCAGAATCTCTCCTATGCTTCCTCTCCATAAGTTTTCCTTTGGGTGCTCACATTAGAAATCCCGTTCACTGTTACTTCTCATATACGGGGCTGTGTCTCGGGCTTTTGCTACTCTTAGCGCATTGGAAAATATGGCGCCATTCAAATATCAAAAGGTTCCTGATAGACGAAAGGAACTCTTTGGTTTCGGGTAACCTCAATTTCACAGGCTGAAAAAGAGAAACACGTAACATAACACATAACGGCAAGGAATGATGGCACCTAGTCAGTAATTACAGTAGCTGGTATTTCTCTCCTATTTCTATGCTAGTGCTCATTTCGTTGTGCCTCATGTTATAATTTCACATATCCCATTCATTTTCTGTCCTACAGGGCCTGGAACAATGTGTTTTAAACTCCAGAGAGATGCAAAGACATGATCGTATGACCCTATCTTGGCTGTAAAGTGCCTTCATAGATCCCGTAGCTTCAACAAATAAAGAAGCCACCTCCGTCTGTGATGTTGTGATACAAGAAGAAAGAAATATTTAGGGTTTGTCCCTGGTTTCTGGCACACAGCTCCTAAAAACTCCTGTAGTTTCCTGAGTGATGGATGTGATAGGAGCATTGGCTCTTATAATATTTGGTCTTAGGCCCAGCTCCTGACACAAGAGCTTTGAAGACCCTTGGAATCTCTGGAGTGATAAGTGTCTTTTCTGTGTGCTCATGAGATGGCCGGTAGCTGAAGGCCCCCAGGTAGCATCAACATCAGGCTGTGCTTGGCAGAAAGACCAAGGCCTGATGGGAGGGTTAGAACTTTCAGCTCCACCCTCCAACCTCCAGTGGGGGAGAAGGGCTAGAAATTAAGTTAATCACCAATGGCTAATGCTTTTCAATCACGTCCATGTACTAGAAAACTCCACTGAAAACAAACGATGAGGCTCAGAGAGCTTTTGGCTTGGCGAACAAACACGCTGAGGTGCCAGGAGGGTGGTGCACACAGAGAGGGCCTCGGTTATCTGCGTCCTTTGCTCCCATGCCTTGCTCTACACATCTCTTCCATTTAACTGTTCCTGAGTTGCATCCTTTCTTCAACAGTAAATGAACTGTTTTCCTGAGTTCTGTGAATCATTCTCCTGAGGAGGAGGTCGTCACGATAGCTGGTCCATCTGAAGCAGGGGAGGCCCCAGAGACTAGTGACTGGTGTCTGAGGTTGGGAGGCAGTCTTGTGGGACTGAGCCTTTTACCTGTAGAGTCTGATGTCTGTCTCCATGTCTGGAGAGTTGGAGAGTTGGCTGGTGTGGGGAACGAAACCTGGCACATTAGCTGTCAGAAGTTCTTGGGAGTAGAAAAACAGACCAGACTGTCTATTTACTAAATGCCCATTGATTTATAAGAATGCTGGCTCTTGAGCTATGGCAGATCCCTGCAGTGGGGACCCTTTGAGGTGGCTCTCAAAAGACAACTAGGTATGGACATTTAAGGGCTCATTTATGTAAAAGTCCTATGAAGGGACTGGATTATTTTTCTTAGTTTCTATTACTATCTTATGCTCTCCCTGATGGCTAAACGTCAAGAAGCAGCTAAAAGTTATATATGAGTCCACTGAATCATAGAAGTTAAGTTTCTACCAGTACGGGAAATGCTTAAGGATATTTTAACATTTAAAGTATTACAAGGGGAATTCAGAAAAAAAAATGAGTGGCCTTAGGGATGTTGCATGGGCAGGTCCATTTTTCGATAATATTCCTATGCCCTGCTCATTTTAATTAGTAGCTGAAGCAAATATTAAAATCCATTAGATGATCAGTTGGGTTTGCCTTTTCATTTGGAAGAGCAGGCGTATCTGCTGAGAAATCTCGGGTGTGACAATGCAATCAAGACTTTAGAAAAGCGTAGCCAAACGCAATTGATATCCGTGCTCAGAGAAAATTGATTGTGATATTATTTATATCATTTTTCTCTGCATTCATTTCTCCATCCACGCATATAAAACTGTTACTTTCTGACTCATGGACTATAGACACTATAGATTATATGAAATTGGTCATACCTTGAAGATTTTAGAATCTTAGGGGGAAAAACATGTTCTACCTAGTGATCCATCTTAAATAAAAATATCCATATAAAGAGAACTGATGTCCCTTTGTGCTTCCACGAGGCAGGAATCTGCTCTGTACTATGTTGCATTAACACGAGTGCTTGCTACACCCCAGTATGGAGGCCAGTCTCCGCCGACAGCGGTAACCAAGGGAGGGACGAGGCTGCAGCGGAAACCCACATTTGTATTTGTGAACCAACCCTTCCCCGTCCTATCTCCACACGGTCAAACGCGTGGCCAAAGGAGCCACAGAAGGGCATTGTGGCATTTGCCTGGGAAGGGCCCCCCAAAGCAGAAAACAGTCAGGCAAGAGATTGGCAACGAAAACGATCAGTTTTCATCAATTCCCATCCTCGTAAAATGCAGTCAGTTTTTACAACATGAAGTTTTTGTGGCAAAAAAAAAAAAAAAAAAAAAATCTCCTCATCGCCGCATGGAGAAACGGGGCATAAAAGAACCAGCTGTAATCATTACATCTACAAGGTCCTAGAGTTTGAAGAGTAAACTATGATACAATAGGCTTCAAGATATGAGGGTCTGATCTGGTCCGCGAGCTCAGGGTCTCCTAGGATGAAATGGTTTTTCTTTCTTTATAGTGACTTCAACATACCATACAAGTCACTCGTTTAAAGCATACGAGTCAAAGGTTCTTAGCATATTCACAGAGTTGTGCAACCATCACATTTTCTTTTTCTTCAAATAAACTAAGTCATCACCCTGGGCAACCACTAAGCTACTTTCCGTCTATACGGATTTGCCCCTTATGTACATTTTTATGAACGGGGTCATTCAGCCTGTGGTCCTTTGTAGTGTGTGTGGCACTCCTCTTATTTTTAGAGCCAAGTAATATTCCATTGTGTGGATATTCTACATACTGCTTACCCATTCATCCACTAATGGATATCTGGGTTGTTTCCACGTCTGGCTGTCAGGAAGAATGCCGCCATGAATATTTGTGCGTGGAAATATATTTTTAATTCTCTTGGGGATATGTCTGGGAGTGGAATTGCTGGGTCATATGGTATTTCTGTATTCAATATTTTGAGAAACAGCCAAACTTTTCTGACGCAGCTGTACCATTTTATACTCCCCCAGCAGTGGATGATGGTTCCAATTTTCCCACATCTTCACCAACACTTGTTACTGTCTGTCTTATTGTCGCCATTTTAGTGACTGCGAAGTGCTGTCTCATTAGGGTTTTGGTTTGCATTTCCCTGACAACTGAGGGAACACTTCTTGACGAGTGATTAGAAAGGAAGAAGGAGAAAGGCTACTGGCGAGCTGTAGGAGGTGGGGCCATGTAAGGACAGGTATACGAGTGGTGCTAGGGCCTGACTCTTCGGACCGCTGTCAAGTTAGAGGTTGCAAGTTGTG
The DNA here is from genome assembly GCF_022837055.1 of Prionailurus viverrinus. Taxonomy (NCBI): domain Eukaryota; kingdom Metazoa; phylum Chordata; class Mammalia; order Carnivora; family Felidae; genus Prionailurus; species Prionailurus viverrinus. Next base: position 112,738,507 of record NC_062579.1, on the reverse strand, counting down.
TTCCGTTTTATAGAAATAACAGCGGGGAATGAGGTTCTAGGTGAACTTTCTGAAATCACCTGCTAGAGAATAAACTGGTCAAAACGACAAGTTATTCTAGAAGATGGATTGTTCGAAATGACTGATTAAAAATGAGAATTTCTGTGGCGGCTCAGTCAGTTAAGCATCCAACTCTTGATTGTGGCTCAGGTCTTGATCTCAAGGTCATGAGACTGAGCCCCATGTCGGGCTCTGCACTGGGCTTAAAGCCTGCTTGAGAGAGACAGAGACAGAGACAGAGAGACAGAGAGAATTTCCAGTTGGTGCTACAACAGTACAGAACAGTGGCTCTGAAGTCCTCATATTACTGCCGCAGGGGTTGGCGAAAATCTAATGGGAAGGACAAGATAAACTCAAGGATCAATTCAATGTCTAACAACCTGTGAATCAATGATAAATCTTTTCAACCATTATTGAGATCTCCACCCTCTACGTACATCCAGTAGATGGAATACATTCTTTCTTTTGGGTTTGGAATTGAGCATTGGTTTTCATTTCTCTGCACTTAGTATATACATAAGCACTTTACAATATTGTTTGGGGAAAAGGGATGGTTTTGCCACAGTTTTAAAGAAGCCACTAATGATAGCAGATGTGCATTCCGGAAGTCTGTCGTGGTTTCTCTCAGCTCTCAACTAGGCCTGAGATGTATCTAGTCCGCCACAAAAGTCACCGTGCTTCCTTGAGTTCAACAATGTATCTTCACAGTCTTTCGGCCAGCTCCAGCCCCAGCTGCCATCTCGCTGCAACTGCATGAGAAACCCGAGCAAGGTCCTCCCAGCTAAGCCCAGCCAGCCAAAAGAACTGAGGGACAGAGTATAATGGTTGTTTTGCAGCACTAAATTGTGGAATGGTCTGTTCTGCGGCAAACATAACTGGAACAATGAAAGAGGGAATTGGTCAGAGAACACTAAGAGGTGTTCACGCTGGTCCTTGGATTGTAATGAAGCCCTTGTCTGCTGGTGCGACCTTCTCGAGCTCAGCTTCTCAGGTTCAGGAGTAGAGGGAATAAATAGTAGGGTTATGCAAGATTCTCATTTTGCCACATGGCGTGAAGAGACGGCAACCCCCCCCCCCCAGGAATGATAAATGGGCATGCCATGAAACTGAATTTGATTTAGAAAGGAGAAAAGGAACCCAGAAAATGGAGGTGTGGTTCTCAAAGTTTTGTTGTCTAGGGCCAGTGTTACCCGAAGAATGAGATTGTTAAAAAAAAAAAAAAAAGCTAATGCATTTTCTCTTTTGAGCTCTTGGCCATCTTGGTTCATTCCTGCTTTTGTGCCTTCCACTGTAATTACTTAGGCATCGAGTTATTCCCAGCTATGACGTGCTGACATTTAATAGGGCAATGGCCATCATGTTCTTTTGGACATCCAGGTAGCCCCCTGCCTTATGCTTTAAACAGGCTCTCAATAAAAGTTTGGAGTGCTGCTCTTTCTTGACCAAACAGAATATTGCTAACACTCAACCAGTGCTCTGGTCTGGGGTCTAGATCTCTTTCGTCATTGCATTCAATCAAGTTCCACAAAAAGACAAGTGAAACTAATTTTCATGATTTTATTCTCATCTATGCTCATATGTTCTAACTTCTGAGTTGCTTTGCCTGAATGTCAGAGTACTGAAGAAATTTCTACACTTGAAAAATTTCAGTATCTCTCTCCATGTAGACGGGTGAAAAGCCAGGCCTTTTTTTTTTTATATTTCAGTTTGTACATTTCCTTTGGAGAACTATGAGACATGTTAGCTGTTTCTGGCACCTGATTTGCATATGCATTCTGTGTTTTTCTTTTATTACAAATTTTTCAAGAGACTCACAGTCCACACTTTCAGGAACCCAAAAGTCTACTGGAAGAGAGAAAGATGGAAACAAAATAGGTACTCTATATATCTTCATTGCAAAAGGAAAAAAAAGATTTAAAAGTGATGATAGTAAGTGCCATTTATTGATCACTACCTATGTGCCAAGAATTGTGTTACACACTTTACGTGCATTTCATTTTGTTTTGTATTCCTAGGATATTTACTTCTGATTTTGTTGGGGAACCTATTTTAATAGGCTGTTCTTTTTAAAATGAACTTTCTTATTTTTCCTTCCCTTCCCCTAGGTTTATCTGTTTTGTTCCTTAAATTCCACAGGAGTGAAATCGTGCGGTGTTTGTCTTTCTCTGACTTATTTCACTTAGCATAATACACTCTAGTTCCATCCACTTTGATAACAGAGAAGGAAGCAAACCTTAAGAGACTCTTAAATACAGAGAACAAACTGGGGGTTGCTAGAGGGGTGGGGGGTGGGGGGATGGGCTAGATGGGTGACGGGCACGAAGGAGGGCACTTGTTGGGATGAGCACCGGGTGTCGTAGGTAAGTGATGAACCACTGGGTTCTACTCCTGAAACCATTGTCATATTATATGTCAACTTGGATTTAAATAAAATTAGAAGAAAAAAGGAAGTTTCTATTTTCCATTGAAGTGTAAAGTTTATCATTTAAAAATTAAAAACGGAAACGCAGAAAGTAGAAAAAAATTCCTGTTGCAGGCGTTTCGTTCTTAAGGAACCACATAGCCACTCCCATCCCCATTTTATTCTAGTTTTTAAAACTTTCTAAATGTTTATTGTTGAGAGAGAGAGAGGGAGGGAGAATGAGCGGGGGAGGCGCAGAGAGAGAGGGAGACAGAATCGGAAGCAGTCTCCAGGCGCTGAGCTGTCAGCACAGAGCCCGACGTGGGCCTCGAACTCACGAACTGCGAGATCACGACCTGAGCCGGAGCTGGATGCTCCCGCGACCGAGCCACCCAGGCGCCTCTCTCACCCCCCGTTTTAAAGATGAGGAAATGTCTAAACCTGCAACCTGACCAGACTGAGACATCAATGTATAATCAAGTCATTCTGCCGCGGGGCCAGAAGCGCGGAATAAAAGCGCGGAGGGGGAGACACGAACTTGGCTCGAGGGCATCGTGGAAGATGAGAGAGCGGAGGAAGCCTCGGGGCCGGTCCCCGGGCAGAAGGCAAGAGCCGGGTCTGTGGGCGCCTCAGGCCACCGCGGATGAAAGACGGGAGGTGGCCGTTTGCCACGGCCCGGCCGGGGGCCACGGGACGGCAGCGCACCAGGGAGTCGCGCGTGGACCGGGGGACGCCCAGAGGCAAGAGGCAGGGAGAGCAGGGTGGGCTGCAGAAGTTTCTGAAGGGCTGTTACGTTAGCGTCCACGTTGCACGGGAGGCACACAGACGCCCCGATTGGCCGGGGCAGAAGCCCAGGTGGGCGAGGGGCGCGGGGCTTTCAGGGCGCACATCCTCCTGCTGTTTGCGGACGAGTTGGCCACTGCGTTGGGGTTCGGACGCTGCTTCTGCCGCTGCCTGCGTGTTCTCCGGTGATCCTTCAGCTTCCCAGGGCTGCCGTAACCGGCTACCACGGGCCGGATGACTTAAACACCGACGCGTATTGCCTCCCAGTTCTGGAGGCCAGGAGGCCAAGGTCAAGGTGTCAACAGCACTGGTTCCTTCTGAGGGCGGGGGGGGGGGGGGGGGGGGGGGGAATAATCCGTCCCGGGCATTTCTCCTCCGCTTGGAGCCGGCTGCCTTCTCGTGTCTTCATATTGTCTTCTTTCTACGCATATCTGTGTCCACACCTCTCCTGTTTATGAGAACACTGCTCGTATGGGATGAGGGCCGCTCATAGGGACCTCTTGTTAACGACCTCTATAAAAATGCTATCTCCAAATATGGTCACATTTTGAGATGTTACGGGTTAGCACTTCCACGTGGGAAACTGAGGAAGAGAGGACACAATTCATCCCATGACAGGCAAGTTACATCCACCCACGGGCTTCGTGAGCGCCCGCACTAATGGCTTACATTGGCAACCTGCTCTTGAGAATTCCTCTTGGTGAATGATGGCCGTCTGGCCAAGAGATGTGTGTGACATTAACCTCCCACCTCTGGGAGTGCCAGATGCCTGACTTTGGGGGTGGAGGGTACAAAAGCCCCGTGGCCCTCTTGTTACAACGTGAAAAAACTCTGTGAGGTGATTTATGCTCCGCAGCCTTCCATACGCAACACCCCCCTCCCCTGCAAGGCATAAACCAAAGCTGAACGTTACCCAAGACCACAGGCTTCCTCAACTCTTTCCAATTTCCTGCTTTGTTTCTAGCTCTACCGTATGGGTTCCACCTGGAGAGCACACGCCTGAAAAGTCACATCCCCCCGAATGTCTACGTCAAGTGCTATTTCCAAGAAATCCAATCTCAGATATTACCTAATCTTTCTGTGCTCTCCTTTCCCGACCTGGCACATAGCAAATGGTCAATAAACGTTGGCTACCATTTCTCTCATTGATATGGTGTCTACTTTGGTATTTCATTACAGCAAATCATTAGATATTGTTGTATATTGCAATGTATCACAGCGAAGAGTAATGCTGACGCTTCATGATATTTTGGTAGTCCAGAGATTCTGCCTTGGGGACGTTTGACTCAATTATAGAGGCCTCGGACTTTGAGAGGATCTTAAAGTTCTTAACTAAAAGGGTTCGCCCTACCGAAAGATACGTGTATAGTGAAAATTGGACATTGGGGCTTCAGAGAGCTAACCGAAGTCTATGGCAACGACTCTTAGCCAGACAAAATAATAGATTCTTTTAAAACATGCAACAATTTTGGGGCGCCTGGGTGGTTCAGTTGGTTAAGCGTCCGACTCTTAATTTCGGCTCAGGTCATGATCTCACGGTTCGTGAGATCGAGTCCCACGGCGGGCTCTGCACTGAGTGCGGAGCCTTCTTGGGATTCTCTCTTCCCTCCCCCTTTCTCTCTCAAATTAAATAAATATTTGTTTAAGTTTTATTTATTTTTATATATATAATTTATTGTCCAATTGGTTTCCATACAACACTCAGTGCTCATGCCAACAGGTGCCCTCCTCCAGGCCCATCACCCACTTTCCCCTCTCCCTGACACCCCAGCGACCCTCCGTTTGTTCTCAGTATTTAAGAGTCTCTTATGGTTTGCCTCCTTCCCTTTCTGGAACTTAAAAAGTTCCAAATAAAATATGCAGCCATTTGGAAATATTCAAATTAGCAGGGAGGAACATTACAGTGAGCTGGAAATGCTGTGGGGTCGGGTGCAGGTGAGAATCAACAAAACATGGGTTATAACAGCCTCCCTTTCAAGTATTATCAAATGTGAACTTAAGGACACACAAGGCTTACAAACAAATAAATCCATCAACCCATTGAGACATCTCTAATGTGATACTGAGCAGCTTTCGCACAAGACCCAAATAGAGAAAACAAAAAACGTTTGTATATTTGTTTGCCATTAAAAAATACCAATACTGACTCCACTGAAAAAATACATTCTTATTTTATCTTTATAGAATAAAGATATAATATATATATATTTAATGTATATAATACATTTAATATATAAATATATATTTGATATTTAATATATATAATTTATCTTATAGAATAAAAGAATGGTAAATGAAAACATTGGCTTGCATTTTAGTTTGTGAAGGAGAAGCAACAGAAAGGTACTTTAAGATTTAAATTTTGAAGTTAGGTATGATGGCGGTAACATAACACTTAACATTAATAGTTCCAACCAGAAAGGCCATGCCATTAACCTAACAGACGTATAAATCATTTTATCACATTCCTTACCCACCCAACACCTACTACAATGCCTGGCACGTTGTGTATACTCCATACATATTTGTTGAATTAGTGCTGAGTTGTCTCATAAGGAAAAGGAAAAAAAAACACACTTTTAGAAGGACATTAGTTATATAAGACTATTTCCACCGGTCTGAAGCTAGCAGCCAACATCATATTAATTTTCAAAATATTCCAGCTCTCATTATTTAGGACAGTGAATAATACCTCTCCTGCCTTCCCCTCCTGAGCTCCGAACTGAAAGGGGTGAGGGGAAGGAGAGAGAGAAGGAGAGGGAGAGAGAGGACAGAAACAGACGGAGATCAGTAATCAGCTTGATTACTGATGAAAGCTCTATTAGAGGATGTGGCTTACGTGTGTGGCTAACTGGGCTTACTCTCACTTTCTGAAGTGGACACACTCTTCTCAGATTTCAGGCTTTCTGGGAGAGGCTAATGGATGTGCAGTAGAGCCTTACCACAATGGCCAAGGAGGAGGACCAAAATTCACCCTCCCTGTAGACAGGTGCATCCTAAGGAAGAGACTGGAAGAGTATGGGAGTGGGCCTTGTATGCCCAGTTCGTTCTCTTAAAGTAATTAGATAAGTCTATTCTTACTTAAGGACCAGCAAGTGACGCAGAAGAAAGAATGAGAGGGTGGAAAGAGGCTGAGAGTGTCACTCTAATGGAAGCAAGACATACTGACCCCTCTAACACTCACCATCGTCATTGTTCATCCATCAACAAATGTACTTGGCTCTAACAATCCAACATACATGTTGGATCTGATGACCTGGTTCTATTTCCACAATTCTCACTCTAATACAGGCCATGAATCCCCTGTCTGGGATAACGAAATGGTTTCCAAACTGGCAGAACTTCGAGACAGCTGTGCAGGTTGTGCATTGGATTACTCCAGGGGTTCTATGGCACACCCTGGTGTGGCACAGTGCACAACGAGGGCAACTATATGGGACAAATTCCACATTACCAGTGCCTGTTATGTGTTACTGTAGGCTAATATTAGGTGTAGGCGATACAGTGATGAGAAAAAAACAAACCAACCCTGCTGCATGGAGCTTACATTCCAGCGGAGGAGGAGACGAACATGGATATGAATCAACACACTGATTTCAGACAGTGACCATTACTATGTGAATTTCAGATAGTGGCAGGAACTATGAAAATAGCAAATACCACGCACTGGAATACGGCTTAGTCCCCTACGGAACGGCTCAAGACTCTCTATAAGCTGTGCTTGGAAACGGGACTGGATCTTGGAGTTAATTCATGTTGGACAACAAGCTAAAAATGCTGGGCAAAAACCATCTAGAAGGACAAGGAAGATTGATTTCCCAGAGGCCATTGCTCCATTGAGGGGACTGCTCCTCCCTTAAGAGACAGAGGTGAATTTTTACAGTCTGGGTCCTGGGAGTTCATAGGTGCCTTTGATTGTTTTATTTCCAGGAAGTGCACAAACACAGATGCCTGTATATTCTACCCGTAGAATATTTGGACAAGGATCTCCCAAACTGAAATGCTTACAGGGCCTGGGCAGGTAATGTCAATGCACGGAGGAGGCGAGTGGGGGAATCAACTCTCGTTTCCAAGGGATGCAACAAATTTGGATTTTTGTGTGAAATTTCTGGATTGTTAGCAGTTCTTTCTTAAAAATAAGCTATGTAGGTCAGACAACACACTTTCAAGCTGAGGGCAAGCCATTTTGACCTCTCAATCAGTCTAAGAACACCAAAAGAACTCTTTCATTGTTGAACACGAAACATGATTTGTTTCCTCGAGATACAGATGTGTGTATTCTCACATGTCTATTCTGAGAAGGCTGTTCGGAGAATGGTCTTTATTTTTGTGCGTTTTGTTCTCAACAGCATTCCAGGCCCTAAGTCTATAAACCTCTGTGAAATAAAGCTTCAGCGTGTATATTTCTACTTAATCTCTAGGCACTAAAAATGAAGACATGATCTTCAGAACCTGATTCTGAGGGCGAGAAAAAAAAAAAAATACAGAGGGATTAGAATAGTTCCCCGGGCTTATACTAAGTCTGTTAGAGTTAGCTCTTTTGCCCTTCGAAAATGACTAATTTAGATGCTTTGAGCTACTGGCCGCAGAGTGGACGATTCAGATCCCAATACTGGGCTCTCGCAATCTACATTTGGTGTCGAAGAGACTCCATAATTGGAATCAGACAGAGAAGATGTGGCACGGGTGTTATGTTTCCATACTGAAATTTTAATGCAATTCAGGATTGCTGCCTAAAACCTCTTTCCATACGTGCACACGCACATACACGTTAAGTCGTTCAGCTAGGTTTAAAAACAAACACACAAAGCAGCGCTGATAAACACCTGACCGTGAGAGAGAGAATTTTTTTTTTCTGAGCTCCAAATATATGGTTTTCAAACACTGCTATCTATCTGAACCATGATTTTAACACATTTTGATCGACTGAGAGTGGAAAAATACAAGATAGTATTCTGAGACTTTGAAATCTCTGAAAATTCAAAGTCAAAATCTGTCATTAATATATTCTGTTTGCCTCAGCACTAACGGACATATGTTCCATCTGAATCATGCAGTTTCATGATGTTCCTAGGATTTGAAAAAAATGACATCAGCCTTCTCCGTATTGTTCCTTTACAGAGAAACACGCAGAAGTTCTTCAATGAGCACTGTGATATGTACCGGGGTCATCTATGTTACTTTGTTTAGATAAGCTGATAAGCTTTCTTGACTCTTAAGGTGGAGGAAAAAAGAAATCAATGTTTCTGTTAGCAGGTCACGTCTTCATTGAATCGTCTTGTCCGAAGGCTGTTGCTGAGCTCACAAAGCAGAGTCTATACAATATGATGCAAAAATATGTTTATAAATACCGAAACGGAACAAAGAATGAGTGTCCGTGAGTAAATACATGTAATACTTCAGGTTGATTTTCAAAATGTAACAGAATCATCCACGTATCACCGTGCTACTTTACCTGCAGCTTCTAAAGGAACGTGGGGTTCATCGCTTGAAGAAGTCAGTACAAAAAGAGATGTTCTAAATAGTTAAAATTATGCTTGTGTCAGACAGTAAATAACATGTCTTTCCCAGTGTTGTCCTCTAGCAGGATACGATTATATAATTTATAACTATATTTGTTTCAAATATGTGATTCTTATGAAACTTACACAATGTGTAATTATAGATACCCTTTATTTTAGAATTAACAACATCTCAAGGTACCGTATAATTGATGGAGCCACAAGGGCTGAAAAGGCGTGAGGTTTGTAAACTGTCATAAGAACAACAACATAAGAGATTCTTTACACACGTTATCTCAAATTATCATAATTATCTCCCGAAGTGGGCCGCCATATTATGTTATTTTACAGATGAGAAAAATGAGGCTTACAGAGCTATTTTGAGTGGAACATAGATCTATTTAACTTCCCTTTGCTAAGGATGATTCATCCAGGCATATGGACTCTCAAAAAGTCAAAATATAGACATCAGGGTTCTCGCAATCTCCCCTAAATTTGTGTGTACAATTTCGTTTGTCTATAAATGTACACTTTAAAAAAGTAAAATCCATAACTTTTATGATACTCTCCAAGATATTGGTGACCCAGAAAAGATCCCCTGTGCACACATTGAAATTTTAGATATGAATTCCGTAAGGGCCAGAGCCATGGGGTTTCTCTGACTTCTTCCATTCTATGCTGGCACGCAAAACATCTGATGACATATTCTTAAGTTAACAGTTATGAAGATACTTGTAATTAGATTTTCGAAACGCAGAAGGGTTTTCTTACAACCAGAAATAAGTGAAAAGGGGCAGGAGCCAAATCTTTATGCCATAGTTTCGTGTTGCGGATACAGAGTTCATCCCATCGAGTTGGTAAGATGGCCGAGACGGCCTGTCTGCAGAGAGCGTGGTTCCATTGTCCCGGCAGACATCGAGCTAATTCGTGGCAACAGGATATCACCTCTTAGCTTATTGCATTCAGGCGTCAAATTCAACGCCACCCAAATGGAACGTATCCTCTGAACTCCCCTCAGGACTTCTAAACCAACTCCCTTCAAGACTTCCCTATTTACGAGACCGGAATCAACCTTCTCCCAGTTCTTCTTTACTCTAGAGGACACTTCAGATAGAAAATGGAGCACATACGAAGGCGTCAAGGGGTGAAATACAACATCTTCTTTATCAGTTCACCCATAGACAGGCACATAGGTTGTTTTCATGCCTTGGTTATTGTGAATAATGATGCTTCAGTGAATGTGGGAGTGCACGTCTATCCGTGTCCTCTGCCCATTTTTAAGTTGTCGTCGTTGTCGTTAGTAGTAGTAGTAGTATTAGCTATTGAGTTGCAAGACTTCTTTGCAAATTTGCATATTAAGGTCTTACCAGAAATATTTTCTCCCAGTCTGTAAGTTGCCTTTTCATTTTGTTGACCATTTCTTTTGCTGTGCAGGGGCTTTTAGTCTGACACATACCACTTAGTTATTTTGCTTTTGTTGTCTATGCTTTGGCTCTCGTACCTAAAAACTTTGTTGAGAGCTTATATCGTGAAACGATTATTGAAAAGAATTCCCTTCCCCCACTGAGTATTCTTGGCTCCTTTGTCAAATGTGAGTTGGCCACACGCGTGGGAGCTTGTCTCTGCCCGCTCGATTCTGTTCCATTTGCTTTATGTGTGTTTTCAAGCCAGTCATTCTGGTGACTGTCAATAAGGCCAGAGCCAAAAGGATTGTTTTGTCCAGTTTTGTCTGGTACAATCACGTGTCTTCGTAATACCGTTCTCTTCATTTCCAGCGAAGCTGCAGGTAGTGGTGTTTGAAAGAAGCACTTCAACTTCTCTGTAACGTTTGTGGGGTCACCACCAGTGGAGCTCCCGTCCGTCGCCATACGATGCTATTACAACGTCATTGACTATATTCCCTATGTCGTACCGTTTGGCCCTTCTTAAGAAGCCACGCGGTAGGTAGAAAGGTGGGGTTTTTTCCTCCTGGACCTCCAGTTCTCAATCTCTTCTCCTAGCAGAACTTGTCACAAATGCAACGAGGGGCCCACACGCCTGCTTCATGGGTGTGGGGCAGATGCAAACATTCAATGTCATGAAAACATGATTTTTAAGGCCGAACTCGCAAGGTATTTTCGTATGTAACATTTCGTATGATGTTTTATTCATATATCTGTGATTCCCTAGCACGTGCTTTTTACCCTCCCCCTTGGGAATTCTCACCCCAATCCCCAGTTTTGCCAACATTTTATTGACTTCTCAAGGCCCATGCTTTCCTAATTGGCAAAATGCAAGGGTGCCCTTCAATGCTTACCCCGTGGGCCTACGGCATCTGAAACCATTAGAGGCTTCACCTTTTTTGAGTTGTCTCCTTCATGGTTTTCTGTTATTTTTTTCATCTGTCACTTATATTCTGTTTATCATCAGAAAAGATTTCTGTCAATTTGAAATACAGAGCTGCAGGTGAAAGAGAACGGAGGAGATAAAGCTAAAAAGAAAATCTTCTATAGGGATATTCTTAGCCAATTTACCTCTTCTGCCTGATAACCAGGAAGTCCGAAATTATTTCATGCCGAATGGCTGATACGTCCCTCTCATTCCTAATGATTTCAGGTTTTTCTTCTTAGCTTTATCTAATCCTTTCTCTTTCACCTGCAGCTCTGTATTTCAAATTGACAGAAATCTTTTCCTTTGCCACCCCCCCAATCAGTCACCAAATCTTGTCGATTCTTCCAGGGACACTCCCTCTCCTTCTCTCCCAACAGCCTCAGATTCCTTGGATAACCTCAACACTGGGAAACCTAACTCTTGCCTTCGTCTTTCCGGCCCCACAAATATTCTTTTCCCTAAATTGTCCCTTTCTTCCTATTCTTTCTTTCTATAAAGGCTTCAGTGGCACCACATTACAGGCACAGAGCTCACACTCCTTATCCTGACGTGGATGCTCCTTCGCCATTTCACCCTTAGATTCCATCCCGTTAAACTCTGACACCTCCTATTTCCTTGCATGTTTGTTATCCTATATCTCTGTACTTGAAGGTTCATTCTCCTCCTCTAGCCACATAGTTCTTTTAAGAGCCAATCCCAGGTTCCATGCGTGCCAGAAATATTTATCTCGCTGCTGACACTCTAATTGCAATATTTAATTGTTACTTACTTACATTTCTATAAATCCTGAGATTGCTTATCTCTCTCCAACCAGATCATTAGCTCCCTAAGGGATGCCTCAGACATCTATGCATTCTCCACGGCACCTAGTCTAGTAGATATTTTGTAAATATTTGGTGATTTGTTTTAGAGCTCTTTATACAATTGCTTCCCTACTCCGTGATATCTACAGGAAACGGCGCACACATTAAGGGAACAAGAGAAATGAAGAAAAGTTATGATATCGTTAAATCAAAAGGCACCTTGCTCCCTCACCTTTGTATCAAAATAGACCTTACTGGTTTGCTCTTTTAACATCCACAGCAGCATATGCTCCAACCAGCACCTGGAATCGATCAAGAAGACAGGGGCTGCCACGAAGTGCTGTTCCAGAAGTATAAAATGCCATCGCTGCCATTGTAATAACACCAGGGAAGGTTGAATTACAGAATTAAAATGGGCCTGCCTTTCCGAGTTGAGCCTCTATGTGAACAATCATGGGCCAGAAGAGCTGTGAGGGCCGTGAAGACTCATATAACCTGAGTAATTATTTGCTTACGGTGGGATATCTCGTGGAGGGAATAAGAACAGCAACGACTACCATTTATTGCATTCATACTGTGCGCCAGGCACTGTACTAAATGCTTACATGAATTATGGAATTTAATCCTCCCGAGCATGTTCTAAGATAGAGACCATTCGTTTTCTGTTTTACAAATGAGGAAATCAAGACAAAGTAACTTGCGCGAAGTCATAGCTAAGAAATGAGTCAACTGGGATTTGAATGGATGTAGACTGGCACCCAAGTTCACATGATTTACTAACCTGCAATAGTTCTCTTGCTGTTTTCTTGCTTTATATTAATAGCCTGACTCACTCAAAAATCTAGGTAGAGATTTCTTTAATCATTTTTTTCTTTTATTTTGGAGAGAGAGAGAGAGAGAGAGAGAGAGGGAATCCCATGCAGGCCCCACACTCAGAGGGGAGCCCAACGCAGGGCTCGATCCCACGACCCTGGGATCGTGACCTGACCTGAGCTGAAATCAAGAGTGGGACACCCAACCTACTGAGCCACCCAGGCGCCCCCTACGGAGAGATTTATTCTAATCACGTGCTTGCATGCATAAACGTACCGTTTCAGGAAAGGGGACGGACAAAGTGTTTTATTTCAGATTACTGGCCACCGTTAGAAAAAGGCTTTGGGAATTTTGACACATTCAAACTTGGTCTCAAGTTCCAAAAAAGGCTTTTACGTGGAGATGCGAACTAAAAAAAAAAAATCCGCTAGTTGTAACAGTCCTCTGCTGGATTAAAATCTCAGGCACATGGGCTGAATCCATTCTGCATGCCTCAGTATGGATGGTGGATGATGCCTGTGCCATTCCAGGGGCTTTTCAACGAGTGCCTCTTCTTGTTCATCTGGTTACCACTCCGGTCTGTTTTCTCGTGCCGAAGACTATTCGTGTGCCAATCGTGAGATACCAGATTCCATCCTTTAGAAAGCTAATGGAGATATTTTTAAACTTTGTAAACTAGCAATTCTGTCTCATAGATAACATAAGGCCTATACGCCAATGCACTGACATGTTCTTTGGATTTAAACAGAGTTTCTCATGTCATGTCAGAAAACACATGCCATGCCAGAAAATGATTTCATTCACTGCGGTAAAGAAATTTGAAAACATCCATTCAATGCTGTGGAAACTGGCTAAGATGTACTCAAAAGAATGAATGCATGTGATAACAATAACCACATGGGGATTGATAACAGATAATAATGTCACAGTTTGATTCATAAATTCCTTGGGTACTGGGGCCACGTCTGATTTATCTTTGGATTTAGTATCTTCGGATACTAAACGGTTGTTTGTGGAGTTCATGTGGTCGCCCCTAGGAATTTTTCTATATCCCTCAAGTGGGCCTACGACTTGTAATCAGGCAAGAGGCATATCTCAGGTGAATGTGGACAGTACAACATTTTTACCTCATAGAACACTTTCCTCCACTCTCTCTTTTCCCCATCTTTATCAGCATGCCTTTTTAAAACATTCTTCCTGGTGCTGAAATAAATTTTGGGTTCCTCAAGGCTCTACTTATAAAATAAAATTTAAAAGATAATGAAATTACTGTCACCCTTAATTTTCCCTGTGTTTCACAGCTGGATCTGCTCCTGCATCTCGGGGATCCTACGTATCCTCTTGCTATACAGAATTTACTTCCGTGGAACCCCTTCCTTGTTGACGCAATGCGTGGGGCTGTGCTCCTCCCTCAGCGTCCCCACCTAGCACCTCGTTTCCCTACTAAAGCCAAGACCTATCGTAAGATTCATCCCATCCTTTTAGACCCAAACACTCTGAATATTTTTTGACGACTTTCAGGTATCGGGTTCCATATCTTACAAAGATACCTCAAGAAATCTCTTAAAAACCATTCTTCCTGGATAGCTTATCCTCAGTTCACCATTGTTTTCCCCTACAATGTCAATCTGCCTCTATTTCCACCTGGTGTATTTTTCATCTCTGACATTATCATTTTTCTTTGTTTCTCACGTATTTACTTAACTTCTAGAACATAGAGGATACAGTTAAAACTTTTTAAAAAGTGAGGTACCATTGGTACCTCAACATTAGCTTCAGGTGTACAATGTAATGATCCAGTATTTGTATATACTGAGAAATGATCACCACAATGTGTCCAGTAAACATCCATCACCATACATGGTCACGATTTTTTTCTCACGATGAGAAGTTTCAAGCTCCACTCTCCTAGCTGTTTTCAAATATGCAAGACAATATTGGTAACTATAGCCACCGTGCTGTACATTGCATCCCCGTGGCTTCCTCATCTTATAAACGGAAATGTATTTGTTTGTTTGAACTAGGCTCCGTGCCAATGTGGGGCTTGAACTCATGACCCGGCGATCAAGAGTCGGACGCTCTACTGACTGAGCCAGACAGGTGCCCCTTTATAACTGGATATTTGACCTGTTCACTCTATTCATTTCTTTTTTTAAAAAAAAATTAATGTTTATTTATTTTGAGAGAGACAGAGCATGAGCAGGGGAGGGGCAGAGAGAGAGGGAGACACGGAATCCGAAGCAGGCTCCAGGATCCCAGCCATCGGCACGGTGCCCGACGCGGGGCTCAGACTCACAAACGGTTAGATCGTGACCTGAGCTGAACTTGAACACTTAACCAACTGAGCCACCCAGGCGCCCCTCACTCTATTCATTTCTATCTTTCATCTCTGCCATTTTAGTTTTTCTTTATATTTGCTGTATCTACTTAACTTTGAGAACATATAGAATATAGTTATGACTGGTTTAGTGTCCTTGTCTGCTGTGTCTTACATGAGGGTCAGTTATGCGTTGGCTTTGAATGACCGATTATTCTCGCTATTCTAAGTCACGTTTTCCCGCCTCTTTTCATGTCTGGTCATCTGTAACTGGATGCTAGGCATTGGGAACTTTACCTTCTCGCAAGGTGAATATCCCTGAAATACTTGTTTTTCGGAGCTAGTTCGATCCATCTTCCTTTTTCTATTTTGTAAGCAGGACCTGAGCAGCGCTGTTTCCTCGCTACGGAGCCCAGTCCTTTCTGAGCTCTTACCAAATGCCCCGTGGATTAAGACTCTGCCAGACTGGCTGGCGGGAACTGAGCTCTCCTGGTCCTGAGCAGTGAGCACTAGCACCGTTAAGCCTTGCAAGATGCCCTTGGGCAGTTCTTTACGTGCAGTTGCTGCTCAGTGCTTGCTGAATGCCGTGCAGCTGCCCAGCTTTCCCCTTCTGTGGCGCCCTGTCCTCTCCAGGACTCTGTCCTCTGGACTGTAGGTATCTTGCTCCTCAACTCGGACGTTCCTCCAGGTCGTGCCTGTGTATCTCCCCCCTGCACCGTGGCCTGGACATTTTCTCAAGGCGGGAAGCTGGGGCAATCCTACCACTCACTCCATTTGTTTCCTGTGTCTCAGAGATCACGGTCTGCCATTGATTATCATCTTGAAAACCATTGTCTCATATATTTTTTGGCTTTCGTTTGTTGCCTGAAATGGCCAGGTAAACCCAGTCTCTGTTATTTCATCTTTTTAAAAAAATTGTTTAGTGTTTTATTCATTTTCTGAGAGAGACAGAGAGAGAGAACGAAAACAAGGGAGGGGCAGAGAGAGAGAGAGGGAGACACAGAATCCCAAGCAGGCTCCACGGCCCCGGAGCCTGATGTGGGACTTGAACTCACGAACCATGCGATCGTGACCTGAGCTGCAGTGAGACGTTTAACCGAGTGAGCCACCCAGGCGCCCCAATCTGTTCTTCCATCTTGGCCGGAAGTACCATCATATATTTTTTTAAACAGGTATAGTGTTATGTATATTTTTATGTCTTCTGTATCAGACTTTGGTAAGTTGTATTCCCAAAGGAATGCTGTCCATTTAAGTTATTTAATTTAGTGGCATGAAATTGTTTATAATATTTCCTTATTTTCATTTTAACATCAGTGTGATCTGTACTAATTTTCCTCTTTCATCCCTATTATTGGTTTCCCTTTTCCCTCTTTAATTCTGGATCAATCTTGCTAGGTGTTTATCAATTTTTAATCAGTCTTTTTACAATTTTTTAATCAGCCTCTCCAAAGATCAATTTTTTTTTACTTTTTTGACTTCCTCTATTTTTTGTCTATTTTCTATTTTATTGATTTTTCTTTCTTTTCTTTTTAAAAAAAATTTTAATGCTTATTTATTTTTGAGAGAGAGAGACAGAGCACAAGCGGGGAGGGGCAGAGAGAGAGACACACACACAGAATCCGAAGCAGGCTCCAGGCTCTGAGCCATCAGCACAGAGCCCGATGCAGGGCTCGAACTCATGAACTTTGAGATCATGACCCAAGCCGAAGTCGGAGGTATAACTGACTGAGCCACCCAGGCACCCGTATTTTATTGATTTTTCACTCTTCGTAATTTCCTTCCTTCCACTTACTTTAGGATCAGTTTTTTCTTCTTTTTGTAGCTCTTCATGGTGGAAACTTAGATCACTAAAACTGAAACTTTTCTTCATCTTTAATATATGCATTTATAGCTATATTTTTTCCTTTAATCATTGCTTTAGCTCATTCTTAAAGTCTCATATGTTACGATTTTATTATTGTTTGAGTCCAAGTAGTTTATAATTTTCCTTGTGATTTCTTCTTTGATCTATGTGTTACTCAGAACTATGTTGTTGATGGGGCGCCTGGGTGGCACAGTCGGTTAAGCGTCCGACTTCAGCCAGGTCACGATCTCGCGGTCCGTGAGTTCGAGCCCCGCGTCAGGCTCTGGGCTGATGGCTCAGAGCCTGGAGCCTGTTTCCGATTCTGTGTCTCCCTCTCTCTCTGCCCCTCCCCCGTTCATGCTCTGTCTCTCTCTGTCCCAAAAATAAATAAACGTTGAAAAAAAAAATTTAAAAAAATAAAAAAAGAACTATGTTGTTGAATCGCCAAATGTTCGGGCGTTAAAAAATGTTTAATTCCAGTGTAATTAACATACACTGCTATATTCGTTTTAGGTGTACAATATAGAGATTCAACACTTCCATATATCACCCTGTGCTCATCGCCACAAGAGCACCCCTTAGTCCCCATCACCCATTTCACCCATCCCCTCACCCACCTCCCTGCTCATAACCATCGGTTTGTCTCTTTTTTTGTTTTGTTTCTTAAACTCCACATATGAGTGAAATCTTATGGCATTTGTCTCTTTCTGACTTATTTCACTTAGCATTATATGCTCTAGATCCATTCATGTTGTTGCAAATGGGAAGATTTCATCCTTTTTATGGCTCAGTAATATTCTGGTGTGTGTGTGTGTGTGTGTGTGTGTGTGTATACACATACCATATCTTCTTTATTCATTCAAAATCAATGGACATTTGGGCCCTTTCCATAATTTGGCTATTGTTGATAATGCTGCCGTGAACGTTGGGGTGCATGCATCCCTTTGAATTGGTGTTTTTGTATTTTGGGGGTAGATATTCAGGAGTGTGATTCCTGGATCGTAAGGTAGTTCTGTTTTTAATTTTTTAGGAAACTGCATACCGGTTTCCACAGAGGCTGCCCCAGTTTGCGTTCCCACCAACGGTGCCAGAGGTTTCCTTTTTCTTCACAGCCTCAGCAACACTTGTTGTTTCTTGAGTTTTGATTTTAGCCGTTCTGATAGGGTGTCAGGTGATACCTCATTGTACTTTTGATTGGCATTTCCCTGATGATGAGTGATGGTGAGCATCTTTTCATGTGTCTGTTGGCCATCTGGGTGTCTTCTTCGGACAAATGTCTGTTCGTGTCTTCTGCCCGTTCTTAAATTGGATTATTTGGCTTTTTGGTGTTGAGTTGTATCTGTTCCTTATGTATTTTGGATACTAAGCCTTTATCAGATATGTCATTTGCAAATATCTTCTCCCTTTCCGCAGCTTACCTTTTAGTTTCGTCGGTTGTTTCCTTCACTGTGAAGAAGTTTTTATTTTGATGAAGTCTCAATAGTTTATTTTTGCTTTTGTTTCCCTCACCTCAAGAGACATATCTAGAAAGATGTTGTTACAGCCAATGTCAGAGAAATTACTGCCTGTGCTCTCTTCTAGGATTTTTATGGTTTCAGGTCTCACACTGAGGTCCTTAATCCATTTTGAGTTTATTTTTGTGTATGGTGTAAGAAAGCGGTCCAGTTTCCCCAACACCTTTTGTTGAAGAGACATCTTTTTCCCACTGCCTATTCCTGCTTCTTTTGTCAAAGATTAATGGGGCGTATCATTGTGCATTTATTTCTGGGCTTTCTATTCTGTTCCATTGATCTATATGTCTATTTTTGTGTTAGGCATTTCTTAAATGTCTTATTATTGATGGTTTCTAATTCAATTTCATTTTGGTCAGAGAATATATTTGGGGTGATATAAAACCTTCTAAATATATTGCAATTTATTTTATGGCCTAGAATGTATATTGCAGTTTGGGGACATACTACTATTCAGTAAATATCAATTATGTCATATTGGCTGTTCAAATCTTCTCTGTACTAATTTCTTTTTTTCTATGTGTTTGAACAGTGGCTAACAAAAGAGTTTGTAAATATCTGTGTTTATTAATTCATTTATTTCGCCCTTCATCATATCTTTTTTACCGTGTATTAGACTCCCAGCTATGCTAATCCTCAACTCACTGCCTCTGGGGTCTGGCCCCACAGCAGTGTGTTTCTTCCAAGAGTAGGCATTAATGAGTCTAAGATTCCTTTTTCCCTCACTGACGTAGCACGCTTCACACTGTCTCCTACTCGAGACGCAACCTAAGGATTTCAATGGACACCCCCCCCCCCAATTATAATTTTTCTCCCTTTGGTCCAAATAGTTTCATGTTACTTTAAAAATATCAGGACCGACAGCCTCTTATTAGGGTGTTTGCAGTAGGCGACGATGTGTTAAATCCACTTAGTTGTAGTTCTGACCAACATAACATGTGAGTGGAGGGGTATGCGCATAATGGTTTCAGGTTGTGGGTAAAGAGCTGACGGAACTAAATGGCCCCATTCGCATTATGCTCATACCCGTCCACTCACAGGCCCAGAATGTGTTAGTCTTCCGGTTTTAATCAGATGTAAATCTTCTTTTGGGGTAACAGATAATCCTAGGAACCTCTGCTCTTAGAAGATGACTTTGTACGTGGAGGTAAAGGGCTAGCACTGTGACCACAAAGAGATAAAAAACAAAGCACCGCCTCCACTTGGCATATCCAAGCTTCCATAGTGTGAGTCCAAACGATCACATCTCCCGAAAGAGGTAACTTTTCTCTAGATAGAGAGGAGGGAGAGGCCTCAGCAAATGTCCATGTATATTGGATAGCACTTATAGATCCTATTAGAAGGCTCATCTTAATAGTTGGCTTTTTCATTTCCTTCCATAAAATTGAATACTTTTTTTTGTCACATGGAAGAATAATGGCTCGCAACAATGCCTCTTTGATTTGTGCAATGCCCAGGCTTTTCCTGAGGAGTGTGGTTGTCAAGGACATTGTCACTGTTGCATTGTCCTTGAGTACTGAGGGCTGGACCTGAAGACCCTAGGAAGCTTTCTTTGCATGCAATCAAGTCTCTTGAAAAGATAACAGGCAACTGGTGGGGAAACGGAGCCTGAGGTCCTCTGCAAATGTTATATTCTGCCTTCGTTACCGCTTTATGATGGAATGCATGAACACTGCTGTGGAGTCTGTGCTTTGGTCTAGCGTTCTCAGTTTACTGTTGAGATATAGTAGAGCTATTGACAAGCAGAAGGAACTGCCAGAGATGGGGCATATATTATTAAAGCAGTTCATTTTCTCATCAGCAGTTTATGTCTTGCTCTGGATAATTAGTGAGGTCTTGGAAGGAATTAGTCTGGTGTTTGGGAATGTGTGCGCCAAGAGAATACACATACATTGAGCTAGAAAAGAAATGTCCTCATTTATGAGGGGACTGAGCAATGTGAGCGGCATGCACATAGAAATTGAACTCTGAGATCATTCACATGAGTTTCCCATTAGACCCATACAATTGTCCCATTTATTGCTTTTTTGTCTCGAAGACTGACCTGGGGTCGTCATGTTTCTAATGTTATACCACCGCATATATCCAAAGCTACTTTTTCATTAACCCACCGTCACCCTGCATAAACTGAAGAAAAAGACTCATTCCCGCTCAGCAGCCTGGGGATGTGTCAACCAGAGGCTATAATTGATCAAATGAACTCGTTCCGTTTATACGGCTAAAATGTGTGCACGACTAACCCCCACACACACTCCCCAGATGATCCCAGGCATCCGGAGAGTCATACGAAACCTAGGCGGCCCAGTATTCTGTCTCTGGGATGCGTCGTACGGGGCTATGTTTCGACCTAATCCCATCTTAGTACAGTTACTTCTCTGTCTTTCTAAAATGATTATTTCCATTGCATTTTGTAGAATCATGGTTCCAGCGGGGAGTAACCTTCCCCTAAGGTGGTGCAAGGGACACCACTTTCATGAGGAGACTTTCTAGAGATGTGAGGCAGGATGAAGGGGACTGACAATGGATGTTGAGGTCCCGGAGACTAACCGACAGCCAGAAACTGTTACCATCGCTAGGGCTAGAAAAGTGAAGGGAGGTAAGGGTGCTTCTAGACAGAGTAACTCGCACAACGGCACACAGCTAAGAAACGGCTAAGCCAGGGGCGCCTGGGTGGCTCAGTCAATTAAGCGTCTGACTTCAGCTCATGTCATGATCTCATGGTTTGTGAGCTCGAGCCCCACGTTGGGCTCTCTGCTGTCAGCACAGACCCTGCTTCAGATCCTCTGTCCCCCTCTCTCTGCCCCTCCCGCATTCACACACTCTCTCTCTCTCGAAAATAAGTAAACATTAAAAAAATTTTTTTTAAATGAGTAAACTGGGATTTGAATGGAGGTAGACTGGCACCCGGGTTTACATGATTTACTAACCCGAACGAATTCTTCTTTTGCTACTTTCTTGCTTTATATTAATAGCACGACTCACTTAATAATCTAGGTTGAGATTTATTTTGATCATATACTTGCATACATAATCATATTGCTTCCGGAAAGCAAGGATGAAGTGTTTTATTTCACATTACTGGCACCTGTAAAGGTTTGGGGAGCTGAGAATGCCATATGGAGAGGCTGGGAAGGAGTTGGGGAGAAATACCACCCTTAGCCTTCTCTCTCCCCATCCTCCGATGTCCAGTGGGCTAAAACCCATCCAGAAGACAGCAAGGGAGCAAGGCTCTGTCTCCAGTATACACAACAGGCAGGAGAAGGTGTAAAGTGGGCCCACATAGAGTGGAGTGGAGGGATGGAGAACAAGTCGACATACATTTAGAGTTTCCGGCTTTTGCACAGAAGGATGAGGTGGCCCGCAAAGCATTTGAACTTGTTCCGTGCCTCCCTCAGCTTTCGGCCGGACTAGTGCAAGTTTATCCTAAGCAGCCTCCCCGCATCCACACACGGCTCCATCCAATCAGAATGGATGGATTCTGATGGGAAACCATGGAGACCAGAGAAATCAGTTCAAAACAAAACAAATGAATAAGCCAACACAAAAAGCAGAAGTAGACCACTAAATTCGGAGAACAAATGGACCATTGCTAGAAGGAAGGGGGCAGGGAGATGAGCAAACTGGGGGGGAGGAGGAGGGCGAGATGCGGGCTTCCAGGTGTGGAATAAGTCACAGAGGGTGGTTACGCATGGGGCGAGCACCGCAGAATGTAGACCCTTGTGCAATCACTATGTCGTACGTCTGAAACTTCAATCAGAAAACGAAGACAATAGCATCAGTAAAGGGAACTACATAGGGAAAAAACCCATCTGCTATACCTTGCCCTCCGCTGCCCCCTCCGCTCAGCACTAAACCTTTCAGTAGATTCCATCGCTTTTAGGACAGGAACTGAAATCCCGACCAGAGCCCGTCGTGTCCTACACGGTCCAGTCCCCGCCGAACCCTTCAATCGTGTCTTATCCCCTTCTGTCCTTCGTTCAGCTCCCCGCGGCAGGACTGCCTTTCTTTGCCTCCTGCCTGATTCAGAACCTCTGACACGTTGCTCTTTTCTCCCAGAATATTATTCCGGCTTTTCCCCGTCTCTTGTTGGTGCTTCTCATCCCTCGGATTTCATCTCCAAAGTCACTTCCCCGCGGAAGCCCTGACAGGATTCCTAGGTCCACGTAGCTACCAATTTTTATTTATTTATTTATTTATTTATTTATTTATTTATTTTTGATAGAGAGAGAGAGAGAGAGAGAGACCGAGCAGGAGCCACCCAAGCGCTACCAATTTTTATAGATTTTGCTTATATCATGTGTATCTTCTTCATCGAAGCTTCTCGGTGTGAAATTCAACTCATATCCCTGTGACGATCGGCTTGATTTCCATCTCTTGTACTGGATAATAAGGACCACGGAGCAAGGAACTTGTCTGGTTTTGCGCTCCGTTGTACTCCGGGCCCTAACCTAGCACGTGCACATGATAGGCCTTCAGCAAATAGTCGTCAACCATGTTGCAAGATGCATTGTTCGCACCTGAAACCAAGATCACACTATGTGTTAACTACACCGGAATTAAAGTTTTCAAAAAAGACACCCTGTGCACATCAGCTGGAGTGCCGGATGTTCATACCAGATAAGACACAGGCATTAGCCGGTCTGGGTACGTGATCAGTTTTGAATTGATTATTCAGCTCTCCACGCAGAAAAACATACCACAATATACCCACAGTTTACATTGGCTCTTCATGGATTTTACAAGTAAGGCGATCTTTTTTTATTTGTATTTTCAGGGTATGTCCTTGAAATGTCTGAGCTAAAATCATTGGTGGCATTATTATGCATCATAGAAATTGTGAGCGTGAATGCATAATATTTAAAATTAATTCAAAGTAAACGTTCTTTCAGAGAGGAAAATTGTTATATCAGGAGAAATGCTGTCTGCTTCCCAAGAGACCATTCTAAACAAATAATTATAAACCACATTTTTGACGTGGCCGATGAAGTTCTGGATGGCAGGATATTTTTGTAATTGGTTTAGCTATGTTCGGGGAGACATGACTTCAGCCCCGTTACCACATCCCTTATTAAGGCTGTTTCTACACAGGCCACAGGGAATCTATATGAGGGAAATACCTTGGAACGTTGTTGAATTAATTTAGTTAGCGACAGTTACTTTTGATATCCCCGGGAGCAAGGAAAAAGGCACAACTCCTTCAGCACACCTCTTGGAACGGGGAATAAGGTGGTCCGTGTGAGTGAGAGGACAGACAGGAAGCGCCTAGCTGGGGGAGAATATATACTAGCTAATATCACACAGTAGACACTTTGTAAATATTAGTTCCCTCTCTCTCCATTTGTTGAGGCACTCAAGTTGTCAGGGAAACACTGATTACAAAAGGACAGTCACGGTTGCAAGGGCGTTTCACGGGGAAAGGTAGTGCACTGCCTTTCTTTGTATTCCCTCTCAGCCGGGCATGAAGGAGACAGGACGCAAGGGTTCAAGGTTCAAGCTGAGAAGGCTCGACGGGGCGTAAGAAGGTCCGGGCGAGAAAGAGGAAGGTGCGGCCTGCAGAGATAAACGGTATCCAGATCATCACTCTGGTGGAAAGGCAGGAGTGAGTGGCTTGTAGCTTTTAAAGCAGGAGTACCCGATTTCCCATTGGATTCTTACCCAGGATTGTAACACATGAAAAAGATAGGGGCGCCTGGGGGGCTCGGTTGAGCGTCCGACTTCGGCTCAGGTCATGATCTCACGGTTCGTGGGTTCGAGCCCCATGTCAGACTCTGTGCTGACAGCTCAGGGCCTGGAGCCTGCTTCGGATTCTGTGTCTCCCTCTCTCTCTGCCCCTCCCCGCCTCAAAAATAAATACACATAAAAATTTTTTTTTCTTTAAGGGTAACAAGAAGGGGCGCCTGGGTGGCTCTGTCAGTTAAGTGTCAGACTTCAGCTCAGGTCATGATCTCATGGCTCGTGAGTTCGAGCCCCACATCAGGCTCTGTGCTGACAATGCAGAGCCTGCTTGGGATTCTCCCTCCCTCTGTCTCTGTTCCTTCCTCCCTTGGGCTCTATCTCAAAAAAAAAAAAAAAAAAAGATAAAAAGAAGAGTTCATGTGGTTGTTGGCACAAAGGAGATTGGGATTACATGCCCACCCTCTCGTTCTTTCCACCCAATGCCACCCCACCCTGAAACTTTTGTAGTTCTACAAATAACACTGTAGCAGTATAGCCCAGCACACCGGCCACAGGGGATTTATAGCCAAGTCTCTAAGGAAAACTGAGAGGTTTTCCAACTGAAGTTTAGGTGGAGAGGGTACTTAATTTGTGCCTAGGAATGCCTTGCTTTAATTGTATCTTTCATTCATCGCTAATTCCAAAGATTGAATTCCTAAATTGGCAGTAATTGCTGCTTTGGGAATGTCAGTGCTTTTTGTTAAATATTTTATTTTACGGGAAAAAGACTAGATCGTTTGTTAAATTATTTATTTTATTGAAAAAAAATGGATAGATGCTTAAATTGCTGACTTGAGATAAGTATAGAAAAGGGATTATATATAAATCGAAACCTGTCTTCGAGATAGATGGGTTTATACTACTTTTGCTAAATAGCAAAGTTGCTTTAAAAACGTGAGAAGAAATTAAGGAAATCATGCGTTGTGCCCACTGTTCATTTTATTTAACTTCTGTTTGGACTGACAACAGCTTTAAACTTCCATTTAACTGTCAGCTGACATCCCTGAATGGGACCCCTAAAATACAGCATTATCAACAAAGCCCATCGTAAAAAACTAAAAACAAAACCAGACACGAAGCCCCCCTTTTCCAATCCCAAGTGGATGCATGCTATGCTGGTGCAGGCTATAGTTCAAAAGCAAAGGTGGGAATAAAAGCAGAGAAGAAATGCTTTGTTTTCCTGCCACCAAATGTACCACTCTTTTATATGTGTACCTGTGTAGTCTGCCTCCAACTTCCCACTCAAATGGAAGATGTGACTCTAAAATGAGTTAGCGCCATATGTTGAGTTCTGGCCATCAAAATGAAACCAATGGGACATGGACCAAGGCAGTTAGGAGTCCGTACCTTTGCCGTGTGCCTTCTCCCTCCAACCTCTAAGACTGTAAGTGATGGACTTGTGTTCAAGTTTATTACCACAGCGTAGGCTTTACCATTCTAGCCCGTCCCGATTAACATAGATGGCAACGGGTTTTGTCAGTTTCTCAATGATTTCATTAAGTTTCAAGAACTACCATATGTTACGTCCTTGGCTCTGCTGTTCTGTATGTTAACTTTTCCTTACTTTTAGCTCTGCGTTTATCTCTATATTGATCAATAGATCAGATCCTAAGAAAAAGGTAATGGCCTAAAAAATAATTTAATTTAGTTCTGATCCAGCATTTCCTAAAGCGTTTTTCAGGAAGCATGATTACCTCTGGGACATCTGAATATGTATACCTGAATTTCCAAGCTTATATAATTTTGGAAAATGCTACATTCTATGGATCCCTCTTGGAGACATTTGACATATATTACCATACTAAAGGCTCTGAACAGACCTGTAATAAGGAAGCCAAAGTTACAATGCAAGTGTTACCTGCATTTATTCGACCAGGAGTTCTTTTTCCTGCAAACATTTCTTAGAAGTGATTCCATTTGTGCAAAAGTAGTTATGCCGATAGCCTGAGAAAGAAAGTCCTGCAATTTCACTTAGAAAGATGAATTTTCACCAAAAGAACACTAAATTAGTCAGAACTCTACCAAACAAACAGAACGGCAGTTAAATAGGTGTGCTAGTTTCCTAGGGTTGTTGTAAACATTACCACAAAATAAATGGCTTAAAAGAGCAAAAATGTATTCTTTTCACCCTTCCAGAGGCTAGAAGTTTGAATTCAAGGTGTCCACGGGGCTGTGCTCCCTCTAACAGCTGTAGGGAAGAATCCTTCCTCGGCTCTTCTGGCTTCTGGCGGTTGCTGACAATCTTTGATGTTCCTTGGCTTTCTTCTCTATGTGCCTTCTGTGTCTTCAGCTCTCCCTCTCCTCATAGGGGCGCTGGTGATTGCATTTAAGGCCCACCGTAATTCAATAGGATGTCATGTTAATTTGATGACGTCAGCAAAGACCCTATTTCTGAATCACTTCACGATCACAGTGTTGGGGATCGGAAATTAGGACATATCATTTTGGGGACACAATTCAAATTCCAATAGTGGGAAATACTTTTCATCTAAATATCTATGTAGCAATCAAAAAACTGGCTTATGCAACTGTAGCATCTGGCAAGGCAAGTCAGAAATATATAGGGCAGGAGCTGAAACCGTCATCCACAGGCAGAATTTCTTCTTCATGGGAAGCCTGGTTTTACTCCTAGAGCCTTAACTGATTGCATGAGCCCCCCCCCCACACACACACACACACTATCGAGGGTAATTCACTTTAGTTCAAGTCAATTGATTGGAGATATTAACCACATCTATAAAATGCCTTCACAGCAACATCTAGCTTAGTGTTTGATTGAATAACTAGGTACTATAGCTCAGCCAAGTGGACACAGAAAACTAACCATCAAACATAAAATTAAATTTTCAGGTGAAGAACTTTCTGATGTTCTAACACATGCTAAAGCCGTAAGCCTACAAAAGCGCTTTTTTTTTTTTCTTCTCCATTCACAAAATTTTCTTGGGTTACCATTATCAGACATGAGGTGGCCATTACGAGTCCTGTCTCTGAATGAAAGGGACGACTGATGTGATGCGATTTAATTGTTTGGATAGTTCCAGAAATAAAACACAATGTGTGTTGGGCTGTTTTGAAATCTTGACTTTGAAATGAGCTGAGATGCTACCTAAGCCCTTATTCTTACTTCATCAGTGGGTGAAGTGGGACCAGGATGGATAAGCACCTTGCTGGTGTTTTGCTGGCAGATTCAGACCCGACCTGAGATTAGAGCACGGTCCGGTTCCACCATGGCTCTCAGACAACTGTCAAGGGGGACACTAGGCCACACCGAGGAGACAGATAAACTCTCTGGCTTTGTTCGTCCGGTCATTATACTGTGGCAACACATGCGTGCCGAGAAATCTCCCGTGCCCTCCACGAGGACACAGAGCTCGGCTGCCAGGCACCGTCCGTGTTGCTGGAGAGGAAGGGTGCCTGGGCATGAGGGCACCTGTCCCCGCAAAATGCTTTCCTTGCAGCACACGTCTCGGGACCCTCTTTAAGCATGGGTGGCGTCTTCTATCTGCATCGCACTTGGAACTCAATTTTTTGTCACTCGGGGTATACCAGGTCGGCTTGCCTCTGCCTTACGATGCCAGCGCATGGTTTGATCTCCTCGGCGACATGTCTGCAAAAATACCTGAAGACAGGAACAGCAAAGGTCATAACTTTCCTTGTTACCGAAGATAAAATTTAATGGGCTAGATCACAGGCTGCTTTAAGATCGGCCGCGCCAGGTTAATGGGGCTCTGCCACCGGAGCCAATTACAGTGGGTACAATTACATCCTATTCTAATAGCTGTAGGTCCGGGTTACACAAAGCTTCTGTCTCTGGGTAATCGCTAGCTAGGAAGCAGGTGAGGGGAAACTAAGCAAATTGTCACTGATCATACAAGAGACACACAGAAAGCACAGAGCTTGTAGCTATTCCGGGTGCGTGTGTGTCATCTGTTGCTAAGAAGGAGCCGGCGTCGCCGGCAGAAAGCCCTCTTCTTCTAGCGCTGACCAAAAGGATATGTGATCTCAAAGATGCCTTTAGAAAAGTAGCTGAAAAGTGAATAGTAGGAGAGGGGGAGGAAGAACTCAGAAGGCCCTTCTCTGTTGAAACTGTTTCCCTGAGGATTTGGAAAGATTTAGTGGGCCGATATTGTTAATTTTTTTTTCCAACCTACATACAGGGGTGGGTTACCAAAACCCAAAGTGATGTTGTAAAATTTGAACAGACCTTGAAGATCGACTTAATAAAAGACCTCCTTTACATTCTCTGTTATGGTCACCCTTGCAGCTATTTACAGGTCCTTTACCACGCATGGCTAAACGGGGGCCATTGAAGAGTCCCTGACAATTGAAGATCCATCAGAAATATAGATGAAAACATTTTGAAATTTCAAGGTAACAGGATTTTCCTATGATCTCGTGGATCAATCTGCACACTGTTGATTTCTGAAAAGCCTTTGAGGAACCACATCTTCTCCAAGTGAAACACACGTGTTCGTGTTATTGGCGAGTAAATATTTTAACATCCAAGGGAATGGGGGGGGATGTTTTCTTTATGAAAGCATCAATGACATTTATTGGAACTGTGGGAAAGTCATCGCAGATGGGGGTAGCTGTCTTTCTGAGTGCTGGCTTTGGAGTAGAATGATATTTATAAGGGAATGAGCATTACATAAATGACACAAGCAATGTCAATTTCCCAAAATGTTCTTTGTTTCCAAGAGGTTAAAGATGAAAAAAAGTAATTCGTAACATTGGTTGTTCAGACCACAATTGGAAAGACTTCCAGAATGACTCAAGGGTTTTCAAAGATCCTTTCAAAGTAATGAAGTCATCGGTGGTAGGGTAGAAACAAAGAAACAAGAAGGTGGTATCATTGGGATGGTGGGAAGTCAGATCATCTCCTCTTGCTACTGCTTGACCTGAGGTTCGGTTTTGGTGATATTGCTCTTTTTTATCGTTAGAAGAGAAGGAGGAGGTTTTCCATAATTTTATATTCATTCTGTCCCTTTTCTCTCTAAACAGAACTCATTTTTCCAGATCTTTCAGGGTTGTTTTTTTGTTTGTTTTTTACGCTCTCCAAAATATCATGTGTTTCCACTCCTAATTTAAATTTGCTATCCTTTTCTTGGTTATCTTCCTCAGAGACTCTCCTTAACTTGTGCAAGTATGTTTAATGATTTGGAAGAGGCCTGAAGCCAGAGCTACCCAAGAAGTGATTCGGCCATCCTTTCTACTAAATAGAGCCAATGCCGATCTGTCTTGGATAACTGGTGTTCTGAATGTGCGGATTTTCTACAAAGGCAAACAGATATTCTTTTTTTTTTTTTAATTTTTAACTTTATTTATTTTTGAGAGAAAGAGACAGAGCGTGAGTGGGGGAGGGGCAGAGAGAGGGAGACACAGAACTGGAAGCAGGATCCAGGCTCTGAGCCGTGAGCACAGAGCGCGACGTGGGGCTCGAACTCACGAGTGGTGAGATCATGGACTGAGGTGAGGTCGGATGCTTAACCGACTGAGCCACCCAGGCGCCCCAAACAGATATTCTTTAATATTTTTATTGACTTTGGCAATTCAGGGAGCATAATGGTCGGCCCTGTCATTCGTGCCGGACAGTAGAGGAGAGAAAACAGGAGAAGATACGCTTCCGGGCGAGAAGTGAAAAAGCGCATCTGATGAGGAGTAATGCGTTTGACACCATATATCGGTACCCCCGCCTACAACTAATACAACCCAAGAATGATAACCCCCCACGTTGCAGACACATTTAAAAACACAAAAATAAAAAATAAAAACTCAGGTACGCTGGTGGTTTGCTTTAATGCCAACGGGTCCCTATTAGAGACAACACAAAACAGAGTCGCAAAGGAGTTATCTTGTCCCTGGCAGGATTAAACCTTCTTAAAGTGGAGTTCACGAATGACCCGGATCAAATGCATATCCTGCAGTCTCCTACGCGAGACCGGCCCACAGACCAGAAGCATCGGTATTACTTGGGAGCTTGTTAGAAAGGCAAAATCTCAAGCTTTGCCTCAGGCCTACTGAATCTGAATCTGAATTTTATCAAGTGATTCGTAAGCACATTAGAGCTTGAAAAGCACAACCCAAAACACTGTAGACCATGAGGTTCCAGTGTCTGCTTGCGTTATAATTTTTGTAAAAGAACATTTAAAACATTCCAGATCCAGTTGCAGATTCAGTTTCATGAATCTTCCAATATGTTCAGACTCAGGTTTGTCTCAATACTATGAGCGAGGAAAGAAATCAGTGGTGAATGATGATGCTAGGGACTGCATGGCCTTAGTGGAATGAACACTAAGCTTGGAGTCCCAGAGAATTACGCTCAACTCCTGACTCACCACTAGCTGTCACTTAACAAAATTGGGTTAACGCCACCCGTGTCATAGCGCTGTTACGAGAATGGACTGAGGTGGCGTCAGCAGAGTGCTTAAATAAATCTAAGTTTCATCCGTTGCCTGAGGACGATCTCTTCATTTCCCCCCATAAAAACCTCAATATTCATTTCCCTTCTCTGGTTCATTCCGTAATCTGGTGCCTCAAAGGTATCAGGCAACTTCGCATCAGTCATACCCTTACTTTGGAGGCTCACGTGTTCTCAAAGCAGCAGCCTCTTAGGCCTTGTCATGAACTCAACACGGTAATCCAGGTGAAACGACTTTTTCCCAAGCCTCATTGCAATTAGAGAACCCCAGAGACGTTTCGTGGCCACCTGTCAAACTGTGACTTGGGGAATGCTGAATCCGACATAACAAACTGATCCAGAGGGCTCTTCTCATTTACATCGCTGGACTATTTGTCCTTGTTTTGCCAGCACGATCCTAGTTTACTCTTGTTTTTCAGGTGTGATCATTAATACCCCAATTTCGCTTTTTAAAAAAGCGTCCCAGCTTGTGTGGTGAATTACACAGTCAGCTATGAGCAGCTGACTTTGGCTATCCAAAGTTCAACAGCAGGTGCAGAAGAAATGCTCCGCGTGTTCCCTTGCTTTGCCTAAGCAGCTCTTCCAAAGGTTGCTTCTGATCTAGAACCGTGTCAGTTCCATCAGGCCTCCCAATCCTACGCCGGGCCTGCTAACTCTCTTTTGGCATTCAGTACTCTTTCACCTCCCTGCTCTGTATCTTGCCCTCTGTCGCAGAAGATGCAAACTCGGGACTCCCTTGCTGGACTGAGGTCCACAGAGTCTTAGATTCCATGCTAAGACCCACTGGCATGAGGTTTCAGAGGCCAATGAGAATCACAAATACATTTGCTTCTTCTTGCGTAAATGGCAAGCAGATTCTTGGATCCCCAAATGCATGCTTTTTGCTGCACTTCTGCATCCCTCAGCCACTTAATCTGCTTGGAGGCTGAAAAGGATCTGTGAGGTTGGCAGTGAACTTGCTACAGATCCCTGACCCTGGGCGGCAGCGTCTCTGGAAGCTTCTGCTTGACGTGCATCTTCTTTACTCCTTCCAGGGCTTTGTTATTTGCTTGCTTGCTGATGCTTTACCACATCTATTGAGCTATGATGGATATGATTAACCCTCTTCTTTGTCCCCAGCCCCAGGCAGCTAATGATCCGCTTTATGTCATTATAGATTAGTTTACATTTTTAAGTTTTGCATAAATGGAACCTTTACAGTATGTACTCTTTTTTTTTTTTTTTTTTTTGGTCTGGCTTCTTTCACTCATCATAATGTTTTTTGAGATTCATCAAAGTTGCTGCAGGCATCAGGTTTCATTACTTTGTCTTACTGAATAGCATTCGATTATATGGCTGTACCTTGTTCACCCACACACCCATTGATGGACACTTGCACTTGCTTTGTTTCCCATTTGGGTTATTACAAATAACCAAAGCTACTATGAACATTCCTGCAAAGCTTTGTATAGACATATTTTCGTTGTCCTTGAATAAAGAATTAAAGAGTGCCATGGCTGGCTCTTTTCTGTGGCACCTCGAAGGCAGTAGGCTGCCTCAGGATGAAGTTGAACATCTCTTTCCCAGCTATCGGCTGCCAGAAACTCATTGAAGTGGACGATGAACACAACTTCATACCGTTTTTGAGAAGCATATGGCCACAGAAGTTGCTGTTGATGTTCTGGGTGAAGAGTGGAAGAGTTATGTGGTCTGAATTCGTGGTGGCAATGACAAACAAGGCTTCCCGTGAAACAGAGTGTCTTGACCCATGGCCGTGTCCACATGCTTCCGAGTAAGGGGCATTCCTGCCCTAGGCCAAGGAGGACTGGAGAAAGAAAGTGCAAATCTGTTTGGGGTTGCACTGTGGATGCCAATCTCAGTGCTGTCAACTTGGTCATTGTGAAAACAATGGGGAGAAGGATATTCCTGGACGCACCAATGCCCCTGTGCCTCATCGCCTGGGGCCCCAAAAGGCTAGCAGAATGTGCACACCTTTCAATCTCTGTAAAGAAGATGATGTCCACCAGTATGTTGTGAGAAAGCCCCTAAGCAAAGGGAAGAAACCTAGAACCAAAGTGCCCAAGATTCAGCGTCCTGTTACTCCACATATCCTCCAACACAGACTTTCACGTGCCACTCTGAAGAAACGGCGTACTAAGAAAAATAGGGAGAGGCTGCAGAATGTGCTAGACTTTTGGCTAAGAGAATGAAGGAGGCCAAAGAAGAATGCCAGGAATAAGTTCCCAAGAGACGGACGCTGTCCTCTCTGAGAACTTCTACCTCTACGTCTGAGTTGAGTCAAAAATGAGATTTTCTAAGAGTAACAAATAAATAAGATCAAACATGTTTAAAAAAGAGTGCAATGGCTAGACCATAAGGACCAAAAGTTGTTCAACTTTGGAAGAAATTTCCAGTTGCTCTGCCTCTTCACCAACCCTTGTAATTGTCGTTTTAATTGTATCCGTTCTAATAGGAGAGGAGTAGGATGAGCCACATCTCCGTCAAGACCTAAAACTGGGGCACGTGGGTGACTCAGTAGGTTGAGTGTCCAGCTCTTGATTTTGGCTCAGGTCATGATCTCACAGTCTTGGGATTGAGCCCTATTCAGGTTTGTGCTGGGTATGGAGCCTGCTTAGGACTCTCCCTCTCCCACTGCCCCTCCCCTGCTCATGCCATCTCTCTCTCTCTCTCTCTCTCTCTCCCTCTCTCTCTCTCTCTCTCCCTCTCTCTCTCTCCCTCTCTCTCTCTCTCTCCCTCTCAAGACAAAAAAAGACTTAAAAATGGCCACATTTGCCTGGGGAGATTTTAGGTAAGATATACAAAGTGGTAGGTAATGGTGAAGGGTGAGAGAGGACAGAATGAATCATGGAATGGGGTGGCCATGGGGAAGGACTTGGAGAAAATACCCTCTCTTTGCCCTGTGAGCCTCCAGAATTGAATGTGGAGTTATGAGGAAAGTTATCAGGTCAGTGTGAGAATGCTCTTTCAAGACTTAAAGAAAGCCCCTTTTGTCCAACCAGAGAACCTTAGCTTCCCCAGAATCACCCCCACAGGGGTGTGAAGAGTGGTACTTTGTGATTTCAAAGCCATATCATGGCCTCCCCAGCATCCACCACTCTATGTTGATGTCCAAAGTGGTTCCCTGTGATGCCTGAGGCCCCCAAGCCACCATTGGCTTGGGTAGTGCTTAGCTGATCAAACTGAAGAATGTGGCTCTTCGTTGTCCTGGGGAGGGTAAACATAGGGAGGTCAGAGGCTCTGAGTTAGGCCAGTTCTTGGTTTCTTCATGGCTAAGGCAACCAGGAAACCTTAGAATCCTAGAATAATTATAGTACAGTAAACTCCAAAGACCAAAGGGAGGAAGACGAGAAAGACCCTCTATCAACCGAGGTCCAGAGATGATATCAAGGTGACATGACTTGA
The DNA here is from genome assembly GCF_022837055.1 of Prionailurus viverrinus. Lineage (NCBI taxonomy): Eukaryota > Metazoa > Chordata > Mammalia > Carnivora > Felidae > Prionailurus > Prionailurus viverrinus. The sequence continues at coordinate 112,704,591 of NC_062579.1, read as the reverse complement.
AGCAAGCTCTTCTTCTTCCCCTATTGACTTTGTCTCCCAAATCCTTTACCTTCTCCTTGCCTGGCACAAGACCCCTGATCGGTCCACATCCTTCTTCATGATGTCCCGCCTCCCAGTTAGTCCTATCCTCTTTCTCCAAAGTAGTGCCCTGGGCTGACTCTCTTGCCCTTCCAGGCAAGATCAAAAGGCCCTTTCAAGGGAACCTGAGAAAAGCAATCTCAAACATCTACCACTCATTCAAAAAAGCTTAAAAGAGCATAAAGCCAACAATATTCATCTGTTACCATAGGATGGATAGAAATGGCATCAAAGTAAGAGAAGGAATCAAAATAAGAGATAAGACCAAAGGTCCCAGAACAAGAGACCCCGGAGAAGCCCACCACTTCACATAACTTGTGCGACCAGTAGCTGAATAAAAAAGGCCAAGACCTTAGAAACATCTGTTGAGTCTCCAGAGGCCTGGTTTCTGGGAGGCTGAACCACACAGAGGCTGAGTCTTCTACGAGCAGGGTAAACTGATGGCTATGATTAAAATAAAAGTCAAGTTGTGAAAAGATGGTATTTTGTGTGTCTCTGTGAATTCTCCGTGTGAGAAGGGAGGGATGTGGGGTCCCTGGATAGTGGGGGACCAGACCGTCAGGTCCACAGTTGGCCAGACATTAGGGATAAGGACCAGGTTAGAACTGAGCACTGAAGATAAAGACCCCTGCTTAACCCTTTATCTCCGGGACAAGGAATAAAAGGATGTGAGGTTACTACATTTGTTTGGGGGTGAGGAGCAACATTAGGGTCTAGATTACCACCACCCAGATGGGAGGAGGGTTTGACATGCGGAAGGTGACTGTGACTATGATACTTTCCCCCCAAAAGGCAAAGCAACCACTTCCTGGCCACCTACCGTATCGTGGGGCTCTCTGCACCCCACCACCGTATGCTGTAAGCTAAAGGTGCTCAGAAGTCACAAAATGCTCACCTTACGGAAAGCCACCGTCGGCGCCCCCAAGGACTGAAATAATGGTTGGAGGGAACCTAATCCAATACTGATTAGGTTCCTTCCTTGCTAAGAAACTGGGGGTGGGGTGGTGGGAGAATTCCACTCCCAGGACAGGTCATAAGGAAGATCTTTGCAGAGTTTTAATACAACTGTAAAACCAAGTAAAGGCTGGTCTACTAATTATCCCCACACCCGGGCATTTCTAAATAACTACAGTGACGAAACACTCTTCCTCAATAGTCTTTTGTTAGTTCAAATTGTATTCTTTTAATTGAAATTCAAGTTAGGTAACATACAGTGTACTCTTGGCTTCTGGAGTAGAACCCAGTGATTCATCACTTACATACGACACCCAGTGCCCATCCCCACAAGCGCCCTCCTTGATGCCCATCGCCCATTTAGCCCATCCCCCCACCCGCCTCCCCTCCAGCGACCCTCAGTTTGTCCTCTGTACGTAAGAGTCTCTCATGGTTTGCCTCCCTCTTAGTTTTTATCTTTTTTTTCCCTTCCCTTCCCCTATGTGCATCTCTTGTGTTTCTCAAATTCCACACGTGAGTGAAGTCATGTGATATTTGTCTTTCTCTGACTGACTGATTTCACTTAGCATAATACACTCTAGTTCCATCCACATTGCTGCAAATGGCGCGATTTCATTCTCTTCCATCACCAAGTAGTGTTCCATATACCACATCTTCTTTATCCATTCATCAGTCGATGGGCATTTGGGCTCTTTCCATAATCTGGCTATTGTCAATAGTGCTTCAGATCAGTATTTTTGTATCCTTTGGATAAAATTCTAAACATTGTTGTGATTTAGGTTTTAAAAGTATAGGTTTGTTCTACAACTAAACAAAAACTAAGCTGAATTCAAAAATGGCCAAAGGATTTTTTTTTTATATATTTCCCCAAAGAAGATATACAAACAGCCAATAGGTACATGAAAAGATGCTCAATGTCATTAGTCGTCAGAGAAACACGCAAGTCCAAATTGTGAGGTACCACTCCACACACACCAGGCTGGCTAGTGTGAAAAAATGAAGAACTGCTGATGGGAAGGAAAATGGTGCGGTCGCTGTGGAAAACAGTTTGGTGGTTCCTCAAAAAAGTAAGCATAGAATGACCATATGGCCCAGCATCTCCTCTTCTAATTATATACTCAAAAAAATTATATGCTCAAATACTTGCACAGCAGCATTCACAGCAACACCATTCACGATAGCTAAAAGGTGAAAACAACATAGGGCCGTCAACGGATGAACGGCTAAACGAAACATGGCACATACGTGCAATGGCAGAGTATTCGGCCCGAGAAGGAAGGAAATTTTGACACCTGCTACAGCATGGACAAACCTGGAAAACGTCATGCCAAGTGAAATCAGCCAGGCACAAAATGACAAAAATTGTATGATTCCCCTTATATGAGGTACCGAGACCAGGCAAATTCATAAATACAGACGATAGAATAGAAATTACCCAGGACTTGGGGAGGGAGGAATGGGAGTTACTGCCTGATGTGTACAGAGTTTCTGTTTGGAAGGATGAAAAAGTTCTGGAAATGGATAATGGCGATAAGTGCAGTGTGAATGAAAATGGTTGGGGGGGGGGATTTTACTTTATTTTTACCACAGTAAAAATGCAAAAAAAAGTTTATGTAATATTCCAAACAGCTCATTTTTGGTACTTATCTTTTAAAAAAATCATTGTCTTCTGCAACGGACTTAATTTGGAGAAGGCCCTGTTACACTGCTGGCCTCAATGCAAGCTGGCAGTTACCACTGTTCCTTTAAATAGAAACTTCCTAATGGTTTGGAATTGTTTGGGATGACTTCCAAAACACTTCCAGTCTACAAGCCTGCAGGTCATATATGTAATACACACATCCCACATTTAAACAGGAGATTCCAGGGGCGCCCGGGTGGCTCAGTCGGTGAAGCGTCCGACTTCGGCTCAGGTCATGATCTCGCGGTCCGTGAGTTCGAGCCCCGCGTCGGGCTCTGTGCTGACAGCTCAGGGCCTGGAGCCTGCTTCGGCTTCTGGGTCTCCCCCACGTGCACTCTATCTCTCTCTCTCTCAAAAATCAATAAATATTATTATAAATAAATAAATAAATAAACAAACAGGAAATTCTAAATACACAATGCTATGACAAAGATTTTAAAGGTAAAGACACACGGGGTTGGCTTGTTTCGTAAGCGCCTAGGAAACACTTCAATACTTTCGGGTGTCGCTTTTAAGCTTTGTCCGATGGGACCAGAGTAATATTCGGTCTAGGGTAGTTTTCCCCAGCCCCGGCTGCAAACCCCCCTGCGTGCACTACCTCGTGTTATCACAGAACACCGTGTACGCTATTCTCAGCCCTGTTGGAGCCCTGAGCATTGTTCCCCCGAAACCCCTGGGGTCGTTCCTTCGTCGCCTAGGGTAGTTCCTTCACCCACATTTGCTCAGGAGGGCCAAGGAGTGGTCTGCCGAGGACTGCAGGGGGGCAGCTGTAGATCCCTGGCCTTCTCTCATTCTGTCTCTCTCCTTCTCCCCTTCTCTACCCGCCTCAACTCCTTCCCCTCTGGTGCTCTGCCCCCTGAACTCCAGCCACCCTGATCAGCCTGGACTCCCAGCTCTGCCTCTTCGCCTCGGGGGAGCCACCGGGGTCTTCCCGGGTTTCCTGTTCCGGCACCGTGACCCGGAAAGTCAATCCAGGTGGTAAGTGGGGTCCTCCTGGGGCACACCTTGTTTTTATCCCGTCTCACGGACATCGCTGGCCTTCATTAGCCAACGGCCAATGGCCTGCACACCGATACTCGATATACTTCGTCTGTTTTGGTTTTTGTTTTAGTTGTTCCCCATAGGAGGGTAAATGAAGTTCTTGTTACTAAGTGGCAGTCTTATCCCTTGCAACGGGCTTGGAAAAGAACTAATTTACTGCAATAAATGCCTTCCTGTCTGAAAAACTTAGAATGGTTCCTGTTTGGCTAATGGGATACTGACTACAGTTGTGCCTAGAGTTTGAAGTAAATGATGGAACAACACAAGCGGAAGCTAACATTTATTCAGTACTTACTGTCTACTGGGCAAATTGAAATTGCTCAGTGGACATTAGCTGCCTCTGAAGGTTACCCATTTCATTTAATATTTTAGTATATGCCTGTGTAATTAAATTGCATTTATTCGTAACCGTAACGTATTAGTATATAAGGAGGGGATGTAAGGAGTAGTGGTGCTGGCAGTAAACCAGGAGCCAAACAAGTTTTAAACGCTAGCAAATTTACGGATTTATTTTTCAATGTTTATTTTTGAGAGAGACAGAGCAGAGCTCAGGAGGGGTGGAGAGAGAGGGAGACAGAGGATCTGACGCAGGGTCTGCACTGACAGCACAGAGCCCTATGCGGGGCTCAGACTCACGAACCGTGAGATCGTGACCTGAGCCAAAGTCGGACGCTTAACCTACGGAGCCACCCAGGTGCCCCTAAATGCTAGCAAACTTTAAACAATCGGCCTTGGACATTCGGTGGCTAAATAATTATATATTATCTCAGTGACTAGTTACACAGAGTCCTTACGGCGCTTTGCTTGCCTTATATTTCTAACACTTTTTAAAAGTAGGGTATTCCAGGACTGCAGAATCTGATCATAAAAGTGGAATTTCATTTTTAACCATGAATATAAATTACAAACATAATGAGATTTTTGTAGAATATTTTGAAAATGCAGAAGCTTCAAGACAAATTAAAATGACCAATAATCCTGCTGCCTGTCGATAAGAATTCTCATGGTCGGGGAACCTGGATGGCTCAGTAGGATAAGCATCCGACTCTTGATTTTGGCTCAGGTCACGATCTCGTAGTTCATGAGTTCGAGCCCCGCATCTTGCTCTGTGCTGACAGTGCGGAACCTGCTTGGGATTCTCTCTCTCTCTCTCTCTCTCTCTCTCTCTCTGTCTCTCCCCTGCTTCCTCTCTCTCTCTCTCTCTCCTCTCTCTCTCAAAAACCAATAAATAAACTTGAAGAATTATCATGGTCGGCTTTATATTTAACTAGTATTTATCGAAATACAACTTTGAATGTTCATCTAAATGTGTGTATATGTGTGCATACATAAGTTTCTCGTAAAATGATGTTGATATGGTATTTGTTATGTGCCTTTATGAACCGTAAGATCTTATATTTTATGCTTCTTGTGCCATTTTATAAAGATTGTTCTTGAGAAAATACAGACTTGTTATTCATGTACTTGCTTCCATTTTCAAAGAGAAATCCTTTTACTGTTCCACACCATAATAATTTTGGTCTATCCTAAGAGAATCTGTCATACCACTTTGGAAGAGCCGATAATAAGCGTTTCTTCCTAATACTGCATTCAGTGATGTTGCGGTGGTTGCCTGAATTCAACCGTGGGGGCATTTGCAACACAGAAAAGGGGAAATGGTACAGATGAGGGCCTTTTTATTCTAGGGAACCAGTTATTAGATATCGACTGGCCTAACCTCCGGGTATAACCATGGCACAGAAGGCAAGGCTTTTAAATGAAGATATAAATAGTTAGACAAGGAAAAAGTCGAATTGTAGAAAATATGTGTAAAATGTCCCTATTTTTGTTAACGGTAAATCTAAATGTGTATGCAAAGAAAAAGGTCTTTGAGAACTAGGGTTTCCTCTGAGAAGTGTGACTGGGAACTAATTTGATTTTTCTTAAAAAAATTGTACGCATTTGTGTTCATTTAGACTTTTATGATAAATATGCCTTACATATATTAAAATTAATGCCTGTTTATTTCAGGAAAATAAGCCTGTGCTGATACCGTGTTGAAGGTATTAAGATAATAACAAACATATCATAAACCACGTATTTACTGTTTGTGATATCTCAGATGTGATTTGTGCTAGGGAATTTTTTATACATGACTACGCATCTACTCTCCCCCAATTCTGCATGACTTGGATTTGATTGTCCTCGTTTGGCAGAAGGATCAGTTGAGATGCACAGAAGTTACGTTATTTGCCCACAATCAAACAGCCCACGTATGCATGAGCGCTTGGCTTTAAAGCCAGTTTTTCCCCCTCTCCGCCAAATGGAGAGCTCCACCTGGTTGTTCTAGAACTACTAACTTGCAAGTTCCATCCTGGAACGAATGGGAAGATCTTTTTCTTTTTAATTTTTTTTAATGGTTATTTATTTTTGAGAGAGAGAGAGAGAGAGACCCAGAGTGTGAGCGGGGGAGGGGCAGAGAGAGAGGGAGACACAGAATCCGAGGCGGGCTCCAGGTGCCGAGCTGTCAGCACAGAGCCTGACGCGGGGCTCGAACCCATGAACCTTGAGATCATAACCAGAGCCGAAGTCAGACGCCTAACTGACCGAGCCACCCAGGCGCCCCATGAATGAGAAGATCTTAAGCATATTAGAAGAGTGATGACTGTGTGAATCTAGAACTGGTAGGCTATTGACAGCGGAGGAACTTGAGCAGGATTCTGTGTAACGCGATTCCCCACAGAAGGAAATTCTTTGAAAAGGTCACCCAGACTCCAAGTGAGATGAGCAAATCCATTCTATTACCCGACAGCACACATCTAGCTGTGTGGCTTTGGGCAAAGGGCTTCCCCTTGCTGGGCCTCAGCTTCCCTGTGTATAAACCAGGGCATCTCAAATACTTCAGGAAATTGAAAACGAAATAATGACGCACTTATTATCAGACTGGCAAAAATCAGAAAGCTGGATAATGTCAAGTCCTAGTTGACTTGTTGGGATGTTACAGTGTTGATAGGAAGGAACGTTATTGAGAATAATCTGACACTAGCTAGTCAATTCAATATATGCAAACCTTACAACCCAACAATTCTGTCTGTGGGGATTTATCCCAAAGACATTTTCCCACAGCTCCATAAACTCTATATAATGTATACATTATGGATGAAAAATATAATAGCGTGGTAAGAACCACAAACATTGCTGAGGTTTATAGCTGAAATCATTCCCTGGTGACATCAGAAACCTTTTTCCTGTTTCACATTCTAATTGCAAGATACACTAGGGCGCGCCTTGGTGGCTCAGGCGGTTGAGGGACCGACTTTGGCTCAGCAGAGAACCTCTGTCCCCTTTTCTCTCTGCCCCTCCCCCACTCGCATGCATGCTGTCTCTCTCTCTCTCTCTCTCTCTCTCTCTCTGTCAAAGATAAAATAAACATTAAAAAATATAGCAAGATACTTCCTGCCCTTATTAAGCCTTAAAGGCAAGATATTTACATGCTTCTGGACATTTTGTAAATTGTTTTAGAGTGTGGAATATACAATCTGATGTTAACTTCATTTTCAAAATTTTTTTTTTAATAAGTAAAGGACACTTCAATGAAATAAAGCGAAAACTTTTCCAGAGTGCCCACTTAACACCAGATCCTCTGCTAAGCTTTGCAGATACGGAGATATCGAAGGCAGAGTCCCTGACCTCAAGAAGCCTGCACGACCTCAGAAAACATTTTAGAAAAAAACTAAAACACGGATTTTTTCTTTCCACCCATCAGCATCAAAAGAGAAGCTCAGTTCAGATTTTAAGTCGATGATATGGTTATCTTTTATCTGGACTGCAGCTCTCTAATTAAATCTTTCTGGCACTTTAACTCCAGGGAAACCCAGTTGATGGTTCAAAGTCAGTCACTGAATGTGATTTAAAATCAATAAGAGTGAACGGCACCCTGGCTGTGCTGTCCTTTCAAAGGAAGTGGGAGCACTTTCATGCCTTGTTTGTAGAAAATCGATTCTCTCAAGCAGCTACCAGGCTGATATGGACAGAGAGAGCTTATGTCTATGGGCAGGCCAATGTTATTATCCCTGATCTGCATACATTATAACCATTTGACACCTTTGCACTTGAATGCTCTGCTGTGGGAATTGCTGGCCTGTTTACAGTTAAAGTGGAAGGTAACAGCTTTCTGTGCCTCGAGAGCTGAGGTTGACCAAAAGCAAATATTAGAGTGCCTTGTTTCCCAAACGAGCCCCGCCCCGGTATGTACTTAAATGTGTGTGGATACTTTGTCATATTCCACCAAGAACTGAGGATGCTTGCACTTTACAAAGGATCCGGGGATACATGGGACTAAAACAGGAAAACGTGAATAAGAAGCCATGAAGAGAGAAAACATATAGCCAAACAGAACAACTACAACAAAAGATCAGTATCAAATGGGTGTATTTCCCCGTGCACAGGATAGCATATTAGACATGTCATTTCCTATTGCAAAAGCTATCATTTGCTCCTTAGCAGTTACAAAGTATGGTGCAAACGCTTTAGACTAATACAAAAGATCGCCTGTGAACAGGCTTCAACTTCTCTTTCTAGCCACATCCATAACAACCCTTACTCAAGCAACCTATGCTCCAGAAAAGTTGACTAATGCAATGATTTCCCTGAGACTCCTCTGTTTTCCTCTGCACCTATATCCGTGCTATCCTCCGCGAGCCCAAACCTGACATTCTTCCAAGCGCAGTCTAACTGCCACCTCCCAAAGTCTTTTTCTCAATTACCCACTGTTAATTTTTTATTCTCTCTACTCATTTATTTTACTGTTTACTACATGCCGCCTATATGATAGTTATCTGAATACGCGGCTTACCAGAAACACGCCTCAGAGGGGTAAATTTTTAAAAAATCAACGCTGTGATGTAAATTCTTATCAGAAGTAGAGTTATCTAGGCGTATAAGGCTGACAGAATCAATCTATGCTGCAAATTACATCTAAGAATCTGTTTTGAAAATGTAATAAAATAACATGGACAAACTGAAGAATGGGTAGGAGTTGGAAGATACTAATTAACTTCATTAATTAATATTGAAGAATAATTGACATAGAAGAGGTGAAAGTTATTTAAATCAGAGGTTTCTTTGACCGGAAGTCAAGACGAACTCCATGTCCTTGCATTCATACACCACTCCTTTGCAGGAACAAAGGCAACGCCCAACAAAGTGCTCGTGGACTCACAATGACAGCACCACACGGCTGGCTCTGACGCTTTTTTCAGCAGAGGTCCAGAGGCAGCCTATGTGCTGAGAGTGATAAACAGCCCTCTGCAGGACTCCACCCCTCCATCATCAGGAATCAAGTGGGAGCTCCAGAATTCTACCTGCTCCTGGCAAGTCCCCTGACCCCCACGCCTTTCCTATAGGCTTGTCACCTCTTCCTGCCTTGTGATCATCACGATTCCATGTCATCCTGCCTGCTCTTCAACTAATCGTGTTGGGAACCTGGATCTCTACATGCAAAAGAATAAAATTAGAGCCTTATCTTACACCACACACAAAAAGAACTCAAAATTGATTAAAGATTGGGGCGCCTGGGTGGCTCGGTCGGTGAAGCCGCTGACTTCAGCTCAGGTCATGATCTCGCCGTTCGTGAGTTCGGGCCCCATGGCGGGCTGTGCGCTGACAGGTCAGAGCCTGGAGCCTGCTTCGGATTCAGTGTCTCCCTCTCTCTGCCCCTGCCCCGCTCACGCTCATGCTCTGTCTCTTTCTCTCTCTCTCAAAATAAACAAACATTAAAAAAAAAACTGATTCAAGATTTAAATGTAAGACATGAAACTATAATACTCCTAGAAGAAAACATAGGGGAAACTTCATAAGGTTGGTCCTAGCCATGATTTCTTGTATGTGATACCAACAGTACAGGCAACAGAAGCAAAAATAGAAAAGTAGAAAAAAAAAAGTATGTCTGATGAGGGGTTAGTATCCAAAATATGTAAATAACTCATGTAACTCCATAGCAAAAGAAACAAAAACAAGAAAAAAAAATCCGATTTTAAAATGAGCAAAGGACCCGAGTAAACATTTTCCAAAGAAGACATGCAAATGGCCAACAGGTACACGAAAAGATGCTCAATATGACTAATCATCTGGAAAATGCATATCAAAACCCCAACGAGGTATCACATGACACCTGTTAGGACAGCTATTATGAAAAGCACAATAGTTAACAAATGCTAGCGACAGTGGAAAAAGGGAACCCTTGTGTGCTGCTGGTGAGAGTGTAGATCGGTGTGGCCATTATGGAAAACAATATGGAGCGTCCTCAGAAATGAAAAATAGCAACTACCATATGATCTGGCAATTCCACTGCTGGGTCTAGATCCCAAGAAAATTAAATCTTGATCTTGAAGAGATATCTGAACTCCCATGTTTATTGCAATATTATTCGCAGTGGCCAAGATAGGGAATTACCCTAAGTGTTTATCAATAGATGAATGGATAAAGAAAATGTTTTATATGTGTATAGTGATATGTTATATATTATACATATATGTACATATATATTGTATATGTTGCACATAGAATGGAATATCATTCAGCTATCAGAAAGAAAGAAATTCTGTCATTTGCAACGATGTGGGTGGACCTTGAGGACATTACTCTGAGTAAAATAAGTCAGGCAGAGAAAGACAAATACTGTATGATATCGCTTATATGTGGAATCCAAAAATTCAAAACTGATAGAGACAGAGAGCGGAGTGATGGTTGCCAGGGGTTAGGGGCGGGGGAAATGGGGAGATGTTGGTCAAAGGGTGCAAACTTCAGGTATATAAGATTAACAAGTTCTGGAAATCCAATGTATGGTATGGTGACTGTAGATAACAGTGCTGCATTATATACCTGAAAGCCGCTAAGAGATGAGATCTCACAACATGAGTGAATTTCGAGAGCCTTATACCAAAGACAGAGAAAGACAGATGCTATAATGATCTCTCTTATATGTAGAATCTAAACAAACAGATAAATCAAGCTCATAGATATAGAGAACATATTGGTGCTGACAACGACAAGGGGTGGGAGATGAGAAATAGTTGAAGGGGATCAAAAGGTAGAGAGTTATTAATAAATAAATAGTTCTTATCACAGAGAAGAAATGGTAACTGTAACATGATGTCGGGGCCAGCTAAGACTATACTGGTAATCATTTTGCAATATATACATGCATCAAATCAACACTCTGTATACCTTAAAGTTACACAATGCTATATATCAATTATATGTCAATAAAACTGGAAAAATTATTTATTTCTGTTGTATTTTTTATTTAAAAAAACTTTTAAATGTTTACTTATTTTTGAGAGAGAGAGAGGGAGACACAGAACCTGAAGCAGGCTCCAGGCTCCGAGCTGTCAGCACAGAGCCCCATGCAGGGCTCGAACACACAAACCGCAAGATCATGACCTGAGCCGAAGTCGGACGCTTCACCGACTGAGCCACCCAGGCGCCCCTGGAAAAACATTTTTAAAAAATGACCAAAAGATGTAGGAAAAGATGTTCAACATCACATGCAAATCACAACCACAGTGAAATATTCCACCTCACACATACAAGAATGGCCATTTTCGAGATAGATAGAGATATGAGTATAGTTATACAAATATATAAATACATATCTTAAACAGTAAATAACAAGTGTTGGCAAGGATGTGGAAAAATTGGAACCCTTGTACATAGCTGGTGGGAGTGAGAATTGGTGCAGCCACTATGGAAAACAGGAAAACAATATAGAGGCCCCCCCCCCAAATTAAAAATGGAACTATCATATGATTTGGCAATCCAATTCTGGGTATTTTTCCAAAATAATTGAAATCAGGATCGCAAAAAGACATTTGCATTCCCATGTTCATTGTAGCATTATTTACAATAGACAAGAGGTAGAAACAATCTAAATGTCCAACGATGGGTGAATGGATACAGAAAGTGTGGCATATGCATACACTGGAATATTATTCAGCTTTTAAAAAGCAGGAAATCTGGTCATATGCTACAATGTGGATGAAATTTGAGGACATTATGCTAAGTGAAATAAGCCAGCCACAGAAGGACAAGTGGAATCATGCAGTAATTGAAGTAGTCCAACTCAGAGAAGCAGAAAGTAAGAATGATGGTCGCTAGGGATTGGGGGTAATGCAAAATGGGAAGTTTCTGTTCAATAAGTACAGAGTTTCGCCATACAAGGTGAGAAGGTTCTAGAAGTCTGTTGTACAAAAGTGTGTATATAGTAAACAAGACTGTCTAGAAATTTAAAATTTGTTAAGAGGTTAGATTTCAGGTTACGTGTTTTTTACGAAAATAAAAGCATAGATTTCATCTTGTTTTATATATATATAGATTTATGCCAGTTACCACAAGAAGCTAAGAGTCCTGAGTCATTCGTCCTGTCTCTCCTGGACTCTAAAAGGCATAGTGCTTCTTCTTTACTATTTCTCCCACCTCTCCTCAACTCCCGAAACTCATTCGCTGGATCTTCTGGAAATTATCACCACCAACATAAACCCCACTGTGTGCAAAAGATCTCATCTTTTCACAGCATAGACCCCATCGTCCCCCCTTGTTAGAGGTGTTTACAGACACTTGACTCCCTGTCACTCTCTCCAACTCAACTCATGCCCTAATTCTGGGGAATTTCAGTATAAATACAGATGGTCCTACCAGTCCTCTGTTTTCTCATTTCCTTTTCCTTTCCTCCAGTGAACTTGCTTTTCTCTTCCTCATAGTCACACCTATGGCCACATCCTAGGCTTATCATTTGCAATAACCACACTCCTTCATAATCCCATTCCTTGACCGTGCACGACCTTCTAACTGTCCAACTTGCTCTCTTTGGTACCACATCTAAAATATTCTTTGACCCCCCTCTAGTGTCTCTAATACACTGAACCTACACTCTTTGGATTTCTGCCACCCACTTACATCCTCAGATGCCTCCTTATCCAGATTATATTATATAGTCAACGATCAGAATCATTAATTGTTGGGGTGCCTGGGTGGCTTGGTCGGTTAACGTCCGACTTCGGCTCAGGTCATGATCTCGCGGTCCGTGAGTTCGAGCCCCGCGTCGGGCTCTGTGCTGACAGCTCAGAGCCTGGAGCCTGTTTCAGATTCTGTGTCTCCCTCTCTCTCTGCTCCTCCCTTGTTCATGCTCTGTCTCTCTCTGTCTCAAAAATAAATAAACGTTAAAAAAATTAAAAAAAAAAAGAATCATTAATTGCACGCATACCTCCTCTTAGCTGCACTGTTGTGCTTATTTGGGTTAATCACAACCATGCTATGTTCATATTTCAAAAGTTTGGCCAAGAGCTCAGTAGCGCATGAACTCAAGCATTGTGGATGTGTTAGAGGGGGCACCCTTGAGTTATGGGAATGGAATTGACAAGATCTATTGACAATGGGTGATTAAAAAGGGCAAGGAGCTAAGGATGGCTTTTATATATCTCTCCCGGGAGATGGAGTGTAGCTAGTGGAGACATTAACTGGTTTACGTTAATACGAGGGAGGACATGTGCACAGAAGAAAATTAATTCGCTTCCAGTCTTACTGGAGTTTTAGTTGCCACTGCATCACCCAAGTGGGGATGTCCAGCTAGTAGCTGAAAAATATGGTCTCAGAGCTCAGCAGACAACTCAGAGCAGGGGTTATTCAAGGATAGTAAGACACTAAATCCATACGAGAGAAAGAAATCATTCAAGGGAAACCACGTAAAACAAAACATAAGAAACTGCATCAAGAACTTTTCACTATTTATTAGTGTACCTCACACTGTGTAATCAACACACTAGGATCTAACTCTCCCCCAAAGAAGGACATCATAGAAAAATAGAGATACATTTAACTCTATAATAACAAGCTATACAATTCCTCTAAAATTCTCACTTTTTGCATTGTCCCAAAGGGATGCATTATTAGAAAAAAACGTTTTCTGATGACAACCTGACCTGTTATAAGAAAATGAATAGCTCTATTTTATTCTCATATATTTTGGTCCTAGGGGCTTTTTACTTATGATTTAAGATCCACTACAGTCAACTATTTACGTTAGGATCTCTGTAAACAAAGCCCCTACCCAAATACTGCGTCATAATGCCTGAACTATTCTGATCTTCATACAAACTCCAGCATCTGAACAGGTTATGTCTGTCCTAAGTACTGGAAGAAAGGGAGATTGATCAGAAATCAGCAAATGCTCATTAAATCCTAAAAGATTAAACATGCAGGCTGGGGCTCAGTGACTGTGCTTGGTCATTTTCCCGTTTGCTTTCAGAAACATTCTTCACTCAAATATAGCATCATCATTCCTGTAACAGGAACAATGCTATTTCCTGAAGTTATCCTGAAAGTCAAAGGCAAAATTGGGTTATAAACTTGGCCCAGCTTTTTATTAGTCATGTGATGTTCACAAGTCACTTGACCTCTCTAGGACTCAGTTTCCTTATATAAAATATTTTTAAAATACCTAATATAATTATCAAGAGGATAATTATAAATAATATAAAAGACTGTTGAGTAACATATAAGATATTAACTCTCTCCAATGTACTTCGACTAAAACAGGAGTTTTTCTTTATTGTGCTTACTGATGTAAGTGTCCAGTAGAATATAAGGCACAAAAGAGGTATTCAACAAATATTTCTTGGATGCATCGATTAATTTGACTTTATTTTATCCAACTTTAAAATCCTTCAAATTGCACACTAAATAAAAAGTAAAAAATAAGATATATGGAAAAACATTTACATCAATAAAGATGTGCAAAAATACTTCATGGAGGCCATGGGATCACAATAAAGCTAGTTGTTTTAAATGGGAAACATCAAATTAGAACAAGCAGAAAATCTTGAAATACAAATGAGGAGAAACTCCATGCCATAAATTCTAATCATCTCGATTTTAAAATGAGCTTATATAGTAAGAAACAAAAATAAAAACACAACACAGTAAAACCTTGGTTTGCGAGCATAATTTGTTCCGCAAACATGCTCGTAATCCAAACCACTGGTAGTTTCAAAGCGAATTTCCCATAAGAAATAATGGAACCTCACATGTTTCATTCCACAACCCAAAAATATTCATATAAAATGATTACAAGACTGTAATAGAATACAAAATGATAAAGAAAATGCAAAACGTAAATAAAGCCAAATTAACCTGCATTTAACCTGCAAAAACCTTCGTGGCTGGTGCGAGAGAGACAAGAGAGAGGAGGGTGATTGTGTAGGACAACTTTCACTGTCACGAATGGAATCACTTATCTATTGGCTCGATGGAACCTTTTTCTGCATGGGGGCCATTGTAATACACTCGCACGGATGTTGACTATGGTATGGTATTAATAAACTCTGGTCACATGCTGTATTGAATGTAACTGGCAATAAGGCAGCAGAGGAAAGGGTCTCTATCTGCAGGCAGCCTGGCCTAGAAGGAAGCAGAGCATTCCTAAACTCACTCTTGTATGGAAAAGCAAAGGACTGTCCATTGGTGATTTGAAGTGACAAAAAATACACCAGTACCAGGTGTGGGCGCTTTCCAACGTTCTGAAAAATCACTGATTTCTGCCAAACACCAGGCCTGAGACTGAGCATCCAAGCATGCGGGGGTGATCACTCACGATCCCGCAGAGAGAGAGAGAGAGAGAGAGAGAGAGAGAGAGGAACCATTGGCTCAGTTGTGATCATGTGATGGTCGGCATCATGTACTACTTGTAATGCAAGACATCGCTCATTTATCAAGTTAAAATTTATTAGAAATGTTTGCTCATCTTGCAGAACACTCGCAAAACAAGTTACTCGCAAGCCGAGGTTTTACTGTAATCTTTTACCAGGAGGTAGGATTTTTTTAACGACTCTTTTTAATGCATTCGTGTGTCTTTTCCAAATTCCATACTTTCTTCAACTGCTTTCCTAAGCTAAGAAACTGGCTTTGCCATTGTCAAGTATTTCTTACCTCTCAAGCATGCCACCTGTGGTTGCTGTGCAGCAGACGGTTTTTCATTTGGGAGGCTTGGATAGTGGGGAATTTTTTCACTAATAAATGTTGCAAAAGGCCTACTTTTTAAAATTTATCTGTGTATCAGACTGGAGATGATCAACATCACTTTACAAAGATCTTTTACTTTTCATAAATTCGTTTTCCTCTTGCTTTTGGTTAATGTTAACTGCATGTCCTTTTTAATAGGTTTATCTATTTCAGTTGTTCACATATGTTTCCCTGAGTTCATTTTAGTTTTTCCTCTTCCACTGAAATATCCACACTCTCTCAGTGTACTTTGTTAATAGACAACATATCGCTGGGTCTTTTTTTATCCACTGTGTCAGTATGTCTCTTTTAATTGGTGTATTTAGACCATCTATATTTCAAGTGATTATTCTTATATTTTATTAATACCTACTATGTTTGTAACTGTTTCCTAGGAGTTGCAGTATTTTTGTGTCTCGTCCCCCCTTCCCATCTTGTTCTGCCTTCTCGGGTTTTACCTGAACATTTTAATGAGTCCACTTCCTCTCCTCTCTCACCATATCGATTCTACTTTTCAAAAATTGTTTTAGTGTTTGCCCAGGGGGTTACAATATAAATTTACAACTGACCCAAGTCAGCTTGCAGATAACATTCTATCACTTCGTGGATAGCAAAGGTCACATAACAGAATGTTCTCAATTCCTCCCTCCTGTCCCTTCTAACATTGCTGCCTTTCATTTCAGTTTATCCGTACGCTTTAATTGTCTAATATGTTGTCAGTATTATTACTTTGAACAGTTGTAATAGATCAATTAAACATAAGAGACTCTTAAACATAGAGAACAAACTTAGGGGTGCTGGAGGGGTTGTGGGTGGGGGGACGGACTAAATGGGTAAGGGGCATTAAGGAAGACACTTGTTGGGATGAGCACTGGGTGTTATACGCAGGAGATGACTCGCTGGAACCTACTCCTGAAATCATTGCTGCACTATATGCTGACTAACTTGGATGTCAATTTAAAAAAAGAGAGTAAGTAAAATAGTTTTTTTTTACCTTCATCTATTCTTAAGCTGCCTTAAAATACTTTTAGAAAAGTCTATTTTCTTAGTTTGAGTTTCTTAGTTGAGTTGCACAGTTATAGCAGAGCCCTGGATCCGATTATCTGTGTTTCTCTTGATTCCATACTCTTTCTGGTGCTGACTTCATCCTCAGGATAGCTTTCTTCATATTCATAAGATAGTTGTGCCTTGCAAGTGGGGCTGTAGGATTTTTTGTTAGTTGCCAGGATAGAACTTGTTCTACTTCCCATAATATTAAACGTGTCTTAAGTTCACTTCTGATTACTCCTAAACTCAATCACTCTGTTCAGGGATTATTTCCATCACCTATCCAGTTAAGCTCGGGCTAGTGCCTCTCTCTGTGTGTCGGGTGTAGTTATCGCACTGTCTTAGTTTAGTATTCCTCCATGGGACTGCTATTACCAGCCACCTCTGAACGAATCACTGATTGGCCTAGGCCTGAATTAGGGGCCAGCTCCTGATTGAATCACCAAGGGCAGAAGATGGAATTATCCTCTGGAGTGTAGACCAATCGGAGTCTACCCCTAGACCTGAAAGTGGGGTTGATCCATTCCAAACCACGTTAAGTGCTATACAATTGGGGATGGGTGAAATGAATGTCACAGAAGCAACTATAACGTTTACTGCCTAGACCAAATGCCGAAAGCTTTTTATAAGTGAAAAGTTATAAATAAGGAAAAGACAAATACGAAATGAGAGAGAACAAAAGATGTAATCAAGAAATTCACAAAAGAAGAAATACTAGTGATCAACATCAATAAAATATGAAAAGATATTTCATCTTACTAGTAATCAAATTATATATATATATATATATATATATATATTTAAGTGAGATTACTTTTTCGCGTATCATGTTTGCAAACTACTGTTCCTGCGTAGGGTTGGCAAGGATGTGAGAAAAATGGCGTTCTCATCTATTTTCAGTCAGACTATGAATTGGCAATAAAAAAGTCTTCTGAAGGGCAGTTGCCAATTGATATAAAAAGCCTTGAAAAGAACGTACATTTTTACTCAGCATTTTAATTTTTCGGCATTTAATCTAAAAACATTACCAAAGAGTTTGCAAGCATCTGTGCACGTGTTTCTCCACAGCAACATTGTTTATGAGAGCAAAGATTGTAAAGACACATGAAAATCCACAAAAAGCACATTATTAGGCTTTTTTACGTTCTAGACGTTGCCCGATGTTAGGGACGCTGCGATGAACGGGACACGCACGGTCCCTGCCTTCATGAGACTTGGACCCAGGATGGGATGATGTGGGAATTCTGAACACCGTAGCGATCGTTGCAAACGATGACCGATAGGTGTGTGTTGACATGGAAATATTTTCCCGAAATACCGTGCTGAAAGGAAGACTGCAATACAGCTTGCAGACTTTGATTCAACTTCTACAAATTAAAAAAAATGTATACTGACTTATGTACATACGCCCATCTAACGGTATATATTATATACATTATAAACATTCGAGGTAGAACAGTGAGCACCAAAACATTAGCAGTACATATTTCTGTGAGACGGCTCGTGTGCCGTGAACCGAGTGGTCACGTAAACGGAAAGATGAATTTCCCGTTACTTTCCTCCTTTTCCTGCCTGCTGTCTCTCACCAGCGGCTCATCCCTTTCTACTCTCCTCCTCGCTCACCTGGTCCCCTCGGCAGGAGCCCCGTCGCTTTTTCAGAAGGGCACACACAATGCCAATTGAGGGCTTTTGTCCGGGCCGTTTCTTCTGCCCCCAGAAGAGCTGCAGAGTCGTTCCCTCGCCCTTTGAAGTCTTTGCCTAAATGCCCTGGATTAGTAAGGCCTTCCCTTACTGCCCTCGTCGGGCCGGGGGGAGGATTCCCCGTTTCTCATCACCCGTAACTGGCTCTCTATGCAGTAGCATTTAACTTTTTACTTGTTTATGGTTCCCTTCCCTCTTCCTTGACTGGAACACAAGCCCCGTGAGGGCGGGGGTCTACGCCTTTTCGTTTTTGATGTGTCCTTTGCACCCACAAGGGGGCCTGAAACACAGTAGGGGTTTAATTGTATCTGTTAAATGAGGAATAACCATTAAACCACAGAATCCCTGCTTATTTTTACTGTCAAGTAAAAACCAATCCAGATTTATGCAAGAAGCAGCTTTATTCGAAAAGACCGCCGCAGCAGAGAGAATGCTCTGACCACAGGTCCCGCAAGTGTCTCAGAATTGAACAGAAAACGGTGTTTCTCTTATAGGAAAGGGGAGGCAGGGGCAGCAGGAAGTTGGTGTGCGTGTGCGGGGGCCGGTGGTGGGAGCGAGCGGACGGCATCATGGAAACGGGAAACGTTTCTCTGTCTTTAGCCCATTGTTAGAATGAGCTATTGAATGGGGAATTTCTGCATCTTGGTTCTTGCTTAAGCTTGGGGGTGAGCCAAAGTTCAGGAGCCTGTGAGGAGAAAAGCGTGACTAAAGTTTGGTTAAGCCAGGTCAGAGGGTATTATGTTATGGATAATTGGGAGCACTTGGTCAGTCCCTGGTGTTGCTTAAAATAGGCCAAGACAGGGGGCGCCTGGGTGGCTCGGTCAGGTAAGTGTCCAACTCTTGGTTTTGGCTCAGGTCACGATCTCACAGTTTGGTTCGTGAGCTCAAGCCCCACAACTGACAGTGCAGAGCATGTTTGGGATTCTCTCTCTCCCTGCTCCTCCCCTGTGCTCTCTCTGTCTCTCAAATAAATAAATCTTAAGAAAATAAATTAAAAAATAAAATAAAATAAAATAGGCAAAGACTGTCCTAAACACTACCATGGATAGAGTTAGAGTTGCCATGAGGTCAAAGTTGCTCACAGTAGTTTTCACAGGTGGGCTGGACACACATTCTTGTTGGCTTTGAAGTATTACCTATATTATATGTTGAGCATTTTTTTTAAATTTTTTTTCAACGTTTATTTATTTTTGGGACAGAGAGAGACAGAGCATGAACGGGGGAGGGGCAGAGAGAGAGGGAGACACAGAATCGGAAACAGGCTCCAGGCTCCGAGCCATCAGCCCAGAGCCTGACGCGGGGCTCGAACTCACGGACCGCGAGATCGTGACCTGGCTGAAGTCGGACGCTTAACCGACTGCGCCACCCAGGCGCCCCTATATGTTGAGCATTTTATCAACCAACAGCTGTTGGAAGGTCTTAGAGACAAAGCACTGGTGAGAGGTATGCCTAGGAATATAACAAAAAGAATGGTTACTAAAGGCTGAATGTGGGAGTAAACCCCAAATCTGATACCAGAGGGGAGCCTACCAAGAGGAGTCGAGGACATTGGACCCAAAGTGTCCTTAGATGGTAGAGTGAGAATAGCAGTGGTGATCTGATGGTTTGTGTTTTGAATAGTTTTGGTGATAGCATAGACAATCCGAGATGTTTTGGAGAACATATGCATGGCAGTCCTTCTCACCACCGCTCACTGTATAAGTGCCCCTTTGGGAAGCCATAAGATTTTAAAGGACCACTTGTTGAAACTTAGGTAGCTCTGTGGCGATCACATTTGTGGTTGCGGTAAGGTTTCCCAGAGCAAAGCATGGAAATGATGGCAGTTTGTAAAGAAGTTCAAACTTTGAAAAGTGAGAAGACTTTGGTTTCTTAAATAATCAAGGACATAATAAAATCAACACAAAAGCATAGGGAATGACTCTGATGAGGCACAGTATTCTTGCCTTTCTTGACAGATTACTTACAAGTCAAAGAAAAACTCTTATAATTTCCTATTAAGAGCAGATCTACAATCCAAACACATTTTGTTATTTAACAGAGAGAAAACCCCAATTCCAGTTTTGTATGAGTATATTTGATATCAAATTTCCTTTTTAAAAAATGAAAAATAAGCCTGTTAATCCTTTGTCATCTTTGACCGCAACACACAGAATCCCCCCTTTATCACTATTTACATCCGTTTAAATTTTATCCTACATTTTCTTCTCTTTTATTCTGGAGCAAGCAGTCATTTTTCCTTAGGACAAAACTATTTTTTCCCTTAATAAGAACACATCTTCTATGCTGTGCCTGCAAAGTTGTTCCCATATGCTGCTCTTGCCGCTGATAGAGTTTTACCCACAGATACTGGTTACAACACTCATCCACAGTGACTTTTATTTTAGAGAGAGCCAGGAGGTGGAAAATTGTGAGCTGTCTGTCACACGCCAGTATTCTGTAGCAGATCGCCAGACCTTATGAATATAGGTCTCACAATCTTTATAGCTATAATTATCTCTTGTGGTATAACTTTTCATTGAGGCAAACATGAATATTAATAGAGCCAAACATATATAGCCTTAAAAGTATGCTTACTAATTAACGTTTCAATATTTATCTTATGTAAAAATGATCTAGTTATTTAATAAATATTCATTAATTAATCTAGCATAAGTCTAAGGTTTGAATTTACCAGAAGATTCTGAAAACCGTTTTCAAGCTGACATATTATAAAACATAATTCGTGGCAAAATAAAGTTTGTCAGGATAATGATTTAATTTGGTTCAACACAAATTTACATTTTTAACAATCTTAAATGTTTAATAGATGGAGCATTAGTCTATTCAATCAGTAAACCCGTGTAAGTTTTAGGAAGAATATTCCAAATAGAATAAAAAAGTCTGGTTATATTTTATCTAAACTTGATAACTCAGAAGATAAAAGAGCTAATTTTATTAAACCAATAATACTAAACTAGTCTTGTTTGCCAAGATTCACTGAACTTATGTTCACTTGGATTTTAAAAATATTTGGGTTAGCACTGGGTTTTGTACGGAAGTGCTGAATCACTACATTGTACCCCTGAAACTATAATATTACACTGTATGTTAACTAACTGGAATTTATTTTCTTTTTTTAATGTTTATTTATTTTGGGGAGAGAGAGAGAGAGGGAGAGAGAAAATTCCAAGCAGGCCCCCTGCTGTGAGCACAGAGCCCGACCTGGAGCTCCAACTCAGGAACCACCAGATCATGACCTGAGCTGAAGTTGGACCCTTAACCGACTGAGCCACCCAGGCGCCCCAACTACCTGGAATTTAAATAAAAACTTTAAAAAATATTTGGGTTAGTTTCTATAAGACTATTTTTGAAAATCTTAGATGTTAAATTCCGTTAACTTTTGAGAATTTTAGACATATTTAATTTATAGAAGTGCTTATTTACCTCTAAGCCAATTAAAATAGAGTTCTTTAAGGCATTTTATAATCTAATATGTTAATACTATCTAGGGATAGGAAAAGAACATACATAAATACATAGACAGCCAGACACAGAGAACTAATGGCTGAACTAATTGCTTTAATTTCTAATTTTTAACTCATTGGTTACAAACAGTTGGCTCTTGCCCTCGGACACCTTTACGTTTTTATAAAAATCAGGACTACATTTCTGGTGGATGGGGCAATGGAGGACATCTGCTCATTATGAGAGCTGAAGCGCCCCCAACAATATTAGTGGAGGAGACCCTTAATTTTCTTTGGAGGCTGTGGATTAAATCTTGGGCAAGGGACTGAGGAGATACCAGGTGGCCGTCTGTCTGGGTGTCTAAAGCTCATCTGAGTTGAAAAAGCACTCAGCCTGTTTCTAAGTAGCTTTTTCAGCATTAGGTGTTTGCTCTCGGGGTCCCGAAGCCGCTCAATAACTTCCAACAGGGAGAGGGGGGCCTAGAGTTTAAGTGACTATAAGATGTTGAAGGGCCCAAGTGGGATGGAAAAAGTTTGGCAGAAGTGGATAGAGGGATAGAGGAGGTGGGAGTGTTAAAGGGGGAGAGACGGATCGAAGGATTCAGGGAGATGAAGGGAAGTTTGAAGGTCATGAAAAGGAGGAAGGAGGATGGGGGGGCGGGTGATAGGAAGGGATAGGTCATTGATGAGCCAGCATGGGGAGATCCCATGTTTCCCAAAGAGGCCACCGAAATTCTAAATTCTCTGTAGTAAAATCTTGCTACTTTTGAAGGTATTGAACTGAATTAATGCCATAATGATGGAGCATATAGTCCAGCAGGGAAAGTAGAGTGAGAGTTACCCATGATAGTAGTTCATTAGACCAGAGATAAGCCCTTAAAGAAGCCAGGAAAGAGTCCTGCTTGATTACTCCCCTGTATCGTCCCTGTCGGAAGGGCCAAAGAAATTCCCTCCTCCCATTCCCAAGGAAAAACAAAGGGGTCATCATACAGAAGAATAGGGAAGTTTCCTTCTCAAGAGTCAGGGAACGACTGCCCACTCAAAATGCCAAAGAAAGATTCCTATGCCCAAAGAATCAAAGTAACTCCTTACTCTGCTGTAATAGACATGATGCCCAGAGCACTGGTGTGAGAACTGAATTTACCAAAGGATTCCCGAACTCACGAACAGGAGCCGAGTTCGAAGCAATTGCAAGGTGCCGTTAGATACCTGGGCAGGTACGACAGGGTTCTGTAAGTGAAGTCCAATCTTGAGTTGCCTCACGACACTTTAAATCTGTCAATAAAACAGATCCAGGGGTAGGTAAAGAAAGAATTTATTTAAAAGACTGTTGCAATAGAGAGAATGCTCCGAACGCAAGATCCAAGGCATCTCAAAATCGAACAGAAAAAGGCTTTTTTTTTTTTTTTTAAATAAGGAGCGGTGAGCAGGGCTAGCAGGAACTATGCCAGGGATGGGAAGCTGTGGGGGTGAATGGGCAGCATGATCTGGGGCGGGGGGTGGTTAGTAGGAATGTTTCTCTCGAGGACAGCCAGGAATGAGCTGCATCTCAGTGCCTGCTTAGGCTCGAGCGTGAGCCCAAATGTAGGGGTCTGTGGAGAGGAGGGAAGTTACCAAACCAAGGGGTTACTAAGGAGCAGTTGTGTGAGTACTTGGTCATTACCATTCCGAAAACTCCCTCAATTCCCACCTTGCCTCTCTCTTCAAGTTGCTATTGCCCAGTGTCCTGAAGAATGGTTTAAAATACCATACTTTAGAAAGTCAAAGCGTCAGGGACATCTGGGTGGCTCAGTCGGTTAACCGTCTGACTTCAGGTTAAGCTTCCGACTTGGGCTCAGGTCATGATCTCATAGCTCATGGGTTCGAGCCCCGCGTGGGGGCTGTGTGCTGACAGCTCAGAGCCCGGAGCAGCTTTGGATTCTGTGTCTCCCTCTCTCTCTGCCCCTTCCCTGCTCACGCTCTGTGTGTGTGTGTGTGTGTGTGTGTGTGTGTGTGTGTGTGTGTCTCAAAAATAAACATTTTTTTTAAATTAAAAAAAAAAGTCAAAGCGTCAGAGTAGCCACGTTTCCAATGTAACCATGTCCTCGGCTTCTCAAACTTCTGTTCCCTGGTCAAACTAAATGAGATCCTAGCCTTTGCACGTGTCACAGATATGTTTATCCAGAGCTACTTCTGCCCCCATCTTAGCATAATCATTATTAGTAGATTTAATGAAATAGGTATTTCACAACTGTTTCCCTGAGATCATCTCAACTCCCTACGCAGACCCCGTCACTAAAATTTCCGGTGAAATTCTAACCACCTCCCAGCAAGAAGATGAAATCATGGTGTTCCAGACTTTTCCCTGGGGTTCAGATGACCCCTGGTCCACATCGCAGCCACTATCCCCCCAGGAAATGGCTCCTGGGAAGTCCCTTTGTTTCCAGCTAGATCCCATATTTGTAAAGAACTGGACACACGTCGGGATACGGAGTAAGACATTAAGTGGGTAAAACGGTGTTGCTAACTAGTTAGGAACACCATTTCTAACCATACAGGCAGGGGGGATTTTTTTTCTCTCCCGAGGGAACCAGAGTCGGGAGCCACCCTCGTCTACCTGCTTCGGGACCCTTCGGCATGCCTTCTTCGTCTTCGTAACCACGGTCCTGTCTGAAGTCTTTCCTCGGGGCCCTGACTGAGAATACTGTATTGGACGCGCTAACTTTTATCCGCTCCCAGGCCTTTGGCCTTTGCCTGGTGCTAGAGAACTACATCACCCAGAATGCTCTCCTCCGTAAGCCGCGGCGCCGCTGGCCAATGAAGAGGCCGGAGAGGGTCGTCTGCGTGCATTACGCGCCCTCTCGGGGCGGGACTTCTGGCTCTGTCCTCGCCGTGGTTATCTTACCCGTTCCTGGCTCGGGATCCCCGAGTCACACCGGAGGTGACGGAAGAGAAGACGTCCCCGCGGCACTGAGCCGGGCCTGAGGCTCGGCAGCGTCGCCGCCCGGTGTCACCCCGCCGCCGGGGCGGGCTGGGGCCCGCGGAGCTCGGGTCCCCGCCCGGGTCTCCTGGCCTCACTCCGCCAGCAGGCCCCGATGGCGGCGGCTGCGCTGTCGGACCCGGCGCAGGGGTGCAGTCGCTCCCAGGTGCTCACCCGCCCGACGCCACCTCCCGATCCTAAAGCTCCGAATGAGGGCGCCTGCCTTGGTCACTGAAGGCCGGGCGGCTGTGTCCAACACGGTGGGGTGCTCTGAGTGGGGTCCCCATTTCCGACAGCCAGTGGGAGAACGTGGAGGGGGAGTTGCAGGCAGAAGGACGAGCACGTGCAAAAGCTTGGACGTGCGACTGGGTCGGGAGCACTCGGGATACCTCGAGGGAAGCCGAGCGTCCCTGCGGTGTCCGCGGGCAATGGAACCTGGGGGGCGGAATCACACCTGGGAAGGCACCTGACCGGCGGGACCTTCCTTCCTGGGCTGCCACAAGCCACGGAGAGTGGGGGACGCAAGAGGGACAGGATCTGCGCTAGGATTTTAAGTTTCCCCAAAGTTGCTCGGGGGGTGGGAGAGGGGCGATGAAGGTGGAGGCAGGGAGACCGATGAGACTGCCGCAGTAGAGTCCAGGAGCGTCAGGACGGGGTCCAGACTAGAGTGAAGGCAAAGCACCCTGAGTCCAGATAGAGCTTAGGGACAGAGTCCTCTGCCTGCTGCATCCGGCTGTGAAGGAAGGCAGGGAGTGAAGGACCACCCTAAGTTTTTTGGTTTCTTTTTTCTTTTCTTCTTCTTCTCATTCTTTTCTGAACATCTGAGAGAATGAGGATGAAGAAATTGGGTGGAGGGAGCAGGCTGCAGGGGGGACGGTCAGAAGTTGCATTTTGGACCCGGTGAATCTGAGATGTTCCAGAAGTGGGGGGTGGGGGGGAGAGAGAAAAAGAGATGGATAGATGGACAGGCAAGTCTGCAGTTCCAGGAGGGGTCTACACTGGGGATGTTTAAAGGGGTTTTAGGTCTGGACCAGGACATAACCTGGGGAGAGGATTTAGGAGAGGGAACTTTAAGATGGTTGCTTGAGATGGCCCGAAGTGAGAGACGGAAATGCTGGAGGGTAGGCGCAGGGGGTGGGCACCCCTGAGGCTTCGAGAACCCCACTGGGTGCTGGCTGTTATCTGAGGGAGAGGAAGCCAGGGATAAGGGGTAGGGGGTAAAGAGCCAGGCAGGCATAGAGATCCAGCTGCGGGGAGGTATATATTCACTGCCTTGTGGGCTCAGCAGGACCTTGTGTCTAATCCCGGTGAGCCAGGAAGAGTCAGCTAGGCCAGTGGAACAGCCTAGGCCAGACCAGGGCAAGGGTGCATCAGCCACTCTGCTCTTCAAGCCCCTCCACAGGAGGGTTGGTCCGGCACCGGCATTCTAATGGACGTGTCCCCTAGCAGGTTCTCCTTCAGGGGACCACGCAGCACCCAGGCTGCATTGCCGAAAGAGCTAGCATCCCACTGGCCTGCTTAGACCCCCCGCCCCCTGAATTGATGAGTGAATGAATGAAAGAAATGATGGCTTCTTGAAACATTTCCCTAAATAGAAACACACAACAGAAGCTTAAAACTTCCAGATTTAACTAGTTCACTTCACACAAGTTCTTACTAGTGGTTTGAAAAGTTCCTGTACCTCTAAACATTGGATTAAAGTCAAAAGTCTTAACTGTCACATTCTCTTAAAGGCTTAAAAAGCAGGAAAGCCACCCACACTTTCAAAGGCTCATCACCTCGTGTGCACCAGGGTGTTAATCCTGTGGACAGTACAAGCTGATATTCAGCAAGTGACACGTACTAAAGTGTTTGATGCCAACAACAGATAATAAGACAATAAGACGGATGCCAGTGTTGCGCCCATTTGACAGATGAGGACATCACGGCACAGAGAGGTTGAGTTCTTCTGTTAGTTCACGCAGCTGGTATGAGGCAGTGCTGTAGTTTGAACCCAGGTGTCCCTTTGGGTATAAACGTACACCAGGCCCAGTCACTTCTCCAGCGGCCATCCTGTGTACGGTCATCATAGCCCTGATCGCCATCAGGACTCGGCTTGTTTTTTCTTTGGTTGTCACGTGGCTCCGTCCACTCCCTCACACTTCATTGCAGGCTTGCCCCAGTGTCCCCTCCTCTGAGATGCCGTCCTTGGTTGCCCCGTGGAAAGTTGCCCCCAGTGTCTTACCTCCTCACTCTTATTTCGTTGTTCTCTTGATCATTCAGTTAGTTCCTTGCGGATGATCCGTCTCCGACCCTGGAATGTAAGCTTCTCCTCCTGCTCTGTGCCCAGGCCTGGAGCAGCGCCGGCTTGTAATAGGTGCTCAGTGTGCACGCCGCCACCCTTCATGGGCTCCCTTACCGTGCTTTGGAAAGTCCCGTCCTCGGAGACCATCTCTGACCTTGTCTCCTTCTATCCTTCCCTTGCTCCCTGCCGTCCGGCCAGGCCAACCCGAATATGCCAGACTCTTTCCCACTCTCTCCCAGCTCTGGCCTTTGTAGTTGCCTCCGATGGGGACACTGTTGCCAGATCTCGCCTTGGCTGCCCTTTCACATCCTTCCAGGCTCTGCTCAAATGTCACCTCTTTGATGAGGCCTTTCCTGGCAGGGCTAGCTAAAATCGCCCCTGTCCCCGCCTGCTCTCATTTTGCCATTTTTGTGCCCGGAACTTGGCGCAATTACAAAAGCAAAGGCGCAGGGTAGGTTGAGCTTTTCCAGGTTGCTGACAGAGTAAATGGGAAAAAGAGTAGTGACAGAACAACCGTAAGTGCCATCATGTCCCACCTCTCACCTCCTTAGAATCTGATTCTCTCCTTTTCCTCACTTCACAGAAGAGAAACTTGACGCTCAGAGAGGTCAAGTCACCAGCCCAAGGTCACACAGCTCTTAAATAGACGAAACTCAAACTCAGCATGCCAACTGCCAGAGCCTGACAGTTGACAGGTTGTCACAGACAACCGTGACAATACCCATGGTGGGCTGGGGGTAGGAGCTGGGGTGACACGTAAACTTCGTAGAATGTGTTTACGCTTAGGAACGAGGAGGGCACGGGGAGCATCTCGGGCAGAGGAAACCGCATGGGCGACGGCGGTATGCGGGTCGTTCGAGGAGGAATGAGAGGGCTGGTGTGGTTGCTGAGGTGCATCCCAGAGGGCAAGACTGGGGGGTCACTTGCTGGATGTTCATCCCACCCTCCTTGTGGCGGTGGATGGGTAGGGGGTTTCTACACACAGACCCTGAACCGGGCGGACCTGGCTTCAGATCTCCACTTAGTGTGGATGTGACTCTGGCTGATTCGCTCGATCTCCCTGAGCCTCCGGACACTGACTGTGACATGGAGGTGATGATGGTGTTGCCCTCGTGGGCCACGGGAAGATTAATCCAAGTAGCAGAAAACATGCCGAGTGTAGACACGGGCCAGGCATCCCAGCGTCTGCCTTATGAACATTTCCTCTTGCGTCCCGACAACAGCCTGGTGAAATGGGAACGATTAGTAGTATTGAGGCAGAATTCACTGTTCAGAGAAACAGTGACTTCCCAAGGTCACACAGCAGGCAAGCGTCAGATTCAACCCTAGGAGTCTGGCTCCACGGCTAGGGACGTTTTGGGACATTTCACCACCTTGATACGGCACGTCAGGCACTCAGCCCAGAGCCAGGCACACGGCGAGGACCAGTGAGACTCAGCAGCTGCCGCCGTTACCATTTTGGCGTCATGATTACTGTCATTATTTCCTATTTCGACATCTTCGGGTGCTTACTATCCGCTCCTCTCAGGGCACAGAGGCTCGTTACTGTCTTGTGTTGTCGTCCGCTGGCTTCCCCCATAGCAGCCTTTTCACTGTGACACAACTGCCTTCTGTGCGAAGGCTGCACCCACCTCCCCCTTGAGCCCGGCACCGGGCTAGGCCCTCAGCAGGTGCGGAGCGTCTCAGACCTTGGGTACCCCTGCATCTTTTCCAGGGACTGAGTGTCAGACTTATCCCTCCCTCTCTTTGACTTTCTGGGGATCAGTGACCCTCGAGGGTCTGGCCATGACCTTCCCTTGGAGGTCCCGGCCCAAAAGACGGAGACCAAAAGTCCGTGCTGCGGACTGGGCGCCCCCTTAGGGAGCCTGCAGCCTCCTCCCTTCTGCCCTCGCACTTCGGGCCCGGAGGGGCCAGACAGCACGGGGGCCTTCCCTCTCTCGTCCCCACAGCTCCCGCCCTGTTTGGGTCCCGCATGCCGCCTGGTCTCCCCGTGTGTCCAGCAGGCCTTGGTGGGGCCAGATCAGAGTCCCCTTCAAAGTGGTTCACAGCGAAGGGAGGGCTTATCGGAAGGGGGTGGGGATACGCTGCAGAAGCCAAGGGCACGATGCCCAGCTGGGCCCCGTGGGACAAAGCGAGAACCGAAAGGAACCATCACGTGCCTCGGCCTCAGTGTCTCTCGTCGTGGCTTCTCTGTGTCCGCTCGTGCCACACTCGGCCGATGGGCTCTTTCCGCTGCAGATGGCTCCCCGAGGCCCCCGGATTCCGTGCCTCTACTTCCCTCGGCGAGCTTTACATCCTTATTCGCAGTCGTTCTCTGCGGTTGTGCTTTCCTGCGTGTGCAGCCTGAAGGCAGGAAATGCCCCCCCCCCCCCCCCGAGCCTCTGTTTCCCTCAGCTTCTCACCCCAGTGCCCATCACAGGCTGGCCCGTCTGCGGTCCTTATCCTGAATTGCCACAAGAAGGAAGCTGGCTGGCCCAGGGGTAAAGGGGTCCCCAGAGCCCCCACAGCAGGGGTCCTTGGGGATGAGCTATTCTCCAAGAAGAAAGGCGAGTCAGGCACCCAGAAGGCATATACCCTCATGTCACCTGGCATCCTTCAGGGGAAAATGCAGTGTCAGTTAAAGGGTTAAAGCTCGGTTGTGCCCAGAGGCCTGCGGCACGGACCGAGATCCTACAGTTACACAAGGTGACTGCAGAGGTACACAGACGGCTCATCAAATGGCACCGGCGGCCGGAGAAAGCTGTTCCTTTCCCCGCTTCCCTGGGGGATCGATGTAAAGAGAAGCAGCTCCCGTTCCATGCGTGCGGACCACGTGTCACGCCTGCTCCGGGCACTGTCCCTGCCCCACTCCTTTCACGACCCCAGCCTCTCGGTCTTCGGCGAGGAAGGGGTGGTTGGCCGATACAGTGAGACTCCGTTTAGAAGATCGCCCTGCCTGAGCCCGTCTTCCTGGATTTCCCGTTGAAGGGGTCGGAAATCCAAGGATTGGAAAAGAAAGAAATTGCAAACACAGGTTTCCGGAACGTCAAAACACAACAGGCACGGAGACTATTTTCATCTTCGCTTCTCCCCGAAGGAGAAATCTTGCTTCTCCGTATCCTAATAGCCACCTGTGATGTAGAAGATTCCCTTCTGGAGACCAAGCACAACCTGGCCCCGCCCAGCCTACCACCCAGGAGCCTTGCTCCAGGGACAACGGACTCAGGGAGCCGCAGGGGGGTCAGCAAGGAAGGGCCTTCAGAAATGCAGGAAAGGCGCTTGAGACCCTGACCCATCCTCCAGAAGATTCTCTCTGGGAAATGAGCCTTGAATGCCACAGTCTGGGGACAGATGATAGTATGAGCTCAAGGGTTTTACGGCGGCAGTTCTCTCCAGGACATTCTGCCTATGAACAGGGTTCATCCTGACCAAGCAAAGATGCCGTGCTGCATCCAGGGAAGAATCCCTACCACTGCAAGGACTTTGGGGGAAGGGGATAAACAGGAATTTCCTCCCTGCTCGACATCAGAATCACTCCGGAACGAAGTCCTGTGAGCGCAAGCAGTGCCATAAAGAGCTTCTGACCGGGCACACCTCATTTGACACTCTCCATACTAGGAAGGAGGCCAACGGGTGAAGTGAAGGTGAAAAGGCCTTCACAGGCCACGCTGCTTTTGTCCGGCATAAAATAATGCACACCAGAAAAAGCCTCTGGGTACAGAGAATGCAGGAAAGCCTTCTGTGACACCTCTTCCCCAACATATTACACAAGGAGGGACACTGAGAAGCCCTCTGAGAGCACTGAGTGGGGAGCAGCCTTTATCCATGGGTGTCCAGCGGATGCCAGGATGGATCCCTCATTCAACCCTCCACCGTCCACACCGGGGAAAAGCCATGCAGGTGTATCAAGCGTGAAAAGGCCTTAGAGCACAGATCAGTGCTTACTTTTACAGGGTTTTATTAGGAAATGACCCAGCCGGGGCGCCTGGGTGGCTCAGTCGGTTGAGCGTCTGGCTTCAGCTCGGGTCATGATCTCACGGTTTGTGAGTTCGAGCCCCGCGTCGGGCTCTGTGCTGACAGCTCAGAGCCTGGAGCCGGTTTCCGATTCTGTGTCTCCCTCTCTCTCTCTGCTCTTCCCCTGCTCGTGCTTGCTCTCAAAAATAAATAAACATTAAAAAAAAAAAATTAAAAGAAAAAAAAAAAGGAAATGACCCAGCCTAGGAGGCCTGAGTGGCTCAGTCGGTTAAGCATCCGACTTCGGCTCAGGTCACGAGCTCACAGTTTGTGGGTTCAAGCCCTGCATCGGGCTCTGTACTGACAGCTCAGAGCCTGGAGCCTGATTCCGATTCTGTGTCTGCCCCTCCCCTGCCTGTGCTCTGTCTGTCTGTCTGTCTGTCTCTCTCTCTCTCAAAAATAAATAAACATTAAAAAAAAAAAAGAAAAGAAAAAGAAATGACCCAACCCTACAGCCTTTCTCTATATCTAAGAATTCATGCCGGGGAGAAACTTAGCGGTTCTTGCGGACTTGGGGAAAACCTTCAGAGTTTGATCTTTAGTTTGCAGTGGAAAGCTCTCTTTAGAATATTAAACAACAAAGGAGGAAGAAAAAGAAATGCATGCATGACTTCTTCCCGCCCTCGCTGCCATGCCTTTGCCGAGTTATCATTGGTTATTTTTTGGAGAGGGTATGCTAGGCAAGTAATGGCCCCCCAGAGATGTGTGTGTCTTCATCCCTGGAACCTGTGACCGGGTTATGTTACACGGCAAAGGAGGACCCAGGCTACAGATGGAATCGAGGCTGACCATAAAATAGGGAGGTTGTCCTGGATGATCCAGGTGGGCCCAGTATAATCACAAGGGACCTTGAAAATGGAAGTGGGAGCCAGAAGAGTCGATGTCAGAGTGATGTCACGTGGGAAAGACTCAGCTGGCCGCTGCTGGCCCTGAAGATGGAGGGAGGAGAACATGAGCCAAGGAGGCAGCTTCTAGAACCAGAAAGGGCAAGAAAACAAGCTGTCCCTTACAGCCTTCAGAAAGGAACCCAGTCGGTTTCAGCCCTGTAACACCCCTGTTGGACTTCTGACCCCCAGAACTATATGATAATGAATCTGTATTGTTTTAAAGTTGTGCTAATTTGTCAGAGCAGCAATAAGAAACTACTAGCGATGGTAGGGGGTCGGGGTGGTCGGGAGGCGAAAGGGCCTTTTTGTCTTTGTCTCTTACAAATGGTCACTGCCATCCAGGGTACTTGAAGGCAGCTCTACAGTTACTGAAAGACTTCTCTCTTCCAAAACGCTGTCTCTACCCTTGAGGAGCATAAGTCTTTGTAAAAAATATGAAGTCCTAACTCTTCAAATATTTACAACTTATAAGAAATCAGAATACTAAGTGTAGTGTTTTATGAAGTTATTATAGTTATGGAGATAAGGATCCATATACAAATGAGCACATCGTACCACACCCCGGAAACCTGTTGAGGGCTTTCATTAAAAAAAAAATCGGGGCGCCTGGGTGGCTTGGTTGGTTAAGCGTCCGACTTCGGCTCAGGTCGTGATCTCATGGTCCGTGAGTTCGAGCCCCGCGTCGGGCTCCGTGCCGACAGCTCAGAGCCTGGAGCCTGCTTCGGATTCTGTGTCTCCCTCTCTCTCTGCCCCTCCCCTGTTCATGCTCTGTCTCTGTCTCAAAAATAAATAAACATTAAAATAAAAAAAATTTTTAAAAATCAACAGCAACTTTCTTTATGTGGTTTGGAATGCCCGTCACTCACTTTCATTTGCTCCTGGTCCCCTTGTTTGATTATTCTTCATCTTCTATGTGGAGTGGGGATGAATGGGTAGCTGTGTGTTTCTCAGCTCCCTCAATCCTCTGTAGAGGGGCTTCCTTCCGACGCCCACCCGGGCGCTTATTTAGAGGTGGAATGAGAACTAAAACAAAATACTACACACAGCCAAATTCAACTCCTGATCAACTCAGAGAAAAAACACAGGAAAAAAAAAATCCATTATTTGAGCTGCTAAAAGACTGTGAAGTGTCACTGTAAAGTGATTAGAATTTTTTCTCATTTTTACAAGTTTCTAATTCCAGTATAGTTAACACAGTGCTATATTAGTTTCACGTGTACAATATAGTGATTCAACACTTCCCTACATCACCCGGTGCATCAGAACAAGTGCCCTCCTTTATCCCCATCACCTGTTTCACCCATCCCCTCACCCGCCTCCTCTTTGGTAACCACCAGTGTGTTCTCTACAGTTGGGTCTGTCTCTTGGTTTGCCCCTCTCTCTTTTTTTCCTTCGCTCACTTGTTTTGTTTCTTAAATTCCATATATGAGTGAAATAGTTTGGCATTTGTCTTTCTCTGACTTATTTCATCATTATGCTCTCTCATCATTATGCCCTCTACTCCATCCTCGTCATTGCAAATGGCACGATTTCATTCTTTTTTATGGCTAATACTCCACTGTGTGTGTGTGTGCGTGTGTGCGTGTGTGCGTGTGTGTGTGTGTGTGTGTACCACATCTTCTTTATCCATTCATCAGTGGGTGGCCACTTGGGCTGCTTCCATATCTTGGCTACTGTAAATAATGCTGCTATGAACATAGAGGAGCATGTATCCCTTTGAACTTGTCTTCTTGTATCCTTTGGGTAAATACCCCGTAATGTGATCACTGGATCATAGGGTAGTTCTATTTTTGGGGACTCTACAGACTGCTTTCCACAGTGGCTGCATCAATTAGCATTCCCACCAACAGTGCACCAGTGTTCCTTTTTCTCCACATTCTTGCCAACAGCTGTTGTTTCTTGTGTTGTTGATTTGAGCCATTCTGACATGTGTGAGGTGATAGCTCGTTGTAGTGAGCTGTAGCGATTTGCGATTCCCTGGTGATGAGTGATGATGAGCATCTTTCCATGTGTCTGTTGGCCATGTGGATGTCTTCTTAAGAGAAATGACTATTCATGTCTTCTGCCCATTTTTAATTGGACTGTCTCCTTTTGGGTGTTGAGTTTTATGAGTTCTTTATATATTTTGGATACTAACCCTTTATCGGATATGTCATTTGCAAATATCATCTCTCATTCCATAAGTTGCCTTTTAGCTTTAATGATTGTCTCCTTTGCTGTACAGAGCTTTTTATTTTGATGTAGTTCAAATAGTTTATCTTTGCTTTTGTTTCCCTTGCCTCAGGAGACATATCTAGAAAGATGTTGTTATGACCAATGTCAAAGAAGTTACCGCCTGTGTTCTCTTCTAGGATTTTTATGGCTTCAGATCTCACATTTAGGCGTTTAATCCATTTTGGATTTATTTTTGCACGTGGTGTAAGAAAGTGGTCCAGTTCCATTCTTTGCATCTTGTTGTCCAGCTTTCCCAACACCATTTGTTGAAGAGCCTTTTCCCATTGCATATTCTTTCCTGCTTTGTCAAAGATTAATTGACCATATAATTGTGGGGTTCTTTCTGGATTTTCTACTCTGTTCCATTAGGTCTATGTGTCTATTTTTGTGCCAATACCATGTTTTGATGACCGGCTTTGCAATATAACTTAAAGTCCAGAATTGCGATGCCTCCAGCTTTGCTTTCTTTTTTCGAGGTTGCTTTGGCTATGTGGGGTCTTTTGTGGTTCCATACAGATTTTAGGGTTGTTTGTTCCACTTCTGTGAAAAATGCTGTCGGTATCTTGATCGAAATTGCATTAAGCGTGTAGATTGCTTTGGGTGGTATAGACATTTTAACAATATCCGTTCTTCCGATCCATAAGCATGGAATGGAATGTCTTTCCATTTCTTTGTGTCCAAGTGACGAGAATGTTACCAGATGAACCAGAATGAATACAGGCAGGTATGTGTGGGGGTCACAGGTACCACCATGGGCTAATTCTGATGCTGCCCTCACTGGTCAACGTTGTTTTGGAATTCCTTTTTGTGATTAACGTGAGGCTAATTTTCGGACCATATGAGATGTTACCTCAGTGTTACCTTAGGTTAACAAATTTAGGGTATAGAAAGGTATAAAAATAGCCACGTCTTCACGTTGGGCCGTCTTCAGGACCGGTTCAAGGATTACCTCCCAGTCTGACTGCATTTACCAGAGTGGACCCGTGCCACCATTGTGTACTGTACCCACCTATCCTTTTGTCTGTACACGTATAATTTTGTGAGAACTAGGTGCAGAGTTTTCTCTCTGTGGGAGAGCAGTGCCTCTTTAGGACGCGGCCCCTGCCCGTCTTCCCCAGGAACGCCTCTGGGCTGTGGCTGTGGCCGGGCTTGTCGCGGACCGCCTGGGTGCGGGAGAGTTGGATGCTCTCTCTCTCCTGAAACACTTGGTCCTCAGAAGGGGGTCCTTTCCAAGGAGGGGCCTGTCCAGAGCTCCCTGGGGCCTTGCAGCTCTCAGCTCAATCGAGGCTGGGGAGGAAGAACCTTCCTGGCTGTGAGAGGCCCGTGGTCAGCACTCACCGCGATATCCTATTCTAGAGAACAAGAGAGAACAAAACAAAACACCCGAAACATCATGCAGGAGTCTGGACAACCTACCCCTCAGAAGTGAGCGCACAGGGAGATGGGTCTGGCATCGGGGGCTGTGCTGTGAGCTGCCCTTCAAGAACGCCTCACACGGTGACGCCTGCCGACATGCTCTCTGAGAGCAGGGACACGCTGAGAACGTCGACGGGGGAGCCGCTGGACTTGAGCTACCCGGATGCAACTGGAGGGAACCTACGGGGTCATGCACAGAGGTGTGAATGGAACGGGGAGCAGGGAGGTACTGATATAAGGAAACTTTTTCTTCCCGAGGCCTCGTCAGTAGCTCTTTCATTTCCTCCGGCAGGTGCTCTACGGAGCCCAGACTCTGATCCTAAGGCCTCAGAGCAGCTGGCCTGGCTCGGAACTGGAACATCCCTGGGTCTGGGCTTACTGCACGAGGGTGCCGGCCCCTGGACTCAAATGGCTATCTGAGCTCCGTGTGCCCCGTTCCTCTATGTTTATGCAGGGAGCTGTCCCGGCTCTGCTCCCTCATCTGTTGGGTCCTTGCTTATTGAAGACTATTTAATAAAAGCGTTTGCATTTTGGGACATCGGGGTGGCTCAGTTAAGCATCCGACTCTTGACTTCAGCTCAGGTCATGATCTCACAGTTCATGGGATCCGGCCCGCGTTGGGCTCTGTGCCGACAGTACGGAGCCTGCTTGGGATTCTCTTACCCCCCCCTCCCCCGCTCACGCTCTCGCTGACCCTCTCAAAATAAACATTTTTCAAAAGTGTTTGTATTTTGTATGGATGCCTATGGGTGTTAGCTTCATAGGAAACTCTTCCCTGTGAAGATTGGAGATGGCCGTTCACCCTGGTTTCCAGGCTGGTTCCCTTTACTGCTGTCCTTAACACCGCAGCTAATATTCAACAGGGAGAGTGTATTGTTCATTCATTCTTGGCCTTACTGTGCCAACTGGGAACTGTGTTCAGATCACCCACTTTACAAACCCTTCCTAGTCTCTGTTTCCAGTTTCTCAGGTCAACATTCATCCCTGGAACAACCCAACTGTATTTTATTTAATGTTTTCTTTCTTCTTCCTACCAGGTGTTTCCTAAAGGCTCCAGGGGCTGCTGGCCAAGATCATATCTGGCTTGTCACTCTGCACCCAACTGTGATAAAAGTCTTAGGTTGAAAATTGTCCTTTCTAATGTCATCCTAAAGATCTTTCTCTCCCTTTCCTATTTGCTCTCCCGTGGAAACTGCATCTCCTGACATTTTCAGACTCCGTTTAATTCCCTCATTAAAAAATGCCCAGCATCCCTTGTAGCTCACATAACCCTTGTAGTCTACACTACAAGCCCATACAAGGCTATAACTCCAGCTACCGCTTCTGCAGTCATTACTGACATCTCGCTCAAATTTCCTTCTTCGCTGGTGGCCTGAACTCTTGGCTCATGGCCTCTCCCTCCTCCCCTCCTCCTGTTACCACGTGCCATGACTTCCTTAAGCGTCTCTGGTGGGTGACCCAACCAAAGCTCCACAACCTCGGTTCCTCGCCGTCTTTACTTCTAATGATCTTTTCTCCCATTACACTGCAGCCAAGGCTTCTGTGGTTCCACTGTGGACATAGCCATCAGGACATGTTGTCATTATGAAACCCCAAAACATGCCTCCTCTTGTTACTCCCACCTAGCTGTCCACACTCTTAGCTTCGTGCTTTCACACTCCGGATATTTTACACTCTAAATGTCTAATCCACTGACATCATTATATCCTCATTCTCAGTGACTCCCCTCCCTCTGTAGAAATCCTAGATTGCATGTTTTGTTATTATTGCGAATCGCTTGAAAACACGATCGAAAACTGCCTTGTCCTAAATGGTAGACCCATGTCACCACTGAGCAACTGAAATGAGGCCAGTATTACTGAAGGACTTAATTTTTAATTCTTTGACAAATAAAAGTTATATATATTGAAGATGTACAACGTGATGATAGGTGTACACATTGTAGATGACTATTGCAATCAAGTTAATGACCGCATCCGTCACAAAACACAGCTGCCCCTTCTTGTTGGTATGGCGAGAACACTTAGCATCTACTCTTTTAGGAAAGTTCAAGTATACAATACAATATAAATTAAATATAGTCATCCTACTATACATCGGATCCCTAGAACTTATTCCTCTTATAGCTAAAAGTTTGTTCTATTTGACAAATATCTCACGATTTTCCTCAACCCCAACCCCTGGTAAATTCTATTCTACTCTCTGATTCTATGATCTCAACTTTTTAAATTCCAACATACAACTGAGATCACATAGTATTTATCTTTCTCTGTCTCGTTGATTTCACTTAGCATGATGTCCTCCAGGTTTACACATGTTATTGCAAATGGCATGATTTCCTTCCTTTTTTATGGCTGAGAAACATTTCTTTGTGTACCCATGTGTGTGTGTGTGTGTGTGTGTGTGTGTGTGTGTGTGCGCGCGCGCACGTATGTGTGTCACATTTTCTTTATCCATTCATCTGTTGTTTATGTTGGCTATTGTGAATAATGCTGCAATGAACATGGGGTTGCAGATCTCTCCTTGAGATCCTGTACCAATTTACATTTCCATCAATAGTGTACAAGGGTTTCTGTTTCCTCCACATCCTCACTAACACTTGTTCTCTCGTGTCTTTTTCATACTTGCCATTATAATAGGTATGAAGAGATTTCTCGTGGTGATTTTGATTTCTGTTTCCCTGAGAATTAGTGATGCTGAGCACCTTCTCATGTACTTGTTGGCCATTTGTGGGTCTTTGAAAAAAATGTCTATTCAGGTCCTTTGTCCATTTTCGATCAAGTTGTTTGTTTTTTTGTTTTTGTTTGTTTGTTTTGTTTTCGCTACTGAGTTGTATGATTTTCCTATATATTTTGGATATCAAACCCTTATCAGATATATAGTTTGCAAATATATTCCCCCATTCTGTATGTTGCCTTTTCATTTCATTGAATGTTTCCTTTGCTGTGCAGAAACCTTGTAGTTTGATGTAGTCCCACTTGTTTATTTTTGCTTTCATTGTCTGTACTTTGGTGTCAAGTCCAAAAAAAACTTGCCAGGACCAATGTCAGGAGCCTTTTCTCCGACCCTGCCCCCCACCCCCCACACAGGAGTTTTGAGTTTTAAGCCTTATATTTAAGTCTTTAATCCATTTCAATTGCTGTGGATGGTGTAAGAAGATCCAATATCATTCTTTTTCATGTGGTTATCCAGTTTGCCCAGCACCATTTATTGAAGAGACTATTGTTTCTCCATGGTCATAGAGTAGTTGCCCACATATGTGTGGGTTTATTTTCAGTCCGTCTATTCTGCTCTATTGGTCTATGTGTCTGTTTTTATGCCAGTACCATACTGTTTTGATTATTATAGTTTTATAATATCAGGAAGTTTTGAAATCAGGAAGGGTGAGGCCTCCAGTGTTGTCTTCCTTCTTAAGATTGCTTTGCCTACTCCAGTCTCTTGTGGTTCCATATGAATTTTAGGATTATTTTTTATATTTCTGTAAAAAATGACATTGGAATTTTATAGGGATTACAGTGGATCTGCAGATCACTTAGGGTAATATGGACATTTTAACAATGCTGATTCCTCCAACCATCAAAATCCCAGAGGAGAACACAGGCAGCAACCTCTCCGACCTTGGCCATAGCAACTTCTCACTAGGCACATCGCCGGAGGCAAGAGAAACAGGGGCAAAAATGAACTATTGGGACTTCATCAAGACAAAAAGCTTCTGCACAGTGAAAAAAATAATCAACAATACTAAGAGGCAACCTGCAGAATGGGAGAAGATATTTGCAAATGACATATCAGATAAAGGGTTAGTATCCAAAATCTATAAAGAAGTTATCAAACTCAACACCCAAAACCCAAACAAGCCAGTTAAGGAATGGGCAAAAGACATGAATAGACACTTCTCCAAAGAAGACATCCAGATGGCCAACCGACACATGAAAAAATGCTCAACATCACTCACCATCAGGGAAGTACAAATAAAAACCACGATGAGATACCACCTCACACCTGTCAGAATGGCCAACATTAACAACACAAGAAGCAACAGATGTTGGTGAGGATGCGAAGAAAGAGGAAACCTTTTACACTGCTGGTGGGAATGCAAACTGGTGCAGTCACTCTGGAAAACATGGAGGTTCCTCAAAAAGTTAAAAATAGAACTACCCTACAACCCAGCAACTGCACTACTACGTATTTACCAAAGGATACAAAAATACAGATTCAAAGGGGTACATTCACTCCGGTGTTTACAGCAGCATTATCAACAATAGCTAAACCATGGAAAGAGCCCAAATGTCCATCAGCTGATGAATGGATAAAGAAGATGTGGTATGTATATACACAGTGGAATATTAGTCAGCCGTAAAAAGAATGAAATATTGCCATATGCAACAGTGTGGATGGAGCTAGAGTGTATTATGCTAAGCAAAGTAAGTCAGAGAAAGACAAACACCGTATGATTTCACTCAGATGTGGAACTTGAGAAACAAAACAGATGAACATATGGGACAGAAAAACAAAGAGAGAGGGAAACAAACCATGAGACTCTTAACAATAGAGTGTATAGACCTTCTACCTCAGTTAAATTTATTCTTATGGATTTTATTCTTTCTCATGCCATTATAAATGGGATTGTATTCTTTATTTCTTTTTTATAGAGTTCGCTGTTGGCATATAGAAACACAAGTGATTTTTACACATTCATTCTGTGTCTTGCACATTTACTGAATTCATTGATTCTAAGAGTTTCTTTGTAGAGTCTTGGGGTTTCCCATATATAAGAGCATTGTCATCTTCAGCCAGAGACAATTTAACTCGTTCCTTTCTAGTTTGGATCCCTTTTGTTTCTTTTGCTTATAAAAAGACCATATTTGGATTGTACTTTATGATAGATAGGAGTGCCTTGGTAATGGCTTCAAGCTCTCAGCCACCAGCTTCTTTCCAGAAAAAAAAATAAGGTGAATGAGAGAATCAAAACCATGGTATACTATGCGTACTCAGGTGAAAACCTGGGAGCCTGGACTCTGATGAACTACCAATCTGTTGCTAAGCAAGAAATTTTACGGTTTTGCCCATTTCCCTAGTTACTTAATAAATGGGTAAAATGTATTATATACATTTGGTATATACATTCAAACTCAATTTTGCTTTCTATTTTACTGAAAATATCCAAATGCTTCTTTATTAAAATTGCTCATTGATAAATCCTACTGACCTAATAGTTTATGATCTAAAGCAAGATTGAAAGAACCCACAGGTCCATTTCATATTTTACTTCCTAATCCTTCTTTTTTTTTTTAAAGTTTATTTATTTATTTTGTGCGAGAGAGAGAGAGAGAGAGAGAGAGAGAGAGAGAGAGAGATAAAGGAGAAAGAGAGAGAACCAAAGGGGGAAGGGCGGGGTGTGCAGAAGAGTCAATGTGGGTTCCACGCTGACAACACACACACTGATGTGGGACTTGAACTCACGAACCATGAGATCATGACCTGAGCCTAAACCAAGAGTCAGACGCTTAACCGACTGAGCCACTCAGGTGCTCCTTTGCTAATCCTCCTTATCAACCACTATTTAATATAACCCCTATCTTCCTTAAATATAATATTTCTTTTAACTGTATCCTTTTCCTTAAAATAGTTTAAACTTTTTACAAGAATGGTTTCAAGTCTGACGTATTTGGCTAATTTTCTGTGAAAAGCTTTTGTAGTTCAAAAATAGATGTCAAGAGGTCCTAAGAACTGGTCCTGCTGAGGAATGCTACACTTGGGAAATTGTTATTTCACTCACCTAGACTCTTAGTAAACAGGAGTGGGGGGCATGCAGGGAAAGAGATTGTGTGTGTGTGTGTGTGTGTGTGTGTGTGTGTGTGTGTGTTTTGCTAGTAGCTGGTACCTAGTGAATGGGCAGGTATGACTTGTGTTCCATCCTCAGAATACCTGGGAAGGATCTGGAGTTTATATAGAGCCTCTCTGAGATCAGGATGGGGCAAGACTCTTCCGTCAGTGGAATCTTCCTTATGTATGAGCAGTATCATTGCCTCCTGTACATCCCCAACCCTCTCAGAGAGATTTCTTGGCCTCCTTTGCTCCATTATATGGCTGTTCTCAGTTGCTGCCTGTGCGGGAGGAATCTTCCCTCCGTTGATAAAGACCTCAGTTCCTCAAACAATCAGTAACAAGATGCTGAGTTCCCAAAGTTCAAATTAGTTAGCTGAAGCTAAGCGTACCTGATTCTTTATTTCAAACTGTCGAGAGAGAAGAAAATATTCATTAGTACTATGCCTCTCTACTCAATTCTGTGATCATCCTTTTACATCCAGGAGGACATTTCTCAGCTGCCTGATTGCATCTCTTAACCTTAACTCTTTGTCAGTTGAAGGTACAGCTTTGATAGTTCAAACACACATTGAACAGTCCCTTAGCAACCACTGAACTCACTGGGTTAGGTACTAAACTGCAATGTGGTAGAGAACGTCTCCTGAAAAAGAAAAGCTTTGAATTACACAATCTAAACTTACTGGAAGCTAAATCAAAATAGGCCGCATTTAATTGGTGTAAGAAGGTGTTTCGAACAGATGGAACGTAGTGTCACTACAGCCTCCAGTAAGCTTAAAGTGGAAAATTCCTCCTTCTTTCCTTCACCTAAACTAAACCAGATTTGTCTTTCAGTGTCTCTCTGCTCCGCTTGAACTTGCCTTGCTTGTTTCAGTACTGTTAGGAAAGCGCGCATGACAGGCACTCCAACACTTAAGAATTCATTATGAAGGCAAGTAGAATCCGAAAGTCAACAGTGCTCTGAAATTTAGGGAAAAAGCACAATTACTCTAGCATTTTGAGGATCTCCCCTTACAATTTTTAAGACTGAGAATTTATTCATATGGAAATCCAGTAGAGAAATCTATATAATTGGCATTCTTCTCCCAATAGGGCTTTGGTTGTCTTTTCTGTTCTGGAGCCCTAAGTTGGAAAATCCCCAAAGGTGGCTACTAAACTTCAATGTTTTCTTTGTAAAATGTAGGTTCCCAGGGGTCATGTCTATCTCAGTAGGTCTGGTCTGGGGTGTCCAGGAATAGGCCTTTTAAAACAAGCATTCCAGGTGACTCGGTACAAGTCCTACTTAGACTACAACATGAGGGAAACTGACCTAGGAAACTGACTTCTTCCTGAAGTTTGGGGAAGTGAGCCCATGCCAATAGGCCCCATCCTGCGACAAACACAGAAATGCTGGATAAGATTTAACAAAAATTGTTTAATATATAGCTAAGTTTAAAAGAAGGGGAAGTGCCCTTGTGCCAGAAAGGGAAACATAAAAGCCAGAGAACTTATAAGTACGTTCCATCAACTTCTTTTTTAGATTATCACAACAATTCTTCAAGGGACAACCAGTATGGAGATATGTGCTGGAGCTACCATGATGAAATGGAGATCCAGAGATATGAGATAACGTAAGATTATACCACAAATTCCATAAATATCATTGAAACCAGGAAAGGAAGTTAGCTATAAATTCAATACTTCTAACCAGTGTATAATTTCAGGTTAATAAGAAGTAAGGTGTGTATTGTTTAGAAAGAAAGGAAGAAAGTTATCTGTAGATGATATGATTGTCTACATGGAAAATACGCACACATCTACAAAATAAATTTCAGGAAGAAGGTTTTGTCAGCCATTTAACACACAAGATCAAGGCACCAAAAATGTTTCTATATAACCACCATGGCCAATTAAACAAGGTAATAATGATTTAAAAATCCACAGTAGCAACCAAAACTATGGGTGTGGGATGATTGATTTTATGTCTTGCTTTGGGCCACAAGGTGCCCAGACGTTTGGCCAATATTATTCTGGTTGTGTCTCTGAGGGTGCTCCTTGGTGAGAAGAACATTGAATTGGTAGACTGAGTCAAGCAACTTGCCTTCCATAATGTGGTTGGGCCTCACCCAATCACTTGAAGAACCTAACAGAACAAAAAAGCCCAGTCAAAGGAAACTCCTCCTGCCTATTCAGCTGGGACACTGGTCTTCACTGGTCTTCAGACTCCGACTGAAACATCAGCTCCTTTTGGGTCTCTAGCGCTGCTAGATTTTTTGAATGGAAGTTACACCATTGGCTCCCCTGGTTCTCAGGCCTTTGGACTCAGACCGGAAACCACACATCAGCTCTCCTGTGTCTCCAGCTTTCTGACTGCAGATCTTGGGACTTCTTGGCTTCCATAACTGTCTCAGCCAATTCTTTACAATGAATCTCTCTCTCTTTCTCTAAATGGATATATACACACATATACACACTTCCTATTGGGTCTGTGTCTCTGGAGAACCCTTGATTAATACAGGGGGGCACCTGGGTGGCTCAGTCGGCTAAGCATCTGACTTCAGCTCATTTCATGACCTTACAGGTTGTGAGTTCAAGCCCCACATCGGGCGCTCTGCTATCAACGAAGGAGCCCACTTCAGATCCTCTGCACCCCCCACCACTCTCTCCGCCCCTCCCCTGCTCATGCTTCCTCTCTCTCAAAAATAAATATATATATTTTTAAATTCAGGGTGTTCAGAAATTACTAAATAATGCGCAGGGCCTGCTCATGTGTAGGAAGAAGTTATGTTGCTAGCTTTGCAAGGCT
Source organism: Prionailurus viverrinus (assembly GCF_022837055.1). Classification (NCBI taxonomy): domain Eukaryota; kingdom Metazoa; phylum Chordata; class Mammalia; order Carnivora; family Felidae; genus Prionailurus; species Prionailurus viverrinus. The sequence continues at coordinate 112,660,249 of NC_062579.1, read as the reverse complement.
GAACCAACCGCTAATTTCCACATGCAGGTTCAAGCACATCTCACCTTCTGTTTGAATCCTGAGTAAAGCAGGGAGTGTATCTCCACCCTCTCTCTTGCTCTCTCTTGCCCCCATATATAGGGCAGTGGTTCTCAAAGTATGACGTGTGGGCTGGCAGCACATGGATCAGCATCATTTCAGAACCTATTACAAATACTTCACCTCAGATGCATTAAACTATAAGCACTGGACTTAGACATCCGAAGTCTGTTTTTTTTTTTAATATATTAAAATGTTGAGCGTCCGACTTCAGCTCAGGTCATGATCTCATGGTTTGTGCATTTGAGCCCCGGATCGGGCTCTGTGCTGACAGCTCGGAGCCTGGAGCCTGCTTCAGATTCTGTGTCTTCCTCTCTCTCTGCCCTCCCCCACTCACCCTCTGTGTCTCTCTCTCTCTGAAAAATAAATAAACATTAAAAAAATTTTTTTTAATGTTTTTTTTCTTTAATTTTTTTTTCAACATTTATTTATTTTTGGGACAGAGAGACAGAGCATGAATGGGGGAGGGGCAGAGAGAGAGGGAGACACAGAATCGGAAACAGGCTCCAGGCTCCGAGCCATCAGCCCAGAGCCTGACGCGGGGCTCGAACTCCCGGACCGCGAGATCGTGACCTGGCTGAAGTCAGACGCTTAACCAACTGTGCCACCCAGGCGCCCCAAAATTTTTTAAATGTTTTAATGCAGATGCTGATTCAGTAGGTCTGGGGTAGGCCTGGGACTCCGCATTTCTGGTCAAAGCTTCCCTGTGATGCTGCTGCTCTGGGGACCGTGCTTTGAATAAAGAAGGTCTGGGATTTACAGTGACATCATCCTCGCAGATCCAGGGTTCCGGACAAGCTGCTTAGACTCTTGTATTGCTTCCTCAGCATCAACAACCTGAATCACCCTCGGGCGTAGCTCCTTCGAAACATCACTAATCCCTTCTCCCCTCTTCTCCCTCAAGTCCCATTTCTTCTTCCTTATGATAAAAATACTAATTTTGTACAAGTGTGTGCACGTGTGTGCACACGCACGTGCTCGCTTGCTCTTTTCACTCAAGCACCCGGGGGGCTGAAGGTGGTGATTTGTACATCCCTAATTCTGACCACAGTACATATCCTGTGGCCCATGCTCTCAGTAGACTGTAAATCTACTCTAAGTTTAAGTCTGGTCCATAATGTCCCATTTTTATGATTTGTTCCTGATAGTCCTTCATCCTAGGCCAGATGAGTGTTTTATAAACTTGGCAAGTTTTCTCAAGAAAATATAAGTTCCCCAAGAGTCCGTGGATCATAATTTGAGAAAAACTACAATAGAATCTAAAGGATGTTACTTTAGGGGTGCCTGGGTGGCTCAGTTGGTTAAGCATCTGACCCTTGATTTTGGCTCAGGTCATGATCTCATGGTTGTGAGTTTGAGCCCCGCATCAGGCTCCATGCTGACAGTGTGCAGCCTGCTTGGGATTCTCTCTCTCTCTCTCTCTCTCTCTCTCTCTCTTTTTCTCTTTCTGCCCCTCCCCCGCTGGCATGCGTGCACCCTCTCTCTCAACTTAAATAAATAAACTTTAAAAATAAAAATGAAAAGGGGCGCCTGGGTGGCTCAGTCGGTTAAGTATTGGACTCTCGATGTCCACACAGGTCATGATCTCACAGTTCCTGGGTTTAAGCCCCAGTTGGGCTCTGCACTGGCAGTGCTAAGCCTGCTTGGGATTCTTTCTCTCTCTCTCTCTCCCTCTCTCTCTGCCCCTCCCCTGCTCTCTCTCTCAATATAAATAAATAAACTGAAAAAAAAAAGTATAGTACTAGCACAAAAAAAAAGACATATAGATCAAGGGAACAGAATAGAAAACCCAGAAATAAAGCCACGATTTTATGGTCAATTAATCTTCAACAAAACAAGAAAGAATGTCCAATGAGAAAAAGTCTCTTCAACAAATGGTGTTGGGAAAACTGGACAGCAACATGAAGAAGAATGAAACTGGACCACTTTCTTTCACCATGCACAAAACAAACCCCAAATGGATTAAAGACCTAAATGTGAGACCATAAAAATCCAAAAGCCATAAAAATCCTAAAAGAGAGCACAGGCAGTAATTTCTCTGACATCAGCCATAGCAACATTTTTCTAGATATATCTCCTGAGGCAAGGGAAATAAAAGCAAAAATAAACTATTGGGACTACATCAAAACAAAAAGCTTTTGCACAGTGAAGGAAACAATCAACAAAACTAAAAGGCAACCTATGGAATGGGAGAAGATATTTGCAAATGACATATCTGATAAAGGGCTAGTATCCAAAATCTATAAAGAACTGACCAAGCTCAATACTCAAAAACCAAATAATCCATTTAAAAAATGGGCAGAAGATATGAACAGTCATTTCTCCAAAGAAGACACCCAGAGGCCAACAGACACATGAAAAGATGTTCCACATCATTCATCATCAGGGAAATGCAAATCAAAACTATAATGAGCCATCACCTCACACCTATCAGAATGGCTAAAATCAGCAACACAAGAAACAAGTGTTGGCAAGGATGGGGAGAAAAAGGAACCCCCTGTGCTGTTGGTTGGAATGTAGACTGGTGCACTCACTCTGGAAAACAATATGGAAGTTCTTCGAAAGGGTAAAAATAGAACTACCCCTATGATCCAGTAACTGCGCTACTAGGTATTTATCCCAAAATTACAAAACCACGAATGCAAATGGATACGTGCACCCCTATGTTTATAGCAGCATTATTTACAATAGCCAAGATGTGGAAGCAGCCCAAGTGGCCATCGATTGAGGAAGGGACAAAGAAGATGTGGTGTATATGTGTGCAATGGAATATGACTCGGCCATCAAAAAGAATGAAATCTTGCCATTGCAACGACGTGGGTGGAGTTAGAGAGTATAACGCTAAGCGAAATAAGTCAGTCAGAGAAAGACATATGTCTTTGTCCATATGATTTCACACATATGTGGAATTTAGGAAACAAAACAAACAAGCAAAGGGGATAAGAGAGAGAAGGGCAAACCAAGAAACAGATATTAACTATATATAGAAAAATGAACTGATGGTTACCCGAGGCGGGGGTGGGGGGGGGTGGGGGGAGGAATGGGTGAAATAGGTGATGGGGATTCGGGAGTGCGCTTGTCGCGATGAGCGCTAGGTGGCGTATGCAACTGTTGAAATACTATATTGCACACCTATGTCACTAATACAACATTGCATGTTAACTATACCGGAATTTATAATAAAATCAAATTTAAAAATTGTAGGCTGTTGAACCAAGCCACCTGAATTTGCCTTCTGCTATTTTGTAAGCAAGCTCCGTGTCCAACTATGGAGCTTGAACTCACAACCCTGAGATCAAGAGTTGCATGTTCTACTGACGGAGTCAGCCAGGCGTACCTTCTGTTTTTTAATTATACCTCATTCCTTTACTAGCTGCCTGACCTTGGGCAAGTTATTTAATTGAATGTTGTAAGCACTCAAAAAACATTTTATGCATACACGTATACACACACACACACACACACACACACACACACACACACAAGGTCATTATGTGAGAAGGAAGAGGTTTAAATGCTTTCTAGACTGTTCTATGAAAGGTCAGATTTCTGTATTGGGGATTAGTAATAATGTCAGTATGAAGGGGAAGTTGATGTGGCTTATGCTCTCTTTTTTCCCATCAGGGATGAAACTTTTGTATCACGTAACAGCTGCTGAACGAACAGCAGTGAATCCAGGAAGCCATAGAAGAATCCATTAGTGTATGTTATGGGTAGATTGTGTCCCTTCTCCCCCACCCCCCCCCCCACCAAATATGTGTTGGGAGTCTTAATCCCCAGTAGCTCACAATGTGAAACTTATTTGCAGAAAGTATTTACAGAGGTAATAAAGTAAGGTCATTAGGGTGGCCCCTGATCCAATGACTGATGTACTTAGGAAAAGGGGAAATTGAGACACAGAGACATACATAGAAGATGATATAAAGAGACACAGGGAGAAGAACGCCATCCGCAATCCAAGGACAGAGGCCTGAAAAAGATCCCAGAGAGTCTTCAGAAAGAACCCATCCTACCCGCACCTTGATCCTGGACTTGTAGCCTTCAGAACTGAGAGACAATAAAATTCTGTTGTTGAAGCCTCCCCGTTTTGTGACACTTCACTTTTTTATGGCAGTCCTTCAAAACTAAAACACTGCAGTCTCTTCTCTCAGATCTGTGTGCACACTACCTTTGTCCACACAACTCAGCCATCCTGGCCCTTCCACTACCTTCGGTCAAGCTACCTTTAACCCTTTTGGGGGAGATAAACGTGTGTGTCTAATACAATTGTCTTTTATTTGTTAGTAATTTGCCCTGTCTTTTCAATTTTCCCAGGATTTTGTTAGTTTTCGTTTGTGCTCTGTCCGCATTATCTGGTACATGATTTTTTAAGTGGTCTGTCCCAACCCTATTTTCCCCATAAACCCTTTTATATTCTACGCATCAGTTTACCAACTGCGAGGTTTTCCCGGAACACGTATTTTGCATTGCGTTAGTTCTCTCACTGCTGCCTAAGAAATTAGCACAGACTTGGTGTCCCACACCACACCCACATTTGTTAGCTCAGTTTCTGTGCACCAGGAGTTGGGCACGGGTTAGTTGGGTCCTCTCAGAGCCTCACAAAGCTGCAATCCAAATGTTTGCTGGAGCTGAGATGTCTGGAATCTTGACTGGGGAATCTTCAGAATTGACTTTCTTGAAACTAACTATGGAGGGCCCTGGAAATTTACTGGCAGCTGGAGGCGGCCTCCAGATCCCAGAGACCCACTGTGGTTCTTTCTCAAGTGGGGTTCTTTAATAAGCTGCTCGCTTCATGCCCACAAGGAGTCTCACTACAGTCTGCTAAAATGGAGTCTTTTTTAAACTAAAAGAAACTTTTTTTTGATGTTTATTTATTTTTGAGAGAGAGGGAGAAAGGGGGGGGAGGGGGAGAGAGAGAGAGGGAGACATAGAGTGCAAAGCAGGCTCCAGCTCCAAGCACAGAGCCCGACTTGGGGCTCGAACACACGAACCATGAGATCATGACATGAGCCAAAGTCCGCCACTTACCTGGCTGAGCCACCCAGGCGCCCCTGGAGTCTTATATAATATAATAATCACGGTAGTAACCTCCCATCACCTTTGCCATATAATGTAGCCTAATTATGGCAGTGACATCCATCACCTTTGCCATAATCTGTAGGTTAGAGGCAAGTCACGGGTTCTGCCCACCCTCAAGTGATCATACAAAGGCATGAACACCAGGGGACACACGGGTGGCTCAGCTGGTTAAGCGTCTGACTCTTGATATTGGCTCAGGTCATGGTCTCACGGTTCATGGGATTGAGCCCCGTGTCGCACTCTGCGCTGACAGTGCAGAGTCTGCTTGGGATCCCCTCTCCCCACATCCTGTCAAATAAATAAACATTTAAAAAAATTTAAAGAAGGCATGAATACCAGGAGGTAGGAATCATCAGAAGTATGGCAGGATTACACTTAATATAAAAGACTCTTGTACCTCCCTGCATGGAGGGCCACTTACACCTCAAGAACAGCCATTGTATCCAGACCACCCAACCTTGATGAACAGATGTCCAGGCGGGTCTCAACTCCAGTTTCTTCTAGGTCTATACACGTTTCAGCTTAGGCATATATTCTAAAACAAATGTCCCTTGCCATTTTCCTAGGCTTAAGTTCTTTTTTCTGATGGAAGTTGGAGCTCCTGATTTCATAAACAGGGATGGGAGAAGGGAGGTCTGACACCTGCTTCTTCCTTCGTCCTGTGTTTTGGTTTTGGTTCGCTTTGGTTTCTAACCTCCCCTGTCCCGAATTTCTTCCTGGCCCCAATAGTTGGACACTCCAAATACAGATTAGCCAGTTGGCTCACTGCCATAAACTGTGTACATTGATTCTTTCATGTCCTCAGGTGTTTATAGTGAAGGACGCCCACATGATGCTTGCAAAAGCAGCCTCTTGAAAGAAGTGCCTGGGAAAATGGGAGTTTAGTTCTTTGTAACATTTTACACAATATGACATTCTAAAAATACCCATTTTCAGAAAAGTCTTGCTGTTTTCACAAAAGGAAAAACTGTGGCCTGTACAAATAGAACGTGCAGTCTCTCGTTTAGTCTTCCTTTTTAATCATCTAGTCTCGAATAGCTTTCCCATATGTGACATTATTTTTAATGTTCAATGTATTAGTAAAATGGCTCAGTACTAACCACTTGGGTATTTTCGGATGGGAGAAGTATGCTTGAATCTCCCAAATTGCATTTACAGTGAAAGATGCTTCGTGCCAGTGACTCAGATCTTGACAAACGAGGCACGACGTTCATTAGTTTAATGTTTTCCCCCTATTGTGATAGAAATACATAATGACACAGCCTAAGTAATGTGAAATTATTCAGCAATGTAAGAAAAATTTCAATAAGCACTGCCTCCCAGTTACAGTTCTTAAGCTCATCTTTCAGATTTCTTCAGTAGAAAATTGCTTAGGGGATTCTGGAAAACTTGCTACCTTTTCCATTGCAATCATGGCTAACAATCATTATCCCTTATTTATTTTTCTCAGTTTTTCTCAAAACCATCAAATTAATACAATGAATTCTTAGCTTCCATGAGTCTTTAGGATAAAGGATGCAAGGAGTCATAGGAGGCTAAGATAGCTTATTGTGGCGAACATCTCACAATGTATACAGATATCAAAATATCACATTATATATCTTAAGTATACACAAGTTTTGTAAATTGCACCTCAACGCATCTGGGAAAAAAGAGGCTAAGATAATAGTGTTACTAGATATTAATGTTTATAATCTATAGTTAGTGTGGCACGTATTTTAAAATCAGGGGATGTATCTGAAAAGAATAAAGGCAATGTCAGGAGGTCACATGCCCAATCATCTTGGCATTAGGCAGGACTCTATCTAAACCCTCTAAAATTGCATGGTAGAATGTAAAGAATGATAGCTTAGATATCTGGAGACCTTTGTTCTACTTTAGGCCGTGCCTTATATTTTCTAGATCTCAGCCTCTTCATTGACAAAATTAAGTGGTTAGACTCCTCTAGCTACTCAATGATAACAGAGTACCTTTTAAATAAACTTGCCTTCAGTGCAAGAGGGTTCCTGTTTCTCCACATCCTTGCCAGCGTCTGTAGTTTCCTGAGTTGTTCATTTTAGCCACTCTGACCAGTGTGAGGTGGTATCTCAGTGTGGTTTTGATGTGTATTTCCCTAATGATGAGTGACACTGAACGTCTTTTCATGTGCCTGTTGGCCATCTGGATGTCTTCTCTGGAAAAGTGTCTATTCGTGTCTTCTGCCCATTTCTTCACTGGATTATTTGGTTTTCGGGTGTTGAGTTTAGTAAGTTCTTTATAAATTTTGGACACTAACCCTTTATCCGATATGTCATTTGCAAATATCTTTACCCATTCTGTTGGTTGCCTTTTACTTTTGTTGATTGTTTCCTTTGCAGTGCAGAAGCTTTTTATCTTGAAGAGGTCCCAATAGTTCATTTTTGCTTTTAATTCCCTTGCCTTTGGAGATGTGTCGAGTAATAAATTGCTGCAGCAGGGAGGGGGGAAATAGATACAAACAGAGGGGAAGGGAGCCAAATCACAAGAGACTCTTAAATACAGAGAACAAACTGAAGGTGGACGGGGTGGGGGGAGGGAAAATGGGTGATGGGAATTGAGGAGGGCACTTGTTGGGATGAGCACTGGGTGTTGTATGTAAGCCAATTTGACAATAAATTATATTTAAAAACAAACAAACAAACAAACAAACAAACCTGCCCTACCTGGATAGATCCATCAGTGAGTTCTCTTAATTTATTTTATATCGTTCATGTATGTTTCTATTTAAATACTATTTTTCTCCTTAATTGTGAAGTCACATAGTTGATTACTATTGTATAGAGTCATACATGTACTTTCCTGGTACACAGGTATCATCTGATCCATCAAACTGTGCTGTTCAGCTCTGACTTAAAGCAAGGATTCACTGTGTTACAATATAATAACCACGGAAACTGTCATCAGATTGACCTGGGTTCAACCCCTGGCTCCACACGTTTGTAGGTTCATGACATTGAGTGTACCCTTGACCTTCCATGAGACTGTTTATTCGTCTGTAAAGTGGTCAATCATTATAATCACTCCCATGCACATGCTCACATTGCCTTGTTCCCCTCTCATCTTATTATACTCCTTTAGCAAAGCCACTCTTGGTTGAATAAAACTCTCAGGCTATCCCATGTGTGTATGGTGGAGCTGAACATGGCTAGAAACAGAACAAATTTGTTAGCTCATCTCACTTGAAATTCCTAATCGTAAACCTCAAGTGTGCCTTCAGTGCCGTCTAAAGCCATACTTTTTCCCCAGTTTTACTTTCCCACTCTTTGAAGTGAAGATATTTTATCTTCTCTTTCCTTAATGCCCTTCCAGCTCCCTTGCCCTAATTCTTAGATGACTTGAGTGTTCAGCTAGGAGTGGCCATGTAACTAATGTTGAGCTTTTGGAATGGACGTCATGTGCTTGAATTCTGGGTCATCTCAAATTACAGAAAATAAACTTACATGGTTATTTTTTTTCTACCCATGAACTAGAAAATGGACATAGCAGCAACCCTGCTTTGACCATGCAGTTGAAGACAACGTTGGGGAATGTCAGAACAAAAGGAATATATGAATGTTGTTCCCTGAGTGACTACTTTGAGCAGAGTATCTCCTCTAGTTCAGAACAACTGAACTGTTACATGAGAAAAGTAAGCTTTGGCTTTATGGAAGCCACCAGATGTTGGTATTCCTTTGTTATACAGCCTCAACTCTAAGAGTACGTATTTTATGATTGAGGTTTCAATTACATACGATGAAATGCATAGACCTTAAATATCCAATTCTTGTTAAAATTGACAGTCACATATAATCCCACCCACCACCCAAAATATATAGGGTATTTCTTTCATCCCAGAAGGTTCCCTTGTCTTCTTTTTCCCATTAGCCCCCATAGGCAAGCATTTTCTAACTTCCGTCAATGTAGATTAGCTTTTTCTTTTATGGACTTTATACAAATGGGAAAAAACAGTATGTACTGTCTGGTGTCTGACTTCACTAAGCAAGTTTTTGAGATTCATCCATGTCAGTTCATTCTAATTTATTTTGAAGTTATAATTTTTAATATGAATATACCACAATTTGCTTATCCATTTCCCATTGGCATTTGGGTTGTTCTGCATTTTCGACTGTTATGAATAATGATGCTGCGATCATTCTTATGGAAGTCTGTCTTCATAGTGAACAACTTCTTATACTGTGTCCAGTCTGATATTAATCTCATGGGATAAGTTCTCCATTTGTGATTTTGTGTTTTCTAATCCTAGCATTTTCACTTTGAATGTTTTTTAATACTTGCAATCTCTTTGGTGAAATTCTTCAATTGTTACCCTCCATTGTTCATCTTTTCAAATAAAGGTATTTATGATAGACAATTTAAAACTCCTGCTTGACAATTTTATTTATTTATTTATTTATTTATTTATTTATTTATTTATTTATTTATTTATCTTGTTTCTTTTATCTAAATCCCAGTTAGTTAACATATAGCATAATAATGATCTCAGGACTAGACTTTAGTGATCTATCGCTTACATACAACACCTCAACGTGTCTTGCTCATCTCAAGTGTTCTCCTTAATGCCTATCACCCATTTGGATCATCCCCCTACCCGATCTCTCTCCAGCAACCCTCAGTTTGTTCTCTGTCTTTAAGAATCTCTTATGGTTTGCCTCCCTCTCTGTTTTTATCTTATTTTTCCTTCCCTTCCTCTATGTTCATCTGTTGTGCTTCTTAAATTCCACATATGAGTGAAATCATATGATATTTGTCTTTCTCTGACTGACTTATTTCGCTAAGCACAATACACTCTAGTTCCATCCACATTGTTGCAAATGGCAAGATTTTCATTTTTTTTGATTGCCAAGTAATATTCCATGCATATGTGTCCCACATCTTCTTTATCCATTCATCAGTTGATGGACACTTGGGCTCCTTCCATACTTTGGCTATTGTTGATAGTGCTGCTGTAAACTTTGGGGTGCATGTGTCCCTTCGAATCAGCATTTTTGTATCCTTTGGATAAATACCTAGTAGTGTAATTGCTGGGTTATAGGGTAGACCTATTTTTAATTTTTTGAGGAACCTCCACACCGTTTTCCAGAGTGGCTGCACCAGTTTGCATTCCCACCAACAGTGCAAGAGGGTTCCCCTTTTTCTGCATCCTCACTGACATCTGTTGTTGCCTGAGTTGTCAATGTTAGTCATTCTGACAGGTGTCAGGTGGTATCTCAGTGTGGTTTTGATTTGTATTTCCCTGATGATGAGTGATGTTGAGCATCTTTTCATGTGTCGGTTGGCCATCTGGATGTCTTCTTTGGAAAAGTGTCTATTCATGTCTTCTGCCCATTTCTTCACCGGATTATTTGTCTTCTGGGTGTTGAGTTTGGTGAGTTCTTTATAGATTTTGGATACTAATCCTTTATCTGATATGTCATTGGCAAATATCTTCTCCTATTCTGTCAGTTGCCTTTTTTGCTGATTGTTTCCTTCGGTATGCAGAAGATTTTTATCTCGATGAAATCCCAGTAGTTCATTTTTGCTTTTGTTTCCCTTGCCTCCAGAGACATGTCAAGAAAGAAGTTGCAGCAGCTGAGGTCAAAAAGCTTGTTGCCTATTTCCTCCTTGAGGATTTTGATGGCTTCCTGTCTTACATTTAGGTCTTTCATCCATTTTGAGTTTATTTTTGTGTATGGTGTAAGAAAGAGGTCCAGGTTCGTTCTTCTGCATGTTGCTGTCCAGCTTTCCCAACACCATTTGCTGAAGAGACTGTCTTTTTTCCGTTGGATGTTCTTTCCTGCTTTGTCAAAGATGAGTTGGCCATATGTTTGTGGGCCCGCTTCTGGGTTCTCTATTCTGTCCCACTGATCTGAGTGTCTGTTTTTGTGCCAGTACCATACTGTCTTGATGATTACAGCTTTGTAATACAGCTTGAAGTCCGGGATTGTGATGTCTCCAGCTTTGTTTCAACATATGACCATCTCTGTGTCTGCTCCCTTTGACTATTTCCTCTCTTGATCATGGTTATAATTTATTGCTTTTAACATTTCTGATAATTTATTGCATATAAAAGTACAATAGACTTTAAAGTAAATAATATTTTTCCCAGGAAGAGATCATATCTCTTCTTCTGTTGGATCACTGAATGTATTAGAGGTGGGGAATTAAGCCTATCTAATCTACAGTTGACCTAAGTATGAGCTGCTTCTTCAATTTCAGTTAGATTGATTTCACCGTTAATTTTAAATATTTCAAAGGTAAGGTCAGAATTTTCCTTTGAAGGATATCAAAGCATCAGCAAGACACTAGAGAACACTTTATTTTTATTATTATTTTTAATGCTTATTTATTTTTGAGAGAGAGACAGAGAGAGACAGAGAGAGACAGAGAGACAGACAGAGAGAGAGAGAGAGAGAGAGAGAGAGAAAGCAAAATGCAAGTGGAAGAGGGGCAGAGAGGAAGACATAGAATCCGAAGTAGTCTCCAGGCTCTGAGCTGTCAGCACAGAGCCCAACGCGGGGCTCAAACTCACAAACTGCGACATCTTGACCTGAGCCGAAGTTGGACGCTTAACTGACTGAACCACCCAGGTGCCCCTAGAGAATGCTTTATGCTTAATACTGCACTCACTAGCTTTCCAATCCATGGGAAATCAGTCTGCTTTACAGAGTGGCTTGGCCAACAATTATTGGGTTGCCTTCGAATTCTCTTTGTTCTTCAATCTTTTCTCTGGATCTCTGGTCCTTGGGTGATTACTGAGTTGTCTTGCCCTACGCTTTTGGAGGGCCACTGCGGTGGCCTGGACGAAGAGCCAGCTCTCCTGTCATATCTTCAGGCTTTGGCTTTTCACCGAATGCTCTTTGCATGCCTCAGTGGGGGATCTTTCTCGGCTCTCCTGCCTCCACTCAGTCTTTGCTGGACTACCCTTGTGATCTCATTGAAGGCCCATGGGAAAGAGTTGGCAGGTAAACGCAGACTTGCTTGGAGGTAGGAGCTCTTAAGAATTCATTTGGTAACTCCAGGGTACATGTAGCCATTAAATGTTTATTCAAACGTTTTGCTCTTTTCTCCTTACCCCCATATCTAAGGGATTTTTCTACCTCTTCCTACTTTGTCAAAGATGGAAACAGCAGCAGTTCTCATATCACCTAGAGAAGGCTTGAAATCCATGTATTTTGTTCACCAAGACCTTCCCAGCTCTCTGATGGGTTTTTAAAACGTATGACTTTGCATGTTATCCAGGTTTTTCTCAATAGGGTAAGAAGGACAATTTCTTTTGACTTTCTATGACCTAACTGGAATTGAACTAATAAAATTTTTATTCATTATTAAATAGATCAGAACACAGAACACATTAAAGTTCCGAATATCTTAACCAATACAATAAAATAGAAATGAATGATAAACATAGGAAAGGAAGGCATAAGGTTATTATCATTGTAGGTGATATTCTCATCTACATAGAAAATCAATGAGAATACACTAACAGATAATTAGAGCTAGTAGGAGAGATCAATAAACTGGAATTCAAGGTAGCAGCAAGAAAACCATACAAATACTAAGAGCTTTCCTGTCTACCTGCAACACTATCTCTTCCACAAAAACCTTATCCAGCCATCTTACACAACGTTAGAGCTAGGTGTTTCTTTCCGTCTACACTGACAAAATTTCTTACACATTTAAATGGCAAAATAACCTACTTTATTATTAGTACCTAAGATGTATCTCTGTCCCCAAATAGACTTTGAAAGCTTGAGGGCAAGAATAGGACTATTAATATCTGCATCATGAGCATTTAGCACAAACCCCAGCAAGTAGAACGAGCTCAGTAAGTAACGAACATTTGACTGAGTGAAAGGCATTGAACTAAAAGCTGCCTAAGGTCTCTTTTCCCAAGCATGAAGATCGTACTTTTATAAATGATCTTTTTAAGGGTGTAAAAAAAAGTATGAAATATTCACCTCCAAAATAATAGTGCACATACTTAAACCTTTTGGTATGCTGTGGATTTTGCAATTACAATACTTAAAAGTAATAGATGGTAAATCATTAGGTTAAGTCCATGTTTCAGAGAAAGAGGGAACAAATGAGTAAGGTGATCAAGCTTTGTACATTGAGTGACCCCAAGAAGTGACACTTCATTTGGTTGTTTGCTATTTCTTTAATGAACCGGAGCAGTTTTCTTAATTAGCGGGGGCCCATCTGTTTCAAGAACAAATGACATTTAGTACAACAAAGGCTGAAACAACAAGACAGCTTAATTTTGGAGTGCAAACGGCAACACCAAGTGACATAATTAGTAGTTTGTGTTTTCCAGATATGGTTTAGTAGGTCTTCTAGAATGGAGGTCAATCTGGTCATCTTGTCCTTTAAGAATTCATAATGTACTGATTGTTATTCCTTTATAGAGGAGCAATGTTATCTGTTACAGGACAGAATTAGATATTTATGAAATAGTGAGTTTCTTCTTTGGGTTTATAATTTGACATATACAGTAAGCCTATTATTTTTGAGGCTTATTTGTTGTTTGTAAATTGTTTTCCATATTAGAGGTTTTCATAGGAGAAAGCTATATTTTCATTTCTGTTAAAATTTTCATTACATTTACTATGTAATGGATATTTTATAGTTCTTTACATGTTTATAGCTCTTTTAGGCACTTACCAAATTCAAAGGTGACTCCCTTCTTTGGTTAGACCAAATTCTGGTCCCTTCAAAATAAGCAATGAGGTAGAAATTTCAGGAACCAAAACCATCCTTGTCGACCACCCATCTCTCTACTCTTTGTAGGAAGCACAGAACTGTGTAGACAATGGGAAGATAGAAAAATCTCACAAGGAGAGGGCCCAAACTATCTAAATAATATTTGCATAACATCTGAGTGCTGTTTAATATTATTTATGGCAGAAGATAAAGGAGAAGAAAAAATATTTAATGTGTTTATATGTCTTGATTCCTATAATTTCTATCTCATTGCTTATTCTGAAGGAACCCATAAAATGAGACCACCTCATGCAGAAATGATTGGCCATGGGAACAGCCATAGTTCAATTGTCCAGTTTGCCTTTTTTCTACTAACACTATTTATTTTTGAGACAGAGAAAGACAGAGCATGAACAGGGGAGGGTCAGAGAGAGGGAGACACAGAATCCGAAACAGGCTCCAGGCTCTGAGCCGTCAGCACAGAGCCCGACGCGGGGCTCGAACTCACAGACCGCGAGATCGTGACCTGAGCCGAAGTCGGCCGCCCAACCGACTGAGCCACCCAGGCGCCCCTCTACTAACACTATTAAAATAGCAAACAAGAGAATGGAAAATTGTGTTTCTTACAGAAACTACAAGAGTATTTCATGTGATGTGATTCAATTATTAGTTCAACTAAAATTTATTCAAAATCTACTATGATCCCAAGCATTGTGCTAGACAATAGAAATGTAGCAGTGAAAGGAATAGAAAAAAAAAATCTCTGCCCTCAGGGGGCTCACATTTTCATGAGGGGAGACAAACAATAAACAAAATAAATACATAATGATATAATGGGATTTCATGCAATACTAAGTGTTCTGTGTTAACATAAAGTAGGGTAAGGGAAGAGAAAAATGACAGCCATGGGGCTGCCCTTAGCAGGTGCTAATTAGTGGAGGAAACGAATGATGTATCTATATGGAGATAAGAGGGTCTCAGGCACAACAACCAGCAAAAGCAAAGAGGATGAATCAGGAATAAAGTATTTGAGAAACAACAATGTAGCACATGTAGTTGAAGTTCAGTGAACGAATTGGCAAGTGGTGGAGTACGAAGTTGAAGAGGTAGGATAGATCAGGCAGCTGAAAGTTCCAGAAAGATGACAACTAAAAAATGACAACTGGATTTGGCAACTCAGAATTCACGGGAGACCGTGATAAATGTGTTTATAGCGTAGAGTTCCAGTACGGTGTTGGGGACAAGAGTAATTGTTTTATGTTCAAGAAAGAATGAGAGATGAAGAAGTGAAGACAACAAGCGTAACCATCTCTTTCAACAAGGTTTGTTGTAAACATGGTGTGAATTCATCATATTTGGGTAAAAGAAATAGCAAAATGTGATGGATACATACTATGGAGCAGTGAGAGGCAATGGCCAGGTAAACATATCGATATGGACTTTTTTTTAATTGTATAGCTGAGTGAAAGAATTAAAGAAGGTAATGAATCTATACACAATGCCATTTACATGAATTAAAATATTTATGGAGGGGCACCCCGGTGGCTCAGTCGGTTGAGCCACTGACTCTTGATTTCACATTAGGTCATGATCCGTAAAAGATTCTCTCTTTCTCTCCCTCTGCCACTCTCCCTGGCTTGACCTCCCTCTCCCTCTCCCTCTCTCTCTCTCTCTCTCTCTCTCTCTCTCTCTCAAATAAAAAAATAATTTCAAAATATTGATGAAGAAAAGATGTTACAGGGGCACCTGGCTGGCTCAAGTCAGCGGAGCACGTGACTCTTGCTCTTGGGGTTGTGAGTTCAAGCCCCACGTTGGGTGTAGAAATCACTTAAAAAGAAAATCTTTGAAACAAAAGAGAAAAGATGTTACATATTTCAGAAGGAAACATAGTGTTGAAGGACCTCTAGCAACCACAGTATCAAGTTAATAAATAAGAGCTGACGCTCTCACGAGGTGAGTGATGATCACAGCTGCGGTAATTATTACGGTCACGGTAGTAAATTTACAAACATGGAATAAACTTAGCCACAATTTAATACAGTTTTCAGAGAGAACAGACGAAAGATCCAAAGAGTGCTGAGAATTACCATAAATAAAAACAGGAGAAGAGTCCAGATTGTCAGGGTCAGGTTAATAATGGCAGAGAGGACAAAAAGAAAGATGATATTACGTGGAGCACTTGTGAAAGGAAAGTAATCTAAAGAGGATGATTGAAAGACAATGTTTGGGGTGGGTTTACAAGGGGATAATGATCAATGTCCCAAGGCTCCAACTTTTGGTGTCTTTGGTCTCTAATGGGCTCATTAATACACTTTTTTCAATGGCCCAGAAACATGTTGAGTGAAAGGCTCAAATATTGGCAAGCTAGCCCAGCCAGAGCTCAGTAGGAGGCCAAGTAAGTGTATCAGTTTGAGATATTCATCCCAGCTGGATGACAAACTCTTAGATCCAAGTTGTTGAAGCACAGGGGTCTGAGTGTAACAAATTCAATGCTGAATTAGACTAACTTTTTTTAATCTACATTTTTGAGAGAGAGAGAGAGAGAGAGAGAGAGAGAGAGAGAGAGAGAACGAGCAGGGGAGGGGTATAGAGAGAGGGAGACAGAGAATCCGAAGCAGGCTCCAGGCTCTGAGCTGTCAGCACAGAGCCCGACACGGGGCCCGAACTCATGGACAGGGAGATCATGACCTGAGCCGAGGTCGGAGGCTTAACCGACTGAGCCACCCAGGCGCCCTTAACTTTTTTGTTTTAAGAGAGAGAGAGCATGTGCTGGAGCGGGCAGGGGGAAGAGGAAGAAGGAGAGAGAGAATATCTTAAGCAGACTCCACGCTCAGCACGGAGCCTGACGCAGGGCTCGATCTCACGAACCGAGAGATCATGACCTGAGCCGGAATCAAGAGTCAGGCACCTTAACGAACTGAGCCACCCAGGCACCCGTGAATTAGACTAACTTTTGAGGATAAAAAGTACTAACATGGCTAAGAGAGATGCTGACGTAAGGTATGTTACCCAAATTATTTCACTATGAAGTGAGGAGAATTTTAGATACTGGAAGATACTGATGTTATGAAATGACGGTTACAGAAATCCTGAAGCAGAAGCTAATTTAAAGAGAAATGGCCTTACACGATAAAGGAGGGAAGTGAGAAAGCCATTTTGAAAAAATCAGTTTTGATCAGGTAGATTGTATCTTACCCCAGGCACTGAGATTGTAGTCAACTAACCCTAATCCTGGTGGGGCTTTTCAACACCAAATTGTATCAAGCCAGACTTCCTTTCTCCTGGGCCGGTGTGCAAACGGCCTTTTAAATGGAAACGCAAAGCATCCTTGTTAAAAATTTCTCTAGTTTTTTATTTGCCCTCTTTGAAAGATTTGAGTATAATAGTTGGCAGTGAGCTCACACAGATACGCATCTGTCTCCATATACTTTGTCAACTCTGCTTCCTCTATATACCCTTTGAATATAGCTGTGACTCATGGTTTTTGCCTCCATTTTCGTAACTTCATGCATGACTTCTGGGTGATGTTATCGGCATCTGTGTGAAACCACCCTGTATTACTGATGCCTCCGTAAGAACTGCCTCAATCCCAGAATTCTCTCCTGAGTTCAAGAATCATATTTCCAACTGCTCACTAACCATCTCTTCTCGACCTTCCCACAGGTGTAACAAACTGCAAACTTAAAACTGAACTCATATAATCTGTAGAGTGAGAATGAAGGCAGAGGGTGACAGTGGTGGTTCAGTCAGTTAAGCGTCCAACTTCGGCTCAGGTCAGAGCTGTAGGGCAGCCAGGGCTGAGTGTAGGGCTTGGGACAATGTATCTGAGCTTGCCTCACATACTTATCTGAAAACACTCAAGTTCCCAGGATCCCAAGGGTTCAGTGACTGGAGATCATGACAGGACCACAGCCATCAATGTTAGAGAGTAAATTACAACGAAACTGACAGAAGAATATGAGGTTATATCTCAGAGGAAGCCAATGTAGACTATGGCCCTGGTTATCGTGGACCAGATGGCCCGGCCCCCTCTGATTTCAAGACAGAAATACCTTCAATCCTCCTAAGTAGGAGGGAAGGAGGAGGGGAAGGGGGAAACTCCTGAACTGATCAGACAAAAGAATCTAAGGTGTAAGCTGAAACTGACTCAGTTTATTTTGAATCGCCTTAATAGTTTTAGCACTGTTGAGTGCCGATGGAAGCTTCGGTCACAGAAAATTTTACCTTTTGTACATCAGAGGACATGTCTGTGAAATTCAACTACATTAATTCAAACGCATTCAGTAATGAAAATAGAATTTAATGTTTTGTATATTTTGCAATCAGAATCTTAGAAAATTTCTTTAATAAAGATGTAAAGACTACACGACAAGAAGAAGAAGGATGTGCTAGCTTTATAATAGGAAATCTGGACACATTCAAAAATAAACAAAGGCATTGATTGAGCTGGGACATGCTGTACTAGTAATGCTTAAGAGCATTTGCTCTAGAATTGGGCAGGTGTAGGTCCGTGCTTGGCTACACAACTCATTTGCTTTCTGATATGGGCAAGTTACTTAACCTCTCTAGGCCTTAGTTTCTGTATTTGAAATTGAGGATAATTATGCCACCAACATAAGAAAGTTGTGTGTATTAAATGAAATATTTCCCCATAAAGCACTTAACTTAGGGTTGGACATATTGTTTCCCCTCTCACAGTGTTCTCTGTCATGGTTAATGTGCCATCATCCATCTAGTGGCCCAAGTCAGAAATTTGGCAGTGATCCTAGATTTTTTTCCCTCTCGTCCCCAACCGCAATCATGACATTTATGCCATATGTCTTAAATCTGACCCTTCGTCTCCTTAGGCCATGACCTTAGTTCAGGCACTTACCATATCTGTCCTAGAAATGCTACGAGAGCCACCTAATCAGTCTCCTTTTCTATAAATATCTGAATATCCTTTCCCTAAAACGCAGACTATGCGTCTCACCACTAAATATGTGCCATTATTTCAGTTTTACAGATGATAAAAGAGTTTTACAGGAGACTAACTTACCCAAGGTCATACAGTTATGAAGTAGCAATGGCAGTATCATTAAGATGCTGCAGAAAGTAAAAAAAAAAAAAAAATATATATATATATATATATTAAAGCAAAGTAGAGGTATTATTCCGAGGAAATGCAATTTTGGAAAACAAATTTCTAAAGTGGAGTTCAAAACATGACAGCACCCATTTGTTTGTATAAGTTATGGGGTTTCTGTACAAAATTATCACTCATATTCCAATCATCATGCTTTTAAATTATACAGAACAGCTAAGACAGGTGTCACAAGGGCAGGAGTAATACCAACCCAGAGACACGTGATACAAATTCCTTTAACAGAAGTAAAAGTTACAAAACTTAACTGACCTAGGATGGCTGCATACAGCAAGGGACGCAGTAGCATTTTCCCAGCTGGAGGCACAGCCCTTCTGGCCGCACACAAGGCCATGCGATTGTCAGTAATATTGTGTGATCAGGGTTAGGATTCCATCAAGTCTTTCTAGAAGATAAGCCTAAGCACCTTCCCCCTCATCTGTTTGTTGTCATTGGGAGGGCTCTCATTCCCCTGTGGCAGCCTCTAATTGTCCTGAGAGACAAAAATAAACACAAATAATTCTAAAGTAGAATTTTAAGCATGTTTAATTTAATTCAACACTTGGTGAACACCCACTGTTTGCAAGAAAGGCTGGACGCTATGGAAGACTAAAGATGAGAAGAGCAGATTTGCTGCCACCAAGAACCGAGACGCTAATATGGGATAAGGGATAGGGAGAGTATTTTGGTAACTGAGAAAAGAAATCTGTAGGCCGGTTCGCTAGAGTGCTTCATTAGTGGGAGATAAAGCTATTGGGTGCTTCATGCCGGATAAGTTTAGTAAAATTAAATTGACCTCTTGCACTGCCTACATACACATATGAGAACATTAAATAAGATATATGAGGTTGTCATTGTCATTTTTAAAATTCAATAAATTTAGAAATAGATAGTTCTATGATGGCTTCTTTAAAGTCAGCATAGTAAAGAGCACATTTTATGGGGCGCGGGGGTGGCTCAGTCGGTTGAGCATTCGACTTTGGCTCAGGTCATGATCTCGCAGTTCGGAATCCAAGCCCTGCGTTGCGCTCACTGCCATCAGCGTAGACCCCACTTCAGATCCTCTGTAGCCCTCTCTCTCTCTCTCTCTCTCTCTCTCTCTGCCCCTCCCCCACTCATGCACGCCCATGCACGCACTCTCTCTCAAAAATAAATAAACATTAAGGGGCGCCTGGGTGGCTCAGTCGGTTGAGCGGCCGACTTCGCTCAGGTCATGATCTCGCGGTCCATGAGTTTGAGCCCCGCGTCGGGCTCTGTGCTGACAGCTCAGAGCCTGGAGCCTGTTTCAGATTCTGTGTCTCCCTCTCTCTCTGACCCTCCCCCGTTCATGCTCTGTCTCTCTCTGTCTCAAAAATAAAAAATAAACATAAAAAAAAATAAACATTTTAAAAAAACGAACACATTTTATAAAGGAGAAATTCAGGATATTTTTTGAGGTCTCTTAACCACGTATTACATGCCATATCCAAGGGTAAAAAGGACCAGAACTGTGCTATTTTGCTGAAGTTTTAAATCACTTTTTGTTTCTTTAATATCAATCTGCACAGGACTCTGTCAGGTCAAAAAGGAGAGGCAATTTCTTGTTTTATACTCATAAGCTACAGCTCAGCCAACTGTCACTCTATCAACAGACTGATGTGAGAAGAGACGTTGGGAAGATACATAGTGTGTGCAAGACAACCGTGGGCTACCAGGCTGAGACAGGGAAATACAGAAAGAAATTCCTGAATTGTATTTGCTCCAGAGGCAATGCATTCAGGGAGGTAACTTATACTCAAATAATGAAGGGGGGAAAATGAGTGAAAATGTAACTGTGGATCATTTGGGGTTGTTACTGTCACAGGCGAATTCTCTTTGTTTTGGTAACTCTGAGAGGTGCTTCTTCAAACAAACAAGACCTTTTCCATCCCAGGAACATCAGAAAACCGTCCTTGACACCAGTTTCAAGGCTAAGCATGTGTTTCCGTCCACATCCCGGGCAGGACATTTTGACATTTATGACCTCTGATGCATATGTCAAACCTTTGGTTTTCTTAACTGTCACTGAGTTTATTGTTCACTTTCTGGTCCAAATGACAAAGTAATTTGATTCACAGTCATAGCACTGAAAATCCCAATTGGTTTATGTTTTGAGCTATGCCAGGAGCAGGAACTGCACATAATATATGGCAAAATCTAGAAAATATCCGGAAAGTATGAAACAGATCAGATGTGAATTTCCAAGCATCATATGGTTAGGCATAGGAAAATGTTGGTATTTTCTCAATTGGTTTTAACACCTATCTTTAAATTTCCATTTTAGAACCTTAATGATACATATTTTAGAGTGTTATATGCTTTTCTAATTAGATAGGTCATATCTGCTAAATAATCTTTAGTGAAAGCACTGTATCTACCAATTTAGGTTTGAAGAAAATAAGGTAGATGGATTTATATGAGTGAATAAAATAGAATACGGACTTCAATTTCTAGCAATATGGCAGACTAGATATTCTGAACATCCTTAGCTAAACAGAAATGTAACCCAAACACACCAAGAAATTCTGGATGAAATAAAACATCATTTTAAATTAATATCTGAACTCACAGTAAAATTAGGGAATTCCTCAGGGAACAAAATGAAGAGAGAAAATAGAAGTTCACAGCAATAAGTTGTTTGGGGGAAATTTTCTTGTCTTAATAAGGAAAAGGTTTGTATTTGAAAGGTCAGATGATGACAGGAAAACTTGCACTCCTAGAAAATAGGGTTTTTATTTGAAATGCTTTTTAAAATTTGTTAACCCATGAGTTAGTTGGATATATTTTATTGTCTAAATATGGTGAGTATATTTTTTTGACCTCTAATGTAATTGAAGTAAAATCTGAGATCGTGGTTTGTATGACACCCAGTCTATGAAATTTGCTGAGGCTTTCTTTATGGCATGGCCTGGTACGTGTTTAATGTTTTATGTTCCACATGTGCTTGAGAAAATGTGGATTTTTTTTTTAATTTTTTTTTCAACGTTTATTTATTTGTGGGACAAAGAGAGACAGAGCATGAACGGGCGAGGGGCAGAGAGAGAGGGAGACACAGAATCGGAAACAGACTCCAGGCTCTGATCCATCAGCCCAGAGCCTGACGCGGGGCTCGAACCCACGGACCGCGAGATCGTGACCTGGCTGAAGTCGGACGCTTAACCGACTGCGCCACCCAGGCGCCCCAGAGAAAATGTGGATTTTCTAACTGTTGGAAGACTGTCATCTATTATCTATCTGCCTATACACATACATATGGATATCCTAATTTCCATTTGCAGTATCCTAATATACATTATACAATATCTGAATATTCATTAGGTGAAGCTTGTTAATCATTCATCTTTTATATACTTTTATATACTTTATATACTTTTTTTCCCGATTCACCTGTCAGTTGAGAGCTGTATTGAAATTTTCAAAAGGAAGATGGTTTCATCAACTCATTTTTGTAGTTCTACAAATTTTACTTCATAAATTTTAAGGTTATTGTAGTAGGTGCATACATATTTAACCATGTTAGATCTTCCTGAATGTAAACATTTCTGTGTGGTGACCTTTGCTATCCCTAAATAATGCCTTTGCACATGTGTGTTAGTATCTATTTTCTCTGATATTAATATAGCTACATATTAATATAGCTTTCTTAGGATTTATAGTTGTCTCATACGTCTTCCTTCATCATTTTCCTTTGAAGTTTTGCATGTACTTGGATGTACATCTAGTAAACTGCACATATTTGTGTTTCTCCCAATTAGTCAATATGTTTTCATTAGCCAGTTTAATCCATTTGCATTTATTCTAAGTATTGACATATTTAGACCTATTTCTATCATACTAATATATTACTTCCATTTGTCCCATCATTTTTGCTTTATCTTTATTCCTTGTTATTTTTGTTTCTTTCCTCCTTCTCCTTCTCCTTCTTTAATTAGGCTCCATTCCCAGCATGGAGTCCAATGTGGAGCCTGAACTCATGACCCTGAGATTAAGCCCTGAGCCAAGATCAAGAGTCGGACATTTAACTGACTGAGCCACCCAGGTGCCCCCTGCCTTTTGTTACTTTATTTTAAAAATGCTATCTATCTTGCCCCTTTCATAAGACAAGAACTTTATTAAGATCACACATTCATTGGTCTCCCTTACTCCCAAATTCCATCATGTAAATATTATCTAAAAGTTTTAATTTCAAGCAGCTATGAATATATGTTCTCTTTTTCCCTGGCCTTAGATTTTTAAATGATATCAATAAATTTCACCAAGATATTTGATAACCTTAATTTGGTTCATATCTTCCCCTTTATTGTCTCTCATTTAGGCACTTTACTCAAACTATTTGCCATATGAGGCCTTGTGTGGCAAACTTCTGGAGTCCTACATGTAAGGATACTTTTGTGACTTTATATTTGAAAGACAAAAATATTCTCCATTGTTTTCACGGGTCCAGTTTCACTGTTGAAAATTCTAATGTCAGCTTGATTTTTGTTCCTCGATATGTGATCTTTTCTTTCTTAAAGATAAACCTACTACTAGGTTTATGCTTTATTTTTCTATATTCTCTTTTCTGCTAATATTTTCTCCTCTAGATGTGTCTAGGTGTGTTTTTTTCCTTGTTCATCCATGTTTGCCCCCTAGGGGGGGCTTTCGTTCTGAGGTCTTTCTTTTAGTTTGGGCAAATGATTATCTCTGTTATTGCTTCAAATTTTTCTAGTATGTTTTTCTTTCTGATATGCTGCCTACTTCTATCCTCCATATTTCTTAGCTTTTCTTTTACAGTTCCTACTTCTTTCTTTTTTTCTCCTTTCTATGAGATTTCTTCCATCTGGTCTATAGATTTCCTGATTTCTTCCTCGGTTTTATCCATCTGCTTTTTATCTCCTGTATTACATAGTTTATTTCAATTATATTTTTGCTACCCAATGGTATTTTCTTCTTCATCTTCTTATGTTTTTATTTCATATTGCTTATATCTTCCACTATCTCTTTTAGGAGGTTTATTAGACTATGTATTATTAGCCTCCCTTGTTCTAATACTTTTGCTTTCATGGAATCTGTGCCTAGAATGCTAGATTTATCTTTTTAGGTTTATGCTTTATGTCATCTCCCTTTGAAACATGCCTTGGAACCCAGCTGCCAAGCTGGGAGGAAGCCCAAGCAACCTTTTGGGAATGCCCACATGGGAGAAACAAGGCTCCTGGCCAACATCCCCAGCTGTGTTCCCAGACATCTGCCAACTATATGAATGAATTCACTTTGGACATTCCAGCTGCCACAATGTCCCAGCTGCCATCACATTAAGCAGAAGGACCAGCTAGTCAACTCATAAAATAGTGAGAAATAGGAAGTTGTTGTTTTAAGCTACTAAATTTGGGTCTGTTTTGTTACACAGCAACAGATAACCAAAACACAAAACTTTCCCATGTGGCTTTTCAGAGCATGATACTTGGGATCCCAGAAGGAATGTTCCAAGAGAACAAACCCTAATTGCTAGTGCTTATCAAGCTCCAACTTATATCACGATTGCTAATGTTCCATTGTCTATTGCTTATCACATGCCCAAGGCCAGAGTCAATATAGTAGGGATATTATGGGAGGGAATGAATAAAGGGAACTGTGGTTCATTGACAGCCACCAAAGTTAACAGTCTACCTTGATACATTTCAGAGAATACAGACCCCATTCTCTGGCCATTGATAAGAAAAATACACATTTTAAAAATCCAAAGATTGGGAATTTTAAAAGACCATATCTAAAAAAACTCAGGGAACAAAGAACACATAAAAATGGAAATCAGGAAACATTTAGAACTGAGTGGCAATGAAAATAACCATATCAAAACTCATGGGATTCAGCTGTCATATTTAAAAAGAAATGTATGGCATTTAATTCTATATTTAAGAGGAGGAATGATTGGAAATTAATGATCTATGCCTTCAACTTGAGAAGTAAGAAAAAGAATGGAAGAAATTGCTCTTTAAACAATGCAAACAGGGGCGCCTGGGTGGCGCAGTCGGTTAAGCGTCCGACTTCAGCCAGGTCACGATCTCGCGGTCTGTGAGTTCGAGCCCCGCGTCAGGCTCTGGGCTGATGGCTCAGAGCCTGGAGCCTGTTTCCTATTCTGAGTCTCCCTCTCTCTCTGCCCCTCCCCCGTTCATGCTCTGTCTCTCTCTGTCCCAAAAATAAATAAACGTTGAAAAAAAAAATTTAAACAATGCAAACAACTTAGAATTGCATTGACTTGTAATTTCTAAAAGAGCTTTCACATATATTATCTTAATTTATTCATATATAATGTATACATAGCCCTTTGGCTATGAGAACCCAGTAGGTAGCTAGGTCAGGTATTATTACAGCCAATTTTAGAGATAATCGTATTGAGGTTCAGAAAATTTAGTGATTTATTGGATAACACATGGCTTGTAAGTCACAGAGTAGTGATTCAAAACCAGGTTTATGAACCTGCATCTAGAGATCATTTCAGTGTATTATAATGCTGGCTTATATTCGGAGAGAAGATATCAAATGGATAAATATGATGACCACTGTAGAACAGTTTTGGGCCAACCACAGCATAAGATGCAGCATATGTAACCACTGTGGCTTCAGCTTAAGAGAGTTCTAGGAAACTGCCATTGTATCAGAGTGTGTAAGCTATTCCTGTGTTCTTCAGTAAGAAACTACAAGAATTATTCAGTGCTAAAAATAAACTGGCTATCAAGCCATGAAAAGACTTGGAAAAACCTTAAATGCAGATTACTAAGTGAAACAGTCAATCTGAAAAGCCTCCATGCTGTATGGTTCCAACTATATGACATTCTGGAAAAGGCAAAACTACAGAGACAGTAAAAAGATCAGGGGTTGCCAGGGACTGGGTAGAGGAGAGGGATGAATGGGTGGAGCAGAGAGGATTTTTTAGGGCAGTTGAAATAGTCTGTATGACACCATACTTACGGATACATGTTATTATACATTTATCCAGGTCCATAGAATGTACAACACTAAAAGTGAACCCTAAATTAAACTACGGGCTTAAAGAGAGCGGAGAAGATAAAACATTCATTATTCACCGAGTAATAGTAATATGTCAATGTAGGTCCATCAATTGTAACAAATGTCCCACTCCAGTAGGGGATATTGATAACGGGGGAGGCTATGTCTGTGTCGGGGCAGGGATGTATGGGAAATTTCTATATCTTCTCAATTCTGCAGTAAATCTAAAACTGCTATAAAAAATAAGTCTTAAAAAAAAAAGAAATTACAAGAGTGAGGCATGGTGGATATCTTACATTTGTCCTTTTAGTATACCTTCGCCCTTCCCCTCCCAGCTCTCTGCCATGGTAGGCTGACCCCCATGGATTGATTGCGTCAGTGATTTCCCTTGATCTCTTGTGTCTGGTTGTGATCTGACGAGGAGAGGAAATACAGAGGCAGAAGGAGGAAAATGAGGTCAGGGATTTTATGCCCATGCTTCTCACTCTGTTGGGTGACCACAGTTGAGTCTCTCCATGGAAGCTCACAGCTCCTGCCAGGCAGCCTTCTCCATACATCTACCAGGTTTCAGTAAATTGTCTCTCCCTTTGTACTTTCAGGTCTAAAGGTCATTACACTGTTAGTTTTAGCCCTGGGATACCACACTCTCTGTTACTGGTTTTCATAAATCCCGAACACACCCATATTAATATCCCTTTACCAATTTACTTCCAAACCACTCATTTTAAGCATGCCATAAAATTCTTGACAGAGAGCTGAAAGATCAGAAAAAAAAAAAAGTTAAATAATAAGTGCTGCAACCCATGGTTGTTCACCTGAAAATCTAGAATGAACGACAGGAAACCTCTGTTAAGGAAGTCCTTTCTGACCTTAGCCAGTGTTAGTGAGATTGCTGAAAATTTCTATAATCGTGAATTTTGCTGAACAGGAGCAGTTAAATTCTCTGCCGCAGCCACTTTCTAAAATTAAAATAGGTGTGCTGGTCAGGCAACCATGCACTATACTGGTTTCAATACGGTTACCTAAGAGGAGCCAGTAGATTTGGGAGAACCCAGAAACTCAAGGCCTATCCAAAGCACCTCTTTCAGTACCTCTACTAAATAAAAATAAGTGATAATGGTTATGTTGGAGGCCAACATTACGTTGTAAGGAAGATTAGAGATGTCCCTCAACCCAACACACCAGCCTAATGGTTTCCTTGTCCACACTGTGAGAGGCCAGGCCAGTAAGCAGGGAGCAAGAGAAAAGAGCTTTGCATCCAGGAGAAAAAGAAAAGCCCTAGGGGTAACGTTACCCCATCCTTGGTTTTTCCATTGGCTTACTCAGGGATTTGAACAGCACGACCCAATGGTGCTTTTGGCATTCGTTGCTACCAAATAGAATCCTCAGAATGAATTGTCAGGCAGTCAACTGAAGTTTTACTTGATAAATAACTCTAGAAAAAGGATCTAGTAATGACTTGTGGTTGTTCAGCCTCTCGGTCAGTCCTACATCCCTAAGGCCAGCACCAGGAAGTAACGGCTATCTGTTAGCAGAAGCCGCCACCTTGGTCCAGCCGTGGGCAAACCTTTCCTAATTTGTCAGTGGGACTGAGGGACATGTTAAATCTGAATAGGCAGAAGCAGAGATGGTCAGATTGGCCATATAAGGAACTCGTTTCGTGTCCAGGAGATGTTCATGAGAGTCACTGATTCAATCATTGAACCTTCCATCCGTGTCCAGTATAATACATCATTCTTTGGACCAGTGAATAATGAATGTCGTATCTTCCCCCACAGCCTTTTAAAAAGAGCTTTCCATGAATATTTACTAATGATTATGAGAAAAGCACTTGCATATTATTTACTACAGAATATATGCATAGGATTATGCTTGTATTTTAAAGTTTTATTATGAAAATTTCAGACATACAAAAACATGGAAAGTATAACATAATCAACTTCTGCGTTCCTATAATGAATGTAAAGAATTAAAAAAAAAGCATCAACAAAGAGAGAAAGAGAGAGAGAGAGAGAGAGAGAGAGAGAGAGAGAGAAAACAAAAAGAAACCTCAAACTCATAGTAACAGATAGAATTGTGGTCACCAGAAGCTGGGGGTGGGGGGAAAAGGGGAGATATTGATCAAATGGTACAAACTTTCAGCAATAAGATGACTAAATACTGGAGACCTAATTTACAGCATGTACCTGTAGTTAATATATATACTTGACAGTTGCTAAGAGAGTAGATGTCAGGTGTTCTCGCCATACACAAACATACACAAATGGTGATCATGAGAGGCAGTGCATGTGTTCACTCGTTTGATCGTGGTAATTATTTCAGTAGACATATATCAAAATATCACGCTGTATCCCTTAAATAGATGCCATTTTGATTTGTTCCAAATAAATACAAATTAAAAAGAATAAAGCCTTACAAATTCAAGTCCCCTGAACTTCCTTCAAGTTATACTCTTTCACCCTTCCATCTCCCCGGTGCTCCCCACTATCTTGAATCTGGTATTTATCACTCACGTACATGTCTTAATTAGTTTGCTATTATGCAAGATTCCTAAATGATACATATAAATGTATATTTATATATCATGTAAAATGTAATCTTATGCGACTTGTTTTTCACCATGCAATATGATTTTAAGATGTATACACATGGATACTTCTCTAATTCACTTACTTCTGATGAAACCATTGCATTCTATAAATATACCATCACTCATATGTTACTGTAATTACTTGCTTTCTCATTAGATTCTAAGATTCATGAGAGTATGGTGTGTCTTATTTATACCCATCGCTACATCCCAGATTCCTAGTACAGATCCCAGTAAACAGTAGGCAATCAATAAGCACTTGTTAACTAAAAGGGCTGCTTTCAGGGGCGCCTGGGTGGCGCAGTCGGTTAAGCGTCCGACTTCAGCCAGGTCACGATCTCACGGTCCGTGAGTTTGAGCCCCGCGTCAGGCTCTGGGCTGATGGCTCGGAGCCTGGAGCCTGTTTCCGATTCTGTGTCTCCCTCTCTCTCTGCCCCTACCCCGTTCATGCTCTGTCTCTCTCTGTCCCAAAAATAAATAAACGTTGAAAAAAAATTAAAAAAAAAAAAAAAAAAATAAAAGGGCTGCTTTCATAAATGTCGACTCTGTGCCTTTAGCTCTCCCCTAGAAGCGCAGTTATGAGTAGCTGCGTGATTGAATTCTAACCAATGAAATGTGAGCCAAAATGAGTTGTGCCACTTTCAGGCTTGTACCTTAAAAAAGAAAACCCATTATCCATTCCTCTCTGCTCTTCTGCCCTGGTAAGTGGATGAGATAGAGATAACACCTAGGGAAATCTTGAAAGCCAGAACTTCGATATAGCAGAACCTCTGTTAGCCAGAGACTCCAAATGACTATGTGGTAGACGGGCCTGTGGGCAGTTCACCCACACTGTACTTTGAGGTAAGAGATACGCTTCTGTTGGGTGTGGGCCATTGTGCACGTAGCCTTTTTTACAGCCTTCAGCTTACCCTTTCTAATAAACATTTCTGCATGCGGTTACCTCTGAGCTCTGATTGAGTTAGATCTTTGAGTTTCCCATATGCAACGTTTTCATTGTTTCCTGAGATTCCGACATTTTTAGCTGTGATTTGCTCTGTGAATCGAGTTGGTTTGTAAAGGATTTAAATTTCGATTGCATTTAATTTTCCGGGGGCGGGGATACATCCTTGCTTTTCCAGTTTTGTAATCAATAAGTATTATCGTTCAGTTATAATGATCATAAAATGTTGCCTGCCCTGTTTCTATTTGGAAGGTATGAATTTTTACTTATGGTTAGTGTTGCAAATGTTTTATGTGTACTTGAATAGAGTGTCGGGTTTAAGTTTTTCAGGTTATAGAGTTTAACACACATCATTTAGCTCTACTTTATGGTATGTAAGTGCTTTGTCCTTATTACTGAAGAGAGTATTTTCCAAAGGTAGCACTAACGCTCTCATCCCCTGTGTTTTTCTGCAATGAGGCTTGCCACTCTCCCATCAAAAGAGCCTGCTTCTCGAGATATGTCAGTCAGAGAAAGACAAATACCATATGATTGCTTTCACTCACATGTGGAATTTAACAAAACAAACAAACAAAGGGGAAAAAATGAGAGAGAGAGAGAGAGAGAGAGAGAGAGAGAGAGAGAGAGAGATCAAGAAACAGACTTAACTATAGAGAACAAAAACTGATGGTTCCTAGAGGGGAGGTGGGTGGGGGGATGGGTGAAATAGGTGGTGGGGATTGAGGGGTGCTCTTGTCATGATGATGTGTGGAGGTGTTGCATCACTATTTGTGCACCTGAAACTAATATAACGCTGCGTTAACTAACTGAAATTAAAGTCTGCCTCTCCAGAAACCGGGCAAGCCCATTGACCGTTTTGACCACTAAGATATTACAGAAATGGCACCGTGCGAGTTCCAGGCACAGCACAGAACAGCTCCTGCCTCCAGTCTCTTGGAAGCCAGACACCAATACGAGGGGGCTGTGAGGAAACCCTAAACCACGTAGACAGACTGACGGCTCCCACCTTTTGCAACCACCCCAGCCCGTGAACCAGACACGTGAGCGAAGAAGCCTTTGGTCGATTCTATCCATGGCACTTGGTGGGGGGGCCGGTGAGAACCACTCACCTATGCTCAGTCAGCACCGAGAACTGTGAGAAATAATACTGCACACCCCGTTTTAAGTACTCACTCCAGAGAAGCGAGACGGATCCTCGACTCGGAATTCGGTACAAATGTCAAGACTGATGATATTACACACACAACACGAGGGTTTGAAATGCCTTGCCACTTACATAATAAGGCTTTCCAGAGACAGGGGTGGGTGGCTCCCGAGGAGGTCTACAGATGGCTTCACGGGTCAGGGAAAGGGGACTGGCTTGAGGTTTTCATCATGGTTACGGGGGTGGGGCTGGGGTGAGGGCTCTCCCTGGGTGGGCCAGGGCCTACGTGGTTTGAACTTCCCACTGGCACCAAAGGAGGCGGCACCGACTTTCTTAGCACCTTGCCCAGACCTAAGGCAGGAGGAGGAGCACTGGAGCTTGAAAGCCGTCAGTAGTCAAACAACAATGGAGTCAGGCCCTTTATTATACCTGTGCTATTACATTGTAAATTTTGATGCTATATTCTTTGGTACATAAAATTCGTAACCTAGGGGCACCTGGGTAGCTCAGTTGGCTAAGCGTCCGACTCTTGATTTCAGCTCAGGTTGTGATCTCACGGTTTGTGAGTTCAAGTCCTGCATCAGGCTCTGTGCTGACGGTGCGGAGCCTGCCTGGGATTCTCTCTCTCTGCCCCTCCCACGTGCACACTCTCTCTTTCTCAAATAAATAAACTTTAAAAGATTCACCTTCTAAAAAATTCATAACCTGGGGCACCTAGGTGGCTCAGTCCGTTAAGTGTCTGATTTCAGCTCAGGTCATGATCTCACGGTTCGTGACTTCGAGTCCCGCATTGGGCTCTGTGCTGACGGCTCAGAGCCCGGGGGCTGCTTCAGACTCTGTGTCTCCCTCTCTCTCTGTCCTTTCACCATTAATGCTCTCTCTCTCTCTCTCTCTCTCTCAAAAAGAAAGAAACATTAAAAAAAAATAAAAACATAATAACCTAAAATCTAAACTTAAAAAACACATTGTTATTCATTTCTCATTACGAACTACCCTTTGCTGTACTAATACTTTTTTCTTTTCATAGTTTTATTTAAATTCTAGTTAGTTAACACACAGCATATTTAATACTTTTCTTAAAAAAATTTTTTTTTAATGTTTTTAGTTTTGAGACAGAGAGAGACAGAGCATGAACGGGAGAGGGTCAGAGAGAGGGAGACAGAGAATCTGAAGCAGGCTCCAGGCTCTGAGCTGTCAGCACAGAGCCCGACGCGGGGCTCGAACTCATGGAATGTGAGATCATGACCTCGGCCGAAGTCGGACGCTCAACCGACTGAGCCACCCAGGCGCCCCTAATACTTTTGTTTCTGAATTCAACAGGTCTGATACCAGTATAATAACCTATATTTTAGAATTTTTGTTTTTATTCATTTAAAATTTATGTAGATGGAAATGCACAGCTCTTAAGTATAGATGTGCTGGATTAAAATAAAATAAAATAAAATAAAGTAAAATAAATCTGTCCATGTAACCACCACCACATAGAGCATTTCTATTACCCCCAAATATTTCCTTTTACCCCTTTCAGTCAATTCCCACCCCTACTGTCAATCACTATTCTCATTGTTCTCCTCATACTTTTCACCGATCTTGATTATCACATACATGGAATCTTAGAGTCTGTCCCCTTTTGTGTCTGTATTCTTTCACACAACATGGTTTTTTAAACACTGTATTAAGAAGCATTTCAAATTTACCAAAAAGTTACAAGAGTTCGAATGTGAAAATACACATGCCCACCCACTAGAGCCTACCGCTACCCTCTTACTATACCTGCTTTCTCACATATCTGTCTATTCACCAATACATATTAGATTCTGATGCATATAGATATCAGTTCACATATATTAGTATGATGTTTTCTAAATACTTCAACATGCATATCTTGTTAAAAATTTTTTAATGCTTATTTATTTTTGAGAGAGAGAGAAAGAAAGAGTGTGAGCAGGGGAGGGGCAGAGAGAGAGGGAGACACAGAATCCGCAGCAGGCTCCAGGCTCCGAGCTGTCGGCACAGAGCCCCACGCGGGGCTTGAACTCATGGACCGTGAGATCATGACCTGAGCCGAAGTCGGACGCCCCACCGACTGCCCCAACATGCACATCTTTATAGTTGAACATGTTCTTATAGGTCCTTTTCTCTCTTAGTGGTAAATTTAATACATAATAAAATGTTCAGGTATTAGGAGTACTATTTGTTGAATTTGGAAAAATGTATACATCTGTGTTGCCTAAACTTTCAAGGTGTAGAATATCGCCACCATTCCAGAAAGCTTTCCTCATGTCTGTTTTTAGTCAAACCTCACCTTTACTTGAGATTTCTAAGTGTCGCTTTAGCTATATCCATAAACCTTATTTTAGAATAGCTTTAGTTATAGAGTCATACAACATATTGTGATAGGTTATATTGTATTACTATTCATTTAAAAACGTTTTGTAGTGTTACTTTTGATCACGAAAGGCTTTGTGGGCTATGCTTCATGGATGCAGATTTAGTTTTCTTCTACTTTGGTATTTTACAGTGTGAAGGTTTACATCCCATCAGGAGGTCATAAAATAAAGCCAGTGGCCTATATAGTTGGCTAACATCTAAAAAATTAAATCATATGTACCAAACAGAATGTAAACATATAAGAGAGTTAACTGTCGTTTGTTACTATTTTGTTTCAACTGTTGTTTTGTTACATTATTGTTTCAATTGTGTGTGTGTGTGTGTGCACGTGTGTGTCCAGCAGGTTCATGTGCATACATGCATGTGTACATACACTGGGTCTTGATAAATGAAGTATCCTCCTATAAAGCTGCAGTGAAAAGGGCAGAAAGTCACTGCTACAGAGTTGAATGAGAAGCCTAGGCTGACTCACATATTTCTTGGATGGCTGCATAACGCCATTCATCAGATTAGAAAATAACAAAGAAGGAGCACATTTGCAAGGGAAAACATATTAGGATTTGGCTGTATCCAGTGCAAGATTTCTGTCTTCGTCTGTTTGGGCTGCTCTAACAAAAATACCATAGACCGGGTGACTTATAAACAACAGAAGTTTATCTCTGACAGTTCTGAAGGCTGAAAAATTCAAGATCAAAGCGCCAGCAGACACGGTGTCTGGTAAAGGGCCAGCTTCCTGGTTCGTAGATGGCCTTCCTCTTGCCGTGTCCTCACAGGGTAGGAAGAATGACAGAGCTCGCTGGGGTCTCTTCCACGAGGGCACTAATCCCCTTAGGATGGCTCTGCCCATGTGAACTCATCACCTCCCAAAGGCCGCACCTCCTAATACCATCACATTGGGGATTATGTTTCAATTATGAATTTGGGGGGCTGCAAACATTCCGTTTATGGCAGGCAGTGAAAGATATCCACTTAAGGGTATCCACACATTTGCCTACATAACGCCAAGAGAGCTATCTAGTCCAGAAATACGGATTTGCAAGTTATCAAACCGTAAGTTGTTGAGCCTTACTAGTAGTTGAGGTTGTTCAAAGAGTGAATATGATAAGAATAGAGATCTTAGAATAGAGCTCCTCCGAATACCAATATTTTGAGTCTAGGAAATAGGAGAGATCAAAATAAGGGACTTAGATTGAACTATGATAAAAGAAAGAAGGAGTAGGTTCTGGAAGCTAAGAATACTTCACAAAAGAGTTGTTGAAGTGCCAAATGCCGCAAAGAAATCAAATAAAAAAGAATTGAATTTAGCGACCAGGAATCAGTGCCTTTGGCAAAAGCCGTCTCATTCAATGTTGACAATATCATGATGTTGGAAGCTCTGGTATTCTGACAAATGTTTAACCAGCTCTCTGAAAAAGACAGACGGGGTGGACGTATATTCTTAGTGAATTTCAATGATACTAAGGATTGTGCAGCATGCAACTTACAAATACTAATAAAATATACAACACTCTCGATTGTAAACTGTCAATTCTATTTAGTCAAGTTATCCTCACAGAAGCCTTTTGTTGATTTTTGCGAAACTCCTATATTCTGGCCACAGCTGGTGAATCAATGTAGTTCTCTCGTCAATGTTGGTTGATATTGTCACTCATGTTATGATGAAAGGGAAACATCAAAGGTGAATATCAAAACTCAACTCATTCTGTCTAGAACAGGAGTCAATTTTTGGTAAATTGTAGGATAGTTTTCTAACATTGGAAGAATAGGTCATTCATTTCTGCTCTTCATAACGTAATGGTTACAGGTGTGAACACTTTTAAGCTTAATCTGCATTACTAACACTTTTTCTATCACTGTATTAAATCTAGAAAAGCACCAGAACAATAATCCAAGCTCCAGTTTGTATCATTTTGCTGATTTCCAAGGTGTAAATACTCCCACCATGCAAACTACCAACATGTCACTGTTCAGGGAGCTAGACAGAGATACACAGCAGATACATTGTATATTGTTTCCAGCATACAGATTCAATAGATGTAATAACCTCAAGAATTCAGAAAAAAAAAAGAATTCAGGTAATAAAGTATAATAAAACAGGAAGTTACGAGTTTTGAGTATTACTTACCTTATAAAAATGTAATTTGTTTGCCTCCAGGTTTATATAATTTATTTTCAATGGTGGCTTGAAACATCCCTGAAAAGTTAACAACTGCCCCTTGCACAGCAAAGAGAATAGTCTCAGACATGAATCTGGTGACTGTGGTCTACTCTTGGGTCCAGCAAGTATGATTTTGATCAAGTAACTTTACCATTTGGAGTCTCGATTTCCTCATCTTCAAATGAAGGATCCGAACATTTATTTTGAATGCTCTTAGGATCCTTAGAAATAATGAATATAATTCACACATGTTAGACCCTCAGTATATAGAAACCGTTATCATTCTTTTCCTTAGTGCGAAAGACTGGTGATCAGAGTCCCATGGGCATTTGTTGTTGTTGTTAAATTATTTTTTAACTTTTCCGTATGGTCTCTCTTGACTTGGAAGAGCCCAGTTGATTTTGAGAATATCTTCTTTCTTTTTAACTGAATTTCCCGTTAAAGTTTCTAATACTGTTAAGGGTTTTTCAAAATTGACTGTAATTCCCATGCTGTCTGACTGGTTAGGCATTTCCTTCTTTGAATTCCTAGCAGAAGAGTAAGTGGGGAAGCATGACGCAATTTCAGGAAGATCCTAAAAGTGCCATCTGATTAGGTGATGACTGATGTGAAGTCATATATCCAGCAATTATTCACATAGGCCTGGGGCATGGGCAAAGGGAGGAGATTCAGCTATTGTGAGTCTCAAAACAAAAGCGAGTCTGTTCTCTAAAAAACTCATCTTTCCCCTTTTCAGTTCTTTTGATTCTTTCCCACAGATGTGATATCCTTGACATCATCCAGAAATGGTCACATATACTGAGCATTTGAATGTCAGATGAATGGCCTTGAATACTGCTTTTGAGTGTTTTATTTCATTTAATCTATTTATAAGTTCTATTTTGCAAAGGGAAAATCTATTACCTTCTGAAGTCATATTAATAACTACTTATCTATGTGTTTGCATGACATTCCCCTTAGTATTTGTGATATCAAAATCAAGCTCGATAGCAATCTAGGTTACTTAGGCAAATAAAAGAGAAACATTTGTTTCTCAAGCCCAAGGTTTTAATTTAACATAACAGAATGGCTATTTTTTACCCCTTAAAATTATCTCTATTGAAATAACTTCTCAAAGAAACAAAAAAATATTTAAAGTGTCCAATTTGCTACATATCATCACTCTTTTCAACACACAATTTAAAGCTAATGTGGTTAATGGAAATAAAAGATGACTACAAATGCTTTATATTAAAAATCATTTCATATCATCAAAAAAACCCACCTTAAGCCTATAAAAATAATCATGAGATTCCAAATAAGATCATTCATTATAATGATATTTTAGCTGGGTTTCAAGACCACATTCATGTAAGAAAACTCATGTGAATGAAAGTACAGGCAAAATGTGACGACGCTAAGAAAATGAATGCCCAGTTGAAGAACTTACAGAGTAAATTATCAGGGCCATTATTCAAAAAAAAAAATTTTTTTTTTTTACTCTCTCCTTCTAGTCCCTTGGGAGGAGTGTACTTCATGGCCCCCTTGTGGTTGGGTGAAGTCACACGGCTAGTTTGGACTGAGAGTTCCGAGTAGAAGTAACAGGGCATAGTTGGACCAGGGCATTTAAACACCAGTGTGAGTCCATCCAGATCTCCCT
Organism: Prionailurus viverrinus; assembly: GCF_022837055.1. Lineage (NCBI taxonomy): Eukaryota > Metazoa > Chordata > Mammalia > Carnivora > Felidae > Prionailurus > Prionailurus viverrinus. The sequence goes on along the minus strand of NC_062579.1, from coordinate 112,623,403 downwards.
CTTCCCCTCTTCCCCCACCCTCTTTCTACCTGGGAGGTAGCCTCTAAAGGCTTGGTCTTTTTTAGTGAAAGAAGCAGCTTTGTTATTTATGTCGGATCCCACATACCACACTTGATAGCTTATGCTAATGAGGTGACTTGTGTTGAGCCCCTAGATAGTTTTTACCAAGGAAATAATTTATGATGGGAGCTGGCCATGTCAGAAAGACCCATCATGTGATTAAAGGGTTGATGACAGCCCAATGTCTAGGGAGCTGGAGGTTGAATTCAATCTCCTAACCAGTGATTCAATCAATCATGCCCACATAATGAACCTCCAATAAAAAACCCCAGTAAAAATCGTGACACCAAAGCCTGGGTGAGCTTCCCTCGTTAACAATACTCTGTGCGAGGAGGGGGAACTGTTCTCACTCCACAGGGAAGAGGCTGCCTAAGCTTCCCATCTGGTACACGCCCAAACCTTGTGCCGTCTCTCCTTTTAGCTGGCTCTGGACCGTATCTACCTACGTCTCTCAAAGCCACGGGTGCAAAGCTTCTTCTTCATTGGCTTTTCTTCTTTGTTGTCAAGTTCTAACTCTACACACAAAGACGTTTTCGCCAGCCTTCTTCCAACATCTGCCGTTTTAATAGAATCACAGCCACTTGGGCCACTTTTTCTCTGCCTCCTCTGTTGCTTCATCAACATCCCACACCCAAATGTAGCAATCTTCCAAATCCTCATTAAAGGTTTTCTCTGCTTCTGTCCTTATGCTCTCTTCTGGGACGTTAACCACTGCTTCCAAACTTATTTTCCTGGATGTTTTTTTGATAGTTTTCCTTTTCTATTAGAGTCCAAATTGCCATTTCCAACTGCCTCGTCGATACCCCATAAGGATGACTCGTAAGTCCATCAAACCCACAGTCTAGAGCAATGTACAAACTTCACCTCAGCTTTTTCCTGGCCCTCCTCTTTCTGCATTCTCCACTGCAGCGATCGGCCATTACGACAATTCTGTCATCATGTCTCACTGGGATATTTAAAAGCTTCCTAAACCGTGCTAACTCCGTTTATATTTCCTTCTTAAAAAAATTTCAGACTCCCCATTGCTAGCATGATAACATTTATATTCCCTAGCCTGGTACTCAAGACTTCCAAAAATCTCATCTCAAACACCCTTCCAACCTTATGTTCTATTTCTATCCTTTACACGCACTCAGTGTTCCAGCCCAACTGAGTTAGTTGTTATTCTCCATTAACCTCCTCCGTATCCCCCTCTCTGCTTTTGCTAATATTGGAATAAATAACTGAGGTTCTTCTCACTCTGCATATCCAAAGTCTTACCACCCTTTCAGGCCCAACTCTAACCTTAAACACACATTTTGTATTCATGCTGACTACAGCCACAGATGTAGGTTAAGAGGTGTTCTTGCTGCTGTCCTGGCCCAAGGCGACCCCTAGTGGTTAGACCTGCCAGGTCACTTCCTGGTGAAGGTAATCGCTTCAAGTCAACAAAACACAAACTGAAATCAGAGGTTATCTTTCCATTTGTGTAGTAAGAAATTATATAGGAAAATATAAGGTGAAGTAAGGTAACATATTGCTTGAGGCCTTATAGTTTTCTAAGGGATACAAATAAACTGTGAACTACTGGTATATAAAGGCTCCTAGAGCCATGACCATGATTTTCCTAGATAGAGTAGCCTTTTAAAAAAACAAAGGCTTTAAAAAAACTAAACCGGGTATCACATGTTTTTACTCATATGTGGAAGCTGAGAAACGTAACAGAAGACCATGGGGGGAGGGAAAGAAAAAGAAAAGTTACAAACAGAGAGGGAGGCAAACCATAAGAGACTCTGAAATACAGAGAACAAACTGAGGGTTGATGGGGGGAGGGCGGGAGAGAAGGGAACATGGGTGATGGACGTTGGGGAGGGCACTTGTAGGGATGAGCACTGGGTGTTGTATGTAAGCAATGAATCACAGGAATCTGCTCCAGAAGCCAAGAGCACACTGTATACACTGTATAATAGCTAACTTGACTATATCTATCTACATCTATATCTATATCTATATCCATATCCATATCTATATCTGTATCTAGAGAGATACAGAGTCTCTCTTAGCCTTGTGTATCTCCTGCATCAGAGTAACAGAATTACAGTTAAACAAAAAATGTGTCAATTTTTTTACTGTCTGACTCCCTCTGCTAACTTACGAGCTCCATGACGGTTGGAGTTTGTCTGACCTGTTCACTTGGTATAGTGCCTGCTACATAGCGGGGACTCATAAATTTATGGAATGAACGATCTTGCCCCCACAGAAGTAGGAACTCATATATTTGTTAAATGAACAAACTTTCCCTGCAAAGGTTTTACTCAACATTTCTCAGTGTTAGAAACAAAATTCATGTTTGTATTCTGTGTTCTATAATCTGGTACATATTACTGTGCAACTCTACTCTTTTTGCCTGGGCCGCAGTCTCCCCAGCTTGGTCGTCTGAGAAAGCACTTGCAACTCCTACTGTAGAAATAAATATGATTTACATAAAACCTCACATCTTCGCGTCCCTCCCTTTTCTTCAGATGATATAGCTCAGGTTTTCATGACCGAGACTTGCAATTTTTGAGCCAAGTGCATCACTTAGGTGTAAGCTAACTGTTCACGACGTGCCTTTCTAATATGGAAAACACTAGCTACAATAGGATTCGATGTTGTTGAAATGCTAAGTCATTCCTTTGAAAAATGAGTATGTTTTGAGGCCTGCAGAATGTAATTAAATCAATCTAAATTTGCAGAATGAAGAAGTAATTTCTCATCATTTTCCATTAGCTTATTTTGTTTTCTTTTCATTCACATAAAAAATTAGGAGAGAAATCTTCAATGACTCCCCATTATGTATGGAATAAAGTATGGGGGCTTCTTATTCTGGTATTAAGGTCAACCACAAGTGTTGCAATGGTCTGAATAATTGCCTTGAATGAATCAAACTGGCACACCCAAACATTGGCCCCAAGATGATAATCAGATAGAGCTATTACTTACTGAGAGGTAAGATTAGGCATTTTAACCTATTCTGAATTCTTACAGTGATCCCGAGGTAGGTATTATTCATACCCTTTTCACAGATTAGGAAATAGGCTCATAAATGAAGAATAATATAAAAGAGATCACAGGAAGGGTCTGAGCTAGAATTCAGCCCCAGCTGTGTCTGGCTCCAAAGCCTATATTTTTTCCATCGAGGTATGCTGCTCCAAAATTACAATGATTAATAAAAAATCAGAGTCAGGGCGCCTGGGTGGCTTAGTTGGTTGAGTGTCCAACTTCAGGTCAGAATCTCATGGTTTGTGAGTTCAAGTCTCACGTCCGGCTCTGTGCTGACAGCTCAAACCCTGGAACCTGCTTTGGATTCTGTGTCTCCTCTCTCTGCCGCCCCCCCCCCAAATAAATAAACATTAACATTTAAAAAAAATAAATAATCAGAGTCTACACCCAATTAGTACTGAGGCAGATTCCAAGTCTATTGTAGCCCACACAGGTTAGCAGAGACCCATCCCTTAGTTCGCATGCACACACTGGTTCTCCCACAACCGTATCTCCATAAGCTATGTAGCAAAGAATCTTCCAGTGTATTTTGAGGCTTAATTTTACTATCACCATAGTTTCTTCTTCCTAGTTGGCTGCTATTAATTTTTCTTATCATAAAAAAGGTTTGGGGGCACATTTCAAACTCCCATTTCTCCTCTAACCACTTCCTGACATCCTACATACGTGGCTTATCAACACAGGAAACCCTAGGTAATTATGTCTCACTTAGGGATTCGGCCTCAGCAGGGTAACCCCAGGCCCTAGGGAGCTCCGATAAATCCATTTAATAGAAGCAAGATAAATTGACTAAACTAGAGGACACGCCCAGTGGCCTTATATTCATCTCTTTCCTAGGCCTCACCCTAGGCTTTTATATCATGATAGTGCTATTCTAGGTTCATTTATGCTGAAAGTTCAACTCTCTATCTCTACAGACCAGTTTGTCACAGTGAATTCTATGACAGCAGATATGATTCTTCTATGTGGAGTAAACTGAGGGAAAGGGGCTTTGAACTTTGCTTGAGCATAAGTTTTAGAACGAGTTTCTGGACAGTATGTGAAATTTTTATGTGAATCATAGCACATACAAATCCAAAAACATTTGAGGGGGATGGGTCCACTGCTTTCATCAGATTCTCCACAGGATCTTTGAATCCTCCCCCCAAACTGAGAACCACTGCCTTTAAGTTTAATGTGTAGCTAACTCTTCCCTGACTTTTATTCTTCTCTTGTCCACTCAGTGAGTTTGGCAGGCAGGTTGGTGGTCAAACAAGTATACGGCTATTGATCCGCGTGGAGGTGGCATTAATGGAGTCTTAATGGGAAATATGCAGTGTAGAACAGCTGATAAGGTTGAAAAAGCACATAGAAATGTGTGAGTAAGTCCTAGGAAGTAATAAAGTGTTGGGGTATATATCTTGGGCACCTAGTAAGTTCTGCAGAGCACCAGATGAAGAATTAAGAAATCCTGGGTCTTGTTAGGATACTCACAAATAGTAGCTTGACTCTCATCAGGGAAAGAAATATCCCCAAGAGCATTAACCCCTCTTTGAAGATTTATCTCTCTTCTCTAAAGCCCTATAATCTCATCCAAACATTTGAAGAGCCCCCTCCTTTACAGTGTGCTGGAACTTCTAAACGTAGCAAAATACACTGCAATATTTGGAAAACACGACACACTAAAGAGAAGAAAAGCACATTGACCCTGCCGTCCTGTAATTTTCTTTTGTCTTGGCAGTAATATTACAAAAGCATATTCATGTGGTAAGTGGGATACAATGGGTGAGTGAGGGTGCATGATTCCCTGCCATTGTGTGAATGTACCGGGAGGATACAGTTAACCCCAGTCTACTCCTTAATAACACTGTGTCCACTCAAATTCCTATCACAAAGCCCTCGGCACTCTTATGCCTTATTGTGCTATTACTAGTTTCCACTTCAGTTCATATCGTAATATGTTTCATTTAAATCCCAGTCTATCAAATTCATCTTCACATTTATATGCCACTTACTGTCTCATCTCTCTAGCTCAGAAGTTGCTTTGGTGAAGCATACTATAGTGGTGTATTTTCATAGATGACATTTAGAATGTGGAATGCTCAACGGAAATTCATTAGCTTGCTTTCATACACACACACACACACACACACACACACACACACAATTTATTTTAAAAAACAGTGGGTTTAATAACATCCATGGTAAATCCGATCACGATTACTTTCTTGACTTCTCTGTTATTATAAGAAATCTTGCTAACTGTATTGGGTTTATTTTCCTCTTATCTGATTTGTTGCTATTATTCTGGAAAGTTTTCTTTTATGAAGAAACCCTTCTTGGGAGTGATCAACATGCTCCCTTAGAATGTCATTTAATATATACACTGTGAAAACATACCAGGATGGCAAATAACAGCTCTCCCTTGCATTACTCTGCCTGGCACTCCCTATTCATTCTTACTGGATATATTATTACTTCCTCACTCCTTTTTTAAGTACATAATTCTCCATATGTACTAAAGGCATTAGTAACATTAAATGCGTTTATGCCCATGGTCTAGTCTAAAAGGTGTTTACTCCTGGGATAAATAATTAACATTTTAGGGGCGCCTGGGTGGCTCAGTCGGTTACACATCCGACTTTGGCTCAGGTCATGATCTCACGGTTCGTGAGACCGATGTGGTTCGAGCCCCGCGTCGGGCTCTGTGCTGACAGCTCAGAGCCTGGAGCCTGCTTCGGATTCTGTGTCTCTTTCTCTCTCTGCCTCTCCCCACTCACACTGTCTCTCTCTCCTTCAAAATTAACATTAAAAAAATTAAAAAATAATAATAATTAATATTTTAACAGAAGGGAAACTTAATGGTTGGCCATGGTTTCCTGATCTTTAGCCAAACTTTAGAAGAATGGTATTTTTTTAATAAAAGAAAATATATATATTAAACTTCTGGTCAATACGGCTCAGTGAGTTTATACATTCACACACATTTTCCAATCATATAGCAATGACAGCCTAAAACAAAAAAAAAAGTCACTCTCACAAATATGATACATATCTCTGAAGACCAGAAACAGAATCACAAAGCAGTGAGTAGGCTGGACTCATAAGCTTCCAGTGTTCTAAATCAAAAGGCAGCATTGGAGGCTTGGTGGAAGTTTGGAAGGATAAGGGAAAATACAAGTATTCAATTTCATAGAAAATAATACCAAGAAGAGAAAACAAAACAAAAAAAAACAAACAAATAAAACCCAAACGGGCCTAGGTATTTTTGGTAAGGACATCTACTTAATAGGTGAACAGTCTCAATTCATATGATCTTTTTCAGAGGATAGAAAAAGAGGGTAGAGAAGGGAGAGATGGAAAATATATCGATGATGGCAATAATGACAATAAGAAGGCAATAAAGTAGAGAGACACATCCTGAAAGACATCAGGATGTATTATTAAAAATTACTTTTTTTCATAGAAAGAGAAGCCATTAGAATTGGGAACCCAAAAAAAGACACAAGAATACATGAAAATAATATATGAAAGGGAGGTCAGCAAGTCAGTGGAGAAAAGATGGCTACTCAATAAATGGTTCTGAACAACTGGTTATCCATCGAAAAAATAAAATTATGTTTTCTTATCTATTACAAAAATTAATTCTATATGGATTAGAGATGTAAATGATAAAAACATGTTTTCAAAATTATTAAATATTCAAGACAACGAAGTGATCTTGAAGAATGGTTTCTTAAAGAAGATACAAACACACGAATAGATGATAATAGTAATAAATTCATCTTATATGACAAAAAGCATAAAAAATAGAAGCAAGGAGTGATGTCAGCATCATGGTGAAATAAAATGTCCCTCATTTTTGTCCTTTCCCCCAACAAGAATAACTTGGAATCCGTCCACAGACAGAAGTGTCTTTGTGGGAACACTGAAGAGGGTAAGAAGAACATCACTTTACTGCATCACCCCTCTTCCAAGGCAGCACAGCTTAGGGCTAAGAGACACATAGTTGGCCTATGACTTCTCTCACAGGGAGAAGGGAGAGCAGGAGTACCCGGCATCCCCAGCTATAAGGGATGCTGTCAAAGAAGTTGCTTACCTTCTCACCCCGTCCGGGATACAGAATTGAGAGCAGCATGAGTAGGAAGCAGGAAGAGGCTGGGACTCTTGAGGACATTAAGGAGATACAGATCCAACTAACTATATCACAGATTCCACTGAGAAGCCTGCCCGGGAAATTAAGAAGGGCACCTGTTGTGATGAGCACCGGGTGATGTATGGAATTGTTGAACCCCTGTATTATACACCGGAAACAAATATAATGCTGTATGTTAACAGACTGGAATTAAAACAAAAACGTTAAAAAAAGAAGGCTGCCCAGGAGTGGCTGGGAACACCTCAGCCACAGATGCCCCCAGTAGGCCCATGGGCACCCCCCAGTGCTCAGATGCCTTACCCACAGACACCTCCCCGTTGTGGCTAGCCCCCTGCACACATTTCCAACTAGGGCAGTGATAGAGACCTTTGGCAGATGACTAGCGGGCTCGTGCAGAAAGCTGGCCCAAATGTGCCGGCCAACAAGAAACCACAAACTTCAGCTTTAGCACCACTTTCAGGAAACCAAAAAGGACACTGCCAGCATCCAGTTTGGTGCACTGCAGGATCTAGAGAAGGTTTATGAACTTAAGAGTTCTACCTCAAGAGGTAGCAAGAACAATGGAATCAGTCTGGAAGAAGAAGGTCTGAGAAAGCCTCCAAATCACTAACAAGGCTGACAGAAGGTGTTTCTTTCTTGGAGGCAGTTAGTAAAAACTGTAAGAGGTGACTGCTACTTCAAGTGTAGAGACAGAAACACAAAACTTTAAGGAATAAGAGAAACCAAAGAAACTTACACCACCAAAGGATCACAATAATCTTCCAGCAGCCAATCCCAAAGACATGAAGATCTGTGATTTACCTGATAAAGAATTCAAACCAGCTGTTTTAAGGAAATCCAGTGAGCTACAAGAAAGCACAGGAAGACAGTTCAAAGAAACAAAGAAAACAATTCATTAACAAAATGAGAACTTCAACAAAGAGACAGAAATTATAAAAAAAAAAAAAAAAAAAAAGAACCAAACAGAAATTCTGTCATAGAGAGCAACAACAGCAGAACTGGTCTAACAGAAGAAAGGATCTGTGAGATAGAAGTAAGGAATGGTTGAGCTTCCGACTTTGGCTCAGGTCATGATCTCACAGTTCGTAGATTCAAGCCCTGCATCAGGCTCTGTGCTGACAGCTTGGAGCCTGGAGCCTGCTTTGGATTCTCTGTCTTGCTCTCTCTTTTCCCCTCCCCTGCTGTCTCTCTCTCTCACTCTCGCTCTCTCTCTCAAATAAATAAGCATTAAAAACATTTTTTTAATGTTTTTGAAATTTTCCAACAGATTAGAACAAAGAAAAAAAAGAATAGAAAAAAGTAAAGAAAGCCTACTGCGTGTATGGAATACCATCATAATAAATCAATTTGTGAGTTACTGGAGTTTCAAAAGGAGAGGAGAAGGAGAACAGGTCAGAAATCTTATTGAAAGAAATAATGGCTGAGAACATCCAAATATGCAGAGAGATCTGGATATCCAAGTTCATGAGTCTCATAGGTCACCAAACTCAACATAAAAAGATCCTCTCTAAGACACATTATAATATAATTATCAAAAACCAAAAACAAAGAGAGATTTCAAGGAACAAGAGAAAAGAAGCTTAAAACTTACAAGGGAACCCCTTGAGATTCAGAGCGATTCTTCAGGCCAGGAAAGAGTGGGATGATACAAAGAGCTGAAAGAAAAAAATTGCCAAACAAGAACACCTGGCAAAGTTATCCTTCAGGAATGAAAGGGGCAGAAAGACCTTCCCAGACAAACAAAAGCTGGGGCAATCTATCACAACTGGACTTGCCTCACAAGAAATGTTGAAAGGAGTCATTCAAGTTGAAATGAAAAGATATTAGCTAGTATCATGAAAACACATGAAAATATAATAAAACACGCTGGTAAAGGCAAGTATATAGTCAAATTCAGAATACTCTAACACTATAATATGGTGGTGTTTTAACCACTTAAGTCTAGTATAAAGATTAAGGAACAGCAGTATTAAATTTAACTATACCTATAGATCATATGTTAATGGATATACAATATAAAAAAAAGATAAATTGCGAAATCGAAAACATAAAAGGGGAGAGAGTAAAAGGGTATAGTTGAGCATTGATTGAAGTAGTTATCAGCATAAAATAGATTGCATATGTTTCAGGTAAGCCTTATGGTACTCACAAAGCAAAAACCTATGGTAGATTCACAGAAGATAAAAGAGAGGAACCTAGACATATCACTATGGAAAATCATCAACTCAAAAAGGAAGCTAGCAAGAGATGAAGAAATGAATAAAGGAACTACAGAACATCCAGAAAAAATATAATGGCATTAGTAAGTCCTTACATATCATTAATTACCCCAAATGAAAATGCACTAAATTCTCCCATCCAGTAGATTGTGTGGCTAGATGGAAAAAGAGAGAAAACCCAACTCTATGCTGCCTACAAGGGATTCAATTAGCTTTAGGGATACAAATAGGCTCCAAGTGAAGGGATGGAAAAGATATTCCATGCAAGTGGAAACTAAAAGAGAGCAGAAAAACCAAACTGTAAGCCCAAAACAGAAACAAGAGACAAAGAAGATTATTATAAAATGAAAAAGGAACCAATTCACCAAGAAGATACAACAATCATAAATGTATCTGCACACAAATTGGAGTACCTAAATATATTAAGCAAATACTTACAGGTCTGAAGGGAGAAATAGACAACACTACAATAATAGCAATGGATAGGTCATCCAGATAGAAAGTCAACAAGGAAACACTGGACTTGAACTATACTTTGGACTACAGGGATTTAACAGACTTATACAGTCCATTCCATCCAACACCTTCAACATACACATTCTTCTCAAGCACACATGGAATCTATTCTCCAAGATAGATCATATCAAGGGTCACAAAACAAGTCTTAGCAAATTTCAGAAGATCCAAATTATACCAACTATCTTTGCAGACCACAGTGGTATGAAACTAGAAACCAGTAACATGAGGAAAGCTGAAAAATTCACAAATATGTGGAAATTAAGCAATACAATCCTGAACAATCATTGGGTCAAAGAAGAAATCAAAAGACAAATAAGAAATACCGTGATATAAGTTAAACTGGAAATGCAATATACCAAAACCTATGGGATGCAGTGAAAGCAGTGCTAAGGAGGACATTTATAGAAATGAATGCCTACATTTAAAAAAAAGAGAGATCTCAAATAAACAACCTAACATTAAATCTCAATGAAACCAAGAACAAACTAAGCCCAAAGTGAGCATAAGGAAAGAAAATAACCAAGATCAGAGCATAAATAAATAAAATAGAAGCCAGAAAAACAATAGAAAATATCGATAAAACTAACAGTTGGTTTTTTTTTTAATGTTTGTTTATTTTTGAGAGAAGGAGACAGAGTGTGAGTGGGAGAGGCGCAGAGAGAGAGGGAGACACAGAATCGGAAGCAGGCTCCAGGCTCCGAGCTGTCAGCACAGAGCCTGACGCGGGGCTTGAACTCATGAGTGGTGAGATCATGACCTGAGCTGAAGTCAGATGCTTAACCGGCTGAGTCACCCAGGCACTCCTAAGAGCCAGCTTTTTAAAAAAAGATATACAAATTTAACAAATCAATAGCTAGACTAAGAAGACCAAGACTAACTAAAATAAATACAATCAGAAATAACAGAAAAGACAAAAGACAACATCCTTTCATGAGAAAAGTCTCAGCAAGTTGTGTATAGTGGGAATACACCTCAACATAATAAAGTCCATATATGACAAACACACAGCTGATATCATATTAAGTAATGAAAGACTGAAGCTCCCCTTCTAAGATCAGGAAGAAGACAAGGGTTCCAACGCTCACCACTCATATTCAACATGGTACTGGGAGTCCTAGCTAGAGCAATCAGGCAAGAAAAAGGAACAAAAGGTATTCAAATTGGAAAAGAAGAAGTAAAATTGTCTCAGTTTGCAGATGCTATGATCTTATAAGAAAAAATCCTAATGAACCCACCAAAAAACTGTCTGCACTAATCAAAAGATTTAGTAAAGTTGCAGGATAGAAAAGCAACAGATAGTGTTCAGCTGTGTTTCTGTACACTCACAACAAAGCATAGAAATAAAGAAAACAGCAATAAAGAAAACACTCCCATTCATAATAGCATCAGAAAAAATAACATACTTGGGAATGAATTTAACCAAGGAAATGAAAGATCTGTACGTAGAAAACTACAAGACTTTGATGAAAGAAACTGAAGAGACCACAAATGGAAAGATATTCCGTTCATAGACTGGAAGAATGAATTTTGTTAAGGCGTCCATACTACAAAAAATCATCTATAGATTCAATGAAATCCTTTTCAAAATTCCAATGGTATTTCTCACAGAAATAGAAAAAAAACTATCTTAAACTTTGTATGGAACCCCAAAAGACCCTGAATAGCCAAAGCAATACTGAGAAAGAAGAACAAAGCTGAAGGCCTCACACTTCCTGATTTCAAACTGTACTTCAAAACTAAAGTGATCAGAACAGTACGGTTCTGGCACAAAAGTAATCACGTAGACCCATAGAGCAGAATCAAGAGCCTAGAATGAAACCCTTACATTATACAGTCAACCAATATTTTATAAGAAAGCTAAGAATACTGAAAGGGGAAAGAATACTTCTCTTCAATAAATGATGTTGGGAAAACTGGATAACTATATGCAGAAGAATGAAATTGATCCCTATCTTACACCACTCAGGAAAATTAAATAGAAATAAATTAAAGACTTAAACATAAGACTTGAAATCATACAACTTCTAGAAGAAAACTTGAGCGAAAACCTCCTTGACAGTGGACGTAGGCAACGACTTTTTTGGATCTGAGACCAAAAGCATAAGCAACAAAAGCAAAAATTAATGTTAGACTACAACAAAATGAAAAGCTTTTGCACAGCAAAAGAAACAATCAACAAAATGAAAAGGCAACCTACTTAATGGAAGAATATATTTGTGAACCATATATCTGATAAGGGGTTAATAATCAAAAGACATAAAGAACTCACTTAATAGCCAACCCCCCCCAACACAATCTGATTAAAAATGGCAAAGGACCTGGAGAGACATTTTTCCAAAGCAGACATTCAAATGGCCGAAGGTTCATGAAAAGGTGCTTTATGTTACCAATCATCATGGAAATGTTAGAATGGCAATCATCGAAAAGACAACAGGTGCTGCCTGGTGAGGATGTGGAGAAAAGAGAACCCTTGTGCACTGTTGGTGGGAATATAAATTGGTAGAGCTGCTATGGAAAACACTACAGAAGCTCCTCAAACATTAAAAACTAAAACTAAAATACAATCCAGAAGTCCTACTTCTGGGTATATAGCCGAAGGAAATAAAATCAGGACCTCAAAGAGACAGCTGCACTCCAATGTTTACCGTAGCATCACTCACTATAGCCAAGATATGGAAACAACCTAAGTGTCCATCTATGCATGAATGGATAAAGAAGATGTGATATATGTATATGATGGAATATCATTCAGCCTCAAGAAAGAGAAAATCCTAGCTTTTATGACAATACAGATGGTTCTTCAGGACACTGTGTTAAGTGAAATAACTCAGACGATGAAAGATACATGGTCTCATTATACGTGGAATCGAGAAAAGCCTAACTCTTAAGGGAGTTCCCAGAATAGGATGATCCTAAACTCAACTCATCCCAAGGATACACCTAGATAACCTCCCTATCAGTGTAAATAATCCAGAAAAAGACCCAAAGACTGACAGAACAAACTCCACACCTGAAATATAGAGAAGAGGTGACACTGAAACGGTAGGAAGGGTGGAGACATAGTCAGGAACCAAACTGACCTACAAGACTGTGTCCACAGGCAGAAGACATACCACAGGCATGAAGAAGGGAGAGAAGCAGACCCCACCCCAGGCACCCCAGGCATGGGGGACCCATACTGGGAAGACAAATCCCCATAACATTTGACTTTGAAAACCAGAGAGCTTTCACATCACAATTTCTTACCGTCAGTGGGGCTTATTACCTAGAACTTTAAAAATCAGTGGACTTAGCTCAGGGAGAGCTAGAGGGCTATAAGAAACTGAGTTCCCACACTTAAACAGACAGCATAACAAAGCCCCACAGACATACAGCATTGAAAAATGCCTAGGGCAAATAAGATTTATTTACTCAATTCAGAACAGGTACTGGAGGGGCAGGAATCTTTAGGAGACTTTTCCAAGAACAAAAGAGATGGCAGGCGCCATCTTCCTCCTTGCCCCCAGCCTAGATACACGGCCACCTGCAGGAACCCGAGCAGCCTGAACGCTCTCCATCTAGCTTGCTAACAGCGCTCATCGCCTCACACTCTTCTGTGGACCTGCCCCCTACAAACAGCCCTCAGCAGTTCTCCAAAGCCACCGTAGGTCCTCTTCCATAGCAGACCCACGCAAACCTTGTGAACACCACATGCCCCCACCCCACCTTCTCCAGCAGACCTGCGTCATCCAACAGGCCCTCAGCAGGGGTCCTTCCAAAGCAGCGCCATAGACACGGCAGTGTGCAAGCAGCCCCGACGGGGCCCAGCACCGCTTCAAAGTGACCCCTGCCCTGGGGATAGGGGAAGGTAATCACAAACACCCGTCAGACTGCAGTACCAGCAGTAGGCGGGGGGAAGACATCTGGTTTGACTGCAGGCCCTGCCCACCAGTGAAAGAACACAGGGAAAGCACCCTGTAATTCCGTTCCACTGCAGCTATGGCAAATGCCTGGTCTGACCCATCTCTAGCCCACGGCAGCCCTAGAATGGCCCACTAACTACACGGGGCCCAAACCCTGCCCATAACAGGCAAAAAGAGCCACTGTAGTCAGCTGCACTGAAGGCAAACGTGGCTCGGCCACAATAGTAAGGCATACACAACACACACAGGAGATACCCCTGAAGCATCAGGTTTTGGTGAACAGGGGACACTGCACTGCAGGGTACTTTAGGACCTCTTCTTCATAAGGCCACCCAAAGAAACAACAGAGAGTTACATAACATCAGGAGACAGGAATATGTCACAAACGAAAGGACAGGACAAAATCGCACCAAGAGACCTAAACAAAATGGAGATAAGGAATACACTTGATAGAGAATTTAAAGTAATGGTGATAAAGATAGTCACTGGAGTTGAGAAAAGAGTGGATGACCTCAGTGAGACCCTCAACAGAGATAAAAAAACAAACCATAAAAAAGAACCAATCAGAAATGAAGAATTCAGTAACCGGAGTTAAGAATACACTAGATGGAATAGAGAGTACACTGGAGGAAGCAGAATGTGCAAATGACCTAGAGGACAGAGTAATGGAGAGCAATCAAGCTGGACTGGAGAGAGAGAAAAAATAATAGATGAGAACAGACAATGGGAACTCAGTGACAACATCAAGCATAGCAACATTGGCATTACAGGGATCCCAGAAGGGGAAGAGAGAGAAAAGGGGAGAGAAAATTTATTGCAAGAAACAATAGCTGAAAACTTCCCAGATCTGGGGGAGGAAACAGAAGTCCTGGTTCAGGAGGCACAGAGAGACCCCAACAAAATCAACCCAAGGAGGTGTACACCAAGATACACAGTAATTAAAATGGCAAAAAGTACAGGTAACGAGAGAATTTCAAAGCAGCGAGAGAAAACAGTTACCTACAAGGGAAACCCCACAAAGCTCTCAGCTGATTTTTCAGCAGAACCTTTGCAGGCCAGAAGGGAGTAGCATGATGTATTCAAAGCGCTGCAAGGAAAAACCTGTAACCAAGAACACTTGACCCAGCAACGCTATCATGCAGAACAGAAGGAGACAAAGGGTTTCCCGGACAAACAGAAGTGAAAGGAATTCATCACCATGAAACCAACCTTACAGAAAACGTTAAAGTGGGTTCTCTGAGTGGAAAGGGAAGCGCATAAGCGGAAGTAAGAGAAGTAGGAAGCAGAAGTAGGAAGCACAAAGCAGTAAAATTCGGTACATCTATAAATATCAGTCAATGGATTCACAAAATAAAATGACGTAAAGCATGACACTATATACCTAAAACATGGGGTGGAGGAAGTAAAAATTTAGCACTTTTAGAATAGTTTCGAATGCAAGTGACCATGACCTTAGTATAGACTGTTACATGCACAAGATGTTATATATAAGCCTAACGGTAACAAGTAAAAGCAACCATAAAACAAGTAACAAAATAGCAATAAGTACATATTTATCAGTAATTACTGTGAATGTAAAAGCACTAAATGCTCTAATCAAAGGACATAGAGTGACAGAGTAGATAAAAAAACCAAGACCATTTATATGCTGAGACTCATTTCAGACCTAAAGACCCATGCAGATTGAAAGTGAAGAGATAGAGGGGTGCCTGGGTGGCTCGGTCAGTTAAGTGTCCGACTTCGGCTCAGGCCGTGATCTCGTGGTTCTTGAATTCGGGCCCCGCATCAGGCTCCGTGCTGACAGCTCAGGGCCTGGAGCCTACTTCAGAGTCGGTGTCTCCTTCTCTCTCTCTGCCCCTCCCCTGCTTGCATTCTGTCTCTGTCTCTCCCAAAATTAAATACACATTAAAAATTTGTTTAAGGGGGCGCCTGGGTGGCGCAGTCGGTTAAACGTCCGACTTCAGCCAGGTCACGATCTCGCGGTCCGGGAGTTCGAGCCCCGCGTCGGGCTCTGGGCTGATGGCTCAGAGCCTGGAGCCTGTTTCCGATTCTGTGTCTCCCTCTCTCTCTGCCCCTCCCCCGTTCATGCTCTGTCTCTCTCTGTCCCAAAAATAAATAAACGTTGATCTCACAGTTCCTGAGTTTGAGCCCCACGTCAGGCTCTGTGCTGACAGCTCGGAGCCTGGAGCCTGCTTCACATTCTGTGTCTCCCTCTCTCTGCCCCTCCCCCTCTGTCTCTCAATAATAAATAAACATTAAAAAAATTTAAACTTCTACTATGTCAAAAGCTGGGAGGAATATTAACATTGCGTAAAATAGGAAAAGTGCAATATTTCTAGTATACAAAGAAGATTCAATCAATAGTAGGAAAAAGACCAAAAACCAGTAGAAAAAATTTTAAATATGTGAATGATTGATTCACAAAGATAAAGCTAGTATTTAATAAACCTAAGTATTCTACCCTATGAAAAAGGATCTTTGTCAATCGTTTTTTGCCACGTCACTCAATAAATATTTCTTGCATGAATGAACAAATGAATGAAAAGATGCTCAGTGTCACTAGCAGTCGGGACCATGCAAATTAAATAACAATGAAATATAATTATCCTCAATGGTACTGGACAGGTGAAGAGATCAATGAAATCCAGTATAACAGGATGTGGATGACGGGTGCTCTGATCGGAAGTTATTGATGCATTGATGCTGTGTCAAAAGCCAATGAAGAAAGGAAAGTTTATCCAATAGATGAAACTGAAAACATTAATTTGCAACTTCGGATACAGCAAAATCATACTCATATCAATATAAATTCTCACACGGAGTCTAATATAAAATAATAACAAAACAAGCAAAAACAAATGTTTTTCAAACGCATGGGGGGAATACTTTCCAAATCTTAAACTGAGAGACAAAAATCACTAAAAAATTCAATCCCTATATTTACCTAATTAAAAAGTAAAGGCAAACAATATGCAGAAAACTACATGTAACATTAAATATGAAAGTAATTAATATGAATTCATAATAATATTGTCTCCACTAGGATTATGAATCAATAGAAAGAATACCTTGTTAACAACACAATAGGGAAAATCACATCACTACTAATCAAAAAATACAAACGAAAGGAACAATTTTACCTTTCAAAATATTTATAATTACCGTTGATGATAGTGAAAGCTGGTAACAGAAGATGGGTGAACTTTTACAGACCTGTGGAAAATAATTTGATACATTGTACCTTGAAAGATCCATTTGTATTGGGGAAATCATGGAGCATCCAGAAAGAACCTGCAGGTTCCGTGGGAGGAATTCAATTAGCTTCACGAGCTGCTGCAATGTTTGATCCAAGGCCATGCTCTGCAGTTGAGTGAGTATGGAAGGGTACCAGGCTTGGCCATTTCTGCCTAACGTAGGACATTTCTATGAACAATCACCACAATTCCTCTTGGGGACTGAGAAAGATTCTCTTAGAGCTGTACCGCAGTCTGAGAATTTTCCCAAACAAGTCTCCTTCTTTCCTTCCATAGGTGTCTGACCTAGACTGTGATCTGAGTCTCTCCTTGCCTACCCTTATGCCCTCTACTATGTATCTTTCACAAGGATTTCCCTCAATAAATCTCTGGCACTTCTAACTCCCTCTTAGCATCTGATGCCCAAAAGACCCACACTGACACAACCATTGATTTTGCTTTGTGGAATTTATACCAAGGAAGCATTCCCAAACATGGAACAAAGCTTTATGCATGAATATCCTCATCTAGCATAATAATATGCAACAAAATGAGAGAAAAAACGATAGTTTCAACAACTGGAAAATGGTGAAGAAAAAATGCAGAATACTTTGTAGCTGTTAAATTCATACATATGGCCTATTTGCAACAATATGGAGAATGTTTGTTATGTGAAATAGATAGGAAATAAAATTGCACATACAGTATTATCATGATTATATAAGCAATTAAACCAAAAAAGAACTAAAACAAAATCACAGTGAAAATCGATCCAACGTAAGTTTTGACGTGCTAGATCTGAATAGTTAAAATGTTACGGTATTTTAGGTATTTGTTGATAAACTGTAATTTTTAAAATTTTATTTACTTAGAGAGAGAGAGAGCATGGGAGGGGCAGAGAGAGAAAATCCCAAGCAGACTCTGCACTGTCAGCGTGGAGTCTGATGCGGGGCTCGAACCCACAAACTGCGAGAACATGACCCGAGTCAAAGTTGGACACTGAACCAACTGAGCCACCCAGGCCCCCTGATAAACTGTATTGTAAATATAGTCAGCTATATTATCTTTTTAAAGGCTAACAGTTAGTGACTCCAGTCTTTGAATTTAGTGACCATTAGTATGTTGTAGTTCCCGTGAAGAAATAGAGCAAGAATCTATCCCTGAGACTAACTGATGGTCGTTGAAAAGGAAATAGGCAATTCTTTTGAAAATGAAAGGCAAATTTGTGTCACGTGGTATGGGAGGCATGCACTGATTGAGGCCAGTAGGTGAACTTATGGTGCTCACAGTTGTAATACACATTTCCTGTCCTATGAGCATGTGTACGGATACAGCTTCTTGATTATGTGTATCCAATGCTTGTATTTGATCGGTCCTGAGACATTTCACATGTCTCCTTTCCAACTGCTCTCTCTCTCTTCATCGCACTTTGCTCATTTTTGGTGCCATCTTAAAACTACTTTGGACTTCCAGGGTATTTAATCTCTTCTAATGTCATACTATCAGCATTTCTTCAACAATATCTCAGAGCCATCTTAAAATTGGAATTTTAAATCTTTTAGAAACTAAACAAATGCAAAAAAGCGTAAAGTTGTCTCATTAAAGAATAAATCAAGGAAGTTACACCATTATTACGCAGTAGAATCCATTCAAAGTGACTGAAATACTTTTAAAGTTACATTTCTCAAATGTTTACTTATTCTTTTTTTGAGTATGAAATTTATTGTCAAATTGGTTTCCATACCACACCCAGTGCTCATCCCAACAGGTGCCCTCGTCAATGCCCATCACCCACCCCCCTCTCCCTCCCACACCCCATCAACCCTTGTGTTTATTCTCAGTTTTTAAGAGCCTCTTATGGTTTGGCTCTCTCCCTCTCTAACTTTTTTTTTCCTTCCCCTCCCCCATGGTCTTCTGTTAAGTTTCTCAGGATCCACATAAGAGTGAAAAAATGTTTACTTATTCTTGATATAACTTGACTCCCTTTTAAAGCTCAACCCATAGAGCAAAGGGTTCACATACATACATAATAACATAACATAACATAACATAACATAACATAACATAACATAACATAACAATAACATAACATACATCAGAATCACCTGGAAGCCTTGTTATAGTATGGATTTCTGGGCACTGCCCCTGGAGTTAATGATATGCGGTAAGCGGTGGGGGTGGGGGGCAGAGAACTTGCACTTTTAACAACCTCTCAGGTGTTGCTGATGTTGCTAGTCTGGGAACCAGTCTCGAAGACCAGGGCCCTAGAATCTTCACTGAAATTGCAGTTGCTAAGGTCAAACAGCCCATCCCCATGTAGCTGAATCTCACGAGCACCCCCATCAACATATCTAACTTCCTCAGTTTGACCATATGACTTCTTGAAATAGTCTCCTCTGTTGATTTTCACATACCAGCCTTCTCTACTGGTTTTTCTTCTTCCCCATTGGCCATTTTCCCCCTCATTTTCCTTCAAGGATATTCCATCTCTGATGGAAATGTTTGGAGTTTCTCAAGGTTGGGTTCTAGGTCTAAACCCATATATTAAAATGCAGTGTTTAAAATAAAATAAAATAAAATAAAATAAAATAAAATAAAATAAAATAAAATAAAATAAAATACAATGTTTATGGTGATGATCACAAATTAATATCTCTACCCTTTGCTCTGAATTTAAGACTCATTTTCCTCAACTACCTACTCGTTTCCATTTGGAGATTTCATCAACGTTGCAAGCTTAACTTGTCTGTTACAGAACACTTTTCTCTCCTAAATCTGTTTCCCATAGTATTCCCTATGTCAATAAATGGGATCCAAATTGACCACATTCTCAAGACAGAAACTGAGTCATCTTTGAGTCCTGCTTGTTTCTTCTCTCTCCCTTTCCCATCGCCTCCTACTCCACATCCAAACAATCAATAAGAACAGTTGCTTCAACCTCCAAACTGTATTTCAAAATTTGCTCTCCATCACCAACAACCATCACCTTGCTCCAAGCTACCAGCATCTGTTGAGTGTACGACCGCAGCCCTCTCCTAACAACTAGACACTGTCATCACTATAACTGGTTCACATCAGTCCCCTTGCTTGAAGTTCACAATGGCTTCCAATTATAATTGGAATAAGTGCCAATTCCTTTCTCTGCCCAGTGAGGCCTTTGATCATGCTGTCTGTCCTCAGCCTACGTCTTCAGTCTCATCTGATACCAGTGTCCCCTATGTCTCCTAAATTCCAGCCATGTTAATGTTCTGTCAGTTTCTTTGCAAAGCACCATAAGTACTTTCCCACATTAGAGTCTTTACAAATTTTTTTCCCTTTTGACTGGGATGTTTTCCCCCAGCTTTGTATGGTTTTATTTTAAATATCCTCTGTTCAGAGAGGCCTTTCCTGCCTACTCTGCCTAAAGGAGGATCACCTCTGGTATTCGCCGTATCAAGTCCATTGTTATTGCCTTCGGAGGACAATATATATTCCTTGTATATTTCTATTTACTTGGCTACTACCTGTTTCCCTTCTAGAATGTATACGAAAGAAGAGACTTTGTCTATTTCATTCCTTACTATATCCCTAGAGTCTAGTTCAGTGCCTGGAAATTAGTAGGCATTTAACAGTTATTTTATTGACTTTATAAAGAATTTTAAGTAAATAATTAAACACTCATAAATGTATCTTACTCATAAAATTACTACCTGGCCATCACAATGTTTCCTTATTTGTAGATTAATAAACATGGTTTTCTCATGATGACTGGGTACCTGAGTGTTCATTGGTTAGAGAAGTGAAGTGAAATCCTCTCCAAGATGGTAAAATTTTAGACGTTCACACCTGGAATACACACACACACACCCCATAGATACATACATGTGCACACATACGGAAGTCAACCTTGCATATTGAGAGTATGGGTGATTGTTCCCATTATTTTCTGTATGCTTTAAGTATTACTATGCCATACTGGCTAACACGTTTCCACGTACCAGATATTTGGCAGTGTTTCACGTGCATTACTTTAACTGTCTCCTAAACTCATGAGGTTGGTAATATAATTCTTGTTATTTTATACATCAATGCAACTGAGGCACAGAGAAGTAATTAATATTCCAAAGGTCATACAACCACCAGGTGCCAGAGATGAGGCTTACCTGACTCCAATCCATGCTCCCAAATTCTACATTACGCTTTCTTTCTAAAGAACACACACATTAAAAAACAACAGCAACAACAAGAAACAAACAAAAAACTACTACAATGACTAATATGCCTATTACAATGCTTACATTTTATACATTGCTGGAATCTCATTTACATTTCTAGGTATTTATCAAATACATTTCTAGGTATTTATCAAAGCTTTATTAAGCTTTGATTGGACTTCTCTTGGGAGATGAAAACATTTATATTTTATAAGCAATGTGAACAAAGGGTCGTTTATTTGTGTCCAGTGAATGTCTCTATGACAAACGAGAGGAAACTTGAAGCACAGAGGGGCCTGGGAGAAAGAGTCGAAAGAAGGACACAACAAAGTAAGGGGTTTCCTTTATGTCTTCTAACATTCGTGTGCATTTTTTATTCGTTTAAGTTTTTACTTTAATTCCAGTTAACCTACAGGGTTATATGAGTTTAGGTACCCAAAGAATGACATCACTTGTACCCGGCACAAGTCTGAGGAAAAAAGGGGTTGGAAAGATTCCCCTGATTTCCCTCCTTTCATGCTAAGTAAAATGACTATCTTTCAGGGTAACCTGCTCCAAGAAGGGGCAGAGGTGGTGGCAGCACGCCCTCAGCTCAATGAGAAGTCACTGGCAAGAGCAACAGTGGAGGCGATTGCCCTGCCCAGGCCAGGCTGAGTCTGGAGAACCTGGACAGCCACGACTCTTCCGTGGCCTGTGCTTCTATGACGAGGAAATTAAAGACATGACTCATAAGATATTGCATCTGCATATTCCCAGGTAAGACAATTATCCACAGTCCTATGTTTTATAGACTTTTTTTAAAGATTTATTTACTTGAGAGAGAGACAGAGAGACAGAGAGAACAAGCAGCAGTGGGGGCAGAGAGCGCGGGAACAGAGGATCCAAAGCAGGCTCTGCGCTGACAGAAGTGAGCCCAATGCGGGGCTCGAACTCATGAGCTGTGAGATCATGACCTGAACCAAAGTGGGATGCTCAACTGACTGAGCCCCCCCAGGTGCCCCTATATATATTTTTTTAAAAAAATAATGAGCAAGCCTATAAAACTTTTCTAGAATAACAAATACAATAAGGAAAATGCTTGCCTTCTAGAAAAACTAGTTTATCAGACAATGAGAACTCTATGGTACACTATGATGTGGATGTGGTCTTTTTTTCTGTCTCTAACCTTTGTTGTTGAAGTTGTTACTTTCCCTGTTGGGAAGTAAGATTAAATTTTCACTTTGGTAATAATTACATCTCCAGATCATTTGCCTCATTTATCCCAGACAACGGTCTCTCCTCTTTCTCTATGATCTCTAAATCTCATCTGATGTTTATCCTAAGTTATCTGTTGTCTATGTGTATTTTTAAAATTGAATACCTCCCCTCTGATACTCCTTGGAAGTGGGTAGATTAAAATAATGAGATAAAAAAAAACCACTTTAGAGCTATTTAAAAAACCTGAATGCATACCAGGGAGTTCTATAAATCGCTGGTGAACTCTGGGACCACAGAGGGATTAAAGTCAACTAGGTAGTACCTGGATCATTTTCATTTGGGAAATGCTCACTTCAATTTCAAGCTAATTTTGCTTCTAATGTTTCTCTGTGTGAATGAAAAGGAAGCGTTTCTACTCTAAGAAGATCACTACATTTGGAATCATTATATACTACAAACCTCAGAATCAAAAGTAGTTTTTTATTCTGAGTCTGCCTAATGTGCCCAATTTAAACCAGACTCATGTAAAGACAAAAACTGCCATTAAGTTTGAAGACTTTCAAGTTATACTGCATTGTTTTTCCAGGGTTACTATTCCTGAAAGGGTGACCATATATAGAACAACTTAAGAGAGTGGATGAAGGTTTGTTGATTAGCAGTTCTGTGTTTTCTCTCTGCATGGTATAGGAAAGAGGAGCAAAGACACTGGAACTTGACAAAATTCTTGGCATCTGACAATAAAAACTCATGTCACCATGTCAACAGACAGAATGAACTTTTCTGCCACATTGAACCCCCACCACTAAGAGGTTAGTTTGATTCTGACAATGTCACACATCTCTTCTTGTTTGTAGACAAAGTGCATTTTACTATTAGCAAAGATATTCAGTGGGGCCGTCCTCTTATGTTGCTAATGCACTTCATACAGAGCTCTGCATTTTAACAACTTCTACCCTAGGAGAATCCATTGAATACAGATAATAGTCTACAATAAGAGAGCAAACGAATAAATACGTGAATTGTACTTGATGGCCTCCCTATTAAGTAATTTGATTTCTCTAAAACCATAAAGTCATTAAGTTTTTCTGATTACCATTTCCCTTTGCCAAGGCACAATCAGACATTGAATTAAAGCACTGATTCTCCATGGTTTTCCATTTACCACAGTTTTCTCAGTAAGCATAGTCCAGCAAAAGATCCCGCTAGACTTCCACTATACCTCCGTTCTTTTACCCACCCCCAATCACTATCCCCAGACATGTTTACATGTCGAAAAAGCTGTGTTTGCTACTTGTGACTATTTCTAAGTTGACGAGTTAAGGCTATACACTTTTTCCTCTTTTGTGTTGCTTTGAGGAATATATCACTAGATACATAAATGAATAGTGCTATAGGTAAAAAGTAAGGAGAGCAGCATTATCAGGCAGGTTAACTGGTTAGATTTATTTTTTTGTCGTTTAAGGTAATGTATACAGTAAAATAAAATGATGAGTCATTTAATCTTTCTATTTAAAATTTTCCTGGCTCGGGGCACCTAGATGACTTAATCCGTTGAGCGTCTGACTTCGGCTCAGGTCATGATCTCACAGTTCGTGAGTTCGAGCCCCACTACGGGCTTGCTGCCGTCAGCCTGTCAGTGTAGAGCCTGCTTCAGATCCTCTGTCCCCTCCCCTTCTCTCTCTCTCTGACCCTCCCCCGCGTGTGCTCTCCCAAAAATAAATAAATATTTTTAAATCTTATTTATGTATTTATTTATGTATTTATGTATGCATGTATGTATGTATGTATGTATGTATGTATTTATGTATTTATTTATTTAAAAATACTTTATTGTCAAATTGGCTTACATACAACACCCAGTGCTCATCCCAACAAGTGCCCTCCTCAGTACCCATCACCCATTTACCCCCTCTCCCCCACTCCCCCACTCCCCCATCACCCTCAGTTTGTTCTCAGTATTTCAGAGTCTCTTATGGTTTGCCTTCCTCCCTCTCTGTTTGTAACTATTTTTCCCCCTTCCCCTCCCCCATGGTCTTCTGTTAAGTTTCTCAAGATCCACATAGGAGTGAAAACATATGATATCTGTCTTTCTCTGTATGACTTATTTCACTTAGCATAATACCCTCCAGTTTCATCCACAGTGCTGCAAATAGCACGATTTCATTCTTTCTCATTGTGAAGTAGTATTCCATTGTATGTATAAACCACATCTTCTTTACCCATTCGTCAGTTGATGGACATTTAGGCCGTTTCCTTAATTTGGCTATTGTTGAAAGTGCTGCTATAAACATTGGGGTACAAGTGCCCCTCTGCATCAGTACTCCTGTATCCCTTGGGTAAATTCCTAGCAGTGCTACTGCTGGGTCAAAGGGTAGGTCTATTTTTAATTTTTTGAGGAACCTCCACGCTACTTTCCAGAGTGGCTGCACCAGTTTGCATTCCCACCAACAGTGCAAGAGGGTTCCCGTTTCTCCACATCGTCTCCAGCATCTATAGTCTCCTGATTCGTTCATTTTAGCCACTCTGACCGGCGTGAGGTGGTATCTCAGTGTGGTTTTGATTTGTATTTCCCTGATGAGGAGTGACATTAAGCATCTTTTCATGTGTCTGTTGGCCATCTGGTGGTCTTCTTTAGAAAAGTGTCTATTCATATCTTCTGCCCATTTCTTCACTGGATTGTTTTTTGGGTGTGGAGTTTGGTGAGTTCTTTATAGATTTTGGATACTAACCCCTTATCTGATGTGTCATTTGCAAATATCTTCTCCTATTCTGTCAGTTGCCTTTTTTGCTGATTGTTTCCTTCGGTATGCAGAAGATTTTTATCTTGATGAAACCCTAATAGTTCATTTTTGCTTTTGTTTCCCTTGCCTCCAGAGACATGCCAAGTAAGAAGTTGCAGCAGCTGAGGTCAAAAAGCTTGTTGCCTATTTTCTCCTCGAGGATTTTGATGGCTTCTTGTCTTACATTTAGGTCTTTCATCCATTTTGAGTTTATTTTTGTGTTTGGTGTAAGAAAGTGGTCCAGTTTCACTCTTCTGCATGTTGCTGTCCAGTTCTCCCAGCACCATTTGTTAAAGAGACTGTCTTTTTTCCATTGGATACTCTTTCCTGCTCTGTCAAAGATTAGCTGGCCCTACATTTGTGGGTCCAATTCTGGGTTCTTTATCCTATTCCATTGGTCTATGTGTCTATTTTTGTGCCAGTACCATACTGTCTTGATGATTACAGCTTTGTAGTAGAGGCTAAAGTCTGGGATTGTGATGCCTCCCGCTTTGGTTTTCTTCTTCAGCATTACTTTGGCTATTGGGGGCCTTTTGTGGTTCCATAGAAATTTTAGGATTGTTTGTTCTAGTTTTGAGAAGGATGCCACTGTAATTGTGATTGGGATTGCACTGAATGTGTAGATTGCTTTGGGTAGTATTGACATTTTAACAATATTCATTCTTCCAACCCATGAGCATGGACTGCTTTTCCATTTCTTTGTGTCTTCTTCAATTTCCTTCATAAGCTTCCTATAGTTTTCACCATACAGATCTATTTACATCTTTGGTTAGGTTTATTCCTACAGGCCAATATCCCTCATGGACATGGATGCATAAGTTCTCAACAAGATAATAGCATATCGAATTCAACAGCATATAAAAAGAATTATTCACCATGATCAAGTGGGATTCATTCCTGGGATGCAGGGCTGGTTCACCATTCACAAATCAATCAATGTGATACATCACATCGATAAAAGAAAGGATAAGAACCATATGATCCTGTCAATCGATGCAGAAAAAGCATTTGACAAAATTCAGCATCCTTTCTTAATAAAAACCCTCAAGAAAGTCGGGATAGAAGGAACATACTTAAACGTCATAAAAGCCATATATGAAAAGCCCACAGCTAATATCATCCTCAATGGGGAAAAACTGAGAGTTTTCCCCCTGATCAGGAACACGACAGGGTTGCCCACTCTCACCACTATTGTTTAACACCATGTTAGAAGTCCTAGCATCAGCAGTCAGACAACAAAATGAAATAAAAGGCATCAAAATTGGCAAAGAAGAAGTCAAACTTTCACTTTTCACAGACAACATGACACTCTACATGGAATTTTTATTTTTTTAATGTTTATTTTCGAAAGAGAGAGAGAGAGAGCGCACGCGCACGCGAGAGAGAGAGAGAGAGAGAGAGAGAGAGAGCATGAGTGGGGGAGGGGCAGAGAGAGAGAGAGAGAGAGAGAGAGAGAGAGGGAGACACAGAATCCAAAGCAGGCTCCAGGCTCTGAGCTGTCAGCACAGAGCCCGACGCGGGGCTTGAGCCCATGAGCCTGAGATCATGACCTGAGCTGAAGTTGGGTGCTCAACCAACTGAGCCATCAGGCACCCCAATAAATAAATATTTCTTAAAACATAAAAAAATAGGGGCGCCTGGGTGGCTCAGTTGGTTAAGCATCTGACTTCGGCTCAGGTCATGATCTCACGGTCTGTGAGTTCGAGCCCCATGTCGGGCTCTGTGCTGACAACTCAGAGCCTGGAGCCTGCTTCCGATTCTGTGTCTCCCTCTCTCTCTGACCCTCCCCTGTTCATGCTCTGTCTCTCTCTGTCTCAAAAATAAATATTAAAAAAAATTTTTTTTTAAAAAAACATAAAAAAATAAATTTTTCCTGTCTTATTTATATGTACCAAAAAAATGCCAAAAATTGCTTGGACTGATGTGTTTCTATTGTCTTATACACCAGTCAATATTCTAAGTGTGAGGGAGAAAGTTGTAAATAAAACACATAAGAATCTTTGTATTTGTGAAGATACAGAAAATGAAGGATATAAATAAATAAGATATATAGCATACTAAATAGTGATAAAAGATCAGAGGGAAAAAAATGAAAAAGGGGATATGAATGAGTGAGCACATTTTAATTAGGTTGGCCAGGGATATCCTCACTGAACAGGTGAAATGTGAGAAAAGATTTGAAAGAAGTGAGGGATTAAGCCTTGAACTTATTTAAGGGAAGATCATCTCAGGCAGATGAAACAGTAAGTGCCAAACTTGAGGCAAGATTATAGCACGTGCAGCAAAGTGAGTGAGGGGTATCGTAGAAGTTCAAGTCAGTGAGAAAATAGCGGGGAGCATCTGGCTGGGCCTCGAGGGAAGCGTATGGATTTCTACTATACTCTGAATGACATCAGAAGTCATTACAAGGGTTTGAGCAGGGTACTCGTCTGTCCCGACCTTCGTTTTCACAGAATCACTCGAGTGTTATACTGATAACAGACTGAAGGAGGCCGGAGAAGTGTATGAAACCAGTTAGGAGACTATGGCAATGATGCAGGTAAGAGATGATGGCTATCTGAAACCAAGCTGTAGGACTGGAAATAGTAAGAAGTGGTAGGTAGCATTCTGGATATATTTCTACAAGAATTACTGATGATACGGTATATGAGAGGAAGAGAGGAGGCAAGAATGACCCCTCTATACGTATTCCTGAAGAATGGAGCCGCCATTTGTTGAGATATGAAAGACGATGGGAACAGTGGGTTCAAGGGACGGAAACCAAGATTTTGGTACTGAGACATGTTTAGTTCAAGCTTCCTATGAGACATCTGAGTAAATATGTTGGGTAGGTAGTTGAGTGTATGAGTCTGGAGTTTTTGAGATGGGTCTGGGTTGGAGGAATGAATTTTATGATCATAAACATAAATTTTATGATCATAAGCAAGTAGAAGATCCCACATAGGAGACTATGAAAGAGCATCATTTACCATTAGCTAGCACCCAGTTGTGTAAGAGGAAGACCAAGTGTGTGGCATACTGGACAGCAGTAAAGACTGTGTATCAAAAGAGGAGTGATAAGCTGAGTCCAACGCCGGTGATGGGCCAAGCGAGGTGAAGACCGAGAAATGATCGGCGCTTTTCGAAATGTTAAGATCATGAGGGTTGTTAATAAGAAAAGGAAGTGGTTCTCGGAAAGAATGGGGAATGAGGGTCGGGAACGGTGACTATAGATTCGGGTTAGCTACGAAGCCACTGGAGGACACTGCTCACAGAGGTGACGTAATTTGGCTCCTATTTTTTGGATCATATTTCAATATGAGGATAAGCTATAGCAAACAGACTAAGGAGAAACAAGGGTGGCATCAGGAAGTCAAATTCAGGGACTTACTAAGATAATTCAGTTGAAGAAGATGGTGGTTCCAACCAGGATAGTAGCGGGGGAAGTGATGAGAAGTGGCTGGATTCTGGATGTATTTTGAAATTCCCCACGATTTGCTCACGGACTGGATGAAGCAGATGAGTCAATGGGAATTATGGAGGGTCGTGGGGAAGGGTCAGTTCAAGCAGAAACACAACGAGCAGAGGTAACGAATGCGAGAAAGTACAGAGACTATACAGGGGACTAAAGTACTCGTGACAAAACTGGATTCAAATACCGGGCGGGCAATGTTCTCTTGAATTATTTGAAGTGGATTCCAGACAAGGAAAAGAACAGAGACCGTCAAGACCTGAGGCAAGAGTGTGCCTCGTATCTTAGTGGAGAAGCCCAGAAGCCTGTGTGGCCGGAACAAACTGAGGAAACAAGAGGAAAAGGAGGAGGCGAGGCAATCGAAGAGATAAGAAGTCCTTCCAAGAAAATACGGGCTCCAAGTTGGCTGGTCCAGTTGCAGTTTAGGAAAGGTATAGGGACGGGTATGGTGATGCTCCGAAACGTCCACATAATCAGTATCTATCAGAAATCTTCTTCAGAGGAACCACAAGAGCAAGTTTTCTGTGTTAGAATGATCTCTCTGACATCATGAGAAAGGATAAGATAGAGAGGAGAATAAATGCCAAGGGTCCTTATCCGGATGCAACAGGTACGTACACATGATGGTATTTTCCTACACTCGTTTCATCTTCACAGTATTGCTCTATTTGCTCTATTTCTCTTCCATGTACCAGATAGTAAAACTACATTTTGGCAAAATCACTAAGTCTTATGCGCTGTTTTGTCAGTCAAGGTCCTTCTCGATTGCTTCTCAACCAAATTGATCACTTGTTCCTTACCCGGCCTGCCACGATTCCAGATCCCAGACATTCACGAATGTACCATGCACCGTCACGTGCCTTTGCTTTTGCTTATGCTACTGCTGTTGGAACTGGAGTGTATTATGTAAGCAAAATAAGTCAGTCAGAGAAAGACCTATCATATGATTTCGCTCATAGGTGGAATTTGAAAAATGCAACAGATGAACATAGGGAAAGGGTAGGAAAAATGAGATAAAAACAGAGAGGGAGGCAAAAAGAGACTCAAACTGAGGGTTGCTGGAGGGGAGGTGGCGGCGGGGGGGATGGGTTAAATGCCTGATGGGCATTAAGGAGGGCACTTTTGGGAGAGGCACCTGGGTGGCTCAGTCGGTTAAGCATCTGACTTCGGCTCAGGTCATGATCTCGCGGTTCACGAGTTCAGGCCCCATGTCAGGCTCTGTGCTGACAGCTCGGAGCCTGGAGCCTGCTTCAGATTCTGTTCCTCCTCTCTCTCTGCCCCTACCCTGCTCTCACTCTGTCTCTCTTTCTCTCAAAAATAAATAAACATTAAAAAAAAAAAAGGAGGGTACTTTTCAGGATGGGCACTGGGTGTCGTATGTAAGAGATGAACCACTGGGTTCTACTCATGAAGCCACGACTACACTGTATGTTAGCTAACTGAATTTAAACTTAAAAAAAAAAGCAAAACTACGTACCTGATATTTGCTTTAATGAGGTGCAAGACACACGGACATGGAAATGACCATCATGAAGGAAGAGTTTACTTACAGTTCCTTAGAAACAGGAGGTATGGTATACCACGTGGTGCCGTATGGGGAAGCGTCAGGGCCAATCAGGAATTAGAGGGAGTGCGGACAACACAGACAAGAACCTCTGTTGTTGTTTCTGTGGGAAAAGGCAAGACAAAGCAGGGTAAAAACGTTTAGAATTGGCTGGTCCGAATAATTTTAGTGGGGCTCTGGAGTCTAGGGGGTGCCCCTGTTTGTCTTGGTACCTGGCCCTGGAGTGAGGGGGGGGAAATGGACAGTGGCTTATTGTGTAAGAAGTAGATAAAGGAGGTAGTTGGGGAGTATGGGCCTCGGACTGGTTGGTTCGCATAGAAAGGGTGAGCTGTTTGCTATCTGTAGGAATTTGCTAATGGCAGAAGGGGAAGTCCCTCTCCAGTGGTCAGGAAGGCCCCAGATACCCCAGCATCAAGAATACACAAAAGAGGGGCGCCTGGGTGGCTCAGTCGGTTGGGCGGCCGACTTCGGCTCAGGTCATGATCTCGCGGTCCGTGAGTTCGAGCCCCGCGTCGGGCTCTGTGCTGACAGCTCGGAGCCTGGAGCCTGTTTCCGATTCTGTGTCTCCCTCTCGCTGACCCTCCCCTGTTCATGCTCTGTCTCTCTCTGTCTCAAAAATAACTAAAACGTTTAAAAAAAATTAAAAAAAAAGAATACACAAAAGAAGGAAATATAGTTAATACCATTTCCTCAGCCATTCTTTCCTGACTATGGATGAAGCAACTCAGGATTCAAGGTTCAGTTCAAATGTGTCTCCTTCTGTCAAGTCCTTCCCAGTCCCTACAGTCAGAATTAATTGTGCTCCCCTCTTCAGTGCTGAAGTCTTTTGTTTAAAGTGCTTTTTAAGTACATACAACAGTTCTGATCTAATAATAAATGTGTATGGATTCCTATCTCCCATTAAAAAAATAGTTTTCTGGGCGCCTGGGTGGCTCAGTCGGTTAGGCGTCCAGCTTTGGCTCAGGTCATGATCTCACGGTTTGTGGGTTTGAGCCCCGTGAAGGGCTCTGTGCTGACAGCTCAGAGCCTGGAGCCTGCTTCAGAGTCTGTGTCTCCCTCTCTTTTCCCCTCCCCTGCTCACTCTCTGTCTCTGTCTCTCTCTCTCTCTCTCAAAAATAAATAAACATCAAAAAAATAAAAATAAAATAATTTTCTATTTTTTGGTATTTTTGATCAAAAATATTTATAGTAAGGACCTAAACAACATAACGTGACCTTATCAAGTCCATGGCAAGTGTTATTAAAGTAACCTCAGAACAAGGAAGAATTACTGGCAGTTTCTTATCAATGAAACAAGATACTAAGTTTATACATAGAGAAAAGAATCAAGTTTCTTTACATCTGTAAGTAGTAAGTGGGAAAATACCAGCAAATGATTGCCAACAAAATGTCTAGTTGGAAGTGCAATGCCTACTTAAAATTAACTAAGGAAACTTGTCTAGTACTTATGACATTCAACTACTGGCTTGACTGTTCTGTTTGTTTGCCTGTTAATTACTGAACTGAGCAATTTTGGCATTAGATAGGTACAACCTTACCTGTTGACCACAGTACCCTTGAAATGTGATCTCATCTTAAAGCAATGAATTGAGCATACTAGCAAATTTGATTTTAAGAACTCTAATATTTTGCTAGCTGTGATTCCAGCCGAGGGTCACAGCTATCTGTATACTACTGAATAAAGAACATTCCTTCATCATGTGGGAAACCTGTCTTCTTTGATAACAAGGCTTCAGAAGGGATGTACGTTAAATAAAGCTCGCTAGTGTGACACATGAGGAAGACATCTCCCTACCCAGAATTTGCCCAGTGCATTCTAAAGTTTATTTCTTTATTTTGAGACAGACAAGAGAGAGCCTGAACAGGGGAGGGTCAGAGAGAGATGGAGAGACAAAATCCCAGGTAGGCAATGTGCTGTCAGCACGGAGCCTGATGCATGTCTCGAACCCATGAACCGTAAGATCATGATCAGAGCTGAAATCAAGAGTCGGATCCTTAACCGACTGAGCCACCCAGGCGCCCCTGACCAGTGCTTTCTAATGAAATAGCTATCTATCTATATGCATATGTATAATAATATATATACCAATATATATAATTAATATATATAACATATATATATATATCAATATATCACACTAAAGTAAAATAGTAGTAAGTCCCACATACATCAATCTAGTCAGTTGTAAGGATAGGAAGTCTCTATAAATAAATATTTATTTATTAGATGTTAAGCCAAACCCTATGTCTTACACAGAGTTCTATTTGATCTAAAAATACAAGCAGTATATATTAATAACCAAGTTCTTAACTTGTGCAATCATCTCCACTATCTATTATCTTCCCTTTCAGTTGGCTACACATAACAGTTTGGGACTCAAGCCAGTCAGCCGTGGTCCATGTGGATGTCTCGATGGGCCATGTTTCTCAGCAAGTGGGGATCATGCGTGGTATACCTCCTATGTCACTGCAAGACATTTAATGAGAAATATGATCTGCCATTATAGCAACGGTTCCTTCTGGGTCAGAAGATAGGTAGGTGGATTCTTTATTCTTTCCCAATTCAAGGTGGTACAAAGGAGGTTACTGCCAAAGGACAGGCTTAGCATAAGAACATGCGCCAGAGAAACAAGAATCTATATGATACGATTTTATTCACGGATTAAAAACAAGTGATTCTTGGCCTGAAGGTGAGTCACAGATGGACAGGGCTCAGATGGCACAAGAGGATACAGAAGTGAGTAAGATTCCCTAGTGAGAATTGAAAGTGCATCTTGGCAAAAGATGAATTTGTCCCCTATATAGTGGGGTCATTACACACAACCCTTGCCCATCCTTCCATCTGGTTTCTATGTCAAACAGCATTAATTCAGTTTTTTGTGGTCTGATTCTCAATCAGTTCAAACACAGCACATATCCCAGACATATGCTAAAATTTACATGTATATGGTTCCATTTGTATGTAATTCTTTGAGAGTGTGTAAGGGATAATGCTCACGTCAACGAAAAGAATAAATGTTGTAGACAAAGTCAAATTATTACAGTGACAATTTTCCAAGCATAAAAAAGAAATCCCATTCTTGTAGAACTTTTTCCAATATCCTTATTATCTGGAACACTGAACTCTTGTTCACTGAAAGAATCACCTGCTTTAGTGAGAAATTAAGAAGTGATTCAGTGTTGACAAAAACATGACTGATGAATCACTGTTTAAAGGAAGAATAGTTTACTTTCCTCCAAGGGAAAAAGCACCCGGAATTTAATAGTGGCCGTACTTTGTGTCCTCTAGATTGAGAGTTGATGTATAGCCATACTTAGCCAAGTAATAATATCAAGGTCATGTTACCATTATTACTCCTAGATCATTAAAGAATGGAGAGTGATTAACCTAGAGTGATATACTTTATTGAATTGTTTTCCGTCTCTGCTTATCTTTGTGCTTCATTGCTGGATCAATTTAAAATGAGGCCCAAATCCACTGAGGGTCTCCTTTGACACAGGTTTATCCTAAAGAAATCAGCAGCCACTTTAAAGTTAGCTTTTACATGCTGATCAACCTAAAGGGGAAAATCAGTTCAAGACTTGTGTTCTTTGCTACGGGGAGATACGGAAGTAGGAAACGTACTTGGCACTTCATTGAGTTTCATAAGAACTCACATTCACGGGAAAAACAGACAGTAGGATCAATATCAAACAAAATATCAATAAACAGGACAGAAATGGTCCACCATGAGAACGTAAAGCGAGGAATGATCAAGAGTGACTCGGCTTCTATTGCAAGTCTTTGGTACCTGTACAGGAACTGAACCCTAAGCGGAGTATAGTATGGTTCCATCAATACTTTCGAGCAAATGAAAAGGAACAGCAGAAAGCTACGCTGGCAGTCCTTCAAACGAAAATATGTTCACCGATGACACGGTCCACCTCATATCTAATGTGAACAGATTGTGGAAGGTCAGAGGAGAAAAAAAAGGATGCACAGAGATAGAACCAGCTAGAGACCTTAATTAAAGCAATTCCACTTGGCTTTCTGTTCAAAGAAAAAAAGAAGCTGTCTAAAAAAAAATGTTTCTATAATAAGGATTCCTTTTAAAAAAAATAACAACTTTACCAAGAATGTAATCTAACATTAGCTTAATAGCATAGAATTTTGTCCTACAACAGTATATCCTTAACAGCAATTTTACTGAGAAACATGCTGATTTTTTTTGCTAACCAAATACAAGTAATCACAAGCATAATGTTCTTCTGGAGTTGGTACTGTGTTAAATAAATGCACTTGGTCAGTCATTTTCCCTTGTTAGAGTCATGCTTCTGAACGTAGACAATTGAGAATGGATGTAATTACAAACTATTCACATCGACTGGCTCTACTGAACTATTTTTAAGCATTCATATTTCAATCAACAGTGCAGAAGGCAACTATGGTAGAAATATTTTCTATTCTGACTATATTTGCATATTTGTGTCAGTTGCTTGATTCAAACCAATTAGACTACGGTTATCTATGAAAACCATATGGTGTACAAATAAAGCACACAAGACCAGTTAAACATCAAAAGTGTATCATTTGCATAGTTAGAAAGGAACACTGACAAGGAAGATATTTATTATTCAAGGACTCTACTACCTAATAGAAGGTACAATCTTTCTATTTTAAATCTATATGTACTGAAGCAAATGATTACTCTTCAAATATTTGTCAGTGTTGTGCTAACTTGGGGCAAAGAGCAGAGAAAATGAGTGATGTGAGGAACACAATTCAAACAACTGTTTAAATAAGCTTGTGAAAACTGTGTTTTTCATAGGTAAATCCATGTCAGAATGACCTTCTAACATTCTGCTGGAATTTCCAATTTAAACTTTTCTAGTAGGACTATTCTTACCAACACTGAAGGATATAATCATCACTAATTTCCTTAATTATTCTCATGTCATTTTATTTCTTAAAAAAGTTTGACCTAAAAGAAACCTATAAAACATCTTATAACTTTCTTTACTTTGGTGGACTAGTTTTTGGTTTTCTTTTTTTTTAAAGTAGGTTTCATGCCCAGCACAGAGCCCAACGCAGGACTTGAACTCACGACCTTGAGATCAAGACCTGAGCTGAGATCAAGAGATGGAACCTTTACCAACTGAGACACCCAGGTGCCCTGGTGGACTGCTTTTTTTTTTTTTAATTTTTTAATGTTTTTATTTATTTTTGAGAGAGACAGAGAGAGCATGAGCGGGAGAGGGGCAGAGAGAGAGGGAGACACACAATCAGAAGCAGGCTCCAGTCTCTGAGCTGTCAGCACAGAGTCTGATGCAGGGCTCGAACCCACGAACTGCAAGATCATGACCTGACCTGAAGTCAGACGCTTAACCGACTGAGCCACCCGGAAGCCCGTTTTTGTTTTTTTTGTTTTTTGTTTTAATACTCAACTACTATGTTTAGGTCATCTAGGTCATATACCCATATTTAGGCCGATGGAGCCTACGGTAGAATAATAGCCCCAAAGATGTCTATGTCCTAATTCTTACAACTTGTGAATATGTTAATTTACATGGTAAAAGAGACTCTGCAGATGTGATTAAGGTTCAGGATCCAAAGTGGGGAAATTAACCCGGATTATCTGGGTGGGCCCAATGTAATCACTAGGGTCCTTTTAAGAGGGAGACTGGAGTCTCTGGAGTGTGTGTGTATAGCGTAGGGGGAGAGAGGGAGGGAGAAACGGAGAGGGAAAGAGAGAAAGAGGAAGAGGAAAGGGTTGAGAGAGAGAGAGGGAGGGGGAAAGAGAATTAAAGACAGTATCTTGAGGTCTTTGAACATAGAGGAAAGGGCCATGAGTCAAGGAATGTGGGAAGCCTCTAGCAGGTGGAAAAGGCAAGTAAATGGATTCTCCCCTCAAACCTCCAGAAGGAACATAGCCCCGTCGACTCATTTTAAATTCCTTTTCTGTTTTTAAAGTTTACTTATTTTGAAAGAAAGAGAGAGCCTGAGCAGGGGAGGGGTGGAGAGAGAGAATCCCAAGCAGACTCCTCACTGACAGTGCAGAGCCCAACATAGGGCTCGAACTCACAAACTGTGAGATCATGCCCTGAGCCAAAACGGAGTCGGACGCTTAACCGACTAAGCCACCCATATGCCCCTCATTTTAAATTTCTGACCTCCTTAACCGTAAGACAATGAATTTGTGTTATTTTAAGCCAGTAAGTTTGCATCAATAGGAACTCATACAGAATCTCTCCCTATGAAGGTTCTAATTTACCACTTAAAACTTTTCTTGCTTCTTAGAGTGACTGCATGGCTCAGTGGGTTAAGCTTCTGACTTCAGCTCAGGTCATGATCTCATGGTTTGTGAGTTCGAGCCCCACATCGGGCTCTGTGCTGACAGCTCAGAGCCTGAAGCCTGCGTCAGATTCTGCGTCTCCCTCTCTCTCTGTCCTTCCCCCCTCTTTCTCTCTCTCTCTCTCTCAAAAATGAATAAACATCAAAAAAAATTTTTAAAAAAAGAGTCCGACTCTTGGTTTCGGCTCAGGTCATGATCTCATGGTTCTTGAGATCGACCCACATTAGGCGCTGCCCTGACGATGCAGCCTGCTTGGGATTGTCTCTCCCTCTCTCTCTTCCTCCCTCTCTCTGTCTCAAAATAAATAAACTGGAAATTTTTCTTTTCTTGCCTCTACATTGTGCCCTTTTCAACAGACAAGGGAGTGACCTGGTCACCTACACAACACTTTCACCTTGGGGTACCCAATACGTATGTCTTCTGGTCCTACTGAGATAGTCACTCATATTTTTCAAATAACTCTTCTTAATTTGTGATGTGTGCCACAATACTCTGGATATAAAAATATCATGCAAGACATTACTGTCTTCAAATATTTCAGAATTTTGTTTTGCTTATGTCATAGCATGAGACGGATCATTTTACACGCAGCCGGTTCAAGTTATGTTCGTTAAAATATGTGTGTCTAATCAGATTTGTAAATTTCAATGTCATCTAGCTTTGAGTGGAGATTTGGAGTTAGATTAAGCCTTTAAAATATGGTTCCCAAATAACCAATGATAAATGCTCACACAGTATTCTCTATCTCTCACAGTCTGGAGCACATAGCAGAACTCATTAAACATTGGTTATAAATAATCAATGAAGTAATCTTGGAAGCACAAATGGAAGAATTTGAAAAATCAAGGCGTACCTCTTCAGAATCATTTGGTGTTCGAAAATGCTTGTAAAATGTAAATAATACATTAAAAACCCAACCGGCATCATTTTTATCTCTAATTATACCATATTAATTTATAAAAAGTTCTTCCATTGTTCCCAAATTCACATAAACTTTAATCTTTCAATGTACCGTTTGCATAAATGGTGCCCATTAGCAGTCTCGCCAGTTTTAGCTTTCGGGATCGAGTTCTGTCTTTGTAAGATTATACGGCATTCCGATATCGTTATGTGTTGTCCAGTGCCTCGCAGAGAATTAAGTCTGTGAGCTCTCTCGTCACTGAAAGGGGTGAAGCAAAGGCTGGGCACCATTGTGTCAAGGACTTTGAAAAGGGATTTCGGAATCAGAAAGGAGACCGAATAAGAAATGGCCTCAGAGGTTCCTTCTAAACTTGAAGAGTTTATGATTCCACTTCACACCTGAAGGATGGCCATCCACGGGCATCATGGCATAGCCAGCTTAGTTGTCACCAATCGCCACGGTGGAGCTACTTCTGTCCCATCTCCTCATCCTATTTATGTAGGCCTGGCCTTGCAGGAAATATTCTCGTCATGAGTAGATTCAAGCCAGAAGGGATTCCCTTCGGTTTGCTCTCCAACTTTTGCCAGACAGTTTCAGAATTACGAATTCTATCAAGGGCTAGCGACAGAATGTTCTCCTGGGCAGAATGAAGAAAATGTGAGATCATTGTATTACAGTGGGAACTCAAATTCGGTATCACAAAACACTACGGAGTATACAAACTGGGCTGGCTTTCTCCTCTGGCCCCTTTTCTTGCCCCCAAGTACCTTCCTTACAGAACATGTCATTTCATAGAAAATACACCATTCTATAATCATTGAATCAGAGCAAGTTAACGGACATTATCCACAAAGAAGGGGGTAGTCTGAATTCAAGGAAAAGATATTATTGCACAAAGTATCCTCATGTGCGGTCAAGGCTAGTGGGCAGTTTAGGAAGAAGTCATAACCAAAGGTTGTCCTGTGTCTGACCTCAAAACAGTTTCACATGTCTTTGAGTTTTACAATCTTTATATAATTTGTCTTCGGTACAGAACGGTCAGAAATGTTTGAATAAGTCAGTGTACCCAAACCCGAAGTATTTCTCAATTAATCACACTGATACAGCAAAAACTTGGTTGTTAATACCCTATCATTTTCCCCCAAAGCGTTCCAGCCTTTTGCCTCGTGAAAGGTTGTACTTCTCACCGGAAAGCAAATAAAAACGAATTTAAAACCATCAACGTAAGTGAAACCTCTTTAGGACTGTTTGAACACTGAGACAGTATTAATGAAAATCGCTTCTAACTCGAACCCCCTATGTGGGTGGGGAAACTATCACTTAAATGTTTGGTTTGCTCTAATATATTATTTATATTCTATCATGTCATATGAATTATTATTATCATTATCAGCGTGCCCAAGTGCCCTGTTGGTTAATATTGTTAGTGCAGCTTTATTCGACCTTCCATCGCTGACACAAACCGACACGTACAAGCCACATACGAATGTTAAACGCACTTAGCTTTGTAAAGGGGGTTTTCCCTTTACAAATTCAACTCTGAAAAGCCACCGTGGGATACAGAAGGAACAAGAGTCTCTCGGGTTCTGGATCCATCAGCCATTTCTCGGGAGGCTAAAGAGGGTCTGAGGACCGTGTTCTGTCAGCACTGAAGTGTACAGCTTTGGCCAGGTCTGATTGAGGAAGTGACGGTTGAGGAAAAAATTCGTGACTTCACAGTCTTCTACTCAGTACGAAGGGACGAGCTGCCAGGGCTGCTAACAACTATTTTACATATGAATATGTATTTCTAATTTACTTCCATTTCAATAATGTATTTATAGACATATTCTCATGTAATCAGATACAGAAAAGATCACAAACCGGTGAGTGGCACAATTAGTATTTTTAAAAAATGTTTAATGTTTATTTTATTTTGAGAGAGAGAGAAAGAGAAAGCATGAGCTGAGGAGGGGTGGAGAGAGAGGAAGAGAGAGAATCCCAAGCAGGTTACATGTTGCCAGCGTGGGGCCCGACGTGGGGCTGGAACCCATGAACCATGAGATCCTGACCTGAGCCGAAAGCGAGAGTCAGCCGCTTAAACCACTGAGCCACCCAGGTGCCCCGGAATTAGCATTTGAACAGAAGACTTTCCAAATTTAAAATCTTGGGCCAGCTCCAGTTTTTAGTTATCTTTTAATCCGCGCAGAGTAAGATTCCCTTTTTTGGTGTGTGAGTTGTGACAAATGCATAGAGCCACGTCAGCACCACCACAAACACAGGGAACGGCTCTACAGCTCCCCTCAAGTCCCCTCATGGTGCCTCTCTGGAGAGAAGCTTTTCTCCCATCCTAATCATGGCAAGAAGAAAGGGAGAAAGAAATAGAAAAAGGAAGAAAGGAGGGAGGGAAGGAAGGAAGGAAGATTCTCCTCCATTCCCCAGGTCTCACAAGAACCTTCTTCTTGGTCCTCTGGCCACAGAGATGTCTGTAGGACTTTTCTCTCTGTGGATTTCTATGGCTTGGGTCAAAGCCAGGAGACAAAAGAGGCAAACAGCGGACTACCGAAAAACAAAACAAAGCAAAACACAAGACCAGGAAACACCTCAGGTAGCTAGCTGCTTTTTGTATTCCGTCCATCCTTTTTTAGTAGTAATCAGTGGGGGAGAGAGAGGCTGTATTGGGCTTCCTCCAAGTTGACCAGTGTGAGAAGTTCAGTTTGAATTTGAGAAGGGAGCATGCATTCTTTGGTGGAATAGTTCATCTCCAAAGGGCAAAATAAGTTCTTCTACCATTTTGCCTAGAATAGCACGAAGAGATGCTGTTAGTGAACTTCAGATAACATGAGTATGAGCCTGAGCAGGTTAATCTTTATCCCGCGGCTGAGTTTTAACAAAGATTATACAGCTAAGATTAGTTTTGACATATCTTGCCGGTAACGAATGAAAGATAGCTTGGATTTGTCACTTCTTCTGAGGCAGGAAGTCCCATGAATGAAAAATCAGGTTTCTGGCTTAAGCATGGGAAGCAGGATATTCTCCGGATGCCTAAGACCCTACTTGTTCTGTACTGAACTCAAAGGTTTTGGTCTCCTCAATTATTTCTGCATATTAATTTAGTATCTGTATAACCATGCCTTTTAAAAAGTTACAAAGAATATATTAAAACGAAAACTGAGCTTCAGAGGATACGACTGCCCTCTAGTGGGGGCCACCCAAACTGCAGACCGCAATTACTGGAGTCTCCAGGAAGCTCTGAGAAAGAACCTGGCAAAATCCACCACATTGTGTTGACATTAAGAACTCGATTTGTGTTCGTCCTAATAACACAGAAGTTTGCTGGATGTTTTATTTACTATGGTCCATTCTTTATGCTACAAATATAATGGTGACTTTCATCAGAGTTACCACTTCCAAACAGTAAGTTCACGTGTAATAGGGATCTAGGAGCGCCTGGGTGGCTGTCGGTTGAGCGTCCAACTTCGACTCAGGTCATCATTTCACGGATGAAAGAAAACAGGGGTCTAAAGAATTGAGAAAGTATTCTGAAAGCCTCTCCAAAGGCTGGAGCTCTGGTTAGTGTCTTTACTTCCCAAAGCATCAAGATATATTACCTTACTTTGTATCGATGTGGAATGTAATAGTTGGCTGTATTTTGTTATTTAAATGAACTCAACAAATATTTATTGAGAGCCTGTAATAGTCCATAAAGATAAAAGGAATGATGCATCAATGATATATGTAACAAATATAAAGCATTACACATTCTAAAGTATAAGGTAACAATTATATACGTCAATGTGCCTAATAACAGAGCTGTGAAAAACATGGACGAAAAAACCCCAACAAAATTAAAAAGAGAAATAGACACATTCACAAAGCTAGAGAGTTTAAGATTCTTCACTAAGCACTTGGCAGAACAATTGGAAAAAAGAAAGAGCTGGAGATGTGAGTGAAGCGTGATGTCCCCATCTTAAGATCCTTAATCATATCTGCAATGCCCCATGTGACCATGCCACCATCCTCTATGCCCAAGTACATACACCGAATCAGAAACCGTTATGTACCACTGTCCCTGTGGTAGGCTGAAGGATACCTCTCACGACATGTCCAAT
Source organism: Prionailurus viverrinus (assembly GCF_022837055.1). NCBI lineage: Eukaryota > Metazoa > Chordata > Mammalia > Carnivora > Felidae > Prionailurus > Prionailurus viverrinus. The sequence goes on along the minus strand of NC_062579.1, from coordinate 112,581,805 downwards.
GCCCTAATCCCCAGAACCTATGTTATGTCATATGGCAAAAGGGACATTGCAGATATGATTAAGGATCGTAAGATTGGGGGTGGGGGACATTGTGCTGGATTGTCAAGGCGGGCCCTAAATGTAATCACAAGTGTCCTTACAAGAGGAAACCAGAGGGATATTTGACTACAGAAGCAGTAAAGCTGATATGATGACAGTAGCAGAAATTGGAGTGATGGACTTTGACAATGGAGGAAGCAGCCGCAAGCCAATGAACAAAGGAGACGACTAGAAGCTGAAAAAAGCAAGGAAATGGAGTCTCCATAAAGAAACAGCTCTGTCAACACCTTGACTTTTGCCAAGTGAAATCGATTTCGGACTTATTATTCCCAGTACTGTATAAGGGAATAAATTTGTTTTCTTTTAAGCTCGTGGGTGCATGGTAATTTGTTACAAGAGCAGTAGGGCACTAATACAATCTATGACAGTAGGAAGACACGGGTCTGGGAAAATAGGGGTGGAATCAGGAGTAACAATAATGAGCCAACTAAAGGAGACTAAAGAGACGTGTCAAGTTCATGCCATGCCCGACTCTTTTAAATACCGTTAGTTAATTTTATTGTTTTTCAGCTTTACTGAGACATAACTGACCTACAACACTGTGTAAGTTTAGGAATATATAATGTAACGATTTGATATTCTTATATTGTGAAATGATCACTACAGTAAGGTTAGTTAACCTCTCCATAACTGTGCATGATTACCATTTTGGGGGGGGGGTGACATTTAAAACCTACTCCCTTAGCAACTTTCAAATATACAGCACAGTATTATTAACTATACTCACCATGCTGTGCAGTAGATCTCCAGAACTTATTCATCTTGTAAGTGGAAGTTTGTACCCTTGGACAGACATCTCCCATTTTCCCAACCTCCTGCCACCACCATGCTAACTAACTCTGTCCCCAGGAGTTAGATAGTTTTAGATTCCACATAGGAGATCATATACTATTTGTCTTTCTCTGACTTCTCTCACTTAGCATGATACCCTCTAGCTCCAGCCATGCTGTCGCAAAAAGCCAGAGTACCCTTCTTTCTCATGGCTGAAGAACATTCCATTGTATATACGTACGTATATGTGTGCATGTGTGTGTCACATCTTCAACTATTCATCCAGACACAAACAATGATGTCCTTTCAATATCTTGGCTATTGTGAATAGTGGTGAAATGAACATGGAGTGCAGATATCTCTTTGAGATCTTGATTCAATTTCCTTTGGATATATAAACCCAGAAGTGGAATTTCTGGAACAGATGGTAGTTCTATTTTTATTTTTTCTCATTTAATTTTTAAATTTATCTTAATTCCAGTATAGTTAACATACCGTATTATATTAGTTTCAGGTGTACTTTATTTTTATTTTTTGAAAGAACTTTCATACTGTCGTCCATAGTGTCTGTAACAATTTACATTCCCCCCAACAAGGGGTACCCTTTGCTCCACACCGTCACCACCACTTACTATCTCTTGTCAATGGGATAATAGCCATTGTAACAGGTGTGGAATATGTCATTGTGTTTTAACATGCATTTCCCTGGGGCGCCTGGGTGGCTCAGTGGGTTGAGCATCCTACATCGGCTCAGGTCATGACCTCACGGCTCATGGGTTGGAGCCCTGCGTCTGGCTCTGTGCTCACAGCTCGGAGCCTGGAGCCTGCTTCGGATTCGGTGTCTCTCTCTCTCTCTACCCCTCCTACGCTCGGGCTCTCTCTCTCTCTCTCTCTCTCTCTCAAAAATAAACATTAAAACAATTATAATGCATTTCCCTGATGATTAACGAGGTTGCACATCTTTTCAGGTACTTGTTTGCCATTTGTATGTCTTACTTGGAAAAAAAAGTCTGCTCGGTTCCTCTGTCCATTTTTCAATCAGATCTTTTTTCTTCTGGCATTCTGTTGAATGAGTTCCTTACATATTTTGGATATTAGCCTCTTATCAGACATACAGTGTGCACATACCTTCTACCACGCAGTAGGTCGCCTTTCCTTTTCGCTGATTGTTTCCTTTGCTGTGCGGAAGGTTTTTGATTGGCACGGGCCCACATATTTGACTTTTGCTCTGGTTGTGATACCCAAAAAAAAAAAAATCCTGTGAAGCAGTTTTCCCTGTGTTCTTTTCTAGAAGGTTTATGGCCCCAAGTCTTATGTTTAAGTTTCTAACCCTTTAGAAGTTCAAAGTGTGAGTGGCGTAAGGTAGGGAAGCAATGTCATTCTTTTTTTTTTTTTTTTTTAACGTTTATTTATTTTTGAGACAGAGAGAGACAGAGCATGAACGGGGGAGGGTCAGAGAGAGGGAGACACAGAATCTGAAACAGGCTCCAGGCTCTGAGCTGTCAGCACAGAGCCCGACGCGGGACTCGAACTCACGGACCACGAGATCATGACCTGAGCCGAAGTCGGCCGCTTAACCGACTGAGCCACCCAGGCGCTTGGAAGCAATGTCATTCTTACTGCATGTGATTTATCGGGTATTCCCAACAACATTTATCCAAGAGGCTATCCTTTCCCCAGTGAGTATTGTTGGCTGCCTTGTCAAATATTGTGGCTGTATATGTGGGTTTATTTCTGGGCCCTCAATTATGTCCCATTGGTCTATGTCTCTATACGTACGCAAGTGACATGCTGTTTTGATTGCTATAGTTTTGTGATATAGTTGGAAATCAGGAAGTGTGATGCCTTGAACTCTGTTCTGCTTTCTCAGCGTTACTTCGGCAGTTTGAGGTCTTTCGTGGTTGCATATAAATTTTAGGATTTTTTTTTCTATTTCTGTGAAAAATGCCAATTTTCCAATGGACTTTTGATGGGGTTTGCAATGGGTAGTGTGGACATTTTCACGATATTCATTTTCTGATTCTTGAACATGGAATAGCTTTCCATTTATTTGTGTTTTCTTCAACTTTTTTCATCAAAGTCTCATCATTTTCAGAGATCATTCATATCCTTGGTTACATTTATTCCTAAGTATTTTATTGTTTTTGATGCTATTGTGAATGGGATTGCTTTCGTTATTTTTCAGATATTTCATTGTTAATGCAGAACAATGCAACAGATTTCTGTATGTTGATTTTAAATCCCACAAGTCCACTGAATTTGTTGATTAGTGCTAACTAATCAGTACTCTTGCTGAGTCTGATAAAATTACCATATCGTGTTCAAACAGAGGCCATTTTATTTCTTCCTTTCCAATTTAGATACCTTTTATTTCTTTTCCTTTCCTGATTGCTCTGCCTAGAACTTCCAGTTCTCTGCTGCACAGGAATGGTGAGACTAGGCTCCTTTGTCTTCTTCCCCGATCTTAGGGGAAGCATTTGCTGTCTTTCACCAGTGAGTGTGATGTTGACTGTTGCCTTCTCATACACAGATTTTATTATGCTGAGGTTCATTTCTTCCATATCCAATTTATTGAATGTTTTATCATGAAAGGGTGTTGTGTTTTGTGAAATGCTTTCTCTGCATATATTGAGATGATCATGATTTTTATCTTTCATTATATTAATGTGGTTTCATTGATTTGTATATGTTAAAACATCCCTGCCTGCCGGGAATAAATGCCACTTAATCCTGGTGTATGATCTTTTAATGTACTGTAGAATTCGCTTTGCTAGAATTTTGTTAAAACATGTTTGCATGTATATTCATCAGCAATATTGGCATATAGTTTTCTTTTATTGTAGTGTCCTTGGGTGGCTTTGGTATGGGGGTAATCCTGGCCCTGTAAAATGCGATTTCCTTCTCTTCCATATTCTGGAAGAGTATGAGAAGGATTGGTGTTAATTCTTTTTAAGTGTTTGGTGTAAGAGGCACCTGGGTGGCTCAGTCGCTTAAGCGTCCGACTCTTGGTTTTGACTCAGGTCACGATCTCATGGTTCCTGGGTTCAAGCCCTGTGTCATGCTCTGTACTGACATCACAGAGCCTGCTTGGGATTCATTCTCTCTTGCGCGCGTGCGCAAATAAATAAGTAAACATTAAAAAATATATGTTTGGTACAATTCACCAGGGAAACCATCTGTTCCTGGGTTGATCTTTGTTGGGACATTTTTGATTACTGAGTCAATCTCCTTACTCATGATTGGTCTGTTCAGATTTTCTATTTCTTCATGATTCAGTCTTGGTAGGTGGTATATTTATAAGAATTTATCTCTTTTGTAGGTTATCCAATTTGTTGGGTTTATTATTGTTCATGGTAGTCTCTTAGAATCCTTTGTTTTTTAAATTTTTTATTAAATTTTTTTTTTTAATTTTTTTTTTCAACGTTTATTTATTTTTGGGACAGAGAGAGACAGAGCATGAACGGGGGAGAGGCAGAGAGAGAGAGGGAGACACAGAATCGGAAACAGGCTCCAGGCTCCGAGCCATCAGCCCAGAGCCTGACGCGGGGCTCGAACTCACGGACCGCGAGATCGTGACCTGGCTGAAGTCGGATGCTTAACCGACTGCGCCACCCAGGCGCCCCATAAATTTTTTATTAAATTTGTTAATGTTTATTTATTTTTGAAAGAGAGACAGAGAGCAAGCAGGGGAGGGCAGAGAGGGGGGACACAGAATCTGAAGCAGGCTCCAGGCTCTGAGCTGTCAGCACAGAGCCTGATGCAGGGCTCAAACTCCCAAGCCACGAGATCACGACCTGAGCCCAAGTCGGACACTTAACTGACTGAGCCTCCCAGGTGCCCCAGGTTGTTATATCTTCTTGATGAATTAATGGCTTTATCATTATAATGATATTCTTAGTCTCTTGTTACAGGTTTTGGCTTAAAATTTATTGTCTGATAGAAATATAGCTACTTCTGCTCTCTTTTGGTTTCCATTTGCATGGGATATCTTTTTCCAGCCCTTCAATTTGAGCTCTGTGTGTCCTTAAAGCTGAAGTGATTCTCTTGTAGGCAGCATAGAATTTGGTCTTGTTCTTTGCACGCCCGGCCACTCTACGTCCTTTGAGTGGAGAATTTCATCGATGTATATTGAGGGCAATTATTGATAGGTATGGACTTACTAATGCCATCTTATTGTTTTCTGGTTTATTTGTAGCTCCCCTGTTCCTTTCTCTCTGTCTTGCTGCCTTTCCTTTGTGTATTGATGATTTTCCATAGTGGTATGCTTTGATTCCCTTCTCTTTATCTTTTGTGTATCTGCTGCAGATTTTTGCTTTGTTGTTTCCATGAGGCTTGCATAAAACATCTTATACACGTAACAGTTTATTTCTTCTTGAGAGAGAGAGAGAGAGAGAGAGAGAGATTTGTTAAAGGACTTGGCTTATATGAGTATGGAAGCTGAGAAGCCCCACAGTCTGCCCTCTGTAAACTGGAGAACCAGGGAAGCTGGCGATATAATTCAGTCTGACTCCATAACAGTTTATTTTCAGCTGATAACAACTAAACTTTGATCTCATATAAAAATCTCATTTTACTTTTTTACTCCTTCCTACCTCTGTGTTTAGATGTCACAATGTACATTTTTATATTGTATATTTATTAACAAATTATTGTAGCTGCAATTATTTTTAACACTTTCATCCTTTACCTGTTTCACTAGAGTTAAGTAATAAATACACCACCATGTTACAATAGGATTCTAATTTTGACTATATACTTACCTTCACCAGTGAGTTGGGTATTTTCCTATATTTACGTGTTATTAGCATCCTTTAATTTCTGCCTCAGTTATTTGCTGAATTCTTTTCAGCCTATTTTTGTAAGGCAGGTATCGTGTTGATATACTCCCTCAGGTTCTGTTTGGGAAGTCTTATCTCTCCTCCGTTTCTAAACTACACTTTTTTTCTTTCATCACATTGTATGTATCATCCCTCTCTCTTCTGGACTGTACTAAGTAATCTGCTGACAGCCTTACTGGGGTTCCTTTTTAAGTTACAAGATATTGTTTTTGGCCACTTTTCAGATTCCCCCTTTGTCTTTTATTCTTGACAGTTTTCTTATAAAGCATCTCAAAGATTTCTTTTACTTGAGTTTGGTGACCTATGAGGTTTATGAACTTGGATATCCAAATCTCTCACTAGATTAGGGATGTTCTCAGACATTATTTCTTTAAAGTAACTTTCTGATCTCTTCCCCCTCTTTCTCCTTCTGGAACTCCAATAATTCATAAACTGGTTATTGTGATGGTATCCCACCAATCAAGTAGGCTTTCTTCACTTCTTTCCAATTCTTTTTATTTTGTTCTCCTCTGTTGGATAATCTCAAAGATCCCGACTTCTTATTTACATGTTCTTTTTTTTCTGCAGATTTATTTTGATGCTCTCTAATACATTTTTTTTTTTCATTGAATTCATTGAATTCTTCAGCTCCCGAACTTCTGTGTGGTTATTTTTTATGATTTTTATCTCTCTGTTAAACTTCTGTTTGTCTTGTATTGTTTTCCCCTTGTCTCACCGAAATGTCATTATTTTCTTGTAATTCACTGACCTTCATTAAAACAAGTCTTTTGAATTCTTTTTCAGATAAACACATGGCCTTTGGGGTTGGTTACTCGAAGATTATTGTGATCCTTTGGTGGTGTTATGTCTCCTCAATTTTTCATGTTCCCTGAAATCTTTCGTATGTGAAGTTGGCAGCCACTTCTCTCGTCTTTACTAACCGCCTTCAGGAGAGAAAACCCACGGTCAGCCCTGCTAGAGATTCTGAGGTTTTCTCAGACCTATGGATACATCTGATCCGTACTTCTGGCGCCCTCTTGTGGCAGAATTCTCAAGCTTGTATGTCTTCTTCTGATCCCGCAACGCACTAGGCCAAATGCTCACCGCCTCCCTTTGGTTTCTCAAGGGTGGAACTAAAGCTCAAGCTTGTAGTCTCTCCTTGGCTCCATATTTGGTCTGACTTTCTGTGCATGTCCAGTAGCCATCTGCCAAAGTTCACTTCTGCCTCCACTCAGAGCATGCACAAGGAGCTGACCACAGGATGTGGGAGTACATATACGAGGCATGGCAAACGCTGGGTGTGCCCATGGGCCAGCTGTTGGGATATGCAGGCGAGGTATCCCCAGTAACTTGTGGGCAAGCTTCTTGATGGAGTCCATGATACAGTTAATAGGATCTCCGTCCCCTTTCTGCCACTCGCCCAGCCCCCTCCCACTCTGTCCCCTAGCCATGGAGCTCATGACTCAGTACAACTCTCTAATGCATTCGAACTCATTTGTTTTTCCCTCCAATGGTGTGCTGGAACTTCTCCGCTGGAAACTTGGACTTCCACAAAACTCTCTCATCCGTGGGTGATTATCTAAGACAGTATTCTCCAGGGGCTCCCATAATGCAGCCAAGAGGCCGGAGCTGGTTTATGGGTCACTGCAGAGTTCACAGCTAGGACTGAGGCCTGTTTGCTATTACCCGGTGCACAGGCAGGCGAGACTCCTCTAGGGTTCCTTGGCATATGGCCCTGGATCCCACAGTTCCCACAAAGGCACTTTTATCTACGGATGGATGCCAGATTGTTGTTGTTAGGGAGGGACAAGATGAAGGACAGCTTATTCAGCCATGTTGCTGATGTACAAATGCCTGATTCTTGTCTGTCTAATGCACTAGAAGATAAACACCTATAAACGGCATTATTGAGACATTTGACACTTGAATTCTTCTGGGAATTAGATAATAATATTATATCAGTGTTAAATGTCCCCATTTTGATAACTTGACTGTGGTTACTGTAGTGAAGTAAGAGATGTTTTAGGGGAAAAGACACCTACATACTTAGAGGTAAATGAGCATGTGTTTAAATAATGCTCACATGATGAGAGGTAGGAAGAATGAAAGAGAGACAGAGAGACAGCACAAATGGTGGGAAGAAAGGTAAACAAGTGGAGAATCTGGGTAAAGCATATTCAGGATTTCTTGGACTATTCCTATAAGTTTTCTGTAAATTTGAAATCATATAAAAATAAAGTAGGCAGTGCACCTCGTGGTCCTATGGATCTGTCGCTTGCTTCAAAACTGTTTGGAGGGAACAGACTCAGGGACACCCTTTTCCAGCCTCTGACCATTCTCTACCTTTCTCTCTGGTCACTATTTCCAGGGCCATCCTCTTGTGCGTCCTTGGCTTTCGGGACCAGCCAACACCACTTTTTGTGGTTAGTTTCTTATTCCCAGTCCCGAGCTCCCAGACTCATCAGCATTATTCCACCAAGGTGGAGGCTGCCAATGACTTCATGGTCAACCTGCATCCGTAGGCCTCCTATACCTACCACTTGCTGGCCGTCTATTTGGAAGGCAACCACATGGCCATAGAGAGCGTGGGATACTTCCTCTGCGAGATGGGCCAAGAAAATACCGAGTGTCTCGTGAAGATACAAAACCAGTACAGCAACTGTGCCCTCTTCTTGGATGGGCAGAAGCTATCCCAAGATGAGTGAGGGGGCAGCTAAAGAAGGCACGTGAACCAGTCTCTTTTGGGTTTGCACATCCTGAGTGTGGTCCTCACAGCCCTCATCTTTGTGACTTCCTGGAGAACCACGGCCTAGATGAGGAGGTGAGACTCATCAGGAAGATGACCACCTGACTAGTCTTTGCTGGGCCCTTCTCATCCCCCTGGTATCAGGGATCCTGCCTGCGCCTCTCTCCACCTGCCAGGTAGCTTCGTAACCACCCTGGATCACTATCACAGGCTGTGGGCCAAATGCATGTAATAATAACACTTTTTGCAGCAGAAAATAGAATAAAAGAAAGTAAAAGCCAAGTAAAATGTGAACCCAAAATATACATGGTGCCATGGAAGTATATACCATATAGGGACCTCACCTGGTTTGTAGGGTTAAGAACACTTTTCCTGAGGAATTATTCATGACGGGGTCCCTTTGGGCCAGTCATTCGTCTTAGACGTCTACAACCTTCCTTTTGTGTTTCTAAAATATTCCCTGAATTATTCTCACTTTTGGACCTTTGGCAACTCTTGGGCTGGCAATGCAGAATGCATGCTTGTAGCTGAAAAAACGGAAGTGATTTTTTAGGAAGTGATTTAATGGAAGTAAAGTGACGCTATTTCTATGGCAGTAAAATTCTACCCAGAAGATTCCTACCGGGCCACATCATAATCAGTATTAAAAGAAATAACAGGCGAGACTTGATACTTCATCTCTTGCTGGTTCTCTGACTTTCTGTGTCTGATAGGAGGTACCGGCACCACAGCACGGTTGAAGGTTAAACCCCATTCATAGATACAAAGATGGGCAGACCCAAGCTTGAGTAAGCGTCAGAACCTAGAGGCTTGAGAAAGTCTTTGGGGTCCTGTCCGATGAGCGGTTTCTGACCTTGCTATACGCTAATTTCTTCCAGTTTGTATTACCGTGTAACTCAAATACTGTTCCAGAAGTTGTGAAAGATAAGAGGAAACATGAAGGGATCTTTGGTCTCTCCTGAAAATGGACAGTATAGTAAGAGCAACAGAAAATTTTTAAAAATGTTTATGTTTTAGAGAGAGAGAGAGAGAGAGAGAGCGCAAGCATGTGAGCGGGGTAGGGGCAGAGAGAGACGGAGACAGAGGATCCGAAGTGGGCTCTGTGCTGACAGCAGACAGCCCAGTGTAGGGTTCAAACTCACAACCTGTGAGATCATGACCTGAGCCAAAGTCAGACGCTTAACGGACTAAGCCACCAGGCACCCCGAGAGCAACAGAAATTTATGTAAAGACCGAAATACAAGGCATATTGAGATTAATATTATGAGTTAGGGCTTATACGGAAGTCTACTTAGCTCCTTTGCTTCCCAGAAGGAGATCTGAGTCTGGCTGTGACCAATGACATACTTAAAAATTTTTTTTTTAAATGTCTATTTATTTTTTTGAGAGAGAAAGAGTGCAAGCAGGGGAAGGGGCAGAGAGAGAGGGAGACACAGAATCCAAAGCAGGTTCTAGGCTCTGAGCTGTCAGCAGAGCCCGACGCGGGGCTCGAACCCACAAACTGTGAGATCATGACCCGAGCAGAAGTCAGATGCTTAACCGACTGAGCCACTCAGGCACCCCAGACCAGTGACATACTTTTAAGAGAATGTAAGAACCACCAATAAGTGTACCTGTGAAGCATTCTATTTTCTTTTTTCTAAACAGATGTATTTACTTATTTTTTTCTCAAAGTTTGTTTTTCGTAATTGCTACACCCAATGTGGGGTTTGAACTCACAACCCCGAGATCAAGAGTCACATGCTCTATCTACTGAGCCAGCCAGGGGCCCCAGAAGCACTCTATCTTCTATGTCTGAAATATTTACTATTCCATGGAAGGAGACATTTATAGTCTGAGATCATCTGAAAAGGGAAGAAAATTTGGGTAGTGGAAGGAATAGTGTCAGCACCTGAGAAGAGTCTAAAGATTACCTCCCGGCTTCATTTAATCTTTTCATGTGATAGTAGTTTACATAATTTATGCTCCTTTTCAAGTCTTTCTTACAAATATCAGCAAAAGAGGGAAGATATTTCAGAAATTAATACTTCTCCCAATTTATAAGCAAAAACATAAGTAATCCTTCAAGAATATTGTGTTAGAAATATATGTTCCAAGATAAAATCATAATATTTTAAATCGCAACGTGCTAAAATACATGATTGCATTTTAAAAAATCAGAAAATGCAAACCGAGAGATACCCCATTCAATTTTGTTTTGCATTCGGCTTTAAATTAAATCTCAGTAACTATGCCAGAGACCTTAAGATGATCCTATATATTCTGTATGTATAAACATAGCCTCTTACTCTTATGAAAATAATGTTTAGATAATGAAAGAAATGTCCCTTTCAGGTTTCTCACCAGGGGAGACTGACTTCACTTTTAGCCCCCAGTTTCTAGTGTAGAATAGCATAAACACAAAACAGAATATAATGCGAAGCGCCTAATTAATTTTCCTACATTGATTTGTCTTTTAATGATGCCATTTCTTATGTATTCAGTAAATACCCTCTAACTTCCCTTTTATCTTTTGACATATATTCTAGAAACTCCCCTGTTAACAAAAAAGAAAACACAAAGGAATGCCCCCGTTTTGAAAATTATTTTACAGGTGCCTGGGGGCTCAGTTGGTTGAGCATCCGGCTCTCGGTGTCCGCTCAGGTCACGATCTCACAGTTCGTGAGTCTCAGCCCCAATGTGTTTGACGGTAAAACTGGACACACGTCGCCTGGATTGTTGGAGAGGCGTCTTGAGAGCATCAGGAAAGATATGTAGGAGTATTAGTGGACACTTACAATAAACCAGGGCAGGAAAGCAAATCTCCCTTGTTGGAAAGATCGCTGCAGCGGTAGACCAGGGGGTGGCTGCAAAGAACAGAGCGGGACTCTCATCATTAACGCCCCTCATGCTGTACTCCATTGATTCCGTGTACCTGCTACCAATGACACGGCCAGTTTTAAAATAATGAGAATTTGCATAAGTCCGGTATTAATGACCAATTGGGAAAGACACACAGTAGTAAGATTATCCCCCAAATGAGAAACGGTCAACACCAACCTCCAAGGGGTCCATCAGCCACAACATTTTGGGTTTTTTTTTTTTTTTTTGCACTGTTCCTTTTCTCTAGGTCTACAGAACACTGGTTGGCATTAATTTAACAAGTTGTGTTTTTTTAAGTTGTTTTTCAAGATAATTTAGGGATTTATTGACTCGTGAAACTATAATAGGTTTTATCAGGAAAAGCCTGCATCTATGTGATCTATAGTTGCTTTTCAAACTGCCATAGCATTTCTAAATCAAGCCCCGGCGGTTAATTAACATGTGGAAATGAGAAGATATCATTATTCTCTCTATATCCAAATTGTTTCCATTGTAGTCTGTGTGGCAATTCTACTTGAGAAAGGATTTGAAACATTCATGAATGTCTTTAAGGCTTGTAAGCAACTCATTATTTTCAGACTGTATGAGAATGGTAATATAAAAATCCTAAATCTGTAAGTCCAAGTTGAGGACCTTGCCAAGTTCCTCCGAGACTAGAATTACTGACAAATCCCTATGGAAGCAATTTCTATTACTGCAGCATTAAAGTATTCTCCTGGCAGTGAACCCCATTACGAAACGAGCATTGAATGTGGGGGGACAAAATCAGCATATCCTATCCTTATAACAGCTACCAGGTTTTTCTAGATAGAAGTTCTACTTCAGAAAAAAATTTAAATGTATCTTTTACCGGTCGTGAACAGAGAACAAACTGGTGGTTGCCAGAGGGGAGGTGGGTGGGGGATGGGTGAGATAGGTGAAGGGGATTAAGAGGTATAAACTTCCAGTTATAAAATAAATAAGAGATGGGGGCGCCTGAGTGGCTCAGTAGGTTAAGCGTCCGACTCTTGACTTCCGCTCCACGATCTCATGGTTCACGGGATCAAGCCCGGGACCCCATACTGACAGCGTGGAGGCTGCTTGGGATTCTCTCTCCCTCTCTCTCTGCCCCTTCCCCGCTCACCCGCACTCTCTCTCTCTCAAAATAAATGAACTTCAAAAAAAGAGTACAAGTATCATGATAAGCATGAAGTAATGTACAGAATCGTCAAATCACTATACTGTATACCTGAAACGAATATAGCTTTGCAGGTCGATTATACTTGAATAATAAGCGAAAAAGGAATGCTGAGAAAAAAATGTAATATTGAGACAAATATTAAAGCAAAGAAAATACCTACAGTTTAATGAGCCAAAGATGAAAATCGACATGCTTGTATGTTTCCCACATTTTTTCTACTTGAACGTAGTAAGTACGTGCCTACATTTTACCCACACGTTGGGATCCTACTCTATAGGCTCCTACTTTATAGAAATTTTTCACTTGACAATACACCGTCACCATTTTCCCATGATATTAGATGTTTTTCAAAGCATTATTCTTTTTTAAATTTATTTATTTCTTTTGGAGAGAGAAAGAGGCATGAATGGGGGAGAGGCAGAGAGAGAGAGGGACGCAGAGAATTCCAGGCAGGCTCTGCCCTGTGGGCACAGAGCCCGATTTGGGGCTCGATCCCGCCAAATCGATCAGCTCAGGTTAGATCATGACCTGAGCCGAAACCCACTGAGCCGCCCAGGCACCCCCCAAAGCATTATTCTTACACCTACACAGTGGCTGTATGTGTAAGGCCATAGCTTAGATATTGGTGTAGCAGAAACTGCATGTTTTGTTTCGATTACTTAACTCATATGCTATGATTTAATCTTTTAGAGAAGCTTTGTGTTTTTCACTTATTTGAACCTAACATATTTTCCCAAAATATCCCTTTCCAAATAGGCCGTAACTTCTAAACGTTTTACCTGGCATCGTTTGTAGCACTAATGTACAAAAGACTTTAAAGCAGATAAATCATGTCCGAGAATTTTTTCAACTGGGAGTCATTTTTTCCACCCAATATTTGACAGAGAGCATATACAAAACGAGCATCCCTAAATGCTCTGTAAAGCTTTCTCTGGAGAAACAGTAAAACCCAAGTATGTGAGATTTACTTTTAATGAATTAATCTATTGCCATTACACAGGTAGCACAGAAGGAAGTTTTCATTCATCATTATCCATACAATTCATGTGTATTCTTAAGTATAAACAACACGATTCGAAAAGCCATGAGTATATGAATAAGAGACTAGAACAGACCTGTTTCTGAAATACTCAGGATAATCTGAAATATATTCAACCTGTCTGCTTCTTCATAATTTGCTCAAAAGCACGGGATATCTTTAATTCTCAAAGTTGAAACACAACATTTGTTTTATCTACACTTTAATAAATGGATGCAGTAATTTCTTAAAGTTAAAAAACTAAGAGTCAAGGAAATGAGTTCCTAAAATATCTAATATTTTTTCTTTTATCCATAATCATTGTTGTAAACCACACTAAGCTTTACAAAAATATCCATGTGTCCAACACTTTGCCCCACATTCGGGTGACTGTACGAGTGCATATGAACGGTGCACGCAAATATGGTTTTAAATCGCTCAACAATGAATGGAGAAGCTTGACCAACAAGCCAAATGCTGTTCAGACAGAAGAGTCTGTTGACATTTTCCAGGAAGCTATCCAGAGGCCCCCAGCAACCTCTCAAGAATACCACCACAGTAACACTATGAGATACAGTTTTCTTCAGAATTTCAGTAAATAACAATTACAATGAACACTTACTTAAGTAGCCTGGCACTTAGCATAGTGTGAAGTCCTTTATCTAGCTTCAACATCACCATGAGCCCATACTGTAGGAGCTAGGATCACGACAAAATTTTAAGAAGTCTCTCTGGAGCACCGTCGGGGAAAACCAGGAGACTGGTTTGGGCAGACACCCATGGGTGAGAGAGCTTTTGCAAAAATTAGGCCTTCCTGAGAAGAGATTCCAGCGCTCGGCTGGAGGAAACAAAGCAGAACAAAACAACACAACAAAAAAACCCAGAAACCGAGTTTGGACACAGTGAAGAGGGTAAGAGGAACTTTGCCCGCACTGCCTTTCCCCAGGGCAGCAGAGTGCCGGCTGAACGAAGTGACAGTGACCTCTCTCATGGTGCGAAGGGGGAGAAGTGAGTGAGCATCCGGGTGCTCCAGCTGTGTGTGAAGCCGGTTCTCTCCAGAGGCACCTCTGCGACTTAAATGGGACTGCCATGTATGAGGAAAGGGGGGGGGGGGGATTGGGCAAGAGGCAGGTAAGACTATCAAAGGGTATTAAAGGGATGTGATTCCTGCTGACTGCTTTCAGGACTCCAGCAGGAAGCCCACCCATTGGACACTGGGAGAAACTCACCCAAAGATCCCTGGTCCATGGGACACCCCCAAGGCCCCAAGTTCTAAACCCGCACCACCCCCTGCTCTGTGGTTGGCTCCTCGTGCGCACTCCAGTGCAAGGGACTGAGTGAGCTCCTGTGAACCGGCCTGTGGGCAAGGGAAAAACCACAAATTTGAGCTGTAGTGCCACCTTCTGGAAAACAAAAGAGACGCTTCCGGGAACCAGCCTGGGGATTTCTAAGAACCAGAGAAGATCTATACAAGCTTAAGAATTCTGCCACCAGAGGGAGTAGGAAGTGTGCAGCAGGTATATCCGTACAAGGTTGGAGTAAGTCCCAGATACAAGCAACGGCCAGTGAAAAATAATCTCCCACCTGAAGAGAACAATAAAGATTTGGGAAGGCGTCTAATACTTCAAACACAAAAACAACACAGCTCAACAAAGGTATCCTTCAGATATGAAGGGGGGAAATAAAGACTTTCCCCGAAAAACAAAAGCCAAGTGGGTTCATCGCCACCAGATTGCCTTGCAAGAAATACTGAAAGGATTTCTTCGAGCTGAAGTAAAAAGATACTAATTAGTAACATAAAAACATTCGGAAACATATAACACTCACCATAAAGGTAAATATACATACAGTTACATTTAGAAAACTCTTATTAACCATTTAACTATAGTATAAAAGGTAAAGAAAATAATATTAAAAATAACTATAGGGGTGCTTGGGTGGGTCAGTGGGTGAAGCATCTGACTCTTGATCTGGGCTCAGGTCATGATCCCTCAGTCGTGAGATCGAGTCCTCCGTCAGGCTCCGTGCTGACAGTGCAGTCTGCTTGGGATTCTCTCTCTCTCTCTCTCTCTCTCTCTCACTCTCTCTCTCTCTGCCCCTCCCCTGCTCTGTCTCACTTTCTCTCTCTTGCTCTCAAAAGAAAAAAAATAAACATTACAAAAAATTAAAAATAACTACAGCTATTGTAATTTGGTAAAGAATCCACAATATAAAAAGAGGTTATTGTGATATTGAAAACACAAAAGAGGGAATAAATGCAGAGCTTTTGTATGTGATTAAAGTTAAGTTGCTATTAGCTTAAACTGGCCTGTTTTATGTATGAAATGTTTTACGTAAGCCTCACTGTCACTACAAAGGAAACACGTCTACTAAACTAGTCAATGCAGGTGGAAACCAAAAGAAGGCAGACATAGCTATACTTATATCAGATGAGACAGACTTTAAGCCAAAAATAGTAATAAGAGACCAAGAAGGTCATTATATGGTGGTAAAGGGGTCACTTTGTCAAGAAACACTGCAATCACAATTATATGTACACCCAACAGGAGAGTATCTAAATATATGAAGCAAATACTAACAGATCTGAAGGGAGAAATAGACAGCAATACAATGATAGGAGAGGACTTCATTACCCCACTTTCAACAATGGACAGATGATCCAGACAGAAAATCAACAAGAAAACATAGGACTTGAACCACACATTAGATCAAGTGGATTTAACAGATGTATACAGAATATTCCATTCAACAGCGGCAGAATACACATAATTATCAAGTGCACATGGAACGTTCTCCAGGACAGATCATATGATAGGCCACACAACAAGTCAGCAAATTCAAGAAGATTGAAATCCCAAGTATCTTTTCTGACCGCAATGGTAAAAAACTAGAAATCAACAAGCTGGAAACTGGAAAACTTACACGCATGTGGATACCAGAAAATACACTCCTGAACAACCATAATATATAAAAGAAGTCAAAAGTGAAATCAGAAAATACATCAAAACAAATGAAAATGAAAACCCACTAAAACCTATGCGATGCTATAAAAGCAGTTCTTACAAGGATATTTATAGTGATAAATGCATATATTAAAAAAGATAGAAAGCTCTTTGGGGCACCTGGGTGGCTCAGTCGGTTAAGCATCCAACTTTGGCTCAGGTCATGATCTCACAGTTCATGAGTTCGAGCCCCACATCAGGCTCTGTGCTGACAGCTCACAGCCTGGAGCCTGCTTCAGATTCATATTTTCTCTCTCTCTCTCTCTCTCTCTCTCTCTCTCTCTCAAAAATAAATAAACATTAAAAAAATTTAAAAAAAAGAAAATAGAAAGCTCTCAAATAACCAACCTAGCTTTACACCTCCAGGAACTAGAAAAAGAACAAACTAAGTCCAAAGTCTGCAGCAGGAAGGAAGTAACAAAGATCAAAGTAGAAATCAATAAAATAGAGACCAGAAAAACAAGAGCCGGTTTTCTGTAAGTGATAAACAAAATGGACAAACCTTTAGACTAGATAAGAAAATAAGAGAGAAGACTCAAATATATAAAATAGAAATGAAAGACGATACAAGTGATAGCACAGTACTGCCAGGATTAGGAGACTGCTATGAACAATTATACACCAACAGAATGCATAACCTAGAATAAATGCATAAATCCCAAAACACTGAAGGGTGGGCAATACTCCCAAATGCATCAGGCCAGCTTTACCCTGATATTAAAGCCAGAGAAGGACACTGAAAGCAAAGAAACTATAGGCCAATATCTCTGATGAATACAGATGCAAAAGTTCTCAACAAAATATTAGTAAACTTCATCACTTTATTTTTTAAGTTTATTTATTTTGAGACAGAGAACACGAGCAGGGGAGGGGCAGAGAGACAGAATCCCACTGTTAGTGCAGAGCCCGACATGGGGCTTGGATCATGACCTGAGCCAAGATCAAGGGTCAGATGCTCAACCGACTGAGCCACCCAGATGCCCTTCATCACTTCATTTTATACCTTACTGTACTGCCTCTGGATTCTATGCTTCATAGTGCTTTGATTCAAATTATCAGTGGGCTCCTTATCTCAGATCCAAAGACGTTAGTCATGCCTTCCCTTATTCGACCTCATTTCTGCATTGGACACTGATGATTCTCATCACTTCTTGAAATGTTCGACTCTCCCAGCCTTAGTTGACTTCATACCACCCTTCTAGTTCTTCCTTCCTCCACTCCTTAAATAGAGGTGCTTAAAAATGTTTTAGTTTTTGCCCAGTGTTCTTTTTATTCTACCGTCTGTAGGAAATCCCAGCAACTCTTTGGCTTCAACTACAACTATATACTAGTATCTTCCGGGTTTCTGTTGGCCTGCTGGATAGTTCTACCTAGACCAAACTTTTTCTCTTAGTCCCACATCCACTGGTGACAAGTAGGCTTCGAAACTCTTACACTTCCGGCTCACTTACCATCTGCTTCATCGCCTATTTCTGAACAATCTATCTTCTAAATATTTCTAAATCTGCCTCCGTTTCTTCATCCCTATGAATGCCATCCGATTTCATGATCTCACGGACTCTTTCCTAGACATGAACCAAGCCCAAAATGACCTTACCTTAATACTGCTCTCATTTGAGCTGAATCATACAGTCCATGCGAAGCCAACGAAATGTTTTCAAAAGGGAAGTGACATGATAAGATGAGAATTAAAGAAAAAAAGGGGCGCCTGGGTGGCTCAGTCGGTTAAGCGTCCGACTTCGGCTCAGATCATGATCTCACACTCCGTGAGTTCGAGCCCTGTGATAGGCTCTATGCTGACAGCTCAGAGCCTGGAGCCTGCTTCGGATCCTGTGTCTCCCTCTCTCTCTGCCCCTCCCCTCCTCATGCTCTGTCTCTATCTCAAAAATAAATAAAAAACGTATTAAAAAGGTTAAAAAAAGACATGAAACAAAGCAATATTTATTTTACTAATCTTTCGGGGAATTAACCTTGATGCTGTCTCCCTTTTTGCCCATTTCTACCACATCTCATATACTCACCAATATGGTCCCACCCCACCTTTCCTATTTACAGATCATTTTCCCAATTTAGATACAGTCAACTCAATAACTCCCTCTTCAAATACAACCTCATTTCCCCTCAAGAATGCCTAGCAAATCTGCTATTCAAATTGCCCTTTGAATAGGAATTAAACATTTAACATAGAGTCAGTGATTCGGAGGATAAAAGACACCTTAGATTCATCTCTCGGCAATTAGAAGTTATAAGCGTGGGCAGTGATCACTTCCCACCGTAGACTTCTCTGAGGCCATCACTTTCCTCTGACCGTGCTAAATTCCACACCTTGGTCTGCTATTTTCCTCACCATCCCACGAAGAAACTATCAACACGAATGCTATCCTGTTCCTTTCCTCTGATACCCTCTGTTGTACATTGCCATTGTGCCCGGCACAAGTGTTTCATATGTGTTAGCTTGATGAAAATGTAAAAACCCTATAAGATGGATATTATTTTCCCCATTTGAAAAACTGCGTTAACCAAAGCACACGAGAGATGAAGTCAACTGCCAAATTCATGTAACTACTATTGTTGTGATTTCTGAAAAATAATGTTAATTATTTCTGTCTACTTACTCCAAGTGGTTAAATGATTTTTTTATTTGTGTTTTATGGGGCGGATAAAAAGGAGGGGGGAGATTTGAGAAATCGAATTGCTGTATTAAAATGTGATCACTTCCAAGTCTGCATTGGACTGCTTTAGAATACCAAATAAGTAGAATACATTACACTTCTAATAGATGTTGTCTTAATTTTGTTTCTTGGAACTAAATGACTTTATTATTTTTACACCGAAATAAATGCATTTGTGTTTTTGTTTTGCTTTTCTGGGGCTTTTTTTCCCGTTTAGTTATGGGATGTCCGATTCTTTCAAGGAAACCTAAATATTTTTATGGTTCCTTTACATTTTATGTTGCTCTGCATTATAAAAACCAAGCTGTGTCTTAACATAATTGCTAAATATCTGGTAATTGCTGGTAGTTTATGAACCTAATTTCAGAGTTAGCATTTTTATTGATTATTGTAATTGTCTTCAACAACAGGTTAATTATTCCTGGAACACGCATGATATTTTGACATATGCACACTTCACAGAATTAAAGTCTTGTTACATCTTAAAGTTTGAAGAAACCTTTAAGGTCAACTAACCAACCTTAACATTTAAATTTGTTAAATCACCCCCATTCAAAACATATACATGACCCAGACGACCCACCCGCAAAACAGAAAATGAAGGACGTTGGCCAGTCGTAGCCATGAGAGGAAAAGTGATCAGAAAATTTAGCTAAAAATAGGGGCACCTGGGTGGCTCAGTCAGCTCAGCATCCAACTCTTCATTTTGGCTCAGGTCATGATCTCACAGTTTATGAATTCGAGCCCCATGTCGGGCTCCACAGTGTCAGCGTGGAGCCTGCTTCGGATTCTCTGTCCTGTCCCTCTGCCCCTCTCTCGCTCACAGGTGTGTGTGCGCACGCTCCTTCTCTCTCTAAATAAGTAAATACGCTTTAAAAAATTTTAGCCCAAAACAAAGTGACTACCTCCGCGAGCTTAGTAACGAGAGTACTCATTATGTGCCAAAGATTGTTCTAAGTGCTTACGTGTATGGACTCATGCGATCCTGGAGGAAGATGTTATGATTAAATATGTCCCATTTTATAGATGATGAACGTGAGGTACAGGGACGTAACATAAATGTATTCAAGGACACGCAACTAGATAACGACAGCCAGGTTTCAGAGTCAGGCTGTGTGTGTGATTCTAGAGGCCATGCATTTAATGGCTCCACTATTTCTTCTTGAGTCTGGGGAAAAAGCATTGGGACAACTGCTCAGTGGTGGACTTTAGCCTTTTCACATTGATTTTCACCCTTTCTCTATTTCTGACAGACCGGATGATGCTAGGAGGTTCACAGGGCTTTGTTGCCAAATCATTCTACTTGGCAAGAACAGGAAATACAGGATGCCCGTATTGACTCACAGAACATCTGTGTTCTACACTCGGTTGGAACTTTTGTGTTTTGAAGAATATATTTATTCTTACCATTAGAAATTCACAGCTTCGGCTGCGAGTGGAATCAACCTCGGTCATTCTGCGACACTCCATGTTTGAAAAGAATATGCATCGTTTCTTCAATCGGCTGGATTTCTTTCCGTAATGATATGCTGCACCGCTCGGCTCTGAACGTCTTTGTAGCCCATCTCATTTGAATGGGACTATTAATAGTCCGGATGTTTCAACAAACAGTATCAATCGTTTCAGTGTTGACATATTGACAAATGATTTGATATGTAGAAAAGGAAACTATCATCAAAGACAACCAAATTACATCTTTCAGCTGTTCATGGAAGAAAATAATGGTAATCTAATTTAAGGTTTCAACGAGGATTAACAACTACGCTGGGTGAGAAGTACCCGACGAGAACAACCCAGTCGTAAGTTAGCAGTTGAGACCGGCGACAAAACAAGATGCACCAGTTAAGAATATTTTATCATCCCCGAATGAAGCAGGAATCCCACATTTGTGGTATTAGAGGCGTAACTCTGAAGCTTGGCTTCTCACATCGGCTCGGTGTGCAAAGGTCACGGTATACTTTGACAGGGACACGCTTTGCGAGGATTTTCTAGGCAGGGTGTAGATCGCACCCTGTACTACTACTGTGATGAAAATCTCCAGAATTTGCTTTACATTAATATCATCGATAGATGACAGAAATGGTAGACACAGATTTAATGTTATGAAACAAAGGCGTATTGTAAAATGTAACCAGGGACTAGAGTAATCTCACCCTTAATTACATGCATATAAGAATGTCCACATTCTGCGGCGCCTGGGTGGCTCAGTCGGTTAAGCGGCCGACTTCAGCTCAGGTCATGATCTCGCGGCTCGTGAGTTGGAGCCTCACGCAGGGCTCTGTCCTGACAGCTCAGAGCCTGGAGCCTGCTTCGGTTTCTGTGTGTGTGTCTCTCTCTTTGCCCCTCCCCCACTCACGCGCGCGCGCTCTCTCTCTCTCTCTCTCTCTCTCCCCCTCTCTCTCTCTCTCAAAAGTAAATATTTAAAATTTTTTTTAATTCAAAAAAGAATTTACACATTATTTCCATGTGAATCAAAAACACTAATTTTAATATGTGGTAAGCCTTGTCTGTCCAAAGAAGGTAATGCTTCAAAATAAGACTTATTCCAATACAGTGCTCAGAACATGTTTGGAATTCATCATTTGGAATTTTCTGAAAGCCACTCGAGAAACGTGTCTCAGTAATTATCATACCTCGTTTTAGAAAAAGAAATTGTCAATCTTCCACGTGGTAGAGTAATTTCACAGTACTTTCTAGTTTTCAGTTAAAAACGTCGTAGCCACCCGCAAATGATGAGAGCAACACAAAAATGGTGACTGGTGCGTGGAAGATGCTAAATTAATGTTTTGTGGGTAAATGAGTAAGTGAGACACAAGCTCCGGAGATAATTCACGAAGGAAGCTTCATGAATTATTTGAGCAGGAGCTTCATCGCTGAAAGAAGGTTCTGTTCTCCCATGTGTACCACTTAGAAGTGGATGACACTTACTTGGATGGATGACTTCAAACCTTCACATTAGAAAATCAATCACCTTATTTTCAAGTCACACTTGGTATATCCAGAGTTTAACTTCTCTTCCAAGACTTTTTCGGAATTTGAATTTATTCAAATGTATTTTATATTTTGTAAGGCAAATCAGAAGTTATCTACTGCCTTATAAATAATGCATCGGGAAAAGGAATAGATGTAGTAACATGAAGTTGGTCTATTATGAGTGAAAAATATTTAACACCCATTCTGTTCAAATACAACTGAAAAACATCAGCGATTCTCCGTTCCCTTTGCCCTCTTTTTATGACAGTTACCCCATTAGCCGGCTGCCAGCGTAGCAATGCCACCATGAGGTTCTCAGGCAGACTTTTCTATTCGGATAGTCCAGGAAAAGTGAGCAAAACTCACTCACCAACGGGCTGACTTCAGTGAAATGGCCAGGGATTTTTGGTGGTCTATCTAACGCTGGGTAACGAGTTTGTTTGAATTTTTCCAAATTCTCAACCAATCATTTGGATCCAATAGACACCCAGTTGGAGCAAAACAGAACAGAACAAATGGACAAGGACCGGACTGGAGCCCTGGAATTCTGCCAATCCCGGGAGCACAGTGTAACGAAGAGATGACTCTTCTAGGCGTTTCAACGACCAGAACATCCCGAAGCTCACTCACGTATTTGGATGCCAGTTATTGCTGTAATGGCTCCTTCTCCAAGGTATCCAGGAGTTCCATGGAAACAGTATGTGAAGTAAACTGAGTTATTCTTTCTCTTGGTGCCAATGCAGGGATTATAGTATAATCAACTTCCTTTTTGTGTTTGCAGTAAAAGCTTATCCTTAATCTCAAAGATCTGGGATCGAAAGGACACCGTGCCCTCGCAGAATCCATGGGATCTGTTGTCCTACTGGTAATTTTGAAAATGGATATTAAGTAGCTAATGAAACTCTCGATAGCATGCTGAATTGCTTGTTATTTCTTTCTGTCTGATTATTCTGTATTATTCAGATTTGCACTTGCAATCCAAAAATGCATTTCTTTCTACTAAGGTCAAAGAGAAACCGGGACTTCTGCTGATAGGCACACCATAAAATCGTCACACGCTACATCGTAGCTTTGGCCCAAGGAAGTTGCCAATACGGCCAAGGATTATTTGTGTTTTATCCTGAGAAGAAACTGCCATTATAATTTCCTACAATTTAGGAGACCTAGAGAGAAAAGCATGAGGAAGTAAATCGCCCACAGTTAAGACATGGAACCAGAACTGGAACGTATCTTGTCCTAACACAGAATTTTCTCTGGAGGCTGAGAAGCCCTGAGGTAAAAATCAGAGGACACGGGAATGTGTGTTCTGTATTTTGTATGATAAGGTGGAAGCATATCACGGAGAACACAAGGTAATATTCCCAAAGATGATAAATTCTCCAAAATCTCATGGACAAAGTATTATTACCCCCACGACTGCCTTGACTCTGATAGCACGTTGAAAAAAAAGAACTGTTAAGAAGGACTGCTTACGCATACTCTCAAACTCACCACTAAATTTCATCCTCAACCGTCACCAAAATCATTTAAGCTCTTATCATTCTTACTTGCGCATTTGAAGATGAAATGAATTAGTACACATAAAATGCCTGGAACAGTATCTGGAACAGCATGATTCAACCTACCGCCCATCCAACATGTGCCCGCAGGCATAACAGGAAACAAAAAGATCTAGCAGTATAGCAAGGGCCATAAAGAAGTCACAAATCAGGATGATAGGGCTAAGAAAAGTTATTTTTGTTATTACCCATTTCTTCCTTCATTCGTGGATATAAATTAGCTCACACTTTGCTCACAACCTTTTAAGGTAAGCTGCATAGATGTTCCTTTGAGCCCTTACGTAGGAGTTTATAGTTTAAGAAGTGCTTTCGTAGACACAGCCTCATTTATTATAACCCTCAAAACAGCTTTGTCGTGGAGATGTTGGCATTATTTTCATTGCATAGAAAGGATACGGGTTTAGAAAGGATGTTTCATATGGCCTGTCAAATGGCAGAGGTGTTCTCCTGCACGGGCAGGATGAGGAAATGGAGTTCCAGGAAGATAGAGACAGGCCCCAGGTCACAGACCAGTTAGTAGAAGTCCAATTTGAGGTTATATTTTGTAAAGGCATATTCTGGACAATAGGTCCACATCTCGCCAGGGATGGAAGGGTCAATGCATCTATTACCCACACTCGCTGATCCCTGGGATAGCTATTAGTATCTATAAAAGAACTTACTCTATAGGACTTAAAATTTTTTTTTCAATGTATCTTTGAGAGAGAGACAGAGACAGAGACAGAGAGACAGAGAGACAGTGCGAGTGAGGGAAGTGCAAAGAGAGGGAGACACAGAATCCGAAGCAGGCTCCAGGCTCTGAGCTGTCAGCTCACAGCTCAACATTGGGGCTCGAACTCACAAACCATGAGATCATGACCTGAGCTGAAGTTGGGCACTTAACCTACTGAGCCACCCGGGCACCCCTCTATAGGACTTTTTAGAAGATGCGCTGGTATTTGCCGTAAGTGCTTTCGGGGCCTATTTACATAGCACGAATCTCGTTTGGCATCCAGTACGGCCTTTACAAATAAGAAAAATGATGACCGTGATTGACATTTTTAAAAGTATCTTCAAGAAGGGATTAGCAAATAAATCATTAACTTCCATCGGGAGGCTCACCCTTCCACGTTTGGTATTTATAGTAAGAGTGCATTCTTTCAGGGCGCACTGTTTTACATTAAACACTGGGGGAATATTTCAAATTAGTCTCTTACATGGACTCATTATTATTAGAATGCCAGAAATATATTCAAATATGGTACTGTTAATCAGAATAAATTTCTCTGCTGCTTGTCTCGCTATAAGATCTACAGCATTATTCGTGGGCTGATGTAGGAATAATTAGGCAGATAGGTGATTTTTTCCCTAAATAGCCAAAAGAATTACAATTAAAGAAATAGAATGGTGAAAATAGTTAGGTATTCACTTGAACTTGTCTCCCATTTAGAATGTTCCTGAGTTCTAATTTAAATATGGCTTCTAGGGGCGCCTGAGTGGCGCAGTCGGTTAAGCGTCCGACTTCAGCCAGGTCACGATCTCGTGGTCCGTGAGTTCAAGCCCCGCGTCAGGCTCTGGGCTGATGGCTCAGAGCCTGGAGCTGTTTCCGATTCTGTGTCTCCCTCTCTCTGACCTTCCCCCGTTCATGCTCTGTCTCTCTCTGTCCCAAAAATAAATAAACGTTGAAAAAAAAATTTAAAAAAATAAATAAATAAATATGGCTTCTAAGTAAACTTAAAAGAGAAAAAAACGTGTATTACCGGTAAAAGCGTAGGACCTGGTCTGGACATGATGTGAATATATAATAATTAGAAAAGAAAGTTGGGATGTATGGTTTTTTTTTTTTGTTTTTTTTTTTTGGTTATGGATTACAAAGCCTTTGGTAGAGACGTTATCTATTTATGAACAAAAAGTCAAGACTTTTCAAGCATTGCTAATCTCTGTCCGTCAAAATTCAGGTCAAATATGCAGAGTATGAAAGCTGTACACAAACATTTTAACAACAGTTATCTTAAGAGTGGCGTGGTAGAGGGGCGCCTGGGTGGTTCAGTCGGTTGAGCATCCGACTTCAACTCAGGTCAGGATGTCGCGGTCCGTGGGTTCGAGCCCCACATCGGGCTCTGTGCTGACAGCTCGGAGCCCAGAGCCTGCTTCGGACGCTGTGTCTCCCTCTCTCTCTCTGCCCCTCCCCCACTGCCGCTCTCTCTCTCTCTCTCTTTCAAAAAATGAATAAATGTTAAAAAAAAAAGAGAGTGGCGTGGTAGAAGCCGTTCCCAATTATTCCCTTCAAGCCTTTGTCATGCCTTCCCTGCAAACAGAATATATTCCTCTGTCCCACTGATTTGGGGCTTCACCATGAGGCTTGTAATCTATGGAATAAGACTGAAAGTGACAGTGTAACAGCTCCATGTGGAGGCTTTAAGAGTCACCATTTGTGATGACCCTCGTGGCTCGTTCTCACAATACTCGCGTGTGTAAAGAGAAGACTGTGGGTCAGGGTGGTTAGAGACAGGTTTGTAATCGTACAGCGTGTGAGTCTTCACATGCACAAGGCTTGGAAGCAGCATTCTCCTTTTAGGGAACTTTCACCACTTCTGTTCGTTTTTAGTTACTAGTGTCTCGGAATTCGTTTTTACCCAAGTCCCCGTGAGTGTTCTGCTGCAGCCATTTATTTGTTCACCACGAAGAGAACGCAGGAATGGAGAGAATCTTCTGAAGGTGCGCTGGTGGGTCACAGTGAGTGGTCCTTTCACGTACATTTGTGTGTCAACAATACCATCTGACTCAAATGTCACTTAAGAAAACTCGAAGATAAATAAGATCAGAAGCTAGGCTTCATACTGGCCCCTTAAGACCACAGTGTACCTTCCTTAACATCTGTTAAGGACAAATGCGTACTCTGGACCCGTATTTAATTTGCTGTTCCATGCTCTGTGGTGATTCCAAGATCCCTACCCACAGCTTTGACATCTGGCTCCTGGCTTCGATCTCTGTTCTGCAGCAACTTGAAAGGGACTTCCACCTACCCCAGAAGATCCAGTGTCAGACACACATCATCAAGTACGTTCTGTTCTTAAAGGCTGACAGTGGGAGAAGTCTGTTTGGTGGTTTTCTTTCGTAGACCAGCTTGTCTTCACATATGGGCTTTCCCTCATGCTGTCCTCCATTTTGCAGTGGCCTCAACTTCATTTGCAGGGAATTACCATCTTTCGTCTGTTTCTCCAGGTATTCCTCGTTGCCGACAAATGCAAATATGGTTTTTGCTCGAAACCCCTGCTGATGGACACACGATCCGCATTGCTGCTCAAATTATTATGAGCACTTGGCTGAAGTGGTTGCGTAGAAACCATTTCATAAAACATTCTCTCCTCCTGCGGAGAGTGGGACAAGAATACGACGCGATTTCTCAATCTCTCCCCCATCCAAATAAGACAGCGTCAGGGTGAACAGGTCACAACAAAGAATGAGGACTTTTCCAACTTCACGCTCAGGAGCTCTGGTAAATCCATGCCTATGTCACACAGGTCACTGTGGGAAAAGGGCGATTAAGAGTCGGTCTGGGGGCGCCTGGGTGGCTCAGTTGGGTGAGCATTTGAGTCTTGATTTTGGCTCAGGTCATGATCTCACGGTTGTGGGAAATACAGCTCAACTCGGGCTGAGCATGGAGCCTGCTTGGGATTCATTCTCTCTCTCTCTCTCTCTCTCTCTCTCTCTCTCTCTCTCCCTCTCACAATAAACAAACATTATTTTAAAAAAAGGATATTTAAGGAGCACCTCAGTGGCTCAGTTGGTTAAGCATCCGACTTGAGCTCAGTCATGATCTCATGGTTCCATGAGTTCAAGCCCTGCATCAGGTTTCCTGCTGACAGCACTGAGCCCGCTCGGGATTCTCTCCCAATCTCTCTCTCTCTCTCTCTCTCTCTGCCCCTCCCCCCACTTGTGCACTCACGAACGTTCTCTCTCAAAATAAACTTAAGAAATTAAATAAATAAAATTAAATTTAAAAATGATATTAAAAAAAAGCGTAGGTCTGACTCCTTGCTTCGACAGAGCAGTTCTGATTTGTGTCTTTATAAACTGTGCTTGTATAATACTTTGTTTTAAAAAGGGTCCATGAGGAAAGCAATGTTTCAAATCACCGAGCAGTACAATAAGCAGAGGTTTTGAAATCAGATTCGGTCCGATCCTGGGTGAAGCTGTGAAACCTTGAGTGAGTAAGTGAACTAAGCTTCGGTTTCCTCGTCTGTAAAATACGGATAGATGAAGGCATGCATCAATGTCCCTAGAATACGGCAGGAATTTAGTAAAGGGTGACATTTGTATGTGTTATTATTACACAGACTAATGGGATACGTAATTCATGATCTTTATCTTCAGAAATTTGTCGAGTATCACTATGTGAAAAGCAAAAGACCTGTTCGTTGCCCTTGAAAACGTTGTAGCCTAATTGGTGAGATGATACACAGCATTAAAAAAATCAACAATCAAACAGGGCCAAGAACTAAGAGACTTGGATTCCCAGGCTGTGGAAAGAAAAGACTTGAATTCAAAAAATGAATACATTCAAGCACACGACCTCATTCTCTTGGCACAAGTCTCTGTGTGCCCACATTGTGAAGACTGTCCCCAAATTGAGAAATTGAAACAATCACTAATTTACTGACCGTAGTATAATATCTTCATTTAACAGGAGGACAGTGAGTGCCAAGGGCAGACAGCCATCGATGGTGCTCCCGAAAGGACAAACAACGAGAAGATATGCTCCCAGCACAGATTTTGTCCTGTGTCTCCACACTATCATACTATTTGCGACATGCTTGAGCCAAACAAAACCAGCTATTTCGATGTGCTGAAGGATACTAGCCAAGGGTAGGCTCTACGGAAGGGGGTAGGAGGGATATGTACCAGCCATTGTTCACAGGGACAGTGCTTTATGGAGAGGCCCCATAAATGTCACAGACTTGGTTTCCATTTACTAACTCTCCAGAAATGGTGAAAACGTTAAAACGACAACGTGGCAGAGGAGGAAGCATGCACAGAGAATATTATGAGAAATCAGTCCATAAACCAGGAAGAGCTGACCGATGAGCATGACCCACCGGCAGGGTCGCCCGAGGATGATGCCGTGTCACTCTCCTGGTGTCACTTCTTCACTCAGCGGTAGTACCGAGTGCCGTTCTGAGGCCAACACAGCAAACGAGACGAGGCTACCGCTCTTCAGGAAGGGACTGCTTTACTCAGCGATACAAACAAGTAATTAGCAGTGGGGCAATAATGACTCCGGTGGGGGGCAGGTAAAGGTCACCGCGGAAGTTCAGCTAATGGGACATTTAAGCCAGTTCTGGGCATCAGGGGTAGCCTGAGGAGGACACAATATCAAAGGTGAGATGCAAAGGAGGAATAAGAATGAACCAGGTGACTAAGCAGGAAGAGCAAGGAACAGAGTTCCAAGGACACAGGTGATTAGTTGCAGCCAAGGTCCAGATGCAGAAAGGATGATGCTGTTCTGGACAGGACTATACACACACACACACACACACACACACACACACACACACACGCACACCCACCGAAGGGGGAAGCAAATGGAACAGGAGAAGTGAGAAAGGGAAAGGTTAGAAAGGGTCTTGAAAACCATGTTGAGGGCAACGGGGGAACTACAGAATGATTTTAAGCAGGTGTTTATCATGAGCAGGTCTGTTGTGGAACAATTACTCTAGAAGAAAGGGCCACACACCTACATACCACTTATGGGACAGCTGCAGGAACAGTGACGGTATTTTCCTGGGCAAAGATGGCGTCAGTGGCGATGGAGAGAGACGAACAGATACAAAAAGTGTTTGAGAAATAAAGTCAACAGGAGTTGGTCATTGACTAGGTGTCGCAGATGAACCAAAAGAAGACTTGTAAGTTTGGGGGATGGGTACAACAAAGGAACAGGTATCTGCAGAGAATCCCAATCGTGCGTGACTAGAGAGAAGCGTGAAGAAAATCAGGAGAGTATGGTGGCATAGAACCTAAAGGGCAAGAGTGTTTCAAGAAGGACGGTAATGTAGCAAGTGATATGAAATGATATGAAGAAGGGATTTAAAAGTTACTGGATTCGGGGCGCCCGGGTGGCTCAGTCGGCTAAGCACCTGACTCTTGATTTCGGCTCAGGTCATGATCTCATGGTTTGTGGGATCAAGCCCCGTGTCAGGCTCTGCACTGTTTAAAAAACATCTTTTTTTAAAGTTAGGGGATTTGGTACCAAGTAAATCACTGGTAGCCTGGGCATTCTGTCAGAACGTTTTTAATGGACACCTAAGTGTAGAGCAGTGTTTTTGTTTCCGACACTAGAGAAAAAACAGGTAACCGGAGAAACCACCTACTATAAAACATATAGCAATGCAAGGCAAAATAAAACAAACACGCTTGAAATACATAGCTGAGACCCCAAGGTATTACACGCAGTTGCTATTATTTTAAAATTACAGAAGAACTCTAAATACAGTAAATCCCCGTACACCTTTCATCCAGCTCCCCCAAATGGCAACACCTCATAACCGTGGGCCAATTATAAAAACTAAGACACTGACATTCATACAGTATGATTACACTATAGACTGTATTCAGATCCTACCAGTTTTTCCACTAAGGCCCTTTTTCTGCTTGTCTCTTTAGATTCCTCTAATCCAGGG
Organism: Prionailurus viverrinus; assembly: GCF_022837055.1. NCBI lineage: Eukaryota > Metazoa > Chordata > Mammalia > Carnivora > Felidae > Prionailurus > Prionailurus viverrinus. Next base: position 112,551,447 of record NC_062579.1, on the reverse strand, counting down.
CGGCTCTTCCATCTTTCCTAATCGTTCAAGATATTGACAATTTAAAAAAAAATTTTTAATGTTTATTTACTTTTGAGAGAGACAGACACAGAGCGTGAGTGGGGGAGGGACAGAGAGAGAGGGAGGCACAGAATCCGAAGCAGGCTCCAGGCTCTGAGCTATCAGTACACGGCCTGACACAGGGCTTGAACCCACGCACACTGAGACCATGACCTGAGCCGAGGTCGGATGCTCAACCGACTGAGCCACCCAGGCGCCCTGATATTGACAATTTTGAAGCAAGCTAGTCAGATATGTTATAGGATGTCTCTCAGTTCACTTTTATCTGATGCTTTCTCATGAACAGATTGGAGTTAATGCCTTTTTTGCAAAAGCACCAGAGCCGGGATATCGATACCGTTACACCCTTCTCGGAGCACCCCCGGCTGGCAGGCTCATCAGCTCTCAGGACTTCTCAGTCTCCTTATCCTCCCTCTAGCTATAGTTCTGACCCCAGCACGCGTGCCTGTCCCTCCCCCGGAATAGATTTTTCAAAAACCGTTCCTTTTCCCCAACAACAATGGATTTTCACCAATGCCCTAAGTACAAGTGTGTTGCTTTTCTTTCCTCCCACAGATGAAGGATTTTATTCAACAGGGATAATGGGGGGCAGCGTCTGAGCTGTTCCATCTCCTCTGCTGGTGACCGCTGTTCCCGTTCTCCTGGTCTGCACCATATTGGGAACTTTGCAAGGACTCTCGAATCTTTTATGTGAGCACGTACTGAGATACATGCAGGGAAAGCCTTCAAGATGTCGCAGACTTGCCCCATTTCAGTGGTCTTCATGGGATTTGTAGTGTTGCCAGCGCAAACCGCCCTGCGTGAATTCTATTTCCTATAACCGCTGGTCGTCTTCTCCAAGTAAGCCAGAGCTCGCATCTTTTCCTGAGATCTTAGGACACTGGGTTGCTCTGCAAACTCAAATCTCTCGCGAGTTCATGAACAATTATGAAGTGGAAGATTTTTTTCAGCTTTCTTTTTAATTGCAAAGTTGGGGTGACACTCTTTCCGGCTCTCCACATTCCCAAGCAGAGATGCCAAATTGTCTGTTACTACATTTTAGGTAGAGAACAAATGTTTTTTCTTGAAAAAATATTTAAACATTCATTTTTTTCTTAAATTCATGATCTCATTTGTTTGTCACGATTTTAATAATATATCTTACTATGATAGTGTTTCTCCAGTAGGCATATGGCTCTAACATTTTACCTACGTGAGTTCCTTGCTCATATTTAGAGGTGAAAGATCCTTTTGATAATACTTCAAACCCCGCAGCTCCGGAATATGCTGAATAGTACATATTTGTCCTAAGCAGTGCACTAAGTGCTTGGGTAAATTTAATGCAAAATACATGGTTTTGGAATTTATATATACACATTTTTCTGATACTCTTAAAATAGCAATTGAAGTGTCTTGAGGCACAGACCAAATTTAAATGATTGCTTCTAAATTTGACTTTATTCCTCAATATTTAGGTTGTTCTGTTTAATATCAATAAATGTGGTAAAGCATACTGTCCAGTTTTCAGGTCTCTTTAAAAGTTATTAATAACCAACAGTGTTGGCTTATATTTTTTCAAGTATTCTTATATATGAAATAGTCTATTATATGCAATAGATGAATGCACTGAGTACTTATTAACTATAACTACTGTTTATTGCCAGAGTAACTATTGTAGTATTGCTTAAAGGAATCTAATTACTTGACTGCCAAATTTATAATTATTTTTTAAAAATTTTTAATGTTTTATTTATTTTTGAGAGAGAGAGAGATGCAGAGCGTGAGTGGAGGAGAGGAAGAGAGAGAGGGAGACAGAACCTCAAGCAGGCTCCAGGCTCTGAGCTGTCAGCATAGAGCCAGATGTGGGACGGGAACTTGTGAACCGTGAGATCATGAGTGGAAGTCAGATGCTCAACCAACTGAGTCACCCAGGCACCCCTAAGTTTATAATTATTTCTGAAACAACTTGCATTCTTACTTGGAAGAAGTGACTTGGGGGTTTGTGACTGTGTCATTTTTTTAAAGATAGCAATAATACCTGAACCTCATTCATCCTTGATTCTTTTATCCAGTAACTCAATGGTTACCATGTGTCATATACTATGCTGGGACTTAAGGATCAAAACATACATAAGTATGTTCTTTTATTTGAGAGATGCATAATTTACCAGGAAAAGAAAGGCATAATACACTGTAATAGGTCCAACAAGAGAGAAGAGTATAAACATCTGTGTGAACTGGCAGAAGAAAAATGGGATGGAGATGTTGGAGATCCTTCATAAAAGGATGTGTTATTTTTGCTGTTGCTGGGATAAGCTGAGTGGTGCTAGCCAAGGGAATAACATATGCTATGAATGTAGTTGTGCGAGAGCTCAGACTTCTTAAGGAACAGTGAGAGGGTGGCCTGAATGGGTAACAGGAGCTGACACTCTAACAGGAGGCTGAGATGACTTTGCAACAGGTTTCATATGCCTTGATAAGTACAGACATCATTTTGTGGCTACCGTGTTATAGAATGAATGGAATAAAAATTCCCATGTTGAATCCAATGGGATGGGACTAGGAGGTGGGGCCCTTGGGAGGTAATTAGACCATGAGGGTTGATCTTTCATGGATAGGACTAGTGTCCTTATCAAAGAGACCCCAAGAGAGCTCTCTAGCTCTCTTTCCACCATGTGAGGACACAACCGGAAGACAGCAGTCTGCAACCTGAAGAGGGCCTTCATCAGAAACCAACCATGCGGACACCTGATCTTAAATTTCCATCCTCTAGAACTGTGAGAAATAGGGGCGCCTGGGTGGCTCAGTAGATTGGGTGTCCGACTCCTGATTTTGGCTCGGGTCATGATTCCAGGGTTGTGGGATTGGGCCCCACATCAGGCTCCACACTGAGCATAGAGCCTACTTGGGTTTCTCCCTCTCTCTGTCCCTCTGCCCCATCCCCACTCGTGTGAACATGTGCACATACTCTCTAAAATTAAAAAAAAAAAAGATAAAACAGTGAGAAATAAATTTCTGTTGTTTGAGGCCATTCAGTCTATGGTACCTCATCATAGTGGCCAGAATGGACTAAGACAGTGAGCCAAAGAGTTCAAGGTATCATGGTATCATGCTTCTGAAATGTCTCAAATTAAAGCCACTAAACTCATTGACATCAAACTCCCAACAAATACCACTTAACATGAATAAAATAAAGTCTACTGGCTGTTTTATGCTAAAAATTATCTGAAAAACAAAGATTTATAAATCAGACATGGCTTCTTAACTCAATAAAATTGACATTGGCTTTATGCTCTCTATTATAAATATCTTTCATTACACAAATGTACTTATTTTCATAATTCTTCATTAAATTAAGTGTTTGAGACTTAAAGGAATTAAGTAGATTTTGTAATCATTCCTCAGTTGTTCAAGGGCAGAATCAGTCATGATTCAGCTCTACTGCCCTGACAAGACAATCCATTTCATTAAAGCTCTCATAGAGCCACCAATGCATCATGAGGATAATATTTACTGGTCATCGACATAATGTAAAAATTAGCAAAACATTTGTTAATGTTTATTTATTTTGAGAGAGAGAGTGTGTGTGTGCACATGTGGGAGGAGCAAAGAGAGAGGGAGAGAGAGAATCCCAAACAGGCTCCACACTGTCAGTGCAGAGCCTAATGCAGGGCTTGATCTCACTAACCGTGAGATCATAACCTGAGCCGAAATCAGGAGTCTGATGCTTAACCAACAAAACATTTTTTTAATAGAATATCTGGGGGTGCCTGGCTGGCTCAGTTGGTTATTTTGGGGTTCATGAGATCGAGCCCCCCATCGGGCTCTGCACTGAAAGCATGAAGCCTGCTTGGGATTTTCTCTCTCTCTTTCTCTCTCTCTCTGGCCCTCTCTGACTTGCTCTCTCTCTCTCTCTCTCTCTCTCTCTCTCAAAAAATAAATAAACATTAAAAATTGAAATAAATAAATAAGTAAAATAGAAAATCTGGCCAATGTTAATGGTCGTAATATACACAGTGCCACTTTTGCTTAACTAGACTAGTAGTAGCTAACAATCAGATTCATTATTATGACTATTAGATTCATGTTTTCATAGCTTCAATAGAACATAATTTATACATCATAAATTTATCCATTGTAAGTTTAAGTTCAAGGATTTTTAACAAATTCATAGCGTTGCACAATAATCACCAAAATCTAGTTCTAGGACATTTGTATCACCCCTGACTTAGTCAGTTTGGGCTGCTATAACAAAATGCCACAGACTGGATAGCTCATAAAAACAGAAATTTATGTCTCACAGTCCTGGAAGCTGGAAAGCCCAATCTCATGGCATCAGCCTGGTTGTGTTCCAGTAAAGGCCCTCTTCCTGGTTCACAGCCTTCTCACTGTGCCTTCACATGGTGGAAGAAGCTACAGGCCTCCCTAGATCATCTTTCATAGGGCAGTAATCCCATTCAGGAGGGCCCTACCCTCATGACTTAAACACCTCCCAAAGGCCCCAACTCCTAATACCACCATCTTTGTAGGTTAGGATAGGTTTCCAACATATGAATTTGGGGGGATATATTCAGACGAAAGCAACCCCCCAAATTTCCTCAAACTAATTTGCAGTCAATTTCCATTCACACTCTAGCCACAAGAAAACACATGTTTCCTGTTTCTATAGATTTGCTTTTCCTAGAGTTTCATGAAAATGGAATCCTAATATGTGGTCTTTGGGTCTGGCTTCTTTCGCATAGCACAATGTTTCTGAAATTCAACTATGCTCTAGAATGCATCAGTAGTTTATTCCTTTGAATTGAACCATACTATTTATGATATGGATTTACTGCCTTTTTTTTTAATGCCTTCAGCAGTTTATGGACATTTTGGTTGCTTCTACTTTTTTGCTATTATGAATAATGCTACTATGAATGTTTATTTACAAGTCTTTGAGTGGATGAAAGTTGTTTTACTGAGTGTTACAATAAGTTGATGTTTTAATTTTTAAGAAAGTTAACTCTTTTACAAACTGGGTGTACAATTTAAATTCCTAACAGTAATATACGAAAGTTCCAATTTCTCCAAAATGTCATAAACAGTTATTGTCCATCTTTTTAAATTTTAGCCATTCATGGTTTTAATTTCAATTTGCCAAATGACTTTAGCATCTTTGTTAAGCATATCTTCATGTATCTATTCATAGATCTTCTTTGGTAAAAGTTTCATTACATCCTTTACTCATTTATTATTGGGTTGTCTTCTTACTGAGTTCTAAGAGCTCTCTGTGTATTCTGGATAGGAGTTCTTTAAAATATACATGATTTGCAACTATTTACCCCTAGCTTGTGGATTTTTAAAATTTTCTTATGGTATCTTTTGAGGTAGGAAGTTTTTAATTTTGATGAAATCCAATTTATAATTTTTTGTTTGTTTGTTTGCAAACAGATACTCAGTTGTCCTAGCACCATTTGCTGAAAAATCTATCATTTCTTCCATTTAATTGCCTTGGTGCTTTTATCAAAATCAACTGACCATAAATTTAAGTATTTACTTCTGAACCTTCAGTTCTCCATACCCAAACTGCAATGAATACTTCATGATCTTAAGCAACTATAGCTTTTATAGTATGTTTTGAAATTGAGTGGAATAAGTGCTTCCACTTTGTTTCCTTTTTCAAAATTGCTTTGACTCTTCTCTGTCATTTGCATTTCCATGTAAGTTTTAGAAGTAGCCCGTCAATGTCTACAAAAATTTCCCATGGGATTTTGATTGCAATTACCCTAAAGATCATGATGGGGAAGAATACCATCCCTACAATATTGGATTGTCTAACCCACGAACATGGAATGTCTCCCCTTTTATTTAAACCTCTTTATTGCAGCATGTTTTATCCAAAAGGATACAGTCAATAAATATTGTACATCTTTTGTTAAATTTATTCCTAAATATATTATTCCTTAGATGTTTTTGTGAATGAAATCTTTTTAATTTTATTTTTTAGCTATTCAATGCTAATTTATAGAGGAACAATCGACTTTTGTTTATTACCATGTATCTTGACATAGCTAAACTAGTTTACTAATTCTGGAAGTTTCGTGGGGGATTTCTTAAGATTTTCTAGATCCTGTATTTTGTCATCTGTGAATAAAGACAATTTTATTTCTATCTGTTTAGTCTGGATACCTTTTCCCCCCGTCTGATTGCATTAGCAGGGACAGCACAATGTTGAATTGAGGTGATACAAGAGTGAGCATTATTGCCTTGTTCTTAACCTTGGGGGGAAATAATTCAATCTTTCACTATTAACTGTGATGATAGCTATACGATTTTCATAGAAACCATCTTTCAAGTAAGAGAAATTTCCTCCTAGTTCTGGTTTCACAAAAGCCTTTAATCAATAATGGGCATTAGATATTATCAGATGCATTTTATGCATCTGCTGAAGATAATCGTATTGTTTTTGTCCTTTTAACTTTGTAAAAACTGCCACACTGTCTTCCAAAGTGGCTCTACCAGTTTGCGTTCCCAGTAGCAATTAATGAGAGTTCCTATTGTTCCACATTCTTGCAAGAAATTAGTACTGTCAGGCTTTTTTGTTTTTGGATTTTGACTCTTAAGTCTGTGGGGTATTGCACTGTTGATTTGATTTGCAATTCACAAATTGACAAAGGTGTGCTTCTTTTCATATGCTTATTTGCCATCACTATAAATTCTTCTTCAGTGAGGTGCTGATGCAGATCTTTTGCCCATTTTTTAAATTGGGTTGTTTTCTTATTGCTGCATTTAAAAGCTTCTTTGTAGGTTTCTTTTTTTTAATTTTTAATTCTAATTCCAGAGTTTCAAGTGTACAATATAGTGATTCAACAATTCTAGACATTCCTCAGTGCTCATCACAAGTGTACTTGTCAATCCCCTTGACCCAATTTATCCATCTCTCCCCCCACACTGCCACGTCCCCTCTGGTAACCATCAGTTTGTTCTCTGTAGTTAACAGTCTGTTTCTTGGTTTGTGTCTGTGTCTGTGTGTCTGTCTCTCTCTTTTGCTCATTTCTTTTGTTTCTTAAATTCCACATATGAGTGAAATCATATGCTATTTGTCTTTCTCTTACCGACTTATTTCACTTAGCATTATACTCTCTAGCTCCATCCATGTTGTTACAAGTGGCAAGGTTTCATTCTTTTTTTATGGCTGAGTAATATTCTATCGTGTATATACACATATTTTTTATCCATTCATTTCTCGATGGACACTTGAGCTGCTTCCATAATTTGGCTGAGGTAAATAATGCTGCAATAAACATAGGGGTGCATGTATCCCCCTGAATTAGTGTTTTTGTATTTTGGGGGTAAATATCCAGTAATACGATTCCTGGATCATAGGGTACGTCTATTTTTAATTTCTTGAGGAGCCTCCATATACTGTTTTCCACAGTGGCCGCACCAGTTTGCATTCCCACCATCAGTGCACAGTTTCCTTTTTCTCCACATCCTCACCAACACTTGTTGTTAAGAGTCCTTTGTATATTTTCAATGATGGTCCATTATTAGATACAGGTTGCAAATACTTCCTCCCCGTCTGTGGCATTTACTTTCATGTATCTTTCACAAAGTAGAAGATTACAGTTTTAATAATATGCAACTAACCAAAGTTTCCTTTTATGGATCATGCTTTTGGTATTTCATCGACAAACTTGGCACCAAATGCCAGGTCAAATAACTTTTCCCCAGTGCTTTCTTCTAGAAGTTTTACATTTTACATCTGGAAGTTTTGAATTTTACATCAAGATCTATCATAAATTTTGAATTGATTGTTATGAAAATTCTGTGTCTAGGTTCATTTATTTGCATAGGAAGTCAAATTTTCCCAGTGCCATTGGTTGAAAAGATTATCTTTCCTCCATTAAATGGCCTTCAGCCATTGCCATACATCAGTTTACTACAGTTGTGTAGCTATATTTCTGGGCTCTCTATTCTGTCCCAGTGGTCATTTATAAAGCTAGTTGGGAATAACTGATATCTTCATAATATTAACACTTCCAATTTTAATGGACTTCCAGTCCATCAACACAGAACGTTGTCTCCATTTATTTGGAGCTATTTTGACTTCTTTCATCAAGAGATTTGTAGTTTTCTCCTCATAGATCCTGTACACATTATGTTACATTTATACCTAAGTATTTCTGGGTTTTTGTTTCAGTTTGTACACTGACAGTACATAGGAAAGCTATTTATTTTGTACAATGACCTTATATGCTGCTATTTTGATGTATTCATTTTTTACTTTCAGGTTTTTGTGTTGGTCCTTTGAGATTTTCTACGTAGACAATCGTGTAATTTTCAAATAAAGATAGCTGCATTTCTTTCCTCCAATATATATGTCATTTATTTCATTTTCTTCTTTTCCAGTAGCGAGGACTTCCAATATCATATTATGGTATTATGTAATTACCATATTACATTGGAATGGTGAGGGAAGACATCCCTTTTTATCCCCACTCAATATTCAGGGGAAAGCTTACAGTTTCTCAACATTAAGCATAAGGCAAGCTATAGTTTTATAGTTGTTCCTTATTAATTAGAGAGTTTCTTCCTTTTCCTAGATTGTTTATAGTTTTTATTATGAATAGGTATTAGATTTTGTTAAATGCTTTTTCTCCTCTAATTGATATGATTTTTCTTATTTAGCCAGTTGATGAGTTGGATTACATTTATCAACTTTGAATGTTGAACCAGCCTTGTATAGCTGGAATAAATTTTATTTGGATATGGTGTAAAATTCTTTTTATACATCATTGGATTTTATTTTCTAATATTATGTTGAAAATTTTCACATGTGTGATAATGGGAAAATTTATTGTTCTGCTATTTTGTGTGAAATTATCTATAACTGCCAACTAGGCCGGTTTAGTTAACGTTTTAAGTATATTATATACTTAGTGATTTTCCGATCACTTATTCTATTAGTTATTGAGAAAAAGAGGTTAAATTCTCCAACCAAAATTGTGATTGTAGACTTATGTATCTTTTCCCTTTCAATTTTGTTTTGGTTCATCTATTTCTATTATTTTTGTAGACATAAATAGAATCACTACGTCTTGTTGATGAATTTCCTTTTTCATTCCTTTTTTAATGTTTATTTGTTTTTGAGAGAGACAGAGACAGAGTGTGAGTGGCAGAGGGGCAGAGAGAGAAGGAGACACAGAATCTGAAGCAGGCTCCAGGCTCCGAGCTGTTAGCACAGAGCCTAATGTGTGGCTCAAACCCAAGAACCATGAGATTGTGACCTGAGCTGAAGTCGGATGCTTAACCAACTGACCCACCCAGGCGTCCCCCTTTTTCATTCTTATATAACATCCCTCTTTTTTTTGTAACATGGCTGTCCTAAAGTGTACTTTGCCTAATTTTGCAATAGGAACTCCAAACTGCTTATGATTAGTATTTGCATAGGATACAATTTTCTATTTGTTAAAAATAATCTACATGTGCTTGTATTTAGCATGAATCTTTTTTTAAAAAATGCTTATTTTTGAGAGAGAGAGTGTGTGAGTGAGCAGGGGAGAGGCAGAGAGAGAGGGGGACAGAGGATCCAAAGTGGGCTCCACACTGGCTCCACAAGCAGAGATCTTGATGGAGAGTTCGAACTCACAAACCATGAGATCGTGACCTGAGCCAAAGTTGGACACTTAACTGACTGAGCCACTTGGGCGTCCCTAGCATGAATCTTTTAATGTAGGTATAATTGGATATCATGTTTTATATTCATTGTAAAATTATGGATTTTTTTAATTAAAATATTATAACAATTAATATTTGTTTATATTATGTTATACTTATATTAAATAATTAATATTTAAGTTGCTAATGTTATGGAATTAATTTAAATATTTAGTCCATTTACAGGTAATGTAGTTATTGGCATGATAGATTTTCTATTTTCCATTCTTTATTCCCATTTTTCTACTGGTTTAGGATTAAATATGCATTTTTAGTGTTTAGTTTCATCTCTATAATTGGCTTATAATTTCCTCTTCTTTATTCTTTTCAGAAGTTGCTGCAAGATTTTATCATATGCATTTCAAAATTATTAATTCTACATGCAACTAATATTATATCTCCTTTTCTTATACTCTCAGAAGCTTACAAAATATACTTGCATTCTCTTGGGGCGCCTGGGTGGCTCAGTATGTTTAGCATCTGACTCTTGATTTTGGCTCAGGTTGTGATCCCATGGTTGTGCAATTGAGCCCCGTGTCAGGCTCCACACTGAGTGTGGAGTCAGCTTGAGATTCTCTTATTCCCCCTGTCCCTCTCCCTGACTTGTACCTCTGTCTCTCACTCTCTCTGTAAAATAACACATATATACTTTCATTCTCTCCATTCACTGTGCTATTATTTTCATCTTTTACAACAACATATGTTAAAAATCTTTCACAATATGGTTATCAATTTTTGCTTTAAGTTAATCATATTTTATTTTTATTTTTTTACTAAGATATAAACACACATTAAAATTCACCATCTATAGAGTACAGTGCTGTGGGTTTTAACTAATGCATATGGTTACGTAACGACCACCACAGATAAATAACAAGATAAAGAACAGTTATATATCCTCCAAATTTCCCTTGTTCCTCTCTGGTCAGCTATTCAAAAGAACTCTTAGAACAACATCAGTGAAGTCACAGGACACAAAATCAATACACAAAAATCTGATGCATTTCTATTCACTAATAACAATCTTTCAGAAAGAGAAATAAAGAAAAGAATCCCATTTACAATAGAATAATATGCCTGGGAATAAATTTAAACAAGGCAGTAAAAGACTTGTACACTGAAAACTACAAGACATTAATGAATGGAATTAAAGAAACAAATACATGGAAATATATTCCATGCTCATGAATGGGAGGAAACAGTATTCTTAAAATGTCCATACTACCCAAAGCAAGCTATAGATTCAATGCAATCCCTATCAAAATTCCAACGGCACTTTTCAAAGAAATTAAACAAATAATCCCCAAATTTGTATTAACCACACACACACACACACACACACACACACACACACCCCAAAAGCAAAATAGCCAAAGTAATCTTGGGAATAAAGAACAAAGCTGGAGGTAGAGGCATCATGATCCCTGATTTCAAACTATATTACAAAGCTACAGTAATTAAAACAGTATAGGCCTGGCATAAAAACAGACAGATCAATGGAACAGAATAGAGAGCCCCCAAATTAACCCATATGTATATGGTCAATTAATTTGTGACAAAAGAGCCAAGGACATACAATGGGGAAAGGACAGTCTCTGTAATAAATGGTATTGAAAAAAATGACAGCCACGTGCAAAAGAATGAAACTCAACCATTATCTTACACCATACACAAATATTAACTCAAATGGATTAAGGACTTGAATGAGACCTAAAGCTATAAAACTAGAAGAAAACATAGGCAATAAACTCTTTGACACAGGTCTTGATGATAATTTTTTTTTAATCTGACACCAAAAGCAAAAGCAACAAAAGCAAAAATAAGTGGGACTATGATACAAACAAACAAACAAAAAAAAAACCAAAAACAAACAAACAAAAAAACCCCTGCTATACAACAAAGGTTATCATCAACAAAATGAAAAGGCAACCTACTGAATGGGAAAAAATATTTGCATATCATATATCTGATAAGGGGCTAATATCCAAAATATATAAAGAACTCATACAATTCAGAAGAAAAAAACACTCAACCCAATTAAAATATGGGTAGACCATCTGAGTAGACACTTCTCCAAAAAAGACATACAGATGGCCAACTGGTACATGAAAAGGTGTTCAACATCACTAATCATCAGGAACATGCAAATCAAAACCACAATGAGATATCACTTCATACCTATTAGAATGGCCATCATCAAAAAGACAAGAGACAACAAGGGTTAGCGAGGACATAGCAAAAAAGGAAACTTAGTATACTGTTGGTGGGAATGTAAATTGGTTCAGCCACAATGGAAAACAGTATGGATGTTCCTTAATTAAAAATAGAAATACCATATGGGGCGCCTGGGTGGCTCAGTCGGTTGAGCATCTGACTCTTGATTTCTGTTCAGGTCATGATCTTGCAGTCATGAGATCGAGCCCTGCATAAGGCTCGGTGCTGATCATGGGGCCTGCTTAAGACTCTCTCTTTCCCTCTCTGTCCCTCTCTGTCTGTCTGTCTCTCTAAGTAAATAAATAAGTACATAAATAAATGAGTACCTTAAAAAATGTTGTAAATAGAAATAACATATGATCCAGCAATTCTACTTTTGGGCATTTATCCAAAGAAAAGGAAAACATTAATTCAAAAAGATAGGGGCGCCTGGGTGGCGCAGTCGGTTAAGCGTCCGACTTCAGCCAGGTCACGATCTCGTGGTCCGGGAGTTCGAGCCCCACGTCAGGCTCTGGGCTGATGGCTCGGAGCCTGGAGCCTGTTTCCGATTCTGTGTCTCCCTCTCTCTCTGCCCCTCCCCTGTTCATGCTCTGTCTCTCTGTGTCCCAAAAATAAATAAACGTTGAAAAAAAAATTTAAAAAGATATATGCACCCCTACATTCATTGCAGTATTACTTACAATAGCCAAGATATGGAAACAACCTAAGTGTCCATCGATGGATGAATGCATAAAGAAGTTGTGTATATATATACATATACACACACACACATGCACACACACACAATGGAATATTACTCAGGCATAAAAAAGAATGAAACCTTGCCATTTTTGGCAACATGGATGTACCTCGAGGATCTTATGCTAAGTGAAATAAGTCAGAGAAAAGACAAATGCTGTGTAAAATCCCTATTATGTGTGGAATCTCAAAAAACAAAAACAAACAAAAACAACCTCATAGATGCAGAGAACAGAATAGTGGTTGCCAGATTGGGGGGGGGGGGAGTGGAATGGGAGAAATAGGTAAAGGGAGTCAAAAGGTAAAAAGAAAAACAAAAAGCGGGGCACCTGGGTGGCTCAGTCAGTTAAATGTCTACCTCTTGATTTTGCCTCAGGTCATGACCTCACAGTTTGTGGGTTCGAGCCCCATGTTGGGCTGTGTGCTGGAAGCATGGAGTCCACTTGGGATTCGCTCTCTCCCTCTCTCTCTCTCTCTGCTCCTCCCCCGCTCACACTGTGTCTGTTTCTCTCAAAATAAATAAACTTTAAGAAAAAAAAAAAGCAGTTGCTGTGAAACAAATGTAGAAATGCTGAATTTTTTTTAAGTTTCAAACTGTTATCCAGGATAGGTGTACCGCGGTATATTCTCACCAGCAAAGTCTGAAAGATCTAGTTTCTCAGCATCCTTGCTTGCTTTTTGTATTATCACTATTTTTTTTAATCATAGGTATTCTGATAGATGTGGAATGAGATCTCCTTGCAGTTTAAAGTTGCATTCCCCTAACGGCTAATGATGTTGAACAAGTTTTCATGTGCTTATTTGCCATTCTTGTAACTTCTTTGGCTAGGTTTTGTTCCAGCCTTTCAATGCTCTTGACCGCTTTCTAATTGAAGTGTCTGTTTCTATTGCCGAGTTCATAAAGTTCTTCGTATGTTTTTGTCCTTCCCTCTTAGTTTCTCTACAATTAAATTCATTTGGAGTTTTGCACATGAAAGATGATTTCATGTTTAAACATTCAGATAAAATTAATTCAGAGCAAGTTTGAGAAATACCAGTTTTCTCATGGCTGTGTTCAGAAATGTGATATTTTTACGTTTTTGCACGTATATTTGGTTTTCCACAAATATACCAGTATATAAGTTTAGAAGTATCTCTGTGTGTAAATCACAGTTGTGCATGCATCCATGTAATAACATCTTCCATTGGTTCTTTCAGTAATACCCTATGTCTGAGAAATAATTTGAACACAGGGAGTGGAGGGGCGTCAAAAAGCTGCCGGGATTGGTATTGATATGCAGCTGGAACTATGCATCTTATATAGCCACGTGTAAATTTTATTAGTACTTAATTATGGGACATCTATAAATAGGAAAGATAATTATTATGTATTAAACGACTACATTTGGTGCTTTGGGGAAAAGTTCAATCAGAAAACTCATAAAATGCATGGGTGGGATTGCCGTAATTACGGATGGGAGCGGACATTCATCAGTACCATATGGAAATGCAGTGTTGAAAGGTTTGGGGAGGAGATTATGGAAAGAATCAATGTCATTCTTGGTACTGATCTACACGCAAGAGCAAAGTATACATCCTTAAGGGTATAATGAAAAATAGACCCGAGTGCGCAAAAATAAATATTGACGTTTATGTTATATCCTACACACTGGAAGTCTATCGTCCATTGTAGTCATGCTAGATCTTCAGAACTGCACAGACCTTCAATGATCAATGAATTGGGGACTAGTAACAAGGCCCAAATGTTCATCATTTCCCTTGGCCCCTCGTGACTGAGGACAGACCCTGAAAGTCCTACACAGTAGTGTGAATAATATCAACTTGCGATGCATAGAGTTCTGATCAGGATTCAGACTGAAAGTCTTTAAAGTTTAGTTTCCTCATCATGTGCACATCGGGGAACATATCTAATTTGTGAGTGTACTATGTTGGATACTGTTTGTGAGGCACCTGGGTGGCTCCATTGGTTGAGTGTCTGACTTTTGATCTCAGCTCAGGTCATAATCTAAGGGTCGTGGGACCGAGACTCACGCTGCGCTCTGCACTGAGCATGAAGCCAGCTTGCAAGTCTCTCTCTCACTCTCTGCCCCCGTCCCCTGCTTGCTGGCTCTCTAAAATAAAAAATGACAGGGGCGCCTGGGTGGCTCGGTCGGTTAAGCATCCAACTTCGGCTCAGATCACGATCTCGTGATGCATGAGTTCGAGCCCTGCGTTGGGCCCTCTGCTGGCCGCTCAGAGCCTGGAGCCTGCTTCGGACTCTGTGTCTCCCTCCCTCTCTGCCCCTCCCCTGCTCACGCTCTATCTGAAGAATAAGTAAACATTAAAAAAAACAATGAATAATAAATAAAATAAAAGAGAGATAATGTTAGTAAATGTTTCCATCCGTGCTGTTAGGTGGAGCTCTTGTTAATTCTTGTTAGTGATGTACATGATTCCTTATTTCGAATAAATCCAATACCTTTATCTGTTCCTGTGTTGATGCCTCCAGAAGTAATGTGGTCATTTCTATTCCCCTCAGGATTTTCTGAGTTCTCATTGATCTACATTTATGCCAACACTTGGTGTTACTAGATTTTAAAATGTATGCAATCCTAATACACTTGATACGATACTTTTCTTTTAATTTTTTTTAAGGTTTATTTATTTTCTAGAGAGATACAGTCTCTTTACTTTTGTTTCTATCAACATTGTCCTGCTGGTAACATTGAGCATCTTTTCATGTATATATTGGCCATTTGGTCTCCCTTTACTATAAATTTATCATTCATATCTCTCACGTGATTTTGATTACTTTAGTTCTTGATTTGTAGTAGATACTACCTGTGGTGCTTATAGTAATTGAAATACCTTCCTGCCTTTATTGGAAAGAATGTTTAATATTAATGTGTCACATCTATACAGTATTTCCTTTAGGAGTTGTGGCTTTACAACATATGAAGCTCCTGCGACCTTCCATTACAGCTCATGGTAAATCGGTCCATGTGGTTTCGCCTTCGTCCTTCATTCAGCTCATCTCTAATCAGCCAGAATATCCCCATGGATTTCAGCTTCAAAAATGATCCAGCATCCAACGAAATACTTCTCCACACATTATCGTCCAGATCACCATTATCTCTAGCCGGATCACTGAGATAATCTCCTATCTGGGCCCGAGCGGACTCTCTCTCTTGTGCCTTTCATTCCTTTCTCTTCACAGTAGCTAGAGTGATTCTGTACACATATATGACAGATCAGATCATTACGATTCCTCTAACAGGCCCCACTTCATTCAGAGGAAAAGCCAATGCTTGGACAATGTTCTAGAAGTCTCCGCACCACTCCCTTCTCCTAATCCCCTCTCGGATCTACCCTGCCCTCTTTACGTCTCTGACCCCATCTCCAAATATTCTCTCCCCGTTCATTTTGTTGCCAGCATGCCGGCCTACTTTCTGTTTCTGGAATACAGTAAGAATCTTCCAGTTTTGTGACCTTAGCAACCGTTCTTTGCTCTTCCAGAAAATCTCTTCCGCAGATTTCGTTCTTTCAAATATTGCTTTGATGTCACCTTATCAGTGAGGCATTTGCTAATGATTGGATTTAAAAATAACTTCCTCCCCAGTCACATCATTTCCTATCATAGTCCCTCGTCTTTATATTCCATCATCAAATGTACTGTATGTTTGTTTTTCATTGTCTCTTTTGTTCTGCTAGAATCTAAGCTCCACTAGAGCAGGGAATATTTTTTGTGTATTCTGTTCACTGCTGCACCCACAACACCTGAGAAACTGTTTAACAAGCAGGGAGCATAGAATATGCATTTACTGGACAAATAAATGCTGAATAAATATTAAGAAATTCCTCATTTAACTGGAGGTATTTTTAGGGTACTGAGTTTGTTATTCTATATTTTAAAATGTTTGACTTTAGAGCTTTCATACACCTAGAATTCACTTGTAAATTATATGTGAAATACAGATATAATTCTATTTTTCAAATATTGATATCCAATAGTCCTAACACTTTTCATTGTGACTGCCCCATCCTCCCATCACCAAATTATTACACAAAAAATTCTAATATAACAAACATATCGAAAAGTACACAAGTCAGAGCATATTTTTGAAAACAACTTTCAAAGGTGAATACACCATTGAACCAGTGCCCAGACCAACATTTAACACGTTACAAACACTGATACGCCTGCCTCCTGCCTTATCCCTGTCATTAATGAATACTTCTCTCTTCCTCCACAAAAGTGAATCACTACTCTTCTCTGTATTATCGTACAGTGGATTTCACATTTGTAGAAATTCATGTAAATGTTACACAATACGCACTTTTGCAGGTCTAGCTTCGTTTGCTCTAGATTACACAATTGTGATAGCCACCCATGTTGCTGCAGGAGCGATTGTTTCTTTGCTGGGTTGTATTCCGGCACACAACTATCTTACAATTTCTGTATTCATTCTAGTCTTGTTGCAGGGCTTGCTTCCAATTTTTTACTATTATAATTATAACATAATTATATACCGTGCTTCTACATTCTTGAACACAACCTTCAAAAAAATTTTACATATTTATTGTAATGATACATAGTCATATAACTAATTGATAAGATTTCTTGTTGCTATAGATCTTCGTCGACGTTCAATATTGTCATTTTGTTTAACCTGTCTGGTGTCTATACGGTGGTACTACATCAAGGGTTTAGTTTGCATTTCTTTTATGACGAATGTGTTTGAGCACTTTTTCAGATATTGTCCATTTCTATAATATTTTCATTCAAGTGCCTCTTCAAGTGTTTTGCCCATGGTGTTGTATCGGTCTTTCCTTAATGCTGTCTACAAATGTTTTCTATAGCTGGACACAAGGCCCTTGTCAAGTATATGCATTACAAACATCTTTTCCCTGTTGCTAACCTCTTCTTGCTCTTGATGTCTTTTGATTAACAATTCTTAATTTTATTGTAGTTCAATTGATTAGATTTTACAGTTAGTTCTTTTTGTGACCTCTCTTTTTTAAATGCGACTTCTTCTTTGCAAAATATTTATTTTGAGAGAGAGAGCACGTGCATGCGAGCAGGGGAGGGGCAGAGAGAGAGAATCCTAAGCAGGCTCTGCACTGTCAGTGCAGAGCCTGATGCAGAGCCCGATCCTGTGAACCGTGAGAATATAACCTGAGCCAAAATCAAGAGTTGGAGGCTCAACCGACTGAGCCACCCAGGTGCCACTTTTTGTGACTTCTTTAAAAAAAAAAAATCTTTGCCCACACAAATGTCAACTATATATGCAGAATCAAAAAAGGCCCACCTTGTGGGGCGCCTGGGTGGCTCAGTCGGTTAAGCATCCAACCTCAGCTCGGGTCATGATCTCACAGTTCATGGGTTCAAGCCCCGCGTCAGGCTCTGTGCTGACAGCTCAGTCTAGAGCCTGTTTCAGATTCTAGGTCTCCCTCTCTCTCTCTCTCTCTGTCCCTCCCCAGCTCGTTCTCTCTCTCTCTCTCTCAAAAATAAACATTAAAGAAACTTTTTCTAAAAAGCCCACCTTGTAAAAACAGCAGGTAGAATGGTGGTTACCTGGGGCTGATGGAAATGGGGAGATGTGGGTTAAAGAGGACAAGCTTCCAGTTAGAAAATGAACAGTGATTATAGTTAACTATACTATATTATGCACTTGAAAGTTATTAAGAGTGTGGACCTTACGTGGTCCCGCCACAAAAAGAAATGGTAATGATGTGAGGCAGTGGTTGTGTTAGCTGTAATGCCATGGTGATAATCATACTGCAACATATCAGTGTATCAAATCAACACATTGTACACCTTAAACTGTCTGAATGCTATACGTCAATTATATCTCTGTAGAGCTGGGGTGGGGGGAAACTTTGCGAAAACAAAAGAAAGAAGTTTGTGCCTTCCAGCTTGAGCATTGTCACTCTGCCTCTCTTGGATCTCTTATTCTGGAGGAACCCAGCGGCCCATCATGGGGCAGCTCTGTGACAAGCTTCCAGTAGTAAGGAACTGAGGCCCTCCAAACAATCGTACAAATACCTTTGGAAACTGATAGCTCCTTTCCCCATAAAGAAGCCTCATGGGAGAACTCAAGCCAGAGGCACAAAGAGAGTTGTAAGGATAAAACAATATATGTGTACCAACTACCTTTAGCCACATTAATGCAGAACAATCAATCATAAAACCCCACGGCACATGATGATCATTTACCTAACCCACAAGAGTGTAGGGTTCAGTTGAACTAGGCTGGGCTTGGTTAATCTTAGCTACGTTCACTCATAACTGGGAGTCAGATGGCTATGGCTGACCTAGAATTTTCTCATCAGAGTGGACTGGGATGACCCAGCTGTGTTCCATGTATCTAGCCTGGTCATGTTCTCATGGCAGAAAATCCAGAGCGAGCAAGCCCAATAGCACTTCTCAAGCCTCTGCTGTTGTCATATTTACAAATACGTAAATGACTTGGCTAAAACAAGTCACGGGTACAATCCCAGAGTCAAAGTGGGAGGGCACTAAAAAACCTGGTTTATCGGCTATCTCCCTTGATTAAAGTCTGCTGATAAATTCATTGGGCATTTCAGAAACTCTGACTCTCAATCTGCCATAGGTTCATAGTATGAGCTTTTGTGCTTTGGGTCTAACTGCACTCCAGCAATACAGTGCTATATATTATAGAGAGAATTTCTTTTTTTTTTCTTTTTTTCTTAATTTTTTTAAATGTTTATTTTTGAGAGAGAGAGAGAGACAGACTGTGAGTGGGGTAGGAGCAGAGAGAGAGGGAGACACAGAATCCGAAGCAGGCTCCAGGCTCTGAGCTGGCAGCACAGAGCCTGTTGTGGGGCTTGAACCCATGAACCGGGAGATCATGACCTGAGCCGAAGTCGGACGCTCAACCAACTGAGCCACCCAGGCGCCCCTAGAGAGAACTTCT
Source organism: Prionailurus viverrinus (assembly GCF_022837055.1). Lineage (NCBI taxonomy): Eukaryota > Metazoa > Chordata > Mammalia > Carnivora > Felidae > Prionailurus > Prionailurus viverrinus. Next base: position 112,531,840 of record NC_062579.1, on the reverse strand, counting down.
TAATGTTTTGTATGTGTTTATGTGATGTGATTGCCACATATTCATAAGGTCAGGAAAGGAGAATGAACATCAAGTTTGTTTATGCTAGGAATGTATTTTGCTAAGGGATCAAATGTAGGATCTGATACTTTGGTCAGTGATTGGTGACCAAAGGAATAAAATCCTTAGTGCTTTTGAACTAATACTACTGAAGTTCATGTCATTTAGAAAGAAAAGCAACTGAGTACATAAGAAATTGACCAGGTAAGCACCACGTCCAGTATGAAGGAGTAATCTTCTAAGTGATCTTCTAATGAACAAATCCTTCCAGAAATAATATTGATAAACCCTGGAGGAACTGTTTTTAAAATAACTATGTTGTGCTCCGGAGATTTAACAGGGGCGTGCAGATTTCGGAGGGGAGTCAAAACGTAGAGCAAGCGATCCGCATGGAGTGAAGTTGCTGGGTGTGTGTGTGTGTGTGTGTGTGTGTAGACGTGTGCACACACACACACAGATGCGTTCTGTGCCCTGAGGGGGGTGTACTGCCTAAAATACAACTCCAAACCAAAACAGCTCCGTGAGAAAGAAAGAAGCAGGGGAAGGAGCCCGAGGACACCAGCTTGCTGGATGGTAGAGGCCCAGGGGGAAGAGGGTGCCAGAGAAGGTAAAACTGTAATGATGTTTTTAGATTCCAGTTTCTGGATGAATCCTGAACCACCTGTACACCACACAAACTAAAAGCTATCTGCACTTACAGACTAAAGAACTCAACTGAGATCTGAGTTCACTAAAGGCACGATAGTTGGCCTGTGAGTCTAACCAATTAAAATGGCTGAAGTTAAAATTTTCACAATTTTATATTAATAAAACCGAGAGATGGCAAGGATGTGGAGTAACTGGGTCTCTCAAATCCTGCTGCAGAAAGCGACAAATGGTGTGGCTACCTTGAGAACCACGTTTTCATTCTTTTAAACCCTCAAACAAACATGGTATGACCCAGCTATCCCGGTCCTAGGTATTCACTTAAGAGAATGAAAGCTCACACACCTACAAAGACCAGTATGTAAATGTTGGCAACAGCTTTATCTGAAATAGTTTTATTCAATGTTATTGATACCCAAAAAGTGGAAGTAACCCAAGGGCTCATCATTTCATTAATAGATAACTAAAATGCGGTATATCCGTACAGCGGACTGCCGATACGATGATACACAGGTTGCCCCCACGCCGCAAGGCGACAGCTCTGGTGTCACTCACCGCTCTGAGTTCCCATCGGGATACATTTGAAGCTAGTCTTCATCTAAACTCACAACTCCGCTACACTTCATTCCGTACCCTAACCTGCTCCCCTCACTCACTTCCAGGTACCTCCTGAGAGCACTCCATCATTAAGTCATTTTCAGAAGAACATCCTTCTCATACTCTCTTCTAAGAAACACATGCTAAGACAACTGGTAACGTAATTGTGCCCAGGAAGCAAACTCTAAGAACGGGGATATGGAATTTGTTTATTCACAGCTGACTGGCAAATCGCCAGTTGGAGGTCGGGTATCGGTATTCTCTGGAATGTTTCGACAACACAGTTACGTTATTCACTGTGGTGAACGGAGATGAGATACAGGTAAAAGGGAATGTATTGGCTTGTGCGATGTCTCTGACCCTGAAGGAAAGACAGGGGAACTGTAATAATAAAAACTGTAAAACTTGAGTGGCCATTGTTGAGTGCCAGTGATGCTTTGAAGAACAAAAATACCAGATTCAGTTCAATTACTCACCAATTCACTCACCAATTACTCACCAATTACTCACCAATTCAAAGCAAAGTGTAAGTCAGAGGTCTTCTCAGCAGTGTTTAAAGAAATACATATCTCTCGCTACTACAGGTTTGACCGAGCTGAAGATCAGACCCAAGACTTAATTGTTCAAGTAGCACAATTTCAGAAAATGTTGAATGGAGTCTCATACTCGGCAAGTATCCCGGGCCAAAGTCCGAGCCCTGAAAGGGTTGAAAGCTGGACCATGGGGTAGTTGCTTTTGCATAAATGCACTTGAAAATCTCGACACTCTGTATTTTCTTAAATCCTCTGGGCCTACAGAAATGGCTCACTGCTGCTTGAAACAAGAGGTTTCTCACTTGCCTTTTTGACTATGCTGAGGACCTTTATTCATGCAGAGGACTTGAGTGATACATGTCCTCCATAGGTCTGTACCCAACAGACTGATATCTAGGTTCACATCTCAGCATGACTCCGAGAATTAACAAGCATAACAAGGTCACGGCTTACAAGGCCAACATAGAAAAGTCAACCCAATTGCTATATACTGCCAAGGTACAGTTGTGAAGTGAAAATGTTTTAAATGCCATTTAAGACATTAATACCTCAGTATTTCCATTTTTTGAGCGAATCTAAGAAAACATGTACTAGATCTGTATGCTAAATACTAAAAAACAGTGATAAAAAAAAGAAAACCGACGTAAAACAAATAGATACTGGTTTTTTTCATGGATTAGAAGACTCAAAATAGTAAATGTGTCCACTTTCCCTAAATTAACCTACAGATTGAACATGATTCCAATCAAAATCCCAATAGGAGGGGCATCGGGCAGGCACAGTCAGTAGAGCATGAGATTCCTGATCTCCAGGTGTGAGTTCAAGCCCCATGTTGGGTACAGAGCTTACTTTAAAAACTCCCAAGTGGGGGTGGGGGCGAAGGGAAAATGGGTGATGGGCACTGAGGAGGGCGCCTGTGGGGATGAGCACTGGGTGTTGTATGGAAGTGATGAACCACGGGAATCTACCCCCAAAACCAAGAGCACCCTGTACACACTGTCTGTTAGCCAATTTGACAATAAATTATATTTTTAAAAAATCCTAACAGGACCTTTATGGATTTATATAAACTGGTTCTAAATTTTATATGGAAATTTACAGGGACCTAGTGTAGATAAAACAATTTTGGAAAAAGAAGAGAGTGGGAGGCAGTGCATTACCCTGTTTTGAGAGAGACAATTAAAGCTATAGTAAGCAAAACGTTGTAGTATTAGCAAGGAAACAGACACATAGATGAATACAACAAAACAAAGGACTTGGAAACCAAGCCACCAGAAATGACCACGACATTTTGACAAAGATGCAAAAGCAATTCAATGGAGGAGGGAGAGTCCTTTCTAAGAATTGTGCTGGAAATCCAGAGGTAAAAAATGAAACGCGACATCTCAGATCTCATACAAAAATTAATTCAAAATGAATCACAGATGTAAATATAAAATGTACAACTAAATAAGTTTAGAAAAAAAGAATGGGAGATAATGATTGCAACTCAGGTTAAGCAAAGAGTTCTTAAGACTTGAAACCAAAAACACGACCCATAAAGGGAAAAACTGATACATTGAGCATCCTCAAAGTGAACATCTTTTGTTCTGTGAAACACACCGTTAAGAGGACAAAAATACAAATTACAGACTTAATCAAATATCTGTCAAAGGAGATTCCGTGTGTTTTCCCTCCTATGTGGATCCTGAGAAACTTAACAGAAGACCATGGGTGGGGGGAGGAAAAAAAAAATGGTTAGAGAGGGAGGGAGCCAAAACATAAGAGACTCTTAAAAAATGAGAACAAACTGAGGGTTGATGGGGGGTGGGAGGGAGGGGAAAGTGGGTGATGGGCATTGAGGAGGGCACCTGTTGGGAGGAGCACTGGGTGTTGTATGGAAACCAATTTGACAATAAATTTCATAATAAAATAAAACATACAGGCATAATATATATATATATTATATATATCTATATATATATATATATATATATATATATCTGTCGAAGGAATTGTATCACGAATACAAAACTCTCAAAATCTGAAAACCCAACTGAAAAAATAAGTGACAAACAACGAAATTAAAATATGGGCAAAAGACTTTACCAAAGAGGGTATAGAAATGATGAACACATAAAAATATGTTCAGCATTAGCCTTTACGGAGATGCAAATTGAAATCACAATGAGATACTGTTACATATCCTTTAGAATGGCTAAAATTGTTTTCTAATATACTGACAATATCAAGTATTGACCAGAATAGGGAGAAACTGATAGGAATGAAAAATGTTACAGACACTCTGGGAAATAGCTTGGCAGTTTCTTTTTATTACTGAGATACTCATATACCATAATATTCAACATCTGAATACGTTTTTAAGTAATTAATCTCTACACCAACGTGGGGGTCAAGCTCATGACCCGGGATTAAGAGTTGGATGCTCTACTGACTGAGCCAGAGAAGCACCCCAAAGAAAGTCTCTACTATTTTGTTTAAAGCAGGCTCCACGCCTAATGTCAATATTTTAAAGCATAGAATTTAATGGAATTTAGTGTATTTGCAAGATAATGCAAGACCACAACCATTCTATAACATTTTATCACCCTTAAAAGATACCTTAGGGGCGCCTGGGTGGCTCAGTCAGTTAAGCGCCAGACTTCAGCTCAGGTCATGATCTCACAGTTCATGGGTTCGAACCCCACATCAGGCTCTGTGCTGACAGCTCAGAGCCTGGAGCCTGCTTCGGTTTCTGTGTCTCCCCCTCTCTCTCTGCCCCTCCCCCACTCACGCTCTGTCTCTCTCTCAAAAATAAACATTAAAAAAAGTTTTTTTAAGATACCTTATACTTGTTAAGGATCACTTCCCATACCCTCTTCCGCCATCACTGACAAGCACTACTGTCCTTTCTGGCCATAAGTATCTGTCTCTTCTGAACATTTCATATAAATGGAATCATACTATATGTGGCCTTCTAGGTCTGGCTTGTTTAGCTTACCATAATGTTTTCAAGGCTCCTCTATGTCGTAGTATATATCAATCAATTCCTTTTTATAGCTGAATAATAGTCCGTTATATGGAAATGTCATATTTATTGACTGATTCAATAGTTGCTAGGCAGAATTTGTCTATTATGATAATGTTTCTATGAATAGTTACGTGTGAGTTATTTTGTGAACATATATTTTCTTTTTTAAATTTATTTATTTATTTTGAGACAGAGAGAGAGAGAGAGAGAGAGAGAGAGATAGAAAGAAAGCATACGAGTGGGGGAGGGTCAAAGAGAGGTAGAGAGAGAAAATCCCAAGCAGGCTCCCCACTGCCAGTGCAGAGCCTGATACGGGGCTTGAACCCCAAAACCATGAGATCATGACCTGAGCTGAAGTCAAGAGCCAGAAGCTTAACCAACTGAGCCACCCAGGCGCCCCTATTTTGTGAATATATGTTTTCTTCTTTTTTAATGTTTTTTTATTTTTGAGAGAGAGAGAGAGCAGGGGAGGGAGAGAGAGAGGGAGACACATAACTCAAAGCAGGCTCCAGGCTCAGTGCTGTCAGCACAGAGCCCAACACGGGGCTTGAGTTCATGAACTGTGAGATCGTGACCTGAGCCGAAGTCAGAGGCTTCACCGACTGAGCCCCCCAGGCTCCGCATAAATATGTATTTTCAATTCTCCTCGGAATATATGTAGGTGTGAAATTGCTGAATCTTATGGTACCTCCGTTAACCTTTTGATGAACCGCTGAACTGTTTTCCAAAGTGGGCACACCATTTTATATTCCTACTGGCAACACAAGAGGTTTCTAATTGTTCCACACCCATGCTAACATTAGTTATTTTTCTTTTTTAATTTTTTTAATGTTTATTTATATTTGAGGGATAGAGAGAAACAGAGTGTGAATGGAGGAAGCGCAGAGAGAGAGGGAGACACACAATCCGAAGCAGGCTCCGGGCTCCGAGCTGCCAGCGCAGAGCCCGATGAGGGGCTTGAACCCACCAACTGTGAGATCACGACCTGAGCCGAAGTTGGACGCTTAACCGACTGAGCCACTCAGCACCTCATTTTTCTTTTTTCTAATTATATTCATTCAGTGGGTATTGGCATTGCCTCAATGACCAATAATGTTGTGTACCTTTCATGTGACAGTTTGGGCCATTTGCATATCTTCATGGGATAAGTCTCTATTTAAGTCTTTTGCCCTTTTTTTTTTAAGTAATAGCTACAACCAACATGGGGCTCAAACTCAACCCTGAGATCGAGAGTTACACGTTCCACCGGCTGAGCCAGCCAGATGCCGTTTTGCCCATTTTTGAGTTATCTTTATTGCTGACTTGTAGAAGTTCTTTTTATATCCTGGATGCTAGGCCCTTATCAGATATATAAGATGTTCAAGTATTTTCTCCCATTATGTGGGTTGCCTTTTCATTTTCTTGACAATGCCCGTTGATGCACAAAAATTCCCAATTTTGATGACGCCGATTTTTCTTCTTTGTCGCTTGTAATTTGGGTATCATATCTAAAAAAGCATGGCCAGGAGCACCTGAGTGGCTCAGTTGGTTAAGCAACCGACTCTTGGTTTCGGCTCTGGTAATGATCTCATGGTTCGTGGGATTGAGCCCCATGTCAGGCTCAGATCTGACAGCACAGAGCCAGCTTGAGAGTCTCTCTCTCCCTCTCTCTCTGCCCCTCCACCACTCATGCTGTCTCCCAAAATAAATAAGCCTTAAAAACAAAATGAAATAAAACAAAATAAGAAAATAAATAAATAAATAAATAAATATGCATGGCCATATCCAAAGTCATGTACATTTATAGCTAGGTTTTCTTTTAAAGATTTAACAGTTTTAGCTTTATATTTAGGTCTGTGGTTCATTTTGACGTAATTTTTGTATATGCTGTAAGATAAGAGTCCAAACTCATTCTTTTGTATGTGAATTTTCAACTAATGGCACTGATATAATGGAAAAGGATTATTGTTTCCATGTTCAATTGTCTTGTTAACCTTCTTGAGAAAGAAAAATCAACACAGATGTAGATGCTTATATCTATAAATTCTTTTCCACTGATGTATGTCTATCCTATGCCAATACTGCACTGTCTTGATTACTGCACCTTTGCAGTTGAAAGTGGAAAGTGTGACTCCTTCTACTTTGTTCTTCTTTTTCAAAATTTCTTAGCTATTCTGGGCCCCTTGAATTTCCACATGCATTTTAGGACCAGCTTGCCAATTTCTGCAACAATGCCAGTTAGGATTTAGATAAGCAGATTGAATCTGTAGATCACTTAGAAGAGTATTACCATCTTAACAATAGTAAGTCTTCCAATCAATGAACACAGGAGGTCTTTATTTAGGTCCTCTTTAATTTCTTTCAATAATGTTTTGTAAATTTACAGGTGCAAGTCTTGTACTTCTTTTTAAAAGTACCCCTAAATATTTTGTTCTTTACTGCTACTGTAAATGAAAACTACTTAGTTTTTTTTTAATTATTCATCGCTAGTTTGTAGAAATACAATTGATGTATGTATTTTATATTGTACCTTGCAATTTCACTGAGTTCTTATTAGCTCTAAGTTTGTGCGTGTGTATTCCATAGGATTTTTTTAATACAATCTCATGCCATTTGGGAATAAAAATAGTTGTGTTTCTTACTTTCCAATCAGGATGGCCCTTTTTTCCCCATTTTATTGCCTAATAGCCCTGGTTAGAACCTTCAGTACAATGTTGACTATTAAGGGATAAGGGCAGACATCCTTTCTTCTTTTTCACCTGGTGGAAAAGTTTTAAGTCTGTCAACAATTAAGTATGATGTTAGCTGTGGGATCATTGTAGGTGCCCTTTATCAAGTCTAAGAAGTCACAGAATAAAAAAATCAATGTTCAGAAATCTACTGCATTCCTATATACTAGTAATGAAGCAGCAGAAAGTGAAATTAAGAAAACAATCCACCTCACAACTGTACCAAAAACATTAAAATATCTAGGAATAAACTTAACCAAAGACGTGAAAGACACCTGTACTCTAAAAACTACAAAATACTGATTTAAGAAATTCAAGGTGATGCAAAGAAATGGAAAGATAATCCATGCTCATGGGTTGGAAGAACAAATATTATTAAAGAAGAACGAATATTATTAAAATGTCTATACTCAAAAATCTACATATTTAATGCAATCCTTATCAAAATACCAACAGCATTTTTCACAAAACTAGAACAAAAAAACACTAAAATTTGTATGGAACCACAAAAGACTCTGAATACCAAAGCAATTTTGAAAAAGCAAAGCAAAGCTGGAGGCATCACAATTGCAGACTTCCAGCTATATTACAAAGCTGTAGTCATCAAAACAGTATGGTACTGGCACAAAAATAGACTCATAGATCAATGGAATGGAATAGCAAACCCTCAAATAAACCCACAGCTATATGGTCAATTAATCTTTGACACAGCAGGCAAGAATATCCATTGGGAAAAAAGATAGTCTTTTCAACAAATGGTGTTGGGAAAACTGGACAGCAGCACACAAAAGAGTGAAACTGCACCACTTTCTTTCACCATGCACAAAAATAAATTCAAAATGGATTAAGGACCTGAATGTGAGACCTAAAAAAACCATAAAAATCTTAGGTGGGAGCTGAGGCAATAATCTCTCTGACATTGACTGTAGTAACATTTTTCTAGATATGTCTCCTGGGGCAAGGGAAAGAAAAAGCAAAAATAAACTATTGGGTCTACACCAAAAAAAAAAAAAAATCTTCTGCACAGTGAAGGAAAAACTCGACAAAACTAAAAGGCAACTTACTGAATGGGAGAAGATATTTTGCAAATGACATATCTGATAAAGGGTTAGTATCCAAAATATATAAAGAACTTATACAACTTAATACCCAAAAAACAAATAATCCAATCTAAAAAATGGGCAGAAGACATGAACAGACATTTCTCTAAAGAAAACATCCAGATGGCAAACAAACCCCTTAAAAGATGCTCAATATCACTCATCATCAGGGAAATGGAACCAAAGCTACAGTGAGATATCACCTCATACCTGTCAGAATGGCTAAAACACACACACACACACACACACACACACACACACACACACACAAGAAACAACAAGTGTTGTTGAGCATGTGGAGAAAAAGGAACCCTCCCACCTGTTGGTGGGAATGCAAATTGGGGCAGACACTGTGGAAAATTATTTGCAATAGCCAAATTATGGAAACAGCCCAGTCCATCAATAGATGAGTGGATATAGAAGAAGTGGCATGTGTGTGTGTGTGTGTGTGTGTGTGTGTATACACACACACAGTGGAGTTATTATTCAGCCATAAAAAAGAAGGAGATCTTGCCATTTGCAACAATATGGATGAGCTAGAGAGTATAACGCTGAGCGAAGTGTCAGTCAGAGAAAGACACATACCATATGATTTTACTCAAATGTGGAATTTAAGAAACAAAACGAATGAGTAAAAAGAAAAGAAAGAGAGCGAAAGAGAGACAAACCAAGAAACAGACACGTAACTCTAGAGAACAAACTGATGGTTACCAGAGGGGAGGCAGATGGGGGAAAGAGGGGGTGGGGATTAAAGAGTACATTTACCATGTTTTAATAAATGAAATAAAATAAAATAAAATAAAATAAAATAAAAATATTAAAAAATAGGTTTCCTTCTACTCCTAGTTTGTTGTAGATGTGTTCATTTTGATGACCATGTGAAGTGTGTCCTCTATTCTGTGGATGCGGAGTATTCCAATGTGGTATGCCCATCTGGGAGCTATTTTCCCTCAGATCTACCCCACACCTGTCCCCTGCTCTGCCCTCTACTACATGGGAGCCGACATCTGCAGGCTGCAACTCTTTACGTGTGGTCGTATTGATTTTCTAGTGTTAAACTTATTCACGTTCATAGGATAAACTCAACTCTGTCACTGGCAGTGAAAAATGTTTAAGTCCTCTTAAAAGCCTACTCAAAAATAAACTCTTACACACTTTAGTTAGTGTGTGTATATATATACACACGTAAATTCGAATAGCATGAGTAATAGGGTGATACAGTCAATGGGTAAATAGTCAACCACTACCCGTGAAGACATGTAATGCTATCTGTATGACACAGTTCAAGTGGTTCTCAGTGAGAAATGTATAGTCACAAAGAGATGGATTAGAAAATAAATGCTTAAGGGGTGCCTGGGTGGCTCAGTCAGTTAAGCAACTAACTCTTGGTTTCAGCTCAGGTCATGACTTCACAGTTCCCAAGTTTGAGCCCCACGATGGGCTCCACGCTGGCAGGGCAGAGCACGCTTGGAATTCTCTCTCTCCATAGCTCACTCTCTCTGTCTCTCTCAAAATAAACTTAAAAAAATTTTTTTAAAGAAAATAAATGTTAAAACAGCAAAGAACTTCAAGGAGGTATGGAATGAATAGCACATTCAACCTAAAGACGTAGAACACAGAAAATAATGAAGATAAATACAGAAAATAATGAAATCGAAAACAGCAGAGCCAACTAACACAAGCCAGTTTTTTTTTTTTTGGAAATACTTATAAAGTAGACATTTTTGCAATAAACTAAAGAGAAAAGCAGCAACAAACAAGTTAAATAAATTTGTACAAAATCTAGAAGAGTTTAATATAAATGAACACAAGTTCCCTTAAGATATCCAACGTGTAGACAGGGAAATATTTCCACATACAGAGGCATTTTGGCTAATAAAGAAGGAATAATAGAATGATTAGTCTATGATCCCCTAATGGATTAACAGATAGAGGTGATAATCATCAATGACTGCTAACATCAACACAAAAGGAAACAACCAGGCATTCCATACTTCCTTTGGAAGCACACAGCATCACCTCTGGAGTGGTCTTCCGAAAGACAGGGAGGGAATAAACAGACAAAAACCAAACCGATCAAACTTCTGCCTCTGCCAATTTAAAAAAAATAGAAACGGCTGGAGAACATGTTAATGGTTACCAAAGTGTTACAGTCAACAAAATCCAGACCATGGGAAATAGTACAACACACAAGAGTTTTTTTTTAATGCAAGGAAAAAGAAGGGATGTGGGGAATTTTTATAGGTTGACTTAGGGGACATAAACAATCAGCATGTATAGAGCATATTTATATATCAATTCAAAAAAACCTTTTTTAAAGATTATTTATTTGATTTTTTGGAGAGAGAGCGTGCATGTGTGCAAGCATGAGCAGGGCGGGGGTGGGGGGAGCAAAGAGAGGGGGAGAGACAGAATCCGAAGCTGGATCCACAATGTCGGCGCAGAGCCCTACTCGGGGTTCAAACTCACAAACTGCGAGATCATGACCTGACCTAAAATCAAGAGTCGGATGCTTACCTGACTGAGTCACCCCTGCGCCTCCCCCCAAAACATTGTTTTATGTAATTAGGCTGTCAGGTAAGTATGAAAAAGTAAATATTTGATATTAAGGACTTTTTTTTAGGAATAGTAATTGTATGAAGTTTATGTCTTAAAAAACATTCCTCGGCTTTCAGAAATGCATACGGAATACTTAGGTGTGATGCCTGAGATTTGTTTCATATTCCGGTTGCAGAGATGAGAGGGTAGTGAAGGCATAATCAGAAACACAATGGTCACATATTGATGACTGTTGATGTTGAATGTCAGGTATACTGGGTTCATTATACTGTTGCTATCTAAGTTTGGGAGTATTTGTATTATAGTATAGTATAGTATAGTATAGTATATATATTATAATAAATAGTGTATTTTTATTATAAACATGCCATTAATTTTGGAAGCCTAAGTGAAATGGACTGATTTTTAGAAAATAAATAACCAATTCATCCACAAGCATAAAACGTTAATGCAAAAATACAAATGGAAACTGTATTCAAAATTGAAGCCACTCTCAAATGTCTGGGATAAGACTATTTTGAAGACCACTTTTAGCAAATGGTCAGGGAAAATTAATTGCCAGCTTTTGGGAACTTTTCCAAAGCATACCAAAAAGAGGGGGGGGATTACCCAACTCATTTTCCCCAGTCACCTTCCCTTGATTCAAAAGCCAAATGTGGACCTTGCCCTCAATCCCACTGACAGAACACTCGAGCAAAGCTCATTCACATAGCAGTAAATTCCTTAAATAAAAGAGCATAGTCAACAGAGCAGTGAATTAAATGAGCAAACACGATGTGACCAAGGAATGAAAGTACGACTTAGCATTAGAAAACACTTTTTAAAAAAAGTTTTAGAGTGAGAAAGAGAGAGCACACATACAAGCAGGGGAGAGGGGCAGAGAGGCAGAGAGAGAGAGAGAGAGAGAGAGAGAGAGAGAGAGAGAGAGAGAGAATCTTAAGCAGATTCATCGCTGAACGCGGAGCCCAATGTGGGTCTCTATCCCGTGACCCTGGGTTCATGACCTGAGTTAAAATCAAGAGTCAGACCCTCAAGCGACTGAGCCACCCAGGTGCCCCTAGTAAACGCTTTCAGTTGTAATTCCTTACAGTAACAAATTAGAGAAGAAAAGGTGTTAGTGCCCATGAATATAGAAAAATCCTTTGAAAGAAAGTCAACACGTGTTCACGGTAAAAAAGTCTAGCACGCAAAGAATAGAAGGGAGCTTCCTTTTCCTAAATTCTACTGCAAACATAGCTAGAGGTGAAAGGTTAGAACAATTAAAGCTACTGCAAACATAGCCAGAGGTGAAAGGTAGAACAATTAAAGTCTAATTAAAGTCAGGACAAGACAGATATATACTCTCATCTCTAGTGTTTCAAACTGCACTGCAGCACAAAGCCAGAGATATGGATATCAAAATAAATAAGAGATGTGAATACTGAAAAGATATTATTTGTTAACAATATGATCATTTGCCTAGAAAATTAAAAGGTATGGGTGTGTGGAAAATTCAAATAGATAAGAGACTTCAGAAAGACAGTACATAGGAGGTCAATACAGGAAAATCAAGAGCCTTGCCACACAAAAGCAGTCACTAATTAGACCATGTAATATACAGGGACGCCTGGGTGGCTCAGTCGGTGAAGCGTCTGACTTCGGCTCAGGTCATGATCTTGCGGTTCTGGGTTTGAGCCCTGCACTGGGCTCCGTGCTGACAGCTCAGAGCCTAGAGCCTTCGTCAGATTCTGTGTCTCCCTCTCTTTCTGCCCCTCTCCCACTCGTGTTCTGTCTGTCTCTCTCTCAAAAATAAACGTTAAAAAAAATAACAGGTAACACATAATATTCCATTCACAATAGCAATAAAATCCAAAAGTTACCTAAGAGGAACTACAAATCACAAAAATGTAGATCTTTAGGGAGGTTAACATAAAAGTTTACCGACGTATTCAGACAAAAATAATCCAAGTAGAGAGGTATACCATATCCACTCATGTGAAACAAAATATCGTAAAGATGTTAATTCTCCTTAAATTATTGACAGATTTAGCGCCTTAACACTAGTTGCCAAAATGATAATCAAGTTCATGCTGCTGTCTTCCGCTCCCCAAAATCAACCCTGGAAAACTACAGAAGGCAGAATGAAAACAAACAATGATGTATTCGCTTCCTGGATCTGCTGTATCGAACTACCACGAACTGGGTGGCTCAAACAACAGAAATGAGCTCTTTTACAGTTCTAAAAGCCGGATGCCCCAAATCACTTTCACTGACCTGAAATCGAGATGCCGGCGGGGCCACGCTCCCTCTGGAGACCCTGGGGTAGGATCCATTCCTGCTGGCATCACTCCTAGGCTTGTGGCAACGTGACTGCACTCTTCAAGGTCAACGTCTTAAAGTCTCTCTCTGTTCGATCTTCACTTCTCAGGCAATTTCTCTGTCTCTCTCTCGATTCTTCTTCGGCTTCCCTCTTCTAGGTATACAAATGATTGCATTCAGGGCCCACCTGGATAATCCCGGCTACTCCTCCCACCAAAAGATTCTTAAGTTAACCACATCCACAGAGACTCCTTCCCCAAAGAAGGCAGCGTTTGCACGTTCTAGGGACTAGGGGGTGGCGTCTTTCGGGGAACATTTTGCAGCCTACCAAACACGTCAACCACAAAATCTAAACAAAACATGAGGAGTCCCTGTATTGCACTGGTACTTGTGTTAGGGAGAGGCAGCAGTGAGGTTCAGGAGCGCCATGGTCTGCCCTCTCTGGCAGACGATGGAATAGGTAGGAGGGACATTGTTAAAATTCCCCTTCTCATTGAAGGAATGTGAGGCATCACCTGCGACCACAGAGATCAGCAGCCAGGAGGTGGTATCGACGACCAAGAAAAATTGGGTTGATTGATGCAGTGGGACTTTGACTCGGTGCTAACCACCGCCTGAAACCCCTTTGATGAGTGAAGCCTGGCCTTAAAAACTTTGTTTGCAATGTTTTATTTATTTTCAGAGAGAGAGAGAGAGAGAGAGACATAGCAAGCAGGGGAGGGGTAGAGAAAGAGAGAGGGAGACTGAGAATCCCAAGCAGGCGCTGCACTGTCAGTGCAGAGCCCAACGCGGGGCTCAAACTCACGAATCAAGAGATCGTGACCTGAGCCAAACTCAGGAGTCGGACGCTTCACCGACTGAGCCACCCAGGCATCCCCACAACAGCCAAATTTCTACGTGGTGTAGAGCCAGAGTGGACCAGGAGGGTACACAGTGTATAACGTCTTTGTGTTCCTGTTCAACATGGGTGATTTGGACATCGTTCTTTTTTTCAAATAGCATTCCTCGTTTGTTTGTTTTTTAAGATTTGATTTTTACATGATCTCTACACCCAGCTGGGGGCTTGAACTCACAGCCCCGAGATTAAGAGTCACATGTTCCACTGACAGAGCTAGCCAGGCGCCCCTCAAATGTCATTCCTTGTAATAGAAAGTTTAATTAGCTTCAGAACCTAAGCTTACGAATGACAGTGGTCACACATTTACAGATGTGTATCAGGTTAAGAAAGAGTTTTGCTATTTTGCAAAACAATTTGTGATCTTTCTTTGCGATCTGGAAAAAGATAACAAGGCATTAGAATAGGAATTGCCTTGGAAATGTGAACAGGCCCAGCCGTAAAACAGAGGGGTTCAAAGAGTAGAGGAAAAAACCTTAAGGAATGGCTACCACTTGGATTCACTTATCCCGTAGAGTCCGTCATGTCAAATTAAATGATATATACCTGGATTCGCTTGGCCTATTCAAGAACGTAGGAGAAATTAAATCTTAAATGAAACCTTTCTCACTGGCTCGTTTATTCGCCAAACATGAATCGAGTGTTTCCTCGGTGGAGGGCCCTGTGACGATAGTGGGGATCCTGGGATCAGGAGGACACATGTCCAGCCACAGCTTGGGAGGGGCTGGGAGCAGCACCCCCATCGGGAAGATGGTGCGAGGTCCCATAAGAGCCGCAGAACAAGGCAAAAAGAAGGAGCTACAACATCACTCATCAGCAGAGAAACACAAATCCAAACCACACTGAGATACCACCTCACGCCCGTCAGAATGGCTAACGTGAACAACTCAGGCAACGACAGATGTTGGCGAGGATGCGGAGAAAGAGGGCCTCTTTTGCACTGTTGGTGGGAATGCAAGCTGGCGCAGCCACTCTGGAAAACAGGATGGAGGTTCCTCAAAAAACTAAAAAGAGAACTACCCTATGACCCAGCAATTGCACTACTAGGCATTTGTACACGGGATACAGGTGTGCTGTTTCGAAGGGGCGTGTGCACCCCAATGTTTATAGCAACACTATTCACAATAGCCAAAGTCTGGAAAGAGCCCAGATGTCCATCGATGGATGAATGGATAAAGAAGACGTGGTATATATACACAATGGAGTATTACTCGACAATCAAAAAGAAGGAAATCTTGCCATTTGCTACTATGTGGATGGAACTGGAGGGTATGATGCTAAGTGAAGTTAGTCAGAGGAAGATAAATATCCTATGACTTCACTCACATGAGGACTTTAAGAGACAAAACATATGCACATAAGGGAAGGGAAGCAAAAATGATATAAAAACAGGAAGGGGGACAAAACTTAAATATGGAGAACAAACTGAGGGTTGCTGGAGGGGTTGTGGGAGGGCGGATGGGCAAAATGGGGAAGGGGCACTAAGGAATCGACTCCTGAAATCATTGTTGCACTAGATGCTAAGCAACTGGGATGCAAATTTACAACAATAAAAAATAAAACAAGTTATACAAAAAGAAAAAGAAGGGGGTAGGCAGTAGGGCCACAGGTGGACAGCACAAAAGTGTAAGGCCCCTGAGCCAACCACCATCCGGGGCTTTGGGAAAGCACGGGCCCTTCTGTGGCAGGGAATTTTAAGTTCTGCCGTGGCCAGACTCTCAAAAGCCGTGCCCTACAGCTGAGAAAAAACTCGGGAACGGGAAAGTATCTAGCAGTTACTTTTGGATCAGGGATAAATCCGAGAGAAAGATTTCCACCTGAGGCAGGTATGGACCGTGTCTGGAGCTCACTTAAACACCCAGCGTAGGGGCGCCTTCGTGGCTCAGTCGGTTAATCCTCCGACGCCTGATTTTGGCTCGGGCATGATCTCACAGTTCGTGAGTTCGAGCCCTGCATCGGGCTCTGTGCTGACAGCTCAGAGCCTGCTTGGGATACTTCCTCTGCCTCTCTCTCACTCTCTCTCTGAAAATAAACTTAAAAAAGGTATAGTTGGACACAGTGTCAAACTGGGCGTCCTGCAAGGATTTCCTGAAAAACAGGGTGATGATACCCCCTTGCAGTGACGCCCAGAAACCACGCGGATGGCACCCTTCTCCCGGGGAGAGCCGGAACCTGCTCTACGAAAATGGCATTATTCGCAGGTAACTGTGCGCGGATACCGGCCATCCCTGAGCTTGGTGGGTGGGACGAATGGCCTCCGTGGTTTGGAAGGAAGAGCGGCTGGGAGGGAAGGAAGGAGTTGCTCTTGGGCGTCACTGAATTCGAGGAGCTTCGAGTCGCGTCCGGCCGGCGAGGACTGACCCACGCCCGCGTCGAATGGTCCATTCTCTAGCGAACCGGTGCTCAGCGTGTCACAGCGCCGCAGGGTCTCGGGGAGGGCCCGGACAACAGCACCGACCCCCGGAGGCCAGCGGGGAGGCTCCGGGGCCAGAACGGTGGTAGCCGCCCGCGTCTTCTGTCAGGAGCTCGGCCGAGCTGGCCCCGGAGCTGAGCTGCCAGGCGTCAGCGCGGCGGATTCAAAGCCACGAGCCAGATCCGCCGGAGCGAAGCCTTCGACCCTTACTGGGATGGCAGGAGCAAGAGTGAAAACGGGAGAGAGTGCCAGTTCCTCCCGTTTGGTTTTCCTCCCGGGGACGGCGCACCGGTCGAGGGTCGGGTCGCGCGGCGGAGCACAGCCGTGGGGGTGACCTCACCGTGGAGAGCCAGGGGGACGGCGGAGAGCGGAAGGGCAGGTGGGCAGTGTCTTCCAGGCTTCCTCCTCTTCCCCCCCGCCCCCCCCCCCCCCCCCGTGAAGGAGGCCTCAGGGGAGGCCCGGACCGTGGCCGCCAAGGCGCCGGGTAACGCACAGGGGCTGGGAATGCAAACACGAGAAGGGAATGACCTGCCGGGGGCCCGAGGCCTGAACCTCATCTCCGGACATGAAGAACTTAAGACTCACAGCACGTGATCTTTTCCCCGGGTTCGGGGACGGGGCTGGAGGGCCCGGCCTGGACGTCTCGTCTGCACTCGGCTGCCTTGTTCCCCCTCCCGGCCCGAGGCGTGTTCCCCTGCTCTCTTCCTTCCTGCCTCTTCTCAGTTCTCCGCAATGCCTCTCGGGCCACGAAAAGGTTTCTGTACCAAGATACCGAAGGCAGACCTAAGGGAGGTGACGGTGTGAGTCAAACAGGACTTGGGTCCTGCCTGCGGGCGTTATTAAGGCAGGCTCCGCCTCTTCAAACCCGGGGGGGCCCCCTGAGAGCTCACTCTGTTTCTGTCCGGTCCCCATGACAGCGCTGTCCCTTGGTCTTCCCCAGCGTGCCCTCCTGTCCAAGTCTGGAAGCTGCCCGGCTCACTAGCTAGCCACTACATCTTCCTCTGAAGGCTCTGCGGGACTCCCGGTGGAACAGCCTAGAATCACCCTTCCCCTGACATAAAGCATTGCTACTCACCCTGGAGACTCTGTGATAGCAACAGCCCCTCTGACTTAAAAGTTCACTTTGGACAGTGATGTTTCAAGGCCTGCTCGTTCCCTCTTGGCCTCTCGAACACACTCTTCAAGGGTTTTCCAGATGGGGTAGTGAGTAAAGTCTGACTTCACACATAATCTACTGGTTTGGAGGCTATAACCCTGAAATTAGGGCTATTTTTTCCTTTTAAACCACTCTGTTTTCTGCAGTAGGATTTAAAATGTTTTTGAAATGTTTATTTTTGAGAGAGAGAGAGAGAGAGAGACAGAGCGTGAGTTGGGGGGAGGGGAGAGAGAGGGAGACACAAAATATGAAGCAGGCTCCAGGCTCTGAGCTGTCAGCACAAAGACCGACTTGGGGCTCGAACCCTTGAACCGCGAGGTCATGACCTGAGCTGAAGTGGGACACTTAACTGACTCAGCCACCCAGGCGCCCCCTGCAGGAGGATTTTAAATGGATGTGTTTCTGAAACTGGCCAGTGAACACATACCCAGATGAATCAGCTTACCTAGGCATTTAAAAACCAAAGGCTTGCTCATAAATGGTAGATGAGGAAAGACCATAGAAATACTGTGGGAAAAAAATCTACTAAAGCTGAATCCCTAAAACCCCGAATCCTCCTAGGAAGTAAAAATTGGTTCCCTGATAGACATGCTGACTCTGATTTAAAAATAAAAATCACACACACACACACACACACACACACACACATCCTTCTTTCGCCTCTGTGTCTGTGTACCTTCCACACAGGGAGATCCTGGTTTTCAGTTTGCCTGGTGGCATCTGGGCAGGTGCTTAGGCAGTTCGATCACGTGGACGGTAGCAGAGGCTCAAGGTTAAAATTCTGACCATGCATCAAAATGAAGGAGAAAAGTCTTAGCCTACTGAAATTATAGCGGTAAATGCAAAGGGCAGTGCAGAAAAGTGGTATTGAGTGAAGAAGGGCAGCGGCTCCCTTCTGACATTTACAGGACCCTTTGGAAACTACATGATCCTGTGTTTGAAAGCACCTGCCACATAGTAGGCACTTGAAAAAGAGAATTTAAGGTAAATTTGGCCTTCTCAGAAACTCCTTCGGGGCGCCTGGGTGGCTCAGTCAAATGAGCGTCCAACTATTGATTTTGGCTCAGGTCATGATCTCAGTGGTTCATGAGATCAAGTCCCACATCAGGCTCTGCACTGAGCGTGGAGCTTGCTTGGGATTCTCTCTTCCTCTCTACCCCTCCCCAGCTTGTGTACACACACACACACACACACACACACACACACACATACACACACTCCCTCTTAAAATGATAAACATTTTAGAAAAAAGAAATGAATCTTCAATCCCATTTACAATTGCACCAAGAACCATAAATACCTAGGAAGAAACCTAACCAAAGGTGTAAAAGATGTGTATGCTGAAAACTATAGAAAACATATGAAGGAAATTGAAGACAGAAAGAAATGGAAAAACATTCCATGTTCATGGATTGGAAGAATAAATATTGTTAAAATGTCGATACTACCCAAAGCAATCTACACATTCAATGCAATCCCAATCAAAATTGCACCAGCATTCGTCTCGAAGCCAGAACAAGCAATCTTAAAATTTGTATGGAATCACAAAAGACCCCCAATAGCCACAGTAATGTTGAACAAGAAAACCAAAGCAGGAGGCATCACAATCTCAGACTTTAGCCTTTACTACAAAGCTATAATCATCAAAACAGTATGGTATTGGGACAAAAACAGACACATAGACCAATGGAATAGAATAAATAACCCAGAATTGGACCCACAAATGTAGGGCCAACTAATCTTTGACAAAGCAGGAAAGAGGATCCAATGGAAAAAAGACAGTCTCTTTAACAAATGGTGCCGGGAGAACTGGACAGCAACATGCAGAAGAGTGAAACTGGACCACTTTCTTACACCATACACAAAAATAAACTCAAAATGGATGAAAGACCTAAATGTGAGACAGGAAACCATCAAAACCCTAGAGGAGAAAACAGGCACCAACCTCTTGACCTCAGCCTCAGCAATTTCTTGCTCGACACGTCTCCAAACGCAAGGCAATTAACAGCAAAAATGAACTATTGGGACCTCATGAAGATCAAAAGCTTCTGTACAGCAAAGGAAACAATCAACAAAACAAAAAGGCAACCGACAGAAAGAGAAAAGATATTTGCAAATGACATATCGGATAAAGGGCTAGTATCCAAAATCTATAAAGAGCTCACCAAACTCCACACCCGAAAAACAAATAATCCAGTGAAGAGATGGGCAGAAGACATGAATAGCCACTTCTCTAAAGAAGACATCCAGGTGGCCAACAGGCACATGAAAAGATGCTCTACGTCGCTCCTCATCAGGGAAATACAAATCAAAACCACACTCAGATACCACCTCACGCCAGTCAGAGTGGCCAGAATGAACGAATCAGGAGACTATAGATGCTGGAGAGGATGTGGAGAAATGGGAACCCTCTTGCACTGTTGGTGGGAATGCAGACTGGTGCAGCCGCTCTGGAAAGCAGTGTGGAGGTTCCTCAAAAAATCAAAAATAGATCTACCCTATGACCCAGCAATAGCACTGCTAGGAATTTACCTAAGGGATACAGGAGTGCTGATGCAGAGGGGCACTTGTACCCCAATGTTTATAGCAGCACTTTCAACAATAGCCAAAGTATGGAAAGAGCCTAACTGTCCATCAACTGATGAATGGATAAAGATGTGATTTATATATATGATGGAATACTACTTGGCAACGAGAAAGAATGAAATCGTGCCATTTGCAGCAATGTGGATGGAACTGGAAGGTATTATGCTAAGTGAAATAAGTCAGGCAGAGCAAGACAGGTATCATATGTTTTCACCCCAGGGTGGATCTTGAAAAACTTAACCATGGGCGAAGGGAGGAAAAAATAGTTACAAACAGAGAGGGAGGGAGGCAAACCACAAGAGACTCTTAAATACAGAAAACAAACAGGGTTGATGGGGTGGAGAGGTGGGGGAGAAGGGAAAATGGGTGATGGGCACTGAGGAGGGCACCTGTTGGGATGAGCACTGGGTGTTGTGTGGAAGCGATGAATCACGGGAATCTACCCCCAAAACCAAGAGCACCCTGTACACACTGTTAGCTGATTTGACAAAAAATTACATAAAAAAATAATAAAATGAATAAGGAAATGAAGAGGGTTGTTCTTATAACCAGTTATAATAGTGCCTTTTTATTGAGGACCTACTATGTGTCAGCTTACAGGGAAGTCTACGAATGCTCATTCCCGTCTGATCTTTCGCTCCTTCCTAGACACAGCGGAAAACCACATTGCCAGTCCACGAGTCATTAGGCAGAAGCCAGTGAGTGGGCTATTCCCACGCTCTCTCTCCCCCTCAGCACGCGTGGCTACCCAACGTTCCAATGATGAAGCAAACCTGGAAGCAGCCTGGATCCCCGGGTCCCCTGACAGCAGAGAGACCCTGGCAGCTGCCATCAGAATTTACGCGAACAAAAGCACCTTTATTACTGGCATCAGCTAGCAGCTACGTTAACTAGTAACATACAGCTAGTATTTCTGTTGTGAGGAGTGTTTAAACATTTTAATTGCAAAGTAGTAGTGCCTGTATTCTTTTTGGTTTATTTTCCTTCAGCTTTAGGGAGGTTTAGCTGACATATAAAATTGGAAGATATTTCAAGGCACATCGTGGTGATCTGATATACCTACACCCTGTAAAAGGATTCTCTCCATCTAGTTAACTAACACATCCATCGCCTCACATACTTGTCTTGTTTTGTTTTGTTTTCTTGGTGAGAACATTTAAACTGTACTGTCTCGGCAAATCTCAATTATATAACACAGTGTTTCTTATCAATTACAGTCACCATGTTTTCCATGAGACCCTCGGGTTTTGTTCATCCTATCCCCGAAAGTGCATACGCTTATTTACCTGCCTTCCGTATTTCCCTCAGCCCCCACTTTTCTACTCCCAGTTTCTGTTTCTACCAGTCTTTGTTTTTTTGCCTGTTTGTTTTTTAGAGAGAGAGAGAGCGTGCAAGTGGGGAGGGGGCAGAGGGAGAGACAGAATCATGAGCAGGCTCTCCGTCCAGGGCAGAGCCTGACACAGGGCTCGATCTCACAACCATGAGATCGTGACCTGAGCCGAAATCAAGAGGTGGATGCTTAACCACCTGAGCTACTTAGAGCCACGCAGGAACCCCTGACTTTTCATTTTTTTTTTTAAAGATTCCACATATAAGTGATACCACACAGCGTTTATTTCTCTCTCTGGCTCCTTTCACTCAGCATAATGCGTTCAAGGTCCATCCGTGTTGTCACAAATGGCAGAATTTCTTTCGATCCCATGGCTGAGTACTATTCCGTTAGGGTTCAGGTTACTTCCATCTCTTGGCTATTGTGAATAATACCTCAGTGAACACGGGAGTGTTCTATCTCTCCATGACCCTGTGTTTGTCTCCTTTGCACGCACACCCAGAAATGGGAAGGCTGGATCATCTGACAGTTCTAGTTTTAATGTTTTGAGAAAGTCCCTATAGTAGCTGCACCAGTTCCAAAACTGGACTCAGATTCCTTGACCTCCACATCCTCATCAACACTTGTTATTTCCTTCCTTTTTGATCAAAGCAATTTGAACAGATGCCCGGTGATATCTCATTGTGGTTTGCATTTGCGTTTGTCTAATGTTGAGCGCCTTCTAATGTACCTGTTGGCTATTTGGATGTCTTCTCTGGAGAAATGTCTATTCAGTCCCTCTGCCCGTTGTTAAATCAGATTGTTTTTTGTAATTGAGGTGCGTGAGTTTTTAATATGTTTTGGATAGTAACCCCTTATGAAATATATAATTTAAGAATATTTTCTTTTTTAAATGTGTATTTATTTGTTTAATGTTTACTTATTGTTGACAGAGAGAGACAGAGCGTGGGTGGGGGAGGGGCAGAGAGAGAGGGAGACAGAGAATCTCAAGCCAGCTCCACGCTGTCAGCACAGAGCCCGATGTGGGGCTCGGACTCACGAACTGTGAGATCATGACCTGAGACAAAATCAAGAGTTGGACACTTAACTGACTGAGCTACCCAAGCACCCCAAGAATATTTTCTCCCATTCTGTAGACTGGCTTGATTCTGTCGATGGCTTCCTTTGCAGTGCAGAAGCCTTTTAATTTAATGTAGTCTCACTTGTTTATTTTGTTTTCATTGTCTTTACTTCTGGTGTTTAATCCAAAAAAAACTCCAAAAATTCACCCAACCACGAACGTGAAGCCCACTGTTGAGACCACAACGTTCCGACGAGCTATTAATTTATTTGCTGCTGGCAAATTTGAACGCTGAGTCATGTAGCCCTATGCCTGTCATAGCTCCTGTGAAAATATCTATAAAATGAGAAACTACGATGATTTACAAATGTCTAAAGCACAAGATCATTCCAAACCTTCAGCGCTTCTCACTTCTGTTGGTGGGGAGAGTGGAGAGAACGTGGGTTTTGGAGTCAGACAGGTAGGTTTGTATCCCGTCTTTCCCAATTACTGACCTTACTTGGGGAAAACTATTTATCCTTCCTGATGTAGCACAGCAGAGTGATTAAGAGAGATTTCTGGAGCCAGAGCGCAGAAGTTTGCATCCTGATGTTGCTACTCAATACCTGTGTAGCCTGAGGTAAGTTGTATCAATTATCTGTATCTCAGATGCCTTGAAAACAAAATCGGGATATTAAATAGTGCTAATCTCCTGGGGTTGCTGACAGGATTAACACATCTATGTAAAGGCTTAGAATAATACCCAACACATATTAGCAATGTATAAGAATTCGCTGTAATTATTATCAAATAGAGAAGATAATAATTCCGATTATATCACTGGATTATGGGGAGGCTTAAATGAGATGATGTGTATAAAGTGTATCGAGTAATCAAGGAAAACTTTGTAGGATATTTGGCGTTCCTCACTTTCCTTCACTTAACCCCATGCCCCAACACACTGTCTCGCAAACACAAACGTGAGTCTATCAACACACAACACAGATTATTCTCAGATAATCCACAACTTTCCAAAAGACATCAATCTCATTAATTGACATCTCTTTTGGCTGGCCATTTGATTTCTTACTTTTCTTCATTCTAGGCTCCCTGAAAGCAGCGCAGCCACAAGAATAACAAATTCCATTTCCTCCCTAGCTATGCGGCTATTCACATTCTCTCCTTCACGTTCACTAGGTTTGCTAGTATGCGTTTTTTGAGGAATTGGTTTTCATCTGGGTGGTGAAATTGATGAGTGTAGACGTGTTCATACTCAAAAGAATAGCACTTAAAGTTAATATGAAAGAATATGTATGAGAAACACCAGGAAATTGTTTAACAATAACAGCAAGGGAATTACCCTTTACAGGAATTAAAACGCAGTATGAAGCAATTTTAATCAAGATTGTGGCACAGGCGCAGGAATTAACAGATAACGTAGTGGAACCGAGGCGCAAGCTCAGGAAGAATTGTGAATATACACGGGAAATACATTAGAAAAGTGCTTTAGTTTAAACCTCAACCCTTCTACCTCTTGAGGCTACAACGATGAAAAAGTATTTGTTATGTTATGTCTCCTTGAATAATTTGCCACGTTATCATTGGGTAGTGTTTCTTTTTTTTTTTTTAATTTTTTTTAACGTGTATTATTTTTGAGAGAGGGAGACAGAGAGAAAGCAGGGGAGGGGCAGAGAGAGGGAGACACAGAACCAGAAGCAGGTGCCGGACTCTGAGCTGTCAGCACAGAGACCGACACGGGGTTCGAACCCATGAACGGTGAGACCATGACCCGAGCTGAAGTGGGCTGCCCAACGGACTGAGCCACCCAGGTGCCCCAATGTTACTCTTTGTCCCTGATGGCATTTCTTGTTCTCATTTCTATTTTGATATCAACAAAACTACTGCAACTTTCACTTCGTTGGTCTAAGCACTATGTCACTTCCTTCATGTTCTTTGCTTTTAAGTGCTCTCCATCTTTACACATAAAGTGGGTGCTCAAAGACAGTATCCAATTGTACCTTGCTTTTTTATCCATTTTAACAATCCCTGACTTTTAACTGATGACTTTGGATGACTCACATTTAAAATTATTACTGATGTGGTTGGATTAATTTCCTATTTGGTCCATCTTTGTCTCTCCTCCTTTCTGCCTTCACTAGGGCACATGGAACATTTTTATTCAATTTTATCTTTTCTATCTACTCATTGTGTATACCTTTCAGAAAGTTTGTTAATTGTTGTTCTAAGGTTTATATATACGTTTTAATAAATATTGGTCTGCCTTCAAATAAAAGGGGACTACCCCCACCCCCTCATGTGCCCTTGAAATTTACAATAGTCAAATGTCAACAGTCCAAAATGAGGATTTCGGGGACAGTTTTGTTTCTCTAAGGCAGGCACGACCCTTCTGGTTTTTCCTCCTTTATTCTTCCTCCTAGCAGGAGAATATAATGCCCAGAGACGGAATGGGTATCTTATGCTCATAAGCAACAAAACCACTAAATGAGGGTGTTATGAACAGGATGATATCTAAGAGTAATTTTTGATGACCTCTTTGAGCATTTCTACCAACCTTGTTTGCCAACCACCACACTTTTGGTTGTCTGAGTGAAAAAAAAAAGTCTGCTGATTAAGCCAGTATTTTTCAGGTTATCTTTTACTTACAGCAGAATCCAAACAAACTTCATACACAGGTACTGTTTTTATATCCCTTTTACAAATGAGGACCTGATCACAAAAACCTTGGGAAGAATTCTCAAGCGTACATGGGTATTTTACCAAATGAGACCATGTTGTGAGTCATAAAATAAACCTTCATGCATTTAAAAATAGAAACCGTATCAATTATGTTCATGGACCACAAAGGAATTAAACTAGAAATTAGTATCAAAAACATACTCAGGGGCACCTGGGTGACTCAATGGGTTGAGCTTCTGACTCTTGATTTCCGCTCAGGCCATGATCTCACGGTTCATGGGTTCAAGCCCCCGCATCAGGTTCTGCACTGGCAGTGTGGAGCCTGCTTGGGATTCTCTCTCTCTCCCTCTCTCTCTCTCCACCCATCTCCCTCCTCAAGAAATAAGTAAATAAACTTAAAAAAAAACCTAAAAAACCCTCAAATATTTTTGAATTAAATAACATACATATAAATCTTAAAGTAAAGTAAAAGTTATTGAAATGAATTAAAATTATAATGTAAAACATCAAAATTTATGAAATGCACTTTATCAACACTTACAAAGAATTTTAATTTTTTTAATGTTTATTTATTTTTGAGAGAGAGAGAGAGAGAGAGAGAGACAGACAGAGCACAAGCAGCAGAGAGAGAAAGACACACACACACACACACACACACACACATACACAGAATCTGAAGCAGGCTCCAGGCTCTGAGCTGTCAGCACAGAGCCTGATGGGGGCTCCAACTCATGAACCACAAGATCATAACCTGAGCCAAAGTTGGACACTTAACCAACTGAGCAACCCAGGCGCCCCATAAAGAATTTTAGAATATTAAATGCTTATGTCTAATGACATCTATTATATTTAATTATATTTAATGAAGCATTAAAAGAAGAAAATGTTAAAACAGTAACCTAGCTTTCAACTTTAAGAAATTATGGAGAAAGAACAAATTAAATGCAAAATAAGCAGAGGGAGGAAATAGTAAAGATTTGAGCAGAAAAAGTAAACTGAGAAAAGGAAACCATAGAAAAAAAGTCGAATCAAAAGTCGGTTCCTTGAGAATATCAATAAAAGTGATAAACTTCTAGCCATTCTGATCAAGAAAAAAAGAGAACACACAAATTACCACTATCAAGAATGGAAGAGGAGGGAGGCGCCTGGGTGGCTCAGCCGGTTAAGTGTCAGACTCTTGACTTCAACTCAGGTCACAATCGCACAGTTTGTGAGTTCAAGCCCCACCCACATTGGGCTCTGCACTGACAGCACAGAGTCTGCTTGGGATTCTCTCTCTCTCTCTGTCTCTGTCTCTGTCTCTCTCTCTCTCTGCCCCTCCCCTGCTTGCATGCTCCAAACAAATAAGTAAATACATAAATAGATAGACAAATAAAACTTAAGAAAAAAAGAATGGAAGAGCAGGTATCACTACTGCCTATACAGACATTAAATAAATGGTCAGGGAATGTGACAAATTACTCCAAGTCCAAAAATGTAACACTTTACACAAAATGCATGATGAATACCTTCAGAGCTAATTACCAAAACCCACTCTAAATGAAATAGGTAATCTAAACAACCCTACATCTTTACTAAAGAAATTGAGTTGGTCACTGAAAAAATTTTCCAAAACAAAGAAAACTCCAGGCCTAGAGGGTTTCACTGGCAAATCCTACCAAACATTTAAAGAAGAAATACCAATTCTGCACAATATCATCCGGAAAGCAGAAAAGAAACACCTCTTTTCCCATATTATGATTCCAGCATTACCCCAATATCAAAAACAGACAATGACATTACAGGCCAATGTCTGTTAAGACCAGTAACTCTCATGAACATAAACGTAATACATAATAAGAATAATGCATCAAAAACAAATGGGTTTCATCCCCAAAATGACAGACTGGTTTGACATTTGAAAATCTATCAATATATTTTAACATAGGAACAGACATTATAGAGGAAAAGTCATATGATCACATCAGTAGACTCAGAAAAACTATTCAACAAATTTCAAAAGCAAATCCTAATCAAATGTCTCAAGAAACTTGGAACTGAACAACTCACACAACCTTATAAAGGTCAGAGATGAAAATTCCTCCAGTTCACAGCATCCTTCATGGTGAGAGTATGAATGCTTTTCCCCTAAGTTCAAGAGCTAGGCAAAGATGTCTTCTCCTGAACATCATGCTTTAAATTATAAACTATTTTGTAAATAAAAAAAAAATATTTGAAATAAAGAATTCAAACAGTGTCTAATAGCAGAAAACATCATTGTCTATGTAGAATGCAAGGTCAAACATGAAGTAAAGCACATTCTTTTACAGCAATGAACAAGCAGAGTTTGAAGTTAAAAATACAATCCCGCTGACACTTGCACAAAGGAAAAAATACTTAGGTATGAAATTTACAAAATATGTACAAGATCAGAATGATGGAATCAGAGCAAGACCTAAGTAAGTGGAGAGATATACCATAATCATCGACTGGAAGACTCAGTATTGTTAAAATGTTGGTCATCTCTGATCTCATCCACAAGTACAACACAGTCTAATCAAAATTGTCAAGCTTGTTGTAGATATTGACAATCTCATTCTAAAATGCATATATAAAGGCATAGAAACTAGAATAGCCAAAACAATTCTGAAAAAGAACAATGTTCAAACACTCAAACTGTTCAATCTCAAGGCTTATTATAAAGCTACAGTGAGCACTGTGGTGCCAGCAGGAGGAGATACAGTTTTATCACTTCTTTAATGCAACAAATAACAGAATCAGAAAGGGACACACACAAATAGAGACAAGTGATTTTTAACAACGGTGCAGAGGCAATTCAATAGATAACCTTTTTAACAAGCGGTGATGGAACAATAGAACATTTGCGAGCATAAAAATAAACTTTGCCATACACTGCACAACTTATACTAAAAACAGCTAAAAATCTGTGTGATAGGTTTGCCAAAGAGCTTTTAGATAAAACACCAAAAGCATGACCCATCCAATAATAAACTGATAAATTGGACTTTATGAAAGTTTAAAACTTTCATTCCGTAAAAGACACTGCTAATGGAATGAAAAAAAAAAAAGGTGCAGATGGGGAACCATTTTTTCAAATAACATACGTGATCATGTGATTATATAATCTCTCCATAATAGAGAGTTGGGTTAAAACTCAACAACAGCACAAACAATAAATGGGTCACAGTTCTGAGTGGACATTTCACCAAAGAATATCTAGAGACTGCAAATGCGCATCGGAACAGTTATCCGACATCATTTTTCGTTAGAGAAATGGAAGTTAAAATAGCAGTAAGTTGGGGCTCCTGGGTGGCGCAGTCGGTTAAGCGTCCGACTTCAGCCAGGTCACGATCTCGCGGTCCGTGAGTTCGAGCCCCGCGTCAGGCTCTGGGCCGATGGCTCAGAGCCTGGAGCCTGTTTCCGATTCTGTGTCTCCCTCTCTCTCTGCCCCTCCCCTGTTCATGCTCTGTCTCTCTCTGTCCCAAAAATAAATAAAAAACGTTGAAAAAAAAATTTTTTTTTTAAAAATAGCAGTAAGTTATCACTATACATTTATTAAAAGACAAAAAGGGGGGAGGGAAGGGTACCGCTGAGGATGTAGAATATCTGTAAGTTGGTGGGGATGCAACCCAGCAACCCCACTCCGAGGCATTTACCCAAGCAAGTCGAGAGCTTATATTCACACAAAAACCTGCACGTGAATGTTCAGAGCACTTTTTTATCCATAATTGCCAAAATCTGAAAACAAACCAGTTGTCTCTCGCTGAGCTAATATAAACCAAACTATGGTATATTCATACCACACAATACTCAGAAATGAAAGGGAAGGCACTTATCGATTGATCTGTGCAACAACGTGGATGGTCTTCCAATGCATCTTTCTGAAAAGAAGCCTAACGAAAAAGCTGCGTCTTGTGTTATTCCATTTATATGGCATTCTAGAAAAGGCCCAGGTATAGGGGTGGAGAACATGACCAGTGGCTTTCGGGGACTGGGGAAAGGAGGGAGATTACAATGGGTCAGTGCGAGCTGAGTTCGGTGGTTTTCGACCCCTTCCGTGCGGTGCCGCGAGAGCGTTTGTCAAAACCCCGAGAGCTGTACGCTACAAAGATTTAGTTTTAGTGAAAATATGTTAAAAATCAAACAGGATGTCACAGGAAGTGAAGATGGAATGCAGACTGTGACAAACGACTGTAACAGTAAAACGTACATCAGAACCATACCGGAGGAGGTGGGGAAGAAAAGGGCTGACTGACGTAAGTGACCTTTGAAAATGTTTTGATCAGACACTGTAAGCTTGAAGACAAAAAGACCCGCACACAAAGCTGGTACTCTAATTGTTAAATTTGGGTGTCACGAGACTAAGGGTTAGCAAATCTGAAATTGCTGTACATGTAAAAAAAAAATAAGTAAAATACAGTGTAGTAATGACAGCCAGGCTTCTCATTGCCAGAGAAAGAAGTTACAATGAAGCAAAGGGGAATGCTCCAAAGAACCCTCTGGTAGGAGATTGGAGTTGGAACCAGCTGAAGAACTCATGTTTGTTTTAGAATGTATACAGTTATACAGATAAATGAATAGAAAGATAATTATGTTTATATTTCTACAAGTATAGATTCTGTACACTTGGATTCGTTTGCATACCTTTAATTCATAGCTCTGTCTCAAGGGCCTAGAAACAATGACACGCCAGTAAGAATACACACATAGCTCCCAGATTTCCGTCTTTAAACGTCATTTCCTAATGAAAGGAGCCAGGGCCCCTTGGGTGATGGTTAGTTCCAGGCCTTGGTGATGCACCTGGAACATCTTGTGATGCCAGAAAGCAAAGAAGTGCAAAAACGGAGAGGGAAGTAGAGAGAAGTATTGTCAACAGGACACAGGCGCCAATCTGAAAAAGACCCAAATGGCCAAAGGCAGAATAATGCGAAAAAAAATGGTAGTTTTGGATTAAAACCCGATGA